>NC_089509.1:82251410-82956910 GCF_036850995.1 Saccopteryx leptura | reverse complement strand
CTTTGTTTTCTCATTGTTTCAGATTTGTGAACTTCTGTTTCATAGGAAACAAGATTCATTGTGAAAATTTGGGGGGCGGGGAGTCAGTTTGGAAAACATGGCACTCCCCAGGGTAAAGGAAAGAACAAAAGTATCTTTATATTATGAAATTAGACCCTGGCAGAAAACTTTGTTGCCACATAAGGTAAATAAATGTAGAAGATAATTTTACAAAATAATAAGATGATCAGGTGCTAAATTTTATTGCAGTCTTTTGAACAGAACATTTCACATTCTTTAATGAACTTTTATTTATACATATTACTCATGCATTCTTTTATAATAAGTTTTATCAACCTAAGGAAAGAGAAAGTATGTGGCTACTCATGTTCTTTATTGTTAATAAGAATGGTATGAAAGAAAAGTCAGGTCCATAATCCAAATATGTGTACCATAAATGCTCAAGATTCTACTTTTTTGATAATATATTCTGAATACAGAAGACTGAATTTTGTGTATTAATAAGTTAATTTTAACAATGGAATAAAGTTTGAAAATAGTGAGAATAGACTATTTCATTAATAGTATAAATACAGGAGTGGGCAAAGGTACGTATACAGTTCGTATGGAAAATAATACAAGAATGCATTCTGTGTTTCATGTACTCACAACTGTAAACCTACTTTTGCCTACTGACAGTATACCTGAACTGGTAACATATGTCTTTTGAATGTTAGGTGATATTCTAAGCTATATCTTGATTATATTGTCAGTGGCTGAAAGTTTTTAAATCAAGTACAGTACTTACTAAAAGAGTTTGACATATTATGCTTCCAAACATGACTGTTTTGAAATACCAAGTAACCAGTTAATTTCTGATAACTTTGTATAGAACTTGATATGTATGAGTCAGAATTATTCTAGACTGATTCTGTACATTGTAACTTTGAACACTTATGAAAAATACTGTTGATGTATTTTAATCAGTTAAGTGTAAATTTGTTTGCATATTTGAATCTTAATCTTAGTTTAGAAAGTCTAAAAGTAGCCATTTTGTAAAGTTCCTATGCTATATTTTTATTGTTGTCTTGGTTTTTAGTATTTGTATGGTAGTAATGTTATGAGTAAAAGATTTATAGACAAAGCATATAACTATTAACTGTTCAAAAGCCTAAATGATAGGCATATTTTGTATTTCATGTTTCATTTATTTTGTTTCATATTGGACTTTTTACATCCCTTTTTTAGGAAGAAAAGATGAATTTGAACTGTTTTTAGCATAAACCTCTACATTGGAAAATATAACTGTATTCATATGATTAGCAAAACACACTTTGCCACCAAAGCTAAATGAAAATGTAAAATACCTCTAGATATTTGTGCCAATGAACTTTTCTTAGCATATTGGGATTAAAGGAAAAATAATTTTTCAGTATTTTTCATTTAGAATTTATGTAAATCTTCAAAACTTATATTCCATATCCTAATTTTCTTTGAAAATATATAAAGCTTATAGCGTCTTTGTATCTAATTTCTGGACTAATGTTCTCTGATTTGGGGGGGTAAAAGTTAGTTTATCCAGTGATCTCTCAGATTAGTTGAAGTAATCATTTGAACTAGTCCTACTTTAGATTCATTCTGTGATGCAAAACGTAAAATTTTGTTGCATAGATCATTTTTAGTATGGGTGTCTCTCATGTAATGCATGTTTATAGAATTTATTTTCTTTGCATTTTTATTTAGTCCCTTTGTACAGTTACTTGTTTCACAGGAGAAAATTGTCCACTAGAACCTAATATAGTACAATGAAATAAATATTTTAAAATGCATATCTTAAAGGAAAATGTTATTAAAAAATCAAGTTGTTAATGCTAAGATGTTAGCATTGGTACAATGTTGTACTTGAGAGAAAAGTAGAAATATGATAGACTCAAAAACTATTATGTTTATCTGGTTAAAATTCATTAATTTTTCTCTTATACAAATTCTCTAAGGGAATTTTAATTCCTCATATTATAGTATTTTCCTTGACTTAATGTCACTTACTGTTTCTCAGCCTAATAATATCGTTGCAGTTTGCAGCCTTGGCAGTAAAGAGGCAGCTGAGAAATCCAAATATGAAGGTGTTTAACCTTGATTAACTGACAGTGTATCTAATAATCTGGTAGGGACTGTGGATATCAGTAAGAAGATGATATACAGGACCTAAAAATTAAGTGAACATTGTTTTTGGAATGAGTTTGTCCTTCGTATTGAATAATGTTATCCTAAGTAGGAGATGCCTGTCTTTAAAATAACCATGCTTCCTACATAATTAAATATATATTTGTCAGAATGTTGGTAGAAATAACCTCCTCCACTGTGGAGGGAGAACAACTCCAATTTTTTAGTGTATATAAATTAGGAAATTGTATTGTGTATTTACATTTTTAGAAATATAAAAGGATTTAAATATATTATTTCAAAGTGATTGTATTATGGTTTCTTAAAGTTATGACTAACTAAATGTAGCAATGTACCCATGAGAAACCAGACCAAAATTGAATGCATATTATCACTGTGACCTTGAATTTATAGTCGTTTGGGATAAAACAGACTGTGCCTTAAAATGATGAAGGAGCGCCCTGCAGTTTTACAACTGTGAGTTTTATTATCGATGGTCCTCTCAAATCGGCCCCAACTCCTTTCCTTTGAGTTGGTGAAGTAGAAGTTTAAAGTGAAAGTTGGCTAGTATTTCTCTTAGTATAAATATTTGCAGGACTTTCACTCTAGAAGCTACTCTTAATTTCAGAGTTCTCATTTCAGATTAAAATTGACTTACACTTTATAGACATAGAAATTTACATTCGGTGAAAGTTTATGAAAGTAATTTTTTAGAAGAAGGTGGTGGCACTTCTGAACTTATTATACATGGAGAGATTAATCTTAATCTTAAATGTAATTTTTTGTCTTTTTAAATAAATACTCTGTCAAAGACAAACTCTTCCCTAAGGCCCATACTTATTTTTCCTCGGATTATTGAGGTTTGTATTTATGTGTAAAATAATTTTACCCAATAATGATTTTTCAGTAATTAAACTCAGATTGTGTAGTATATTTTTAAATATTTTCCCCCTTTTTTGTTTTTCCTTTTTTCTTCCTAATTATTTTTGAGATATTGAGAAAACTGACACCACTTTTGCTTTTTTATTTCATGTAAAGACTTGCATTTTTACAGTGCTTTTTTAAAATAATGGGTTTAATTTCTATTGAATTATTTCATTCATAGGACACTCATGGTCTCTGCTAAACAATGACCACAACTCTTAAGACTGCATTGTATATTTTTCTATTTTAATTTTGAATATAAACTCAACATCCTTCTTTCTTCCTATTTTATGTCCACTACCTCCCCCCCCAAATACATAAATATAGGTTTCTCTAAAAGTATGTAGAAAGAAGACATGTCTTTCCTTAAAGCATGGTCCAACTGACTTGGAAGTAGTTTGGGCAAGGGTATGTAATAAAATACATGGCTGTTAGCCTGCATCAGTTTTATATTGTAGTTAAAAGTTTATAGAGGATAAACAGTTACGCTGAGACAGACTCAGTAATCATTTATTTACAAATTGATCATTTTATTCTCATCCAGAAAATGCAGTGCACAGTAACAGTACTTTTTAGGTACAAAGGAATTTGTCCTGTAGGATATACTAAAAAAATATTGTCACCTTGCAGATCTTTCCATTAAAATATGCATGCTCTTCCCAGTGCTTTGTATAATGTATGATGTACTAAATACACTTATGTGTACTTTTCTGTGTATTTTTGGTATGGTATATAATTAACATTATTATATTAACTGGTTGTAATTTACAAAATGCAATTTATTGTATTCTGTAGAGTGTTGTGAATGTTTTTATCTGTGTTTCAACATTATGGTGTAGGGTTTAATAGGTGAATATTTGCCTTCAGTCTCTCCGCTCAGGTATTAATGTGTAGCAATTTTTGGTGCTTTTCAATCTGTCATAATCTGGTGTTCTGAATGTTCAACAATAAAATTGGTGAACAACAACATGTGTTGCGAAGATTGCTTACCAGTTCACATACTCTCCATAATACCATCTCGGGAAAAAATGATTTCTTTACAGCATGTCCAATGTTTCAGAAATTTGAACACCTAAGCATGGATGTGATAATGTGATATATCACAGGTAAATTATAATATTCCCAGTTTGGTATTTTGTAGCTTCCCACATGCATGCATTTGTATGAACATTTTATGGTCATATTCTGCTTTAAGGAATCGCACTGTTACGTTTTTCCCAAAGAACATGCTCTCCACTTTCCTTATGCTAACTTGATATGTGTTGCCAGTTTCCCAAGTTACGTGAGAATGAGAATGATTCAGACATTGTTTGTGAACAGATTTCTAAGTTTTCCTAGAACTACTAAATTTGATCTGTAAAGAAGACTGACCTGGGATTCTGTTTAAACAGAAGGGGTCTCAAACTCGCGGCCCACCGAACAATTTTGTACTGATTTTTTTTTGTTTTCAACTGCAGTGAGAAAAGTGTTGCGTAACAGTTGCCTTTTGTAGACCTAGTGCGGCCCGCTGAACGGCTGTGATCTTGCTCTGCGGCCCACATGCTGAGTTGAGTTTGAGACCCCTGGTTTAAACAAACGCCCCAAATAGTAATTCTCAAACATTGCTTTAGTCAATAAAATTAAATTGCTAGGGTTCCTAGAAAGACTGTCTTTAGGATTACAGGTTACCAGAGAGAGACTATGTAATTTGAGAAACTAGCATAGATCTAAACTTTATTACAGAATGAATGAGAGGAGCAAAGAAGCGAGGTGGGGCATTTTACAAGAGATAAGTGTCTTCTTACCCGTTGATTAGAAGCGTTTTTTAAACTGTTTTAACCAGGATCTTTTAAGTCTGTGAACATTTAAAAACTATATACATTTATTAACATTGTGAATATTTTTAAATATACCCCCAAAAGTAAAATTTTAAAGATGAAAAGTACAACTGGAAGCTGTAGTATTTTATTTTACTTGAATACTTAAAGGATTATTTTGAAACCACCCCAATATATTGGCCACATGACTACACAGCATGAGAGCCTCAAATGCCGTCCCCTCTAGTTTTTCTCCCTCTTTTTTTTTTTTTTTTTTTTTTTGTATTTTTCTGAAGTTGGAAACAGGGAGGCAGACAGACTCCCGCATGCACCTGACCAGGATCCACCCAGCATGCCCACCAGGGGGCGATGCTCTGCCCATCTGGGGCGTCGCTCTGTTGCAACCAGAGCCATTCTAAGCCATTCTAGCGCCTGAGGCAGAGGCCACAGAGCCATCCTCAGCACCTGGGCCAACTTTGCTCCAATGGAGCCTTGGCTGCGGGAGGGGAAGAGAGAGACAGAGAGGAAGGAGAGGGGGAAGGGTGGAGAAGCAGATGGGCGCTTCTCCAGTGTGCCCTGGCCGGGAATTGAACCCGGGACTCCTGCACGCCAGGCCGACGCTCTACCACTGAGCCAACCGGCCAGGGCCTCTCCCTCTTTTAATCCCAGCTTATGACCCTTAGGCCCAGATTTAGAGTGTTCATATTGCTAGCTCAGGTCCACTTACATAATTCCCTCAGAGTCAACCTTAAAGCGGTGAAGTTCTTTCAGCCGTGTAAAGTAGTGTGATCAGGTTCCCATCGTACTTGCAAGCTCTGCCCACACTGAAAGAGCATGGATGGTACAAGGTGTGTACAGTCGGGGGTGAGAATCTTAGGGACCATTTTAGAAGTCTTCCTGTTATGTATGTGTATCAGGGAACTAAAGTCCTTTTCATATTTGCTATACTTCAATGCCATTTTATCCATAGTTTTAATTAAAAGAACTGATATATAAAATGTTTCAGTGAAAGAAAAGCCCTTAAATTCTTTGAATTTTAAAGAGACCTTAGAGAAGAAAACAATATCTCACACCTGGGTTGTTTTGCATGTATGTGTGGTTTTTATGTGTTTAGAGATGGTTTTGTTGTTTCTTGTTTGTTTTGAACAGTCAGAACTTAGATATGGTCTGAATCGGTGGGATTCAGCTGGTTTGCACCGGTTTGGCAGAACTGATACCTAATATTTTGTTGAGTTCGGCGAACTGGTTGTTAAAATGGCACTTGTAATCAGTGTTCTCTCTAAGGTGGGCGCCTGGGCAGCTGCCCAATGTGGAAATCACAAATTGACATCCCTTATTTTTTAACGTTCATCTGCACAACAGCGTATTCTAAGCTCCATAGTAATGTTCATTCCGTCCATAGGTAAAAAAAAAAATTGACGTCACTATGTTTGAAATATTTATTCATCTCATAAAACTCATTATACCTTTGATGAAATACTACATTTAAATTTTCTCACATTTTTAACTTCAGTAAACAAATAGATAATGTAAAGAGAAAAAGTGCCAAGCAACCAGGGGGTGACAAGCTGTCGTTTGTTTCAGCTTTGTATTATGCCCAAAATTCCCCCGAGATGTTATGGGTATTATTTAATATTAATTTTTTTCATTAATATTTTAAAAACTTTCTTATAACATAATCTAGTTTTGTATACCTCTTCTATTCTTAAGTATTAAATGCATGAAATAATAAACTACCTTTCAGTATATTGTTTTTTTATACTTAAAAATGGTCATTAGGGCAGAGAACCAGTTGTTAAATTATTTGAATTCCACCACTGGTCTGAATTCAAGAAAAAGTAGACTAGCTTGCCAAATGAGTTAAAACATTTTACTATACTTAATAGATATAATTTTATTGGACACAGGCCAGGAATAATAGATTCTAACTCAGCGAAACTATATAAAATCAAATCGAGCTTTTAAAAACGTTTCTAATGATTTGCTTTTCTCTTAAATATGTTTGAAGAAAGTCAACTTTCATAGACTTTTTTAGGTGAGCTTACCAGGCGTCCCCAAACTGCGGCCCCCTGAGGCCATTTATCCCCCCCCCCCGCCGCACTTCCGGAAGGGACACCTCTTTCATTGGTGGTCAGTGAGAGAAGCACTGTATGTGGCGGCCCTCCAACGGTCTGAGGGACAGTGAACTGACCCCCTGTGTAAAAAGTTTGGGGACCCCTGCTTGAAACCAAAGTATATTACTTAAATGAAAGCTTCAGGTTTTGTAGAGCTCTGTGTTTATCGGAATATTCATATATGTAAATCAGCTCATTTTTTCAGTATCAAATAGTGCTGTAAGGTATGTTCATATTAGCACATGCTCAACAAAAGAGACTCAGTCACCATGCTTTTTTGCTTTTAAGTATTTGTAGCATTCTTATCAAGAAAGAACTATAGAAATGTAAGAGAGAAAAAACTAGAATGGTCTGAGTATTCCCATCATTGAGTATAAGATTCAATTGGAACAATAAAGGCCTCTTTATTTTGGAAAACTGCAAAAATTTAGTTAGAAAGTATTTGAAGAGGCCCTGGCTGGTTGGCTCAGTGGTAGAGCGTTGGCCTGGCGTGTGGGAGTCCTGGGTTCGATTCCCGGCGGGGGCACACAGGAGAAGCCCCCATCTGCTTCTCCACCCCTCCCCCTCTCCTTCTTCTCTGTCTCTCTCTTCCCCTCCCACAGCCAAGGCTCCATTGGAGCAGCGATTGCCTGGGCACTGAGGATGGCTCTGTGGCCTCTGCCTCAGGTGCTGGAATGGCTCTGATTGCGACAGACAATGCCCCAGATGGGCAGAGCATCGCCCCCTGATGGGCGTTCTGGGTGGTTCCTGGTCGGGCGCATGCGGGAGTCTGTCGGACTGCCTCCCTGTTTCCAACTTCAGAGAAATACAAAAAAGAAAAAAAAAAAAAAGAAAGTATTTGAAGAGGAATCTTTGATTCACTTTCTCTTTGTTCCCTGGCTTGCTAAAAATAACAGCTTTTTATATTGTGGGCATTACAGAGGTTTTTGTCCTTAAGAAGGTGGTACAGGATTGGGGTGGAGGGTAGAGGAGGGAGTTGCTTTACTTCTATAAAAGGAACCACCTGGAGAAAAATTGAATTTAGTTAAGAAAGGAACTTGGGTTACTTTGTTTAGAAACACAGAGTATGCAATATAGTTACATTTTGAACTAGGAATATGAAACATTCACTACATTTAAAAATCTTTGTTCTGCCTGACTAGGCTGTGGCGCAGTGGATAGAGCGTCGGACTGGGATGCGGAGGAACCAGGTTCAAGGCCCTGAGGTTGTCAGTTTGAGTGCGGGCTCATCTGGTTTGAGCAGAGCTCACCAGCTAGGACCCAATGTCACTGGCTCTAGCAAGGGGTTACTTGGTCTGCTGAAGGCCCGCGGTCAAGACATATATGGGAAAGCAATCAGTGAACAACAAAGGTGTTGCAACGAAAAACTGATGATTGATGCTTCTCATCTCTCTCCGTTCCTGTCTGTCCATCCCTATCTATCTATCTTTCTGACTCTCTCTCTGTCTCTGTTAAAAAAAAAATCTTGGCCCTGGCCAGTTGGCTCAGTGGTAGATCATCAGCCTGGCGTGCAGGGGTCCTGGGTTTGATTCCCGGCCAGGGCACACAAGAGAAGCGCCCATCTGCTTCTCCACCCCTCCCCCCTCCTTCCTCTATTTCTCTTCCCCTCCCGCAGCCAAGGCTCCATTGGAGCAAAGTTGGCCCAGGCACTGAGGATGGCTCTGTTGCCTCTGCCTCAGGCACTAGAGTGGCTCTGGTTGCAACGGAGCGACACCCTAGATGGGCAGAGAATCGCCCCCTGGTGGGCGTGCCGGGTGGATCCCTGTCGAGCACATGCGGGAGTCTGTCTGATTGCCTTCCCGTTTCCAACTTCAGAAAAAATACCAAAAAAAAAAATCTTTGTTCTAACCAATATTTAAGTAGAACTGATTTAAAAGACCAGCTACATTTGTAAATTGCAGCTTCCCAGAGGACTGTGAAAGGAGATGTGGTTGTATGGACAGTGCTCTCCAGACGTTTGATGCACACCCTGATGTTCAACAAAGTGTGAACTTCCCCATATATTTATACATACTATTGCTATGCTAATATATAAGTAGAAAAATGAGGTAAGTTTTTAAATGCCTTGCTAAATATAATAGCTTCATAATAGCTAATGTGTCCAGGCAGAGGATATATTTAGGGCAACAGTGAATATAAATTAATTTTCCAAATCTTAATCATTTTTAATATTAAAAGAGGAGTAACTTCTTATGAGATTTGATTAAATTATTTTTTAAATTCCTAATGAGTCTGACAAGAATAGAAGTGTCAGCACTGATATTTTCTTCTGTTGGTTTGTACTTGCATTACTGATTTTTTTTCAGCTTTTTGTTTTAAGGAGTAGTTTTTTGTGAGGAATATATTTAATGCTGCTTATTTGTTTTATGATAGTTATGTTAGTTAAAACTAGATAATACAGGCCCTGGCAGGTTGGCTCAGTGGTAGAGCGTTGGCCTGGCGTGCGGAAGTCCCAGGTTCGATTCCCAGCCAGGGCACACACAGGAGAAGCTCCCATTTGCTTCTCCACCCCTCCCCCTCTCCTTCCTCTCTGTCTCTCTCTTCCCCTCCCGCAGCCGAGGCTCCATTGGAGCAAAAGATGGCCCGGGCGCTGGGGATGGCTCCATGGCCTCTGCCTCAGGTGCTACAGTGGCTCTGGTTGCAACAGAGCGACGCCCCAGATGGGTAGAGCATCGCCCCTGGTGGGCATGCCGGGTGGATCCCGGTCGGGCGCATGCGGGAGTCTGTCTGACTGCCTTCCTGTTTCCAACTTCAGAAAAAAAATACAAAAAACCCCCAAAAAACTAGATAATACAATGTGTACATAATAATATCCATGAATCCTTTAATGGGCTCACACATACTGCAGTGTCATATTATGCTTAAAGTAAACAAGCAAATGAACAAAACACCAGTGGGGTTCCCTCCTGCCCTACATGCTGCAGAATTCCCACACTCGGAATAATCCCACAGTCTGAGATCAGCTGTACAAAAAGCTGAATGTGAGTGGGCAATGGTGTCAACCCATGTGTAAAATGTTAGTACATTAACTTTTTTAAGATTGAAACATGAAAATGAACTTGACTTGGCGTGGTGAACACACAATATGGTGCATAGAGATGTGTTGTAGAATTTGGCACCTGAAATCTGTATAATTATTGTAACCAGTGTCACCCAAATAAATTCAATAAAAAAAAATAAAACATGAAAATGAATTGTTTTCCTCCCACATCCCCACATGTTGTCTTGCTCACCACTTAGAATGTACACCACCCCTTGGGAGAAACCTCTTTGTAATCCTTTGAGGTCTTGGATAAGTTTTTAATATTTATATTGTTTTGAAAGGAAATGCGAGGTTTCCGGATGAGGAACAGACTAGTGAAGTAATAACCACATCATTCCCCTTCTTCACCCTTGAGGACAATGTGGGGAGAGCCGGGTGAACTCTGCATGTGCAAAAGGGTTTTTGATTGTGTGTGTGTTTTGCACCACAGAAGAGGAACTGAAACTATGAATCTGGGAGTTTATATAAGCTACATGCTGCCCTCCTCCCCTCCTGAGACAGGAAGAAAAACCTTTGCTCCCAAAGGTTTTCCAACTTTTTGGAATGTAAACATGGCTCCACCCAACAGGAGGTAAGGGGGGAGAAGAGCAGTGAAAAGTAAACGTTTCTGGGTTAAAGCAGCTGTTTAGCATGTCGATTTCCTTGGTTCAGGAAGCCATCCCATGCAGAAGCATGAAAATATCCATGAAGCATTGTTTCCCTGATAATCTTCGTGGGGTACAGAAATAATGCGCACTGCTGGCGTTACTGTAGAAACATTTACTGACCGAATGAAGTGAGCAGGGCAACTTAACTCATGATTTACAATCCTTCAGTTGTGATCTAGCAGGTAGAGTAGGCAGGAATGAACCTGGTGGAGCCAGAATTGGGGAGTTCGAATACTGAAGTTTGTAAAATCTGTGTTTTTTAAAAAATTCATGGAAATATAATGGGATAGAAGTAAAGTGGGGTGAGACCAGGAGAAGGAGATCACTGCAACGAAGCTGCTGTAAAATTTAGGATACTACTAATGATTCTCTAAACTGGGGTGGGACCCAGAAAGGAATGAACCAATGTAAGGATTACCTGAAGGTCTAGACTCTTTAGGGCTCAGCAACTAATTGGGCATGGTGGACAGGCCTCTTTCTGTGTTAGATTTTATTTGGGACCTTGCCTGACGCCCATGATGTGGAGGATATCATGAACACAATTCAGATTTCTTAAGATGCTGCCAGCCAATAACCTATCTTAATTTTCATTATCCCCAAGATCTTAGGTAACGTAACTACAAGGAGAGAGTGAAGAATGGGTTTTCTGAATCTCCATCTTATTTTTTCTTCATCTTGTTGCAATATTTTATAGTTTTCAATTATCTTTTTAAAAAGAAGTATGTTGTTCTGGGGCGACTATAATATAATCAGATTTTGGGGCGCCAAAATGCACCTAACTGGAATCATTACTGCTCTCAAAAATTAAGGAATCAGGGAACGTGCAGATACTCCAGTACTTTCAGCCTTTTAATATCTCCTAATTTTTGTGAGCAGTATATATGCTTCAACTTTGAAGGAAAAGAAACAAGTAATAATAAAACTAAAAAGTATAACCAATTTCTTTTCATACAAGCATTCCAGACCATCTTGTGGGGTTTGTACAGACCGTCTTGTTACCTTTTGCAGACATTCATTGATTACCTGTTGTACCAGAACCCATGCCAGACATATTCACATTTAGCTTCTCATTTCGTTCTCCATAAAAACCCTTAGAGGGAAGGTTATTATCACCACATTACAGGATAGAAAGTAATCTCAGAGAAATTAAGCAATTTACCTCCAGTAGAATTCAAAACAGATTGTTTAAGAAATAGAATTTTTCCTCTAAAGACCAGTAATATATAATAATGTTAGTTTACTTTCTTCTCTGTGTCAAAATCCTTTCTGACCATATTCCTTTTGCCTTGAAAAATAATCTGCCTATAGCCTTTCTTGTCTTCTTTCTGTACTTTACCTTAGAAATTCTATTGCCCCTGGCAGGTTGGTTCAGCAGTAGAGTGTCGGCCCAGAGTGTGGAAGTCCTGGGTTCGATTCCTGGCCAAGGCACATAGGAGAAGCGCCCATCTGCTTCTCCACCCTTTCCCTTCTCCTTCCTCTCTTTCTCTCTCTTCCCCTCCTGCAGCCAAGGCTCCATTGGAGCCAAGTTGGCCCGGGCGCTGAGGATGGCTCTATGGCCTCTGCCTCAGGTGCTAGAATGGCTCTGGTTGCAAAGGAGCAATGCCCCAGATTAGCAGAGCATCACCCCCAAGTGGGGCAAGCTGGGTGGATCCCGGTTGGGCACATGCAGGAGTCTCTCTGCCTCCCCGCTTCTCACTTCAGGAAAAAAATACACGCGAAATAAAGAAATTTTATCTAACTCTGTGACTTCAGTGTTATAGTCTTGATGGACAATTCATCAACTCAGACGATGTGCTCCCGCAGTTGCATATCGAAATATCTCTAAGTCAATGGCAATGCATGTAGCCTCCCTGAGATTATATCCTCATCCATAAATTATGGCTAGTAACATTATTTTACAAACCTGGGGTTGAGGATTAAATGAGAGAGTGCACCAAATGCACCTGACACATAGGTGCTCGAGAAACCATAGGTACTTTCTTCCTAACTCACCCATCTGAAGTTTTCTCCTTAACTAAGCTTAATTTCAAGCTTAGTTTCAACTTATTATTCAAATTTAATTTTATATTTTCTCTCCCTTCCTAAGTAGCACCTCTTTTTAGTTTATTAAATGTCTATTAAATCTTCTCAATTATACAAGGTGAAAGTTTACTCATTTTGATAATTCTCCCTTGTCTTTTAAGTGCAATCAGTTACTAAGTCCTAAAGAGTAGCATAAGGTCACCCTTACGTTGACTTACTCCCTTCTGACTCCCACTCTCATTTAGGCCGTTATTACTAGTATTCCAAGTTTTACAGCATCTTCAAAAATGATAGTTTTCTCCATCAATCTGTTTTAAACAGCAATTTCATATTATTCTCTTATCCAAAACTTTTTAATCTTCCTCCATGTTCTATAGGACATATACAATTAGAACTTCTTGACAGTTCAACCAATATACATTCCTGCCTTCTCTCCTACCATTTTTCAAAGACACAGGCTGTTTCAGTTAGAATTTGTTTGCATGCAATAGGAAACCTGACCAACAGTTCCTTAAACAATCAAATCTTCAGGTAGAAAGTCCAGATTAAGACTCCATGAAGTCATCAAGAACCAAGGTTCTTATCTCATTAGTTCTCTATCCATAACCTGTGGTTTTCATAACACAGTGATGTCTGCATGGTTTTTCCATCCTAGGAGGGAGGGGAAGACCAGAAGAGGTCTGTGTTCTATTTGGAAAAGATTCTCCCTCTCCTTTCCCTGATGGGCTTCTATCTACAGCCCATTGGTCATAATAATACCACATGGCCACTAAAAAATGGGGACATTTCTCAAGGGAGGGGACAGAAACAAGTTTTAAAGCTGGGACACTAGCCAGTTGGCTCAGTGGTAGAGCATCGTACTGGCATGTGGATGTCCCAGGTTTGATTCCCGACCAGGGCACATAGTAGATGCAGCCATCTGCTTTTCCACCCCTCCTTCTCTTCCTTCCTTCCTTCTCTCTCTCTCTCTCTCTCTCTCTCTCTCTCTCTCTCTCTCTTCTCTTCCTACACCGATGGCTCGGTTGCTGCAAGTTGGCCCCAGGTGCTGAGAATGGCTCCATGGCCTCGCCTCAGGTGCTAAAATAGGTTGGTAGCCAAGCGTCATCCCCTGATGGGCAGAGCATCATTGTTGGGGACTGAAAAATAAACAGGGTATTTTGTGGTCTGGATATCTAGGGGACAGAGGTGTTGGGCCCAACCCCCATCTCACCTGCCTGATTGAGTTGCAGGAGGCTGGCTGTACTTGATTCTCATTCATCCCGCCCGCTCATATTCCCCCCCCCCCCAAGGGCTGGAAGCTAGTTTCTTATTGGTGTAAAGTTAGATTTGACTGGTATGGTGGGGGTTGTCTTTGAGTTGCCTTGGAAATTTAATTAAATTGCTAATTGACCACGTTTTTCCACAAATAAAGACGGATGTCTTTTCTGGGGAAGCCATGTTGTGGCTCAGGAACAGTAGTGACTGCTGACAAGCCATCATGTCCTCCCAAACCTATCCAGTATGTATATATCTTTAAGTCCCTGTGTATGTTTAATTCAATTTCATACCTTTTCCCGCTCAAGACCCCGGAATACTCTCTTCGCAGCTGGTTCGTGACACATCACTCCATCAAGAGGCGTGCCAGGTGGGTCCCAGTTGGGGTGTATGTGGGAATCTGTCTCTCTGCCTCCCCACTCCTCACTTAAGGTTAAAAAAGTTTTGTGTGTTTTTTTCTCATTTTTCTGAAGCTGGAAACAGGGAGAGACAGTTAGACAGACTCCCGCATGCGCCCGACCGGGATCCACCCGGCACGCCCACCAGGGGCGATGCTCTGCCCACCAGGGGGCGATGCTCTGCCCCTCCTGGGCGTCGCCATATTGCGACCAGAGCCACTCTAGCGCCTGAGGCAGAGGCCACAGAGCCATCCCCAGTGCCTGGGCCATCTTTGCTCCAATGGAGCCTCGGCTGCGGGAGGGGAAGAGAGAGAGACAGAGAGGAAAGCGCAGCGGAGGGGTGGAGAAGCAAATGGGCGCTTCTCCTGTGTGCCCTGGCCGGGAATCGAACCTGGGTCCTCTGCACGCTAGGCCGACGCTCTACCGCTGAGCCAACCGGCCAGGGCTTAAGGTTAAAAAAGTTAGAAAGCTGGGTATGTTGCTATCGCAAACAACATCTAAGAAGAGAGGTGTATTAGTCTGCTTGGGCTGCTATCACATGGCTTAAACAACAGACACAATCTTCTCACAGTTCTGGAGGCTGGAAAGTCCATAGCCATGTGCCAGCTGACTGGGAGTTAGAACTTGAGCATATTTATTCATTTGGGGGAGGATTCAGTCCGTAGCAAAAAGAATAAAAGGAAGCAATGAGCTCTCTGCTACACCAGCACCCAGGGCTCTGTATCTCCTTTGACTCTCACTTTTGCGGCCTCTTTGCCTTTGCTCAAGAACGCCCTCCTCCCATATCTCTGTTGTCAAAATTTTCTCCATGCCATCAAAATTAATAAAAAAAAATTTTTTCAACATAGAAATCATGCAGCTGCCAGTCAAGACTGACCTTGTCCCTACTTCTAGCACTTGCTGTTACAGTTCTTACTCTTCGGGTGTCATCACAGTAGGTCAGTGCACTCTTTATGTGAAGTTCTTAACAATAGTGACATTTATCTAGTGTCTACCTGTTAGGTGCTGTGCTAAGCCCTTTGTATGTATTATTTCTAATTCTTAAACTACAAAGTAGGATTATGTTTTAGGAGGAGGAAATTGAGGTGCAGAGAAATTGAGTAATATTTGCCCAAGGCAGGGGTCCCCAAACTACAGCCCGCGGGCCACATGCGGCCCCCTGAGGTCATTTATCCAGCCCCCGCCGCACTTCCGGAAGGTGCACCTCTTTCATTGGTGGTCAGTGAGAGAGCGACGCAAAGCACGGCATAGCTCACGTACAGTACTACTTCTGGTGACGCGGGACGCACGTGTCACGGCTCTGGAAGCGCGTCATATCACTTGTTATGGCTAGCAGTGACAAATATGGAACCGGATATTGACCATCTCATTAGCCAAAAGCAGGCCTGTAGTTCCCATTGAAATACTGGTCAGTTTGATTTAAATTTACTTGTACTTTATTTTAAATATTGTATTTGTTCCCATTTTGTTTACTTTAAAATAAGATATGTGCAGTGTGCATAGGGATTTGTTCATAGTGTTTTTTATAGTCCGGCCCTCCAACGGTCTGAGGGACAGTGAACTGGCCCCCTGTGTAAAAAGTTTGGGGACCCCTGGCCCAAGGAAATGGCAGAGCCCAGTTTTGAAGGTGGCTAAATTTGATTCTAAATATTTCTGTGTCACACTGTGCTGCTTCTCCAAATAGATGGCCTGCTTCTAGTAGGCAGGGACTGTGTCCTTTCCACAGAGTACCTCTTTGTGTTTCCACACTTAGCAATGTATCGTTTATGTGTTGGTAAATATTGAAGCTGAGTAACATGGACTTGCATTATTCTGTTCTCTTTACTTTTGTGTATGTTGGAGTTTTACCTAAGAAAGATTTTAATTATGGTCTTAGTATATTTACTAAGTAGATTAATAGATTTAGAAAAACTTTCAGAAATAATTGAAAAACTTTATTTTTTAACTTAACCATAGCTATTTACATAGAATATTTTCCCGTAGTTATCCATATGTATATGATTATATATTATAATCCCCAAATCAACCACTGAAATAGTACAAAGAAGTACAGCTAAAATGCCAGTGGAGAATTTAAAACAGAAATTTAAAATATTGTAAAAGCCCAAACCATAAAAAAATTGATAAATCAGGCCCTAGCTGGTTGGCTCAGTGGTAGAGTGTTGGCCTGGTGTGCGGGAGTTCCGGGTTCGATTCCCAGCCAGGGCACACAGGAGAAGCGCCCATCTGCTTCTCCACCTCTCTCCCTCTCCTTCCTCTCTGTCTCTCTCTTCCCCTCCCGCAGCCAAGGCTCCATTGGAGCAAAGTTGGCCCGGGCGCTGAGGATGGCTCTGTGGCCTCTGCCTCAGGCGCTAGAAGGGCTCTGGTTGCAACAGAGCGACGCCCCGGATGGGCAGAGCATCGTCCCCTGGTGGGCATGCCGGGTGGATCCCGGTCGGGCACATGCGGGAGTCTGTCTGACTGCCTCCCCATTTCCAACTTAAGAAAAACACACACAAAAAAAAAATTGATAAATCAGGCTTCAACAAAAATACAAACTTCTTCAAAAAATAATGTTAAGAAAATGAAAAGACCATTCACAAGGGTGAGAAAACAGATCTGATAAAGAACTTGTATCTAAAACATATAAAGAACTCTCAAACAAGAAGAAAAAAATCCAATTTAAAATGGATTATAGGTAACTATACCTAATAGAAATACTTAAACAGACACCTCACCAGAGAAGACACATGGATGGCAAAATAAGCACATGAAACGAGGCTCCACATAGTCATTAGAAAAATGCAGATTATAAGCACAGTGCTAAAAATAACAATGTTCAATGACTGGCAATGCCAAGTGCTGGTGAAACTGGGAACCAGCTAGAATTTCCATACATTGCTGGTAGGAATAAAAAATAGTGTGTCACTAGAAAACAGTTTAGCAATTTTTAAATAAAGTTAAAATACATTTACCATATGAACCAGCAATATCACTCCTATATATTTACTCTGAAGAAATGAAAACCTATGTATGTGGATATTTATAGCAACTTTTAATAACTTTCCCAAACTGGAAGCAATCTAAGTGTCCGTCAACTGGTGCATGAATAGAAAATTGTGGCACATTTATAAAATGGAACATAAATAGGCAAAGATAGTAGTGAACAACTGATACGTAAAATAATATTGATGACTCTCAAAAGCATTATATTAAGTAAAGATGCCATACTCTTATAACAGACCCTATTTATATAAGAGAATCAGAAAGGGGAAAAACTGTGGAGATAGAAAACAGATGAGTGGTTACAGGAGGGTTGATTTCAGGATGGGGCTAGAGGAAGTTTGGGGGTGATGGAAATGTTCTAAATTTTTATTCTGATGGTAGTTGCATAACTATGTACATTTGTTAAAATTCATGAAGCTGTTCACTAGAAAGAATATACAAGGTACATATGAATAATTCTGACTAAAAATATAAGAATTTCCCACAAAAAAAACTTGAGGCCCAGACTATTTCAATGGTGAATTCTATTGAACTTTTAATTCTATTGTACGTTGAGTGACACCAATATGCAAATGTTTCAACAAATAAAAGAAGAAAGACCATGTTCCAAATCATTTTAGGAGGCAAGCAAAACCTGATACCAAAGCATGACAAAGAAATTGCAAAAACAGAAAGTTATTGAACAATATCCCTTATTAACATAGATATGAAAATATTTAACAAAATAGCAGCAAAGCAAATCCAGCAATATATTAAAGTCCTCAGGGATGTACAAATCAACTAATAGAACTAGTAATTGAATATGGCGAGGTCACAGAATACAAGGTCAATATACAAAAATATTTTCTACATACAAGCATGAAGTCAAACAATTGTATAATAATTTGCATACAATGCTCTTTATAGTATCACAAAAATGAGATACCTAGGAATAAATTAAATATGCTCAAGACCTCTATACCAAAAACTACAAAATATTGCTTAGAGAAAAAATTAAAGCTCTAAGGTAAAAGAGAGATATACTATTCATTAATTGAAAGACTGTCATTTCTCTCCAAAATGACATGTAGATTAAATACAATCCCAATCAAAATCCCAACAGGATATTATTTTAGAAGTCTATTAGCTGTCTACGGCCATACCACCCTGAACGCGCCCGATCTCGTCTGATCTCAGAAGTCTATTAGCTAATTCTATAATTTATATTAAAGAGGAAACAACTATGAATAATTACAAAAATTTTGGAAAAGAGGCTCTGGCCGGTTGGCTCGGCGGTAGAGCGTCGGCCTGGCGTGCGGGGGACCCGGGTTCGATTCCCAGCCAGGGCACATAGGGGAGGCGCCCATTTGCTTCTCCACCCCCCCTTCCTCTCTGTCTCTCTCTTCCCCTCCCGCAGTCGAGGCTCCATTGGAGCAAGGATGGCCCGGGCGCTGGGGATGGCTCCTTGGCCTCTGCCCCAGGCGCTAGAGTGGCTCTGGTCGGGACAGAGCGACGCCCCAGAGGGGCAGAGCATCGCCCCCTGGTGGGCATGCCGGGTGGATCCCGGCCGGGCACATGCGGGAGTCTCTCTGTCTCTCCCCATTTCCAGCTTCAGAAAAAAAATACAAAAAAAAAAAAAATTTTGGAAAAGAATCACATGACTTGATTTCAAGACGTAATATAAAGCTACAGTAATCAAGGCAATGTGGTATTGGCCAAAGGATAGATATGTACATCCATGGAACAAAACAGAGAGTTAAAAAATAGACCTATGTGGCCTGACCTGTGGTGGCGCAGTGGATAAAGCACGGACCTGTAATACTGAGGTTGCCAGTTCAAAACCCTGGGCTTGCCTGGTCAAGGCACATATGGGAGTTGATGCTTCCTAATCTCCCCATTCCTCTCTCTCTCTCTCTCTCTCTCTCTCTCCCTCTCTCTCCTCTCTAAAATAAATAAATAAAATGTTTTAAAAAATAGACCTACATTTATGGTAAATAGATTTCGACAAAGCTGCCAAAACACTCCAATGGGAAAAGAACAGTGTTTTCAATATTTGGTGCTTGAATAACTGGGTACTTATGGGGGGTAGTGTTGGGGCTGGGACCTAGACCCTTGCTCACATCATGCACAAAAAATAATTTGAGCTGAATCATAAATCTAAATGTAAAAATGCAACTATAAAGCTTCTAAATAATAGGAAAATACTTTGTGACATGATGGTAGGCAAAGGTGCTTAGAATAAAGAAAGTAATGATTTAAAAAACAGATAAATTAAGCCTTGGCCAGTTTGCTCAGTGGTAGAGCATTGGCCTGGCGTGTGGAAGTCCCGGGTTCGATTCCCGGCCAGGGCACACAGGAGAAGCGCCCATCTGCTTCTCCACCCTTCTCCCTCTTCTTTCTCTCTATTTCTCTCTTCCCCTCCCAAGGCTCCATGGGAGCAAAGTTGGCCCAGGCGCTGAGGATGGCTCCATGGCCTCTGCCTCAGGCACTGGAATGACTCTGGTTGCAGTGGAGCAAAGCCCCAGATGGGCAGAGCATCACCTTCTGGTGGGCATGCCGGGTGGATCCCAGTAGCGCACATGCAGGAGTCTGTCTGTCTGCCTTCCCCTGCTTTTCACTTCGGAAAAATACAAAAACAAAACAAAACAAAACAAAAAACTGATAAATTATACTTCATCACATCACAAATGAACTATAGAAATGATCCCTGAAAGTATTGTCTTTACTTAATCACAATTAAAGGCTTTTCATCAAAAGGATCATTAAGAACATATACAGGCAAACCACAGACAGAGAAACATATTTCTGGCCAAAGATTTGTTTTCAGAATATATAAAATACTTTAACTCAATCATAAAATCTCACATAACCTCATATTTAAAAGAAGACTTTTTAAAAATGGAAGTCAGGTATTATTTTTAGCAGAAACCTAGAATGTTCCCACTGCCGGTTGGGAGCACATTATTGTTGGCAGATTAAGGAAAATGGTAAAGGTCGCTATTTATTCTATTTTGTTTAAAATAATTGAATAATATTTTATGCACCTAGAGTACTAAAGAGCTCTCAGAATACTAGGAACTAAACATCAGTTTTGGGGTTTTGCTTTGGTTTTGGGCCTGGAGTTAGTTGATTTTTTTTTTTTTTTTGAGGCTATAAGCCCACTGGCTGCATTTCAGAGCTCACAATGGATGAACAGCATTAAGAAAGAGAATCATTTGCCCATCATGCCCAGAAATATCCAAAGAAGTACCCAGCAAAATTGTCCTCAGTTTTTTCCCTCTCTGAGACTACTCCCTTTATCATACAAAATATGTACCTGGTAATTTAGGTAATTTTTTTTGTGTGTGTGTGTGTGTGACAGAGAGAGAGACAGAAACAGAGAGAGGGACAGATAGGGACATATAAACAGGAAGGGAGAGAGATGAGAAGCATGAATATTTGTTGCAGCACCTTAGTTGTTCATTGATTGTTTTCTCATATGTGCCTTGACCGGGAGGCTACAACAGAGCAAGTGACCCCTTGCTAAGCCAGCAATCTTGGGTTCAAGCTGGCGACCATGAGATCATGTCTATGATCCCACGCTCAAGCTGGCAACCTCAGGGTTTTGAACCTGGGCCCTCTGTGTCCCAGTTCAATGCTCTATCCACTGTGCCACCACCTGGTCAGGCTTAGGTAATATTTTTTAAATGGTGTTTTATTTCATGTATTTAAATAATTTTATTAATGGGTTAAAATATGTAGTCCTTTACAAAATTATGTGACTTATTGGTAGGGTCATATCTAATTTAATAGTCTAAGGTAGAACCGTTTCTTCTCCCTTTTGTATCAAAAAGACATTCTAAAGTATAGTTCAAGTAACATAAGTCCTCTGGTTCATAAGAGACTTTCAACCCAAATCCATTTTGTGTTGTAAACTGAATGACAGAAGAAGCTTTATCTTTATCAAAAGGAAATGAATTTAGAGCCAGCTTCTGGGTCTGTCTGCATGCAGTGCAATGTATTCAGTAGAAGCTCAAGCAGTTGTGGTGAGTTATGGATTCTTCTTCCTCCATGACTGGCCTGGCATTTTGACATTCCTTGTATTAGTTTCCCGTGCCTAACGTCACAAATTGCCAAAAAGTGGGCAGCTTAAAACAACAGAAATTTATGATCTCAAAGTTCTGGAGGTCAGAAGTCTGAAATCAGTATCACTGAGCCCAACTCAAGGTGTGGGCAGGGCTGTCCTCCCTCTGGATACTCTAGGGAAGAATCCGTTCCTCTCCTTTTTCAGCTTCTTCTGGCTGCCCACATTCGTTGGCTTGTGGTCTTGATTCCAGAACAATTTAAATAGAAAGGTATATGCGTTCAAAAAAGTACCAAACAACTCTCCTCCAGACTAGAAATGCAACAAAGCCCAAATTTCAAAAGAACAGTATCAGAATCTAAGCTCAAATTTTACCTGAATAATTAGTAACTCCATAAACATGGGTGATATACTTGCCTACTCCATACCAAGCAAGATGCCAATGCTGAAAACATCAATGATACAAAAAGATAAGGTGCCTACATCAAGGAGCTCATCTTGTGAACAGTGAGACACATGGAAGCAAATGCAGTCATCCTCGTTCGACAAGGTAGAAGCTATTGAAGTGTCTACGTTTTTTCTTTTTCTCAGAAGTGACCTTTGAGGTGAGCCTGGGAGAGCAGGGAGGACTTCTGAAGTCACACAAGGGTTAGAGAAGGCATTCCAGGCAGTAGCAACAGCAAGGTGAGAGGCTGTGGTGTAAGGGTGGTTGTCTTCACGGAAGAGGTCAAATGGGTGCTATGCTAGGATTGGGTCATGTGAGTCATAGTGAGGACAGTTATTTACACTGTGATCAGGAGTTTAGACTTTGTCTTATGGACATGGAGAAGCCACTAGAAGTAGATGTGCTGATGCTGTTTAGCTTTTCCTCATTACTACCACCTTGTTGTTCTCGTGTCTCTGCTCCAGGGTCAGTTGCAAAGCCCGAGGTTTGCCTACCATCTTGGCCTCTCTGCTACAATAGCAGACTGCTTGCTGAAAAGCTGCTTGCAGAGCCCTAAGAAATCATCTAACTTTTTTTTATTTTAGCATAATTCCTTCACTCATGACTTTGGAGTTACCGAGATGGCCTGAGATGACACTGGATTAGGAACCTGGTCCTCAAGTCCAGGTGGAGAGAGTTTGGTTTATAGCTCAGTCACGGTGTGAATCCGGATGTCCATTTTTCTTGCTCTGTTTCTCTGAGCTGACCTCAGGTCAAGCATGATCAACATGATTTTTACCTTTTGTTGCCTCTACTCTTTCGTTTTAGTTGCAGGAGAAATAGCTTGAACGTCCGGCGGGACTGAAAGATACATGCTGGCTGCTCCTCTTTGACTAGCCCAACTCATGGCGTTCGGGTTTGGGGAAGGCTGGTGGCAGGGAGGGAGATGGACCAGAGGAGGGACCACGGAGACAGCGTGGCTGCTGCCCCGGTCCCAGGTGATGATGAGACCTGAAGAAAGCAGAGGCCATGAGGCCAGGCAGGGCTCGAGAGCGAGCGTTCTCCCGGAAGGATGGCCACCCCGCCCCGCCCTTGTCCTCCCCTTCTTACAGGACCGGGCTTCTCGAATGGGCTCGTATCCGGGTCCTTTGGGGTAAAACAGCTATACCATGTTTTTAACAGATCGTTTTTTTCTTTTTATTATACCCCTTTAACATTTTTTGAAACAAAACAGAGCCTAGCAAAGCATCAAACAGATTTCTCCCTTATAAACAACTGGTGAATTCTAAGGGTCAACTCTGTTCAACCAGATTCCTAAGCCTGTATTGATCTTGCTGAAAAGGATAAATGGTTGACCGCAGTGTGGAGGTGTTTGAGGACGTCCCGTTTGTTTTGTTTGGAAACTGTTGGAATCCATGGGAGTCCGAAAGTCCAGAGTAACAGGCTTTATTGAAAGGAAGAAAGGAACCCTGCCGGGCACTCCTCCTGGGGGAGAAGAGCACCGGTTACAGACTAGGGGGCCAGTTATATAGTGTTTGGGAGAGCCTGAGGGGATACTGAGGCAAAAGCCCTGGTATGTCCGGAATGCTCCTCCTTGGGGGGCTTCGAGCATGTGGGTGTTGAACCAAAAGTCCTGGTATGTCCGGAGCCCCTCCTTGGGGCGGGTTGTCAACTTTTTGGAATTCCTCTGTCTCAGGGTCAATAGTCCAGTAAGGGTGAGGTCTGACAGATAAGCGGAACATCAAGAGGGCAGTTTGGATTCACGTATCTATCAGAAACCAACTTTGTCTGACTCTTAGCCCCTACCTGAATGGAAGTTAGGGAGAGAGAGCCAATTTCCATGATTTCTGGGCCTCTTCTCACCTCCCAGGGTCTCAAAAAATCTGGAGGCTTTATGTGGCCCCAGGATATCAGGAGTGAAATTCCCTCCTCTTTACTGTGGTCGCTGTAACGCGCTGACCCACAGCTCTTTGCTTCTGTTCTGTGCATGGCCCGGGCCTTCCTCTCTCTCCTCCCCTCTTGTCTTCAGTCCACTTGCCCACCGCCACAGTGATGATTGCTCCAACTCAACGTCTTGTCCGGCCTGGACCGCAGCAGTAGCCACCTACCTGGTCTCCCTCAGCCTTCTTCACCACCTGTTCGTCCTCCCCACTGCAACCAGAAGGCAAGTCTGACCCAGCCGCTTGGACGCTTAAAACCATTCAGTGACTGCCATTACCGACAACTCCCCGCAGTACGAAGAGCATACTCTGATACCTCTCCAGTCTTGAACCAGGCCTCACCGTGTGCCTCTACTCCTCACGTACTGACTCACTTTCAGTTGCTTTCATGTGCCGTGTTCCTTTCAGCCCCCCGGTCCAGCACAGTTCTTCACCGTGACTGAAAACCCTTCTTCCTCTGCCTGCCCTAGGTTGCCTGCGTACCACCTACTGTCTACTTCACAGAAGCCGTCCTTGACCCATGAGACTGAACCAGAGTTCCCTGCTCTACACTCTCACAGCGCCCAGTTTCTCTTCATAGGAATTATCATCGTTTGTGTTTACATATTTTATTATGTAATGATTTGATTAATGTCTGTCTTGCCCACTAACATGCTAATTCGATGAGGGAAGTACCTATATTATTCTCTCTCCTTTTTTTTATCCTCAAAGCCCTGTGCAGTGGCTGGCACATAGTGGGCACTCAGTAAAAGTTTGTTGAATGAATGAACAAAGAGATGAACAAATGAAACTCCTGGAGACTTGCCCAAGGTCAAGATGAGAAGGTTGAAACCATAGCCAGGAATTCTAATTTTCAGTTCAGATTAGTAGACTTACCAGCAAGAGCTTGTCCAGGACTGTTCGGAATTATTAGAATCAAAGATTCTTCACAGCTCATCAAGTCCAATTTCTCAGCCCTATCATTTGTGTGATTACATTTATTCAAAAGCAAGAGGATGCTCTAGGTGCAGTCATTTTTCTTTTTTCTACAAAACATGTGCTATCTTGCAGCTCTATTTTGAGAGGGTATTATGAATAAACATGCCACTATTTAAAATTTATAAAGATTCTTGAGATTATCAGAAGAAATAGGAGGTATCGGTCATTAAGAGCAATTTTGTCCCTTACAATAGAATTGTCTGTTTAAAAATTACTGTTAATTTCAAAAGCTGCTATCTCCAAAAGAGCATTCTATTAGGTGAGATAATTATCATCGTATTAAGCTGCTGTGTATAATGTACCTTCTCTCAAAAGTAAAAAGGGAGAAAGCCACTTGGCTGTTCGAAAATGTCTTGTGTGTTTTACAAAACCCACACAAAATGGTCAATAGTTTCAATATTTATAAGACAAATTGTTTATCCCTGAAGAAATTTGAAGATGTTATTCTCAAGGATAAAAGTGGAATAAAAATGGAATAATTATTTTTAACTCTTCCCACACCTGTCAGCAACTCCCACCTGCAACCAGCCCACTGGTTATAAGTAGCCATGCATCCCCTTGTGGATTGTAGGCAGGTAAGCAACCAGGGGCAGCCCAAGCCCAGCTCCTGGTAAGTTTTACTAGCCCCCTCTATGTGTCTCATTTCCATTTCACATCTTGGGGCGGGAGACAGCCTTTACTTATGCTGATGTGGTACGTGTCTGTCTCAGACAGGTGTGTAAAGTGCATTTCTCAGTTCAGGGTCTGAGAACTTTCTTTCTTTCTTTCTTTCTTTCTTTCTTTCTTTCTTTCTTTCTTTCTTTTTTCTTCTTTTTTTGAGACTGCTGTCCTTTTTGACATTCAGTATTATTAGATTCGGGTGTACAGCATAAGGTGGTTATGCAATTAGATACTTTACAAACTGATCCCCCTGATAACTTAGGTACCCGCCTGGCATCATACATCGTTATTGCAATATTATTGTTGAGGCTGCTGTCTTAACACTTACTGAGTAATTTAAGATTGGTTTTGGGTGCTTTTTGTTTGTTTAAGAATTTCACTTTCTCTGGAGATAACAAAATGCATTTTTTTTCAAAGATAAGAAGGTATATTCAGACTTGGTAGGTTGTATTCATAATGATTTTGCTTATCATTGTATAATGTTCTCATTATCATGGACTCCTTTAAGCTAATCAGCTGGATTTTGGAGAGCTTCTTTGCAAATGAATCTGAAAAAGAGGGCGGCAAAATTCAGGTGAACCAAGATGTTATTTCTTCTTCCTTGTCTTGCTTATAAAATGTGTCCTCTTTCTTTATTTTGCCTTTGCCCTTCTCTCTCTCTCTCTCTCTCTCTCTCTCCTCTCTCTCTCTCAACTGTGACCATTGCCATTGCCCTCACCCTTCCTGTCACTCAGCTTCACTCCATCACGCCCAGAGCATTCCTGCTGCTGTATGTTGTCCTGGTGTTACTTGGGCCTGTACGTGGAGCCACACTGAGAAACAGAGAGAAATGGAAGCCACTCAACAACCCCAGAAACCGAGACCTGGTGAGGACACACACTGGGACACACGGGGCTGGGAGTGTGATCGGCGCCTCTCCGGGTTTGTGTGCACTTCTCTCTGCTCGAGCACAGTGCAGAACAGACTGCCGGGGCTGAGACGATGCCCGTAGTACCAGACCGGAGTTTTGCTAGCCTAGTAGCTGGCATCCTATTGTTCCTTTGGCCAAATTACATTTGTTTGTGTAAGGAGAAACATTTCTATTTAGAAGTGATCCAATGCACAGCGAGTACATTATGTTGTAAATGATCTTTTATACACATTGATGTGAAATATAATAATATAAGGTTAAAACAATGAAATAGCCGTTTGCACAGCTTCTATGTATTAATATTTATTCATTTCCTGAAGGAAAGCTGGAAAGCCCATGTCTGAACAAAAACTACTTTAGAAGACAATGACTGGGGTTGTATTTTCAGTCAGAGAGGAGGAGCCAAGCTCTGGTCACCATGGACTTCAATTTAATCTCCGACATTGGTACTCAAAGGTGGTTACTACGACCCTTCTGACTGGTGCTGTTAAATAGTTGGTATTCCTCGCTTGATTTTCCACCAAGAAAATGGTGAATTATCTTGTTTGATGTTGAAATGTCAGAAAGAAGGCAGAGGGAGAACAGTGGGTGGGGGACAGGAGGCAGGAGGAGAAGTAGCCGAAGCCTCTACTTCTGTGTTTTCTCCCTCCTGCCTCTTAGATAAGCTCTAAGATCAATTCAGGGGGGAAACAGAGAGAGAAAAATTAGTCATGTTTGAGTATTTTGGGTGTTTAATTTATATATGGCAGTTGACCATTTTCTTTCTTTCTTCAGTTTTTCAGAACCCTAAGGCATATTTTAGGGGAAAAGGTCTTGCTCTTGAAAGCTTTCCAAATACTTTCTCCACGAATGAGAACCCCAAACCTCTCTCTTTGCAATCAGAACTTATTGCCTCTGCATTTGCCAATTACAAAGAGCAGAAATACTTCCTTTCCAATTACCTCAAAGGCTGGATGTCTCTTCTCAGAGCAGGTAAAAGGTATCCCTTTATGACAACTCAGTCATAAAGAAATTTTGAAAGTATTTATTTGAAAATTGATTTTATTTCCTCATAGAAATAAGTACTTAGTTTAGAAGACACTCATCACTGATAATATTTGGATTTGGTTCAGGTATTTCATGACTAGTTTTTAAAAGAAATAACAGTTGTGGGGGTTTTTTTGGGTTTTTTTTGTTTGTTTGTTTTTTACAGAGACAGAGAGAGTCAGAGAGAGGGACAGATAGGGACAGACAGACAGGAACGGAGAGAGATGAAAAGCATCAATTCTCTGTTGCGGCGTCTTAGTTGTTCAGTGATTGCTTTCCTGTATGTACCTTGACCAGGGTCTACAGCAGAGTGAGTGACCTGTTGTTGCTCAAGCCAGCGACCTTGGGCTCAAGCCAGCAACCTTGGGCTTCAAGCCCGCGACCTTTAGGGCTCAAGCCAGTGACCATGGGGTCATGTCTACGATCCCATGCTCAAGCCAGCGACCCCACACTCAAGCTGGTGAGCTGGTGCTCAAGCCGGATGAGCTCGTGCTAAAGCTGGCAACCTCAGGGTTTCAAATCTGGGTCCTCCACATCCCAGTTTGATGCTCTATCCACTGCACCACCTCCTGCTCAGTGGTGGTGCATAATTTTTTAAGCATAGTTTTTTGGTGAAAAGATATAGTAAAATAATAGAATTATCACTCTTAATAAGATTATTAAATTTAATAGAATACCACACACATTTACCTATATTCTTTTTTTCAAACCAGGTCATATAGCTCAGTTGTGTGGAAAATCATATATAAAGAAAAATCATGTATGTTGCCTGACCTGTGGTGGTGCAGTGGATAAAGCGTCGACCTGGAATGTTGAGGTCTCAGGTTCGAAACCCTGGGCTTGCCTAGTCAAGGCACATATGGGAGTTGATGCTTCCTACTCCTCCCCCCCTCTAAAAATGAATAAATTTTTTAAAAATCTAAAAAAAAAATGTACGTCAAATTGTCCAGTTGGAGGAAATAGAAAGTAAAATTAAAAGTGGTTGTTTTTAGAAGAACGTAATAAGCATATATTTGAGCTCAAACTTCGTCCCCCAGAGGAAAAAGAGTAAAATATTAAAGATAGACTTTTCTCATAGGAAAAAAGTTAGAAATTTATTTATGTTTAAGATTTGAATTTCATTATTCTTATTACTTTAGCATTCCTACCAAATACCTGTCATTTAAAAAAATAGGTATGGTGCATTTCAAAATATACATTATTATGATTCTAGTCTATTAGCTTTTTATTCAGCTAAATAATAAAGGAAACTGAATCATAATTAAAATCTACTATTCTTCCACAAGGGTAGGAATTCTATTGTGAGGAAGCACACTGCTATCGCACCTTATTGTGCATGAGAAAGGGTTTTGATTATCAGTTCTTTTAAATATAATTATTTTTGGCCCTGGTCGGTTGGCTCAGTGGTAGAGCGTCGGCCTGGCGTGCGGGGGACCCGGGTTCGATTCCCGGCCAGGGCACATAGGAGAAGCACCCATTTGCTTCTCCACCCCCTCCTTCCTCTCTGTCTCTCTCTTCTCCTCCTGCAGCCAAGGCTCCATTGGAGCAAAGATGGCCCAGGCGCTGGGGATGGCTCCTTGGCCTCTGCCCCAGGCGCTAGAGTGGCTCTGGCAGCGGCAGAGCGACGCCCCGGAGGGGCAGAGCATCGCCTCCTGGTGGGCAGAGCGTCGCCCCTGGTGGGTGTGCTGGGTGGATCCCGGTCAGGCGCATGCGGGAGTCTGTCTGTCTCTCCCCGTTTCCAGCTTCAGAAAAATACAAAAAAATAATAATAATTTTTAAAAAATGATGTTATGCTAAAGAGAACATGTAACTTACTGTGTGGTATATGCACCTGAAACCTCACCTACATGAGAAAATAAAATACAATAAATACAAAGATGGTCATGAAGTGTTCCCTTAAATATTTCTTGCACTTAAGCCCTAGGCTAACAGAAACTAAAACAGAAGAGCTATTAATAGCACAGTACCTACTTTAGTATAAGACATTATTGCATGCAATTTTCTGGTAAGCCTTAGGTTCTTCATCTGTAAATTGCAAATACTAATCTCTGACAGAAAGGATAGAACACAATATCAAACCCATCCTTTCATGAGAGTGTGGAATGAGGTAACGTTTAAGGGCAGGAAACAGAAAGCACCCAGTTGGTGCTATTGTAATATAACTGGAATTACTCAACATGATGAAAGAAGCAAAATTTCTGATTTGGAGAGTATTTTATAATTATAAACTCTCTTTTCCTAACATCTCCAATTAGAAAATTAAAAAGTTTTTGGTGGAATATATTGATCATTGAGTCTTTGTGTTAATTGCACAGTCTTCATTTTCTTTATTTTTTCTTTTTTTTTTTTGTATTTTTCTGAAGTTGGAAACCGGGAGGCAGTCAGACTCCCACATGCGCACGACCGGGATCCACCTGGCACGCCTACCAGGGGGCGATGCTCTGCCCATCTGGGGCATCGCTCTGTTCCAACCAGAGCCATTCTAGCACCTGAGGCTGAGGCCACAGAGCCATCCCCAGCGCCCGGGCCAACTTTGCTCCAATGGAGCCTCAGCTGCGGGAGGGGAAGAGAGAGACAGAGAGGAAGAAGAGGGGGAAGGGTGGAGAAGCAGATGGGCGCTTCTCCTGTGTGCCCTGGCCAGGAATCGATTCATTTTCTATTTTATTAGAACATTTTCTTTGTTTTTTTTTCTCAGGTATCTGGCTATTTTTAAACTACAGTAGAAGCCTCTCATTAGATTCAATCATGATCATTGCTAAACTTTTCCCCCCTCCACTTTTGTCATTTGTAATTATTCTATATTTCCAAATTCACATATAAATAACTTGACCTTTGGGACACACACGACTTATGTGCAATATTTTTGGTGTTTTTTTTTTTCCCCACTCTGTAACCATAAATATCAATGTAGAGCACTGCATATATTTGCAAGAGTTATAAAACACCATAAAGTCAAGAGAAATTAGTTATCTTCTAAATTATGTTTCCTTTCAGCTTGTCTTATATACATATATTACTTTTTACCAAAGAATACTTCCATTTGAGAGATGTTGCTCATTTTCACTTTAGTTTATTATATATACTAGGGATTTGGGTTTAAAATGTGTCTTTTTCTTAGAAAGAAGATGAACTCACACGTTCAACATACACTGTTGAAAGACCGTCCAGTTGATTCTCATACCGAGGAAGATAAGTAATAAATAGCCACAATTAAGTTGAAATAGAAAGCAAAGAAACAGGATTCTAGAAGTTGCTGGGGTCTGTGAGAGATGTTCTCTACCACTGTGTTCAGAGGTGGACATTGTACTGCATCAACTATCCCAGCTGCGCCTCAGCTCTGGCACTCCTGCGCACAACTTCCTCAGGGAGGGAGGGTAGATAGCCAGAGGGAGAGGGGGTAGAGGTGGATGGAGCTGGGCAAAGGGGGAGATGGGGGATGAAAGAGACTGCTTGGGCTGATGGCTGGACAATCCAATGTACCTGTATGGTTTTGTGAACTGGCATCACCCAAATAAATTCAATTAAAAACAACAACAAACAAACAAAAACAAGCCCTGGCTGTTTGGCTCAGTGGTTGGCCCGGCATGTAGAAGTCCTGGATTCGATTCCTGGTCAGGACACACAAGAGAAGCGCCCATCTGCTTCTCCACCCTCCCCCCCCTCTCCTTCCTCTCTATCTCTCTCTTCCCCTCTTGCAGCCAAGGCTCCACTGAAGCAAAGTTGGCCCCGGGTGCTGAGGATGGCTCCATGGCCTCTGCCTCAGGCGCTAGAATGGCTCCAATTGAAGTGGAGCAATGTCCCAGATGAGCAGAGCATTGCCCCCTAGTGGGCATGCCCGGTGGATCCCAGTCGGGCGCATGTGGGAGTCTGTTTCTCTACCTCCCTGCTTCTCACTTCAGAAAAATACAAAAAAGGAAAAAATATATATAGGCTATTCAGATAAATGGTGGAGTGGTAGGGAGTGTTGCACCACTATTCGGTTCCACTCAAGTACCAGAGTTTTCTCTTTCTTCTCATCATCTCTGCTTTGGGTGTCAAGACTTCCACAGATGGAATGCTTACTAGTTGAGGGTCTTTGAATAAAAAGAGCATCCACATGGGACTTTCACCTACAAACTTGCTAAGTGTCAGGATTGGGGCATACATTCTTCTGGAAAACTCCTCACAGTTGGCAGGTAGCTGTTGATGAATGGCCTGCTCTCCACACTGACTAGAGTTTCTTAAAGGTGATGCTCTTGGCAATTGGGAAAGGTCAGATCTTCACTGTGTGTGACCATTTAGCACAGCTGGTCTCCAGACACTGTATGTTAGTAGTTTCCCTCCACTACCCTATTATTTTGACAGCCAAAACCTCCTTACACATATTTCTAAACTGTGAAGTGATTTTTCTCTTGGCTGAGTACCACTGCTAGGAAAACAGCAGAAGTATAGTGTCTCCTCCCATGGAAATAATTGAATTCTGTTGGTGCTCTAAGCTCTCAAGGAGTCTATGGGAACTTGTCTACATAGGTCCCTGACAGTCTCTCAACACTGACCTTGTTCCTCTTTGATGAGCACCCCATTCCCCATGACATGGCCTATTGTCCCCTATCCCAGATCTAGGGAGGTAAAAACTGTGAAGGATGTGAGGTTTTACCTTATGTGCAAGCTACCTGCTATCCTACTAAAGTTTCACAGATCTTGGCAGACACATAAGACTCCTGGGCCTGAAGCAATGAATTTGATTACTTATGGTGCAGCAGGCAGCATGAGCTTTATTTACATTCACCTTGGTTCTCCTTATCCCCCAAGTATCATAGGTCCAGGTGTGTGCTGTGCACAAGTGGGTTTGTGCCACAGAGAAAACCCCAAAGTTAGGAAAGCCCTACTCTTATAAGGGAACTGCTAGCAAACAAGCTCTATCTTTGCTTCAGGGAGAACATGATCTTTATTATACTGGTGGGAAAACAAATTGACTCTCTGTCTCAGAAGGAGACAATATCTCTATCTTTCAAGAATGTTTATAGAAAGAATGGGGTCACTTCCTCCCATATACTCTTAATTTTTTTTTTCATGGCACAAACCCAGTGTTCTGCTTTCTTCACATATTACATTTGATTCTCAAAATGAGTCTGAAAGTCTAAAAAGCTTTTTCTTGCTATTTTCATTGCTGTCATAACAATACCACTTCATCTCAAGATAAGTGGGTGCCCTCTGACTCTCTGGGGTCAAATCACTTACAGGGAGGTGGAGGAAAGGAAAACAGAAAGATTAGAATTTCAAGTTCTATCTTTTAAATTCTGACCTGTAAAAGAACTTTGAAGTCATAAAGGGATTTTATAGCAGAAAAATTATCCTTGTACCCCTTGCTCCCTGCTCCCTATTCTTAATCATCCCAATTGTTATTCCAGTATTACAGGCAGACAATATAAACAAGCTAGTCTAAGTCAGCTTGGTTTTAAGAGACCCTTCTCCTTACCAATTGACCACTTTCCTCTGATTCCCTTCTTTTCTTCTAGGGCAGTCAGGATTAGAGACTTTTGACTTTCTCTTACATTCTGTTTCCTGACTGACTGGAGAAATTCAGGAGAGAACTCCCCTTTAAAAAATTCTGTGGGTTACCTTAATCCCTGCTAGCTCTGCATATTCGATACCCTGCTAGACTCCTCAGGATTTTTCGTGATAAGAAGGAGGATGAATTTTAGCTGTGAAATATTGTTTTCTCACCTGGCTGTCCCCCTATCACAGGTCCTTGCTGCTCATTTGCCGTCGTTGCTTAGCCTCATCTGAATTGTCATGAAGAGGCACCAATGGCCAGGTGATAGGCTCCCTGTAATTGTCTCTAACCTTAATTGCATATTGAAGTGCATTCTTCATACCTCAACTCCCTTGCTCATTCCTAAGGCACTTTTAATTCCATCCAATTTAATCTGTAAACATGTTCTGAGCACAGATTATGAAGCTATAGAGGAGATCACAAAGATGCATCACATGATGTTGTTCCCAAGATGTTGACAGCTAGTGTCTCTAGAGTAGACAACAGAAATTGTTATAATACAAGGTAAAATACAAAGCAAAAGAGTGTGTAGGAGGTGAAGAATAGCTCCATCTAAAGGAGGCAGTATGTCACAGTATGTCATATTAATTCCAAGTATGAGATTTGGAGTCAGATAGACCAAGATTCAAATCCTGACTCAACCACTGATTAGATGTGGAACTTTGGCATTAGGAATAATAGCATCCAGTTTTAAGAATTATTTTGACTAGCCCTGGCCGACTGGCTCCGTGGTAGAGCCTTGGCCCAGCATGTGAAGTCCCAGGTTTGATTCCCAGCCAGGGCACACAGGAGAGGCGCCCATCTGCTTCTCCACCCTTCCCCCTCTCCTTTTTCTCTGTCTCTCTCTTCCCCTCCCGCAGCCAAAGCTCCATTGGAGCAAAGTTGGTTTGGGCGACGAGGATGGCTCCATGGCCTCTGCCTCAGGCGCTAGAATGGCTCTGGTCGCAACAGAGCGACACTCCAGATGGACAGAGCATCACCTCCTGGTGGGCATGTGGGTGGATCCCAGTTGGGTGCAAGCGGGAGTCTGTCTGACTGTCTCCCCGCTTCTCACTTCATAAAAATAAAAAAAATAAAATAAAAAAAAAGAAAGAAAGAAGAAAATAGTATTTTATGTATTTGTTCACTGTGCATAAAACAACAGTCTATAGTAAATGGGCAACAGAATAAGAGGTAATTATATCAACATTTAAATTATTTAAGAAGAAAACTTGGGTCAAGGGTGCCTTTTTGTTGTTGTTTATTTTATTTACAGAGGTGGGAAAGAGAGAGAAAAAGAGAAAGGGGGAGGAGCAGGAAGCATCAACTCCCATATGTGCCTTGACCAGGCAAGGCGGGGGTTTCGAACCAGCAACTTCCGCGTTACAGGTGCGTGCTTTAGTGCACCATCACAGATCAGGCCAAGGAAAGGAAGATTTGTGGATTAAGGAAAAAGTGACCGTACCATTGACTGGAGGAAATGCGATTTAGGCTGTAAACTGGAGGAGGATTTTATTAGCTTCTGTTTCAGGGGAAAATTGGAAAGGAACCTGTTTGTGGCAGAGCAAATAGTTCACTTAAAAAAAAAAAATCACTACAGCGAAGATCAAATTAACTTAGACATCCAGACTAAGAAGTAATTGGGAGTGAGAACATTAATGAAGAATTGAGGGAAATGATCTACATTAAGGAATAATCTTCAAGGCATATATTTTTTTCAACCTCTACTAATAAGCTTTTTCTTGTCAGGTGGCAGGCAGGGCGCGGCGCAGGAAAGTTCGCCGGAAGGGTCCCAACCCGAGCCATCGGAAGGGGGTCGGGCCCAGCGCTCCGGCGGAACCCGAGCGCCGCGGCTGCGGCCCAGGCCGGGCCCATTTCCTGGTAGAACGTCGGGTTGAGTCCGGGAGGCTCGTTGCTCTTCCGGTTCTCTCTCCGGGTTCCTGGGGTTGTATGTTTGGACTGCAGACATGTCGGGGTTCAGTCCAGAGCTTATCGACTACCTGGAAGGGAAGATCTCCTTTGAGGAATTCGAAAAGCGGAGAGAAGAGAGAAAAGCCCGCGAAAAGAAAGTGAGGAGATGCTGGGCTAGAATGCTTCTCACTGCCTTGTTGCCCTGATGGCCGTAGAGAAACGTGAGGGGGTGCGGGGACCCCGTTCGCTGTGTTGGGGCGGGCTTTGACCTTTTTTACGGGAACTCTAGTTCTTACCTTTTGTCCCTGTGCCAAGCTCCTCTTAAAAACATTTTCCTCAACGAAAACGCTTTTGTCTTTGTTGTAACCTTTTTTTTCTCTTTTGCTAAATTTACTACTTTTTACTTGCGTGTAGTTTAACACTGGTGGGTTAAACGGGGAGTGGGGAGTAGAGTTTGGAGTCAGAGTATCTGGTTCTAGTCCTGGCTTTGCCACTAAGTCTCTTCGTGACTGGTGGGCAGCTCACCTCTCTTCCTTAGTTCTCAGTGTCTATTTCTAAACGGAGGGAGTTGAGCTCCCACTTTTGAGGAGTCTACCAATTATTGTAAGATGGGTATCAAACTGAATTTTGTCTGATACCAATTGTTGGGGGGTTTTTTTGTTTTGTTTTTTTAAGAGAGGCAGGGAGAGAAACAGCAGTTTCCGTATGTGCCCTGACCCGGGATCGAACCCTCAATCTTTGCGCTCCAGCCAACTGAGCTATCGACCAGGGCTTAAATATATATATAATAAATATATATATATTAAATTGATATATATATTAAATATATATTAAATTGATTTTTAGAGAGACAGGGAGGGAAGGAGAGAGAGGGGAAGCATTCATTTGTCGTTCCACTCAATCGTACTTTCTTGGTTGCTTCCCGTCTGTGCCCTGACCCACGATTGAACCGCAACCTTGTCATTTCGGGATGATGCTCTTAACCTGCTTAGCTAACTGGCCAGGGCTGATAACCAAATCTTAATTCATACATATTTTACATAGTTACAAAAAAAGAAGACACCGAATTTTCTGTATCTTCTCACTTACTTGAAGTCCAGGGGAAAATAAAATTGCACATTTTAAAATTAGTTGATCAGTTCTTTCCTAATTCATGCAGTTAATAGTGCTCTGTCTCTTGTCATTTAAAAAGTGATGTGTCAATTAATGAAATCCTCAAGCTCTGTTTTTATTATGTTTTACAAATAAATGATTCTAACTGAAGGATAAGACCTAAGTGTTTTGTAATGCTTTGACAAACATTCAAATTTAGATTCCATGTACTATATGTGTGGAAAGCTCAAGTTTTATATAAATAGAAAGTGAGGGAAATGCCCTGTTCTCAACTGCAGAGAGATAAATCTGCATTCGTTTTTGGAATCATTTATTAAATTTTCATTACAGAATCTTCAGGAAAAAGGAAAGCTCTCAGCTGAAGAAAATCCAAATGATTCCGAAGTTCCATCATCATCAGGCATCGACTCTACTAGATCCCGGGACGCAGATGCCAGTGAAGGTATGTCAAGATCGTTCGCTACCTGAATTAAATGTTAAGAGTACCTAATAATTCAGTGAAAATGTTTTTTTATTGCAGTGTCATTCTGTTGTTATCAGGAGCATAGTGTGTAGTATATACCAGGTGCTCAATAAATATTTGTTTTGTTATTGAACATGGTAAAGGTTAGCCTTATGAGTTATTTTTGTGGAAAAGTGTTTCAAGTTGATGTCGGTATTGGTTTGGGAGCCTTTTTCTAATTCTTTTTTTAGTTGGTTCTCTCAGTTGGTTACTAAGTACTTCCAGACTAGACTCCCCAAAATTGTAATGAATTATACTTCTATATGAAGTAATTGCTGAAATACTGCTTTAGCTACAGGAGATAAGATAGAAATGTCAGAGTGGAAGCCCAGTTGGCTGTCTGGATGGGACCTCAGACCCAACATAGGTATCTCAGCATGTCACCTCATTCCAGGATCCAGTTCTCAGCTCCACATGTCCAGATAGTAAATTTTGTTAGTGCACCCAGGCTAAACTCATTAGAACCTAACTGATGAACTAGTATGCAGATTGACTGATTTCAGTGATTGATATAACTTGCTAGTGATCAGAATATTAATAATACTTAAGGATATCTGTTTACCCATATCAGGTTTCTTGGGATGCTGAACTGGCAATAGAATGTAGCTTCCCATATAGGGTCTGATTGAGAACTAAAGTAAACTTGCTCATCCGGAGGGTAGAAGTGTAGAGGCTGTTTGCCTTCCTCTAAACAAATAAGCCTTTACACAGAGAAAACAAACAGGCGTTATTCCTAACTATTGGCAAAGGTTGGGAAGGAGAAGTGGGCCGAAGTTCTAACAACCTGTGTGTCCTTGATCTGCTCAGGGTGGAGCAGTTCTTCCCTCATCAGGGCTTTAAGGTGCAGCTACAGCAGCAGGTACTGCTGGTGCCTGCCGGTCCTCTGCCTAAAGCTATCCCTGACAGGTGGCCATCAGGCCTTTCTTACAAAAGGAGGGTAATTAAATCTAATTCTAGCCCATTGTGAGTAGTCAGGCACACTAGAAATGGATGGCCTCAGCTCAAATAATTGCATCAGTCCTCTTAAGATACAAAGCTCCTAGTATTCCAAGAAGGAATTGACCCGGAATTTTATTGAGAATGTGGTTAGTGTGGGTATATTCAGATCAGAAGGGTCAGTTTTGTGGGGTTTTTTTTTATTATTTTATTTATTTTTATTTATTTTATTTTGTATTTTTCTGAAGCTGGAAATGGGGAGAGACAGTCAGACAGACTCCTGCATGCGCCCGACCGGGATCCACCCGGCACGCCCACCAGGGGCGATGCTCTGCCCACCAGGGGGCAATGCTCTGCCCCTCCGGGGCGTCGCTCTGCCGTGACCAGAGCCACTCTAGCACCTGGGGCAGAGGCCAAGGAGCCATCCCCAGCGCCCGGGCCATCCTTGCTCCAATGGAGCCTTGGCTGCGGGAGGGGAAGAGAGAGACAGAGAGGAAGGAGGGGGTGGGGGTGGAGAAGCAAATGGGCGCTTCTCCTATGTGCCCTGGCCGGGAATTGAACCCGGGTCCCCCGCACGCCAGGCCGACGCTCTACCGCTGAGCCAACCGGCCAGGGCAGAAGGGTCAGTTTTGAACAGGCTTTGGGAAAGGCTGCTAATTGGATTTTATGGCCATTGTCTTTTTCCTCCTATACATTGCTGAATGCCACTGCTATATTCTTGCTCTTGACTGCCTACCCTACAAAGCCTGCAATAGAGCCTTCTTTTAATTTCATTTTCAGTTCATTGTTGCTGATGTAAGAACTACTGTACAATTTTTGTATATTGACCCTTGCTAAATTCATATTTTTGACAGATTGTATGTAGATTCTTTTGGATCTTCTATACATAAGTCATATCAATAATGATAGTTTTAATTCTTCCCACCATCTGATGCCTTTTATTTGTTTCCTTATTACATTAACTAGGGCCACCAGTAAGGTGTTGAAAGGAGTAGTAGTGATAGCAAGCATACTTTTCTCATTTGCAGTAACTGAATAATTCACCATTAACTGTGTTTGTAGGAAAAATTTTGGATACTCTTTATCAAATTAAAGATACTCCCTTCTATTTCTAGTTGACTAAGAATTTTTATTAGGAATGAGTGTTGGATTTTCTCAAATACTTTTCTGTGAATCAAGATGATACGATTTGTTTTTCTGTTACTGTAATAAATCTTGTTTGGTAGGGTTTTATTTTATAGATTTCTTTTCATATTCATTTTAGATATCCAGAATTCTTGAAGATGATTGTTATGACTTCATAATAATAATAATTTGTTGCTCGTCTTCATCGTCACCATCTATGCCCCCTCTACTCTCCTCCACCCCCCCAAAGCAAACATTATTAACCGCTTTTGAGGTCCAGAGAACTTCAGTTATTTGTCTGAGGTTTCACATCGAGTGATAGATGGAGATGAAGTCTGAAACCAGAGAGCTTGGCTCTGGAAACCTTGTCCGTAACTACTATGCTATACTACCTGGTTCTGTACCACCAGACTTACTTAGTTCTTAGGTTGATGTCTTACAATTCTTTTTATTTTTTTCTTTTCTGCTTTTTAAAATATTTTTATTGATTTGAGAGAGAGATGAAAGGGAAGGGGAGAGAAACATTGATTTGTTGTTTGACTTACTTATGCATTCATTTGTTGACTCATGTGCCCTGACCAGGGATCAAACCTGCAGCCTTGACATATTGAGGCACCTCTTTAACCAGCTGAGCTACCTGGCCAGGGATTCTCTGTGCTTTTAACTGGTATTATTTGTGCTTCTGATTTACCATTTAATTTTGCCTGTTTATCTAGATGAGGCCCAAAGGAGGAGTCAGCAATTCTACAGAGTAAAATACATGGTTTTATGACAGCTTTCATTTTTGGGTTGTTTCAGCGAGTCTTCATGTTGTCTTTTACTTTTTTTACTTTCAAGTTTGCTGGGATAGAAATTTATCTTGCAGAAGTTGTTGTTTTTTGTTTTGACTACTGAATGTCCTAAAACATTTCCTCCCGCTAATCTCGATGTGTCTTTCTTTAGGAGAAACATCAGATGGAGTTAGTAAGTCAGTTCACAAGGTCTTTACTTCCATGCTTGGAGAGAATGATGATGATGAGGATGAAGAGGAAGACGAAGAGGAGGAGGAGGAGGAAGAAACGCCTGAGCAACCCACTGCAGGCGACGTGTTCATGTTGGAGATGGTTCTCAATCGTGAAACCAAGAAAATGATGAAAGTAAATGATTACTTAATTTGTTAATACAAACAATGTAGAAATGTGACATTGAAAAAAGAATTCAGTACCTGGCCAGTTTGCTCAATAGTAGAGCGTCCCCTGATGTGTGGAGTCCTGGGTTCAAGTCCCAGTCAGGGCACACAGGAGAAGTGCCCATCTGCTTCTCCCCGCCCTCCCCCCCCCTGCAGCCATGGCTCAAATGAGCAAGTTGGCCCTGGGCGCTGAGGATGGTTTGATGGCCTCACCTCAGGCACTAAAATAGCTTGGTTGCTGAGCAATGGAGCAGTGGCCCCAGATGGGCAGAACATCAGCCCCAGACGGGGTTTGCTAGGTGGATCGCAGTTGGAGTGCATGTGGGAGTCTGTCTCTCTGCCTCCCTGTCTCTCCCTTAATTAAAAAAGAAAAGAAAAAGAAAACTAAGAAAGAATATACTATGAGACAACGACTGTTACTGGTTTCTTATGTTTCAGGTAGAGATTTTGAAAATATAAAACCTTAATTACTTCATATATGAAAATGTACTATAGGTTCGCTATTAAAAGGTCCATATTGATATTTTTTACAACTACAGTCTGATAGATTCGAGAGAAAGAGGATCTTCAGTAGATTGCATCATACATCATATAATAAGTCCCCTGGAATATAAATTCATTTTGCAGCATCCATTTCTGCATTCGTGATTGCTCTGATTAGTAATTTAGTAATTTCTGATAACTCTGGTTTTGCATTCTTTAAACATATTACTGTGCTTTGACCTTTCTTACGGTTGAAAATTTTGTTGTTGGTTTTTTCGTTTTAATTTTCTGAGGTGTTTTTTTGGACAGTACCATAGAATAATTTCTGTTATTTCTTGCGATTGAATTTTGCCATTTAGTCCTTAGTTCTGAATGTACATTGAAAATCTTAAAGACAAATTTCAGTCTTGTTATGGTCTATATTCATTAGTGTGATTGGAATTGAAATCTAAGGCATTACTGTGTTTTAATCTAAATGTTATTGTTTCTCGGTACAGGAGAAAAGGCCTCGGAGTAAGCTTCCCAGAGCTCTGAGAGGTCTCATGGGGGAAGCCAACATTCGCTTTGCTCGAGGAGAGCACGAGGAGGCAATTTTGATGTGCATGGAAATCATAAGACAAGGTGTTTTCTGTGGGGACTGCTGGCCGTTTTAGCCTTAGCGAAGGGGGAGATGCGTGACGGGGCATGGTGGAGAGTAGGGATTTGCATGAAGTTACACTTTGTTAAGAGAAAAGAAGGCTCTAAAAATGCCAAAAGTGTATAAAACGAAAACAGAGCAAATAGAATTTAGTGTTTACTCTTAAGTCCATTAAGTAGTTTGTATAATTCTAATCGAGTTATTTAAAGGGTTTAAATACTAGAAGAAGGATCTATAGTTTGAACCATGAGATTGACATCAGCTCAAGCCTCTTCCCTTAGCCAATGGCATTTTGTTTATTTATTTATTTTTTAATTCATTCTAGCTCCCCTGGCTTATGAGCCATTCTCTACTCTTGCCATGATATATGAGGACCAAGGTGACATGGAGAAATCACTGCAGTTTGAGTTGATTGCTGCACATTTAAACCCTAGTGACACCGAAGAGTGGGTTCGATTGGCAGAAATGTCTCTGGAACAGGACAATATTAAGCAGGCTATTTTTTGCTACACAAAAGGTAATTAAGATGTTTTCTCATTTTGTTTGATAAAATGTTACATAATAGGTTTTTTGATCATTGTACTCGCCATTTTGGGGTTATGGTAACCGAAATATATACATATCCTAGAGCCAATAGCCCCCAGATTGCTTTATTATATAGCCATATGCAAATAAGGAAGTCTTTGATACAAAGTCACATATCTGGGGCAAAATAACAGGAACTCTTAAGGCATAAACAGGAATCCCCCCACCATGCATAAGTGAAATCAACCAACATCTGAACAAACAAAGGGTGAGAGGAAGGGGATGTAAATTACTTCCAGCAACTTAAGCAAGCAAGTGAAGTGGGTGCAAATATTCAGCTCCATAGCCAATATGGAGGTGGGGGGGGAGGGGAGAACTTAGCCTTTTGCTAAGCCCGGAATTTACAACGGCTTTTTGCCAAGTGCAGTCTACCCCAGTTCCTTGAGGGTTAATATCAGCCTGGAGTGATGAAATGAAAATTGAAATGATTCAGGTTCTTTCTGGTCTTAGATCAAACCTAGTTGAGGGTTCCTGTGAAGGTCGAGTTATTCCTGAATAACTCCCTTAGTTTCATAGAATTAGTTTAGGGTATTTATTAATTTATTAAATTACTGAAGAGAAGATGGGCACACCCTGGTACTATGAACTCCTTTCTATGATTAATCTACATTTTTTTTTTAAAGCTCTTAAATATGAACCTACTAATGTCCGCTACCTGTGGGAGCGATCAAGCCTTTATGAACAGATGGGAGATCATAAAATGGCCATGGATGGTTATAGGCGGATTTTGAACCTTTTATCTCCGTCTGATGGAGAACGATTTATGCAGTTGGCTAGAGATATGGCAAAGTAAGTTTGGAGTGAAATGTATATAAATGCTGTTATTAATCATATTTTAGAAATCAAAGCATATATTTGAAGTAGAATACTTTTTAGTGAAGTTCAAGGAAGTGTTTTGCTGCTTGTATTTTGTATTGTGCTTAAATGGAGAAGGAGGTTGGGTTTTTGTGTTCCCAGTCCAGCTGTGTGATTGCTTAGAAAAATTTGTATATACAGTTCTGTTTTTAAGTGTTCAGAAGCTTAAAAATGGAGCTTGTTCTGAAAGGATGACTGAGTTCCTAGGTTATACCTTATTTGAAGTTATATATATTTGCAGTAATAATTTAAAGTGTTACAAATGTGCTAATGAAATATTTGTGATATGGGATCTTCTGAATTGTGTTATCTTGAGCTAATAATAGAATAACATTTTAAGGTGAAAAAATTTCTCTTAGTTAGCATCTGGTTCTGACTTTGTTACATGTTTTATTCTAAAAATTTTACTCCCAACTGCATTTACTTCTCTGATATGCTGTACAGCAAAACTGGGCAGGAAACACTTTGGCTGAGAAATGCTTTGTGGTATGCTTTCTATTCTAGGGATCTCTATTATAGTATTTCAGTCTAGCAACAACCATCGTAATATAGGTATCTTAGGGTTAACTCTATTAATCTCATGGCCACTGTCATGAAGGGGCTTCGCTGTGGAATTACCCCCTATCTCCCAAGGGTGGATGGATTATGTAGGAATACTGAGAGCATTTTAGGAAATCAGTTAAGACAAGGCAACCCTAAATTGATCTTTGATGTATTATGATGGACATTGAGCATCTTTTCAGGTTTTTGCTCTTAATCAAACCTCTAGCTATCACAGTAGTTAGCCCAGGAAGCTTCCACTTTATGGACTATTAGACAGTAAATTTGTTTACCTTTTGTATGTTTAATAATCTTACTAGTGGGACAGGGTGGTAATGAACTGTTCTTCACTGCTGTAAAGGTCTTTGCCAAACAGAAATCTTGTTACTATAAGTTCTGATTGATTAGGCTTTCTCTCAGTCTCTACTGTCCCTCTGGAAATATTTTTTGAATGTAAATTATATCTTAGGAACTGTACAAGTACCAGGAGATCCACTATTGAATGAGTTTTAAAATTCCCTGCGCTTGTAGAGTTTGCATTCTAGTTGGGGGAGATAGGCAATAAGCAAATGAATAACTAAGTATAGTGTGTGTCAGATGTTGATAAGTGATACAGAGAAAGACGAAGCAGGGAAGGAGAATAGGAAGTTGAGGACTGGAAGTGTGGTTCGTTCTTTCTTTCTCTCGTTCTTTCTTTCTTTCTTCCTTTCCTTTCTGTCCTTTCTTTTCTTTTCCTTCTTTTCTTTCTTTCCACAGAGAGAGGGGCAGATAGGAACAAACAGGAAGGGAGAGAGATGAGAAGCATCAAGTCTTTGTTGTTGCACTTAGTGGTTCATTGATTGCTTTCTCATATGTGCCTTGACTGGGGTGGTGGTGGGGCTACAGCAGAGCAAGTGACCCCTTGCTCAAGCCAGTGACCTTGGACTCAAGCTACTGAGCCTGTACTCAAGCCAGTGACCTCAAGGTTTCAAACCTGGGTCCTGCTTTATCTACTGTGCCACTGCCTGGTCAGGTAAGTAGCATTCTTTACATGGGGTGGTTAGAGAAGGACTTCTTTATGTTGTGCTTATATTGACCTGGAAGTGAACTGAAGGGGTATGGGAGCAGATATTAGGGAAGAGTATCACTGGCAAAGGAAACGGTAGGTGCAGAGGAATGTTCAGGGAACAACATGGAAGCTGAAGGTTTGAGGGAAGCATAGCAGTGGCCAATGTCAGAGAGGTCTCAGCAAAAGATCAGTGGGTCCTTGTGGGTCGTCTCAAGGGCTTTGGCTTTTACTCTGAATGAGTCTGGAAGCCGTTGAAAGGTTTTGAGTAGAAGAGTGACATAATCTGATTTATATTTTAAATGCATCAAGTCTGACTACTCTTGCCTGACCAGGTGGTGGCACAGTGAATATGGTGTCAGTCTGGGACACGGAAGACCCAGGTTCAAAACCCCGAAGTCACCAGCTTGAGCGCAGGCTCATCTGGTTTGAACAAGGCTCACCAGCTTGAGCCCAAGGTCACTGGCTCGGGCAAGGGGTCACTCACTCTTCTGCAGCTCCCCGGTCAAGGCACATATGAGAAAGCAATCAATGAACAACTAAGGTGCTGCGATGAAGAACTGATGCTTCTCATCTCTGTCCCTTCCTGTCTGTCTGTCCCTATATGTCCTTCTGTCTGTCACACACACAAAAATTTGACCGCTCTTTTGAGACTAGATTAAGGAAAGATAAGTGCAGCTGCAGGAGAACAGGCACTTTCTGCGATAACCCATGGAAGGGGAATGGGAGCTTGGATCGGGGTGGAAGCAGCAGGAGGTGGTGAGGAGTAATCACATTCTAGATGCATTTTGAAGGCTGAGCTCTCGGGATTTTCTGATACATGAATGTGAGGTAACGGAGAAAGGGAGAAGGGAAGAGTTGGGAGGACTACACCCTGAGGCACTGCAATGTTTAGAAGGCTGGGAGATGAGGAAGTAGGGAGACTGAGAGGAAATGGGTAACGAAGTAGGAGGAAACTAAAAGAACATAATCCAGAATTTTATTGAAGAGAGTACTGCAAGAAGAAGGGATGATCATCTGTGAAATAGTGCAGGGAGAGCATGTAAACTGGGGACTGAGTCTTAACATTGGAAGTGGAGTGAGGGCTCCTGGGGCACAGGCAACTCTTGGAGAAAATTGTTTTAATTCTCTTTTTGTTATTCATTTAAGAGAGAGAGGGAGGGAGGGAGAGAGAGAGAAGGAGGGAGGAGCAGGAAGCATCAACTCCTGTAAGTGCCTTGACCAGGCAAGCCCAGGGTTTTGAACCAGCGACCTCAGTGTTCCAGGTTGTTGCTTTAGTCCACTGCGCCACCACAGGTCAGGCTGGAGAGATCTATAAGAGGAGAAGAGTGGGAATGTAATTGGAATGGGCTGTAGCAGTAAGAGATAATTTCTCAGTTGGAAAAATGACAACATATTTGTATTCAGTGGGAGTGATTCACAACTGAGGGACATAGCGAAGATTCATGAGAGAGACAACAATTGCTTGAGTGATGCCCTTGAGTAGATTAGAGGGGACAGGAACTAGTTGGGGATCAGCTTTATGGTAAAGGGAGAATGGAGATGTGGGGTGTTGGGACTATGTAGGGTGTCTGATTTCATTCCCTAGTAAATAAAAAGCAAAGTCAGAGTGAGAAAGGGAGAGATAAGTCACTGTGTAGGTCCTTAAGACCTTGCAACCCCACAGACTGGCAGTGTTTGCGTCACTTTGGATGGAGTCTGTTACAAAGCTGGAATCCCGGCCTTGCCCCAGCACCACTGGATCAGAGTATGCCTTTTCATGAGATCCCCAGGTGACCAATATGTACATTCAAGTTTGAAAAGTACTGGACTAGGGAACTGTCATAAGATTGCTATCTGCACCATACGCCCACTTGAGGGTAGTGGTCATTAATTTAGAATGAGTCCAGTCAGCACGGTCAGCTGGACAGCTGGTGGTGAAGAGTAGGCAAGTTTGGAATAGCTGGGATTGGAGTTTTATCAGATGATTTTAATAAAGGGCGGAGAAGGGCAGGAGAATTGAGGAGATGCACAGAAAAGTAATTCTAGTGTTGGACCATGGAGAAGAAGAGAGAAGAGAGGACAGGAACGGTGCAGAGACTGTGAAAAAGGGGTAGGGTCAATGCTTTCTAGATCCCTCTGAGGGAGCAGAGTTGCTGATGTTGCATTACAGAGGGAGTGAGCTGGGAGGATATGAAGTAGCTTTGGGAGCGCAAACTACTTGACATTGACATTGTTCTGCTGACCTTGGACATTTTTCTCTGAATAAGCTCTGATTATGATTTTAAAGAAGAGTTTTTCTCTTCTCAAATTTTAAGAAAATCAGCTAGAGGGCCCAAGCAAGGAAATGAATTTTATGATCTGAATTTAATAAGCACTCATCCATTTTGTTACTTTTTTAGGAGTTACTATGAAGCCAATGATGTTACTTCAGCTATTAACATAATTGAAGAAGCTTTATCAAAACACCAGGGCTTGGTCTCCATGGAAGATGTTAACATTGCAGCTGAACTATACATTTCTAACAAACAATATGACAAAGCTTTGGAGGTAGGAACACTTATGTTTCTCTTTAGGTTTGAAACACATTTTGTGTTCTAGAAATTCTAACAAATTGACAATTCCTCATTTTAGTTATATATATTATGTATGTAATAAGTTATATAAAGTCTTTATGGAAACATATTTCTACATTTCATACTAATTCCATATGAAATATAAAATGTAGTTATCACATAATAAAAGCTATCTTCCTTATCACAGGTGCCAGTCTTGTCTGTAATGCAGGGTAGCAGGACTCAGCCAGACTAATTTTATAATTCCATTCTTAATCTGTTGGGAAAGGTCGATTGGTTTGATACAGAGAAATTATATATCTTCAGTTAAGAATTACTTAATATGATACAAAAACATTAATGTGTCACAGTGGTTCCTTGTTTTAAAGAGACATACTGTTGCGTTTTATAGCCCATTTATACCTTGTAAGGAATATTTGAACTAACTATACAAATCATTGCATTGTGAAAATGTTTTTCATACATACACACTGTATTATTTTTCTCTTCCAATTCTTTTAGGTAATTACAGATTTTTCTGGAATCTTGCTAGAAAAAAGGATTACAGAAGAAGGTGCTTCAGAAGAGAATACAGGTTGTAGTTTCCTCTTTGTAAGAAAAGATAAACTTCTGTTTTTCCTATTGTGGCATTTTGAAATTGGTAGTTACTGTTTTCAGACAAGTTTTCCCAAGAAGCATTTTTTCATAAGATAGATAGCACATCTTTTTCTTGTGAGATTCACTTACAAGTAATCTTTTAAAAAAATTGTTTTGTCCTTTTTATTTCTCAGTGCGTCCATTTGAACATGACTTTTCTTACTGACCCAGGGTTTGTTTAATGCTATACCAAGGAAGAATGGATTACTGCACAGTTTTTCAAAGCAATTTACTTTTCAAAAGGACTTAAAACACTCTCGGCTAATTTACTATGAATTTAAGCATTGAAAAAATTCTATTTCAGACTAAAGCGCAGTATTATTTTATTCCTTTCCCAGCCACTTTGTAGTGAAGACTGAAAGAGGCTTTTGAATTCAGGAAGAAAAAAGAGAGTTCATATATCCTTGTTTGTCATTTTTGTCTCTTTAATTCTTTATAGTTTTGATAGCAGTATGGGAGTTCATGTAGGTTTTATTTATTTATTTATTTATTTATTTATTTATTTATTTATTTACATGACAGGAGGGGAGATAGCGAGACAGATTCCTGCATGTGCCCCAACTGGGATCCAGCCAGCAACCCCATCTGGGCTGGTGCTTGAATCAACCAAGCTGTCCTCAGTGGTCAGGGCCGACACTCGAACCAGTCCAGTCTCCGCCTGTGAGAGAGGGGTGGAGAAAAGGGGGAGAGAATGAGGGGTGATAAGCAGATGGTTGCTTCTCTTGTGTGCCCAGACTGGGGATCAAATCATGATGTTCGCATGCTGGGCCGACATTCTATCCATCGAGCCAACTGACCAGGGCCTTATGTAGGTTTTAGATAACTGGATAATGTATTAGGAAAACAATATGAAGGATACTTACTACCAAAAGACAGACTGAAGGAGGTGTAAGTACATGGTACTTAAGTTGGTCAAAGTTATAATTGACTATGGAATCATTTGCTTTGAATTAAGCAAATGAGATCTAACATAGGAGATACAGTTTGCTTCATTTGCCCCACATTCTATGCTTGCATGTAGGAAGTGCTTTTTTTCTTCTTTTTTTAAGTGAGAGGAGGGGAGAGAGACAGACAGACTCCCACATGTGCCCTGACTAGGATCCACCCAGCAACCCCCGTCTTGGGCTGATGCTTTGCCCATCTGGGACGGATGCTTGCAACCAAGCTCCTGAGGCGGAGGCTCTAGGGAACCATCCTTAGTGCCCTGGGCCCATGCACTTGAATCAGGGAGCCATGGCTGTAGGAGGGGAAGAGAGGGAGGGGGAGGGGTGGAGAAGCAGATGGTTGCTTCTCCTGTGTGCCCTGATCGGGAATCGAACCCGGGATTTCCACACACCAGGCCAGTGCTCTACCACTGAGCCAGTGGCCATGGCTATAGGAAGTGCTTTTTGTCTGTCTAATCCACAGCTGGTGAGGATGTTACCTGCACTATACCTGATGGTGTGCCAATAGATATCATAGTGAAGTTGATGGTCTGCCTTGTTCATCTCAACATCCTCGAACCACTTAACGTAAGTAACATTTAGGTCTGTACTGGCAATACTCTAGATCAAATTCATAATGCTTTCTTTAGGTGACAAGAAATTGTAAATTGACCCTAGATTTCACTTTTTTTTTTATTAACCAGAAAATCACTATAAGTGTCTTTGTGTGGCTGTCTTATAAAAGCTCAGAGCGTTTTGGAGCTGGGCTTCTAATACTTTGTTTTTCTTTTAAAATGGGAACAACCCAGATATCAGAACTTGATAGAGCATTTTAGACAGTTGGTTATTTCTGACAGCAATTGTCTTTGGCAACTTCAGATTAAGTATTTCATTAAATAAAAAAAGTTGGGTGTTTACTTTTCAGACTTTAGGATAGATATTGAATAAAGTACACAAATCCCTGCCAACATGGATCTTTTGTCCTAGTGTGATTAGGTAGATAATAAAATAAGTATGTAAATATAGAATGCTAGTTTGTGATAAATGCTCTAGAGAAAAATCAAACAGAGGAAGAATAAGGAATATTGGGGATGGAAGGAGTTGCAGTGTTTTGTATTTTTTTTTTTTTTGTATTTTTCTGAAGTTGGAAACGGGGAGGCAGTCAGACAGACTCCTACATGCGCCCGACCAGGATCCACCCGGCACGCCCACCAGGGGGAGATGCTCTGCCCCTCCGGGGCGTTGCTCTGTTGTAACCAGAGCCATTCTAGTGCCTGAGGTAGAGGCCATGGAGCCATCCTCAGCGCCCAGGCCAACGTTGCTCCAATGGAGCCTTGGCTGCGGGAGGGGAAGAGAGAGACAGAGAGGGAGGAGAGGGGGAGGGGTGGAGAAGCAGATGGGTGCTTCTCCTGTGTGCCCTGGCTGGGAATTGAACCAGGGACTCCTGCACGCCAGGCCGATGTTCTACCACTGAGCCAACCAGCCAGGGCTAGGAGTTGCAGTTTTAAATAGAATGGTCAGGAAAGGCCTCCTTGGAAAGGTGACATTTGAATGATGACTTGAAGGAAGTAGGCAATACAGGTGTCTGAGGGGACAGCTTCCCGGAAACACAGCGCCGAGACCTGAGGCATGGGTGTGTTTGACTAGTCAGAGGAGGAGCACGGGATCAGAGTTGTCTCAGTTTGTTCCATGCTTGCCTTATTACAGGCCTTCAAAAGTCATGTGACGAATGAAGGAATAATGGCAGTGTGAGTTCTTTTTAATAGGGATGCAGAAATAAATAGAATTTAAAGCTGTTTTTATAAGCCTTGTTCTTTAGGCTTGTCCCAGCTAACTGACGTGTATGTTAAAAAGAGAAATAGGCATAGATGTGCACATTTGTAATGAAGGTTTGACCTCAGGCTTTAATTGTGTGGTCTAGCCTCTCTTGACGACACTCGTGGAACAGAACCCGGAGGACATGGGAGACCTCTACCTGGATGTTGCCGAAGCGTTTCTGGATGTGGATGAGTATCACTCTGCACTTCCTCTCCTCAGCGCACTGGTCTGCTCTGAAAGGTACAACCTCGCCGTCGTTTGGCTTCGGCATGCAGGTAATACTTCTTTGCAGGAGAATTTTAGTTGTATAAGTAGACAAAACTTACTTCCCCAAGATAGTAGTACTTGTTATAAAATATTAATCTTAGTAAAAGCATTTCTAGTTTCAGGGCAGTTTTCTTTCTTTTTTTCTTAATTTAATCAATTTAATTTTTATTTATTTATTTTTAGAAAGAGAGGATGGTGGGTGGGGAGACAGAAAAGCAATCTGTTTCTGTATGTGCCTTAACCAGGGACCAAACTGGCAACCTCTGTGTGTCAGGAGGACACTCTAACCAGCTGAGCTGTCCTGCCAGAGCTTATGGCAGTTTTCTGAAAGTTAGTATTTTAAGTTGTCTTGGCATGTCACTGATTTCCCCCTCCCTATCCTCTGGTGGAATGATTCATTTAATGGTACTAGAGAGAAGTGGGACTAACATGTCCCCGTTAAAACTACCTTAAAAACCTGGTTTTTTACCTGTCTTAATCGTAGCCTCTCATTTCTAGTGATAGATTATCACTCTTGGGGCATAATCTGATTTTTGAAGAGCTTTTACAAATTTTTATTTAATATGTTATTTTGGAAAAAATTAATGTATTTTTCAATGTTCTTTGAGCTGAAAATATGCTCAGGATTGGGCTTTAACTGTTATTTCTAAGTCTGTAATAATCTGAAATAACTTTTGTATCTGAGTCCACACTAATCAGAAATAAATCATTTAGAGTAGAAAAAACAGCTTGAGAAATACAACTAAATCAAAACATGAGGCCCTGGGCCCTGGCCAGTTGGCTCAGTGGTAGACCATTGGCCCAGCATGTAGAAGTCTCGGGTTTGATTCCCGGCCAGGGCACACAGGAGAAGCGCCCATCTGCTTCTCTACCCTCCCTTCTCCTTTTTCTCTCTCTCTTCCCCTCCTGCAGCCAAGGTTCCATTGAAGCAAAGTTGGCTCAGGCGCTGAGGGATGGCTCCATGGCCTCTGCCTCAGGTGCTAGAATGTCTTCAGTTGCAATGGAGCAACGCCCCAGATGGGCAGAACATCGCTTCCTAGTGGGCTTGCTGGGTGGATCCGGGGGGGGAGGGTGCATATGGGAGTCTGTCTCTCTGCTTCCCTGCCTCTCACTTCAGAAAAATTTTAAAAAGAACAAAAACAAAAACATGAGTCCCCATCAGCTTGCTCAGCGGATAGAACATTGGCCTAGTGTGTGGACATCCTGGGTTCAATTCTTGGTCAGGGCACACAAAAGATGTGACCATCTGCTTCTCTTCCTCTCCCTTTCCCCCTTCTCTCCCTCTTCCCCTCTCGCAGCCAGTGGCTGGATTATTTTGAGCGTCAGCTAGACGCTGAGGAAAGCTTGGTTGGTCTGAGTGTCAGCCTCAGGCACTAAAAAATAGCTCAGTTGTTTCGATCATCAGCGCAGACAGGCGTTGCTGGGTGGATCCCAGTTGGGGCACATGTGGGAGTCTGGCTCACTATCTCCCCTCCTCTTACTTGAAAAACAAAGAAAAGAAACATGAAAGCCAGAAACAGAAATAGTCTAATAGGATTTCCTATTGAATCAACATAAAAGGTGTGTTAAAATGTGAATAGTCTTGTTTAAAATATCGCATGATGGCGGAAAGTTCTAATAGGTCTTTGAATGTTACATATAGCAGAAAGTTTTCTATAATTAGAGAAGCATCAGTTGACATTTTGTGATATTTGGAGACATACCACAGATAAATAGCAAAAGAGCACTTAATAATTAAGATAATTTACTGAGTAAATATGAATACAAATTAATATACCATCATAAAGTTATTATATGTGGTATTTGAATTTTAAAGACATGAGCAGAAAGTTGGGATATTTATTGCCTTTCTGTGTTTGTAATATTTAACTTGATCCTATTGCTAATAGTAGATACTTTAAAATCCTGTGTAATTATGATCATGATGCTGATAAATGCTGTTTCCATTCTGATTCTATGTAGCTTAAGATGAGTAAAAGATAAACCTCAGAATCATCTAAAAATAATGAAGAAATCTGGGCTCATTACAAGAAAAGTCATTAAAGGAATTTAATGCATAATAACAAAATATTTTTAAACATGGAAAATGAAAGGTTGTGAGAAATGCCATCCATATTTAGTCATCTTCTTTATTATCAGAATTTAATCCAAAGATGAGAGGAGTGATTTGAGAAAGCAGCTGGAGAGTTGAGAAAGCAGTTGGAGGCAAAAGTATCATTTTAGGATATAATTTTAGTAAAAAATAAAAGTGATGAAAAGGACCTTGCTTGACCAGGCATTGGCGTAGTGGATAAAGCATCAGCAAGGGATGCAGAGGACCCAGATTCAAAACCCTGAGGTTGCTGGCTTGAGCCCAAAGGTCGCTGGCTTGAGCAAAGGGTCACTGGTTGAGCTCCCCCCCCACCCCCGGTCAAGGCACATATGAGAAAGCAATCAATGAACAGCAAAGGTACCACAACAAAGTATTGATGCTTCCCATCTCTCTCCCTTCCTGTCTGTCTGTCCCTCTTTCTGTCTTTCTCTCACTTAAAAAAAAAAAGGGAGGCCATGGTTGGTTGGCTCAGTGGTAGAGCGTCGGCCTGGCGTGCAGGAGTCCTGGGTTTGATTCCCGACCAGGACACACAGGAGAAGCGCCCATCTGCTTCTCCACCCCTCCCCCTCTCCTTCTTCTCTGTCTCTCTCTTCCCCTCCTGCAGCCGAGGCTCCATTGGAGCAAAGATGGCCCGGGCGCTGAGGATGGCTCTGTGGTCTCTGCCTCAGGCGCTAGAGTGGCTCTGGATGCAACAGAGTGATGCCTCAGAGGGGCAGAGCATCACCCCCTGGTGGGCATGCCGGGTGGATCCCGGTCGGGCGCATGTGGGAGTCTGTCTGACTGCCTCCCCGTTTCCAGCTTCGGAAAAATGCAAAAAAAAAAAAAAAAAGAAAATAAAAAAAGGGAAACGGTCTCAATTAGTGTTGTGGCTATTGAGTTAGAGAAAAGAAATGCTTATTGGGATTTATTTTCAAGTTTAAATGATAGAACTGAATCATTGATTGGCATAAGTTTGAGGGCTAGGCCCAGTAACTCACTTCTGAGAGCTTATCCCGAGGAAATGACTGAGTGAGGTGAGTGATGGGGGATCACAAAACTCAGGGTCTGGCAGGTAATGGCAGTGAGTCAAGTAGACAAGTGAGGGCCAGGGGAGGGGAGTAAGGACTAGAGAGTCCTGTCCGCAGAGTGCTGCTGCGTTTCAGCCTGTGCTGTGCTGATGTGCCACGTGGGAATGGGGACACTCACTGTCGCCAAGTAGAGTTTTCAAAAGAATCCAGTAACTTGGATTTGATAAAAATTCTAATTTTAAAAATGTAGACAATTTATTGTTTTTTACAGCACTGTGGCCATACAAAACACATCAGTAGGTTAAATTGGTTTGCCAGTTTGTGAACTCTGGCTTATATACATGAAGATGTTTACTGCCGTGTTATTTATTAGAGTAAAAGTTTTGAAATAACCTGAATGTCAGTATGTTTAAGTAATCTATTTAATTGAATATTATACTCATTCAAAGTGCTGATGAAGACATGGGGAAATGTTGAAAGCATAATGCTAAGTGCATAAAGCAGAACCCCAACATATGTGTATCTGATGATTACATTCTTGAAGCAATTTGAATCTAGTTAAGGAGTTTAGTAGAGCAATCAAGAGGTAGAAACTAGAGCCGACAGTTGTTTTAAAGTACTAGAAATATTCATACATTTTTTCTTATAATTTTTTGGATATTGCTATAAGATTTTTGTAAAGTGGAGAAATAATTTTGGCAAGTTTGCAAATTTGTAGTTCTTTATATGTTATTTTATCACCTTAGAATGCTTAAAGGCCTTAGGCTACATGGAGCGTGCTGCTGAGAGCTACAGCAAAGTGGTTGACCTGGCCCCCCTCCATCTGGAGGCAAGAATTTCCCTCGCCACCCTGCAGCAGCAGCTGGGCCGTCCCGAGAAGGCTCTGGAAGCGCTGGAGCCGATGTATGATCCAGATACTTTAGCACAAGATGCTAACGCTGCCCAGCAGGTAGGTCACGGAACACAGAAGGAAGTTTTCTTGGTGGATAGTTTAGAACTTTCTCCTCAGGTAAGGATGTCTCTACAGCTTTATTCAAAAGTTTTATTTCAGTGTATTAAATTCGGTGTATTTAAAAAATGGTTTTGAGTCTTAAGTTTCAGCTACTCATTATACATTATAAATTATAGAATCTAAAAGTTGGATCTTAATTATAGTGAAAATCATAAAGCAAATGTTTTTAAGCTTTGGTTTCTAAGACAAAACAACTTAGAGCAAAGGAAATCTTGTCACACTGATTGTCATGTGCTTATTTAGGAACTGAAGTTATTGCTACATCGTTCTACTCTATTGTTCTCACAAGGGAAAATGTATGGTTATGTGGATACCCTGCTTACCATGTTAGCCATGCTTTTGAAGGTGGGTAATGATCTTTCTTTACATTAGTCTGGTTCACTTTTTAATTGTTTAGAATTTGATTTAAACAAAGATTTTAGCGATTTTATAACTTTTTCAGTCTATTAAATTCAAACTTTTAAAAGTGAAAGTCAGATAGAGACAAAAGACTTAAAGATTGATGGTATATAATTGAAATCTGCATGAAAGTATAAACTTAACTGTAGATTAAGTGAAAAAAATCTTTGCTAGTACATACAATATTTAGAAAAATGAGAGCCACAGTATATCAGTTATTGACCCCATAGACACTACATTGTGTCAAAATTGTTCACTTTCCAAAAATGTTTTCCAGGTTATGACATCATTTCTGAGTCTTAATGTTTTTGCAGGGGAGTAGTTATATGAGTGCTTATATATGTTATAACATTGATGTGAATTGCCTTCTTTGTGAGTAGCATGACCCAGATTCCTTTGATAAGTGTCTTTTTAATCTGTTTTAGGTGTTTATATACACAATAATTTGGTCTCATTTTTTCCTTGAGAATCTTTCAGACACACCTATGGTACTTGTGGCCCATAGGTTTTCATTAAAAAGATTTATGACTAAAAGCTTATCAAATTGTCTTTAATTCAGGTAGCAATGGTTAGAGCCCAAGTCTGTTTGATATCCAGTTCCAAATCTGGAGAGAGGCATCTGTACCTTATTAAAGTGTCAAGAGACAAAATTTCAGACAGTAATGACCAAGAGACAGCAAATTGTGATACAAAAGGTAATTACTTTTCATTTGCTTTATTACATTAAACTTGGCTGAGTGACTTATGCCCTAGCTAGTTGGCTCAGTGGTAGAGCATCGGCCTGGCATATGGAAGTCTCGGGTTTGATTCCTGGTCAGGGCACACAGAAAAGTGATCATCTGCTTCTCCACCTCTTCCTTTCCCCTTCTCTCTCTCTTCGCCTCCACAGCCATGGCTTGATTAGTTCGAGCAAGTTGGCCCCAGCAATGAGGGAGGGCTCCATGACGGATTAGCCATAGGTGCTAAAGTAGCTAGTTGCTGAGCAACAATCAACAGTGCCAAATGGGCAGAGAATCTCCTGGTAAGGGTCTTGCTAGGTGGATCCTGGTCAGGGTGCATGTGGGAATCTGTCTCTCTGACTCCCTGCCTCTCATTTAATAATTTGGGTGATGCGGGAAGATTCATGAATTATCACCTGACAGTAATAATCTAATTGAAAATATACCCTTTCAAGTAAAATTAAATTTTCTAATGTAAATTTTTTTAAGTGTAATAAACTTACATGGTGTTTAAAAAAAAAGGCCATATGTAAATAATTTTTAAAAATTAAAAGGAAAACATTTGCTTAGTTTTTCTGTAAAAAAAGTAAAGAGAACTTTAAATTTTCACTTTAAGAAGAAAATACATCATTCTAAGAAATTTGTGAAGATTAGATGACAGTGCAGTTTACTAAATTTTTCTAGTCACTTCAATTACTATATCCTGTTCTGTGTTAAATTCATGTTTGACATATGTAGCAATAGTCACAGAAACTCTGAAAATAAGTTGCTTTGACTCAGTTTTAAATAATATAACTTTAAGAGGCATCTATTTTTAGCTGAAAAGGCGTCAGATATGCTTAAATGAGGTTACTATTCAGGAAACTTGAAACAACTGAGGCTATAAACTGGAGATATCTGGCAGGAAATTATTTAATTGTTAATTAATTAAACAGACATATATTAAATTTTAGTTACTGGCATGGCAGTGCGCAACAGACAGGGTTTTAGAACCCTGAAGAGCTGAGTCTGTTAGCGCCATACAAGGATATAAAACAGCAGGTGCTGCGTGGGAGGCGAGTCAGGGCGGGAGTGAGCTCAGGGGCTGACCTCCAGCTCAGTCCTGCCGCCTCGAGTTCTCTGACTCTGAGTTCATCCCACAGCTTCTGCTTCTGTAGCATGTGTTTGGACTATGTTTCCTTCAGTTATATTTTTCTCTGTATCTGGTCCTGCCTGTTTTCTCTTTCAGTATTTCCTCCTTTCATGTCTATTGTTAATTTTCTTTGGCTCATAAGATTTTTGTTGTTGTACTGTGTTAATTTTGTTATGGTGGGGATCTCATTAAACTGGTGCACCCAGAGAGGATGAGCTAGTTCTCTTTATGTTACATACATCTTTGTTCTCTGATTTGTTTCACTTTCCATTTTCTCATAGGCAGTTTCTAATGTTGCTATATTCTTTTTGCTGTTATAAAGAATTTATTATAAATTCTTGGATAGCAATGCCATAGTTTACCCATTCCCTCATTGATCTTGATATTTGATCATATCTATAGATTTATTCGTATTTTTTTTTTATTCGTATTTTTGACGAGTTGTTTAGGATAGATTCCCAGAAGGAGAATTACTAGGTCAAAGACTAATAAAAACATTTTATGGCTTTTGATGCTTCTTAACAGTTATAAAAGGGATGCATGTTACAGAGAAGGGAGTGAAGATTGTTGAAGGAAAAGAGAAATTGTGAGGCATGGAAAAGAAAATTGAGACTATAAAAGGTCAAGGACAATCTGAAGCACAGAGTATGAATTTGAAGGCCTTTGCTGAGCAAACATTTGAATGCCTTGTATGTGCAGAATCCCGTGTCTGACCTCAGTCATAGAAAGCACACTCATTCTGTTGGTACACTGAGTGCCTCCCAAGCACTGAGAAACACAGTGAGGCGCCTGGACTTTGTAGAGAACAAAGGAGAAGTGAGAATTACTGGAAATTGCAGATTGTAGGCAGGCAGAGCAGGCGGAAGGAGTATAAACAGGAAGCTACCCCCTTCTTGTTATTGTCAGAAGAGGACTGGCAAGAATGTAGGCCCACTGGACTGTGGCTATTACATTTAACCTCAGAGTCAATCATGTGAATATTTTTTTCACTATATTGCTATTTTTGGAAATACATTGTACTCACTGATTTTTATTGGTCTCATTTTAGCAATATTTGCTGTACTCACAAGTGTCTTGACAAAAGAGGACTGGTGGAACCTTCTGTTGAAGGCCATATACTCCTTATGTGACCTGGCCCGATTTCAGGAGGCTGAGTTACTTGTGGATTCTTCATTGGAATACTGTTCATTTTATGAATGCAGACAAAAACGCAAAGAACTAGAATACTTTGGTCTCTCTGCTGCAATTTTGGACAAAAATTTCAGAAAGGCATACAACTATATCAGGTGACTTTGCAGTAACTTACTTTAACTAGATTTTTTGATAGAGTATGTATATTTACTTTGACTTAGTCCCTTGTGCTCAAATATTGATAAGCCACTTTATTTTAGCTCTCCTGTTGCTTACTGGTTAATCCAGTTCATGTGAATCAGAGGCAATATATGAGAGCAAGCTCTCTCATATACTTAACCTCTTGTGCCTCACTCTCCCATTCATAAAATGGACATCATAATACTATCATTTTAACCCTGGCCAGTTGGCTCAGTGGTAGAGGATTGGCCCAGAGTGTGGAAGTTCCTGGTTCGATTCCTGGCCAGGGCACACAGGAAAAGTGCCCATCTGCTTCTCCTCCCTTTCCCCTCTCCTTTTCCTCTATCCATCTCTTCCCCTCCTGTAGCCAAGGCTCCATTAGAGCAAAGTTGGCCTGGGCACTGAGGACAGTTCCATGCCTCCACCTCAGGTACTAGAATGTCTCTGGTTGCAACGGAGCAGTGCCCCAGAAGGGCAGAGCATCGCCTCCTGGTGGGTTTGCCGGGTGGGTACTGGTTTGGTGCATGCGGGAGTCTGTCTCTCTGCCTCCCCACTTCTCACTTCAGAAGAATACACACACACACACACACACACACACACACACACACACACAAATAATAATAATAATACTCTCACTTTATAGGATTATTATGAGGGTTAAATGAGTTATATATAAAGTCTTTTAACAATGCCTGGTACATATTATTATTCAGTGTATATTAAACTGCAGTGGTAGTAGGAAAGGAGATAAAAACTTGAGATAGTTCTGTTCTTTTGGTGTAAAAGTTTTGTTAAAAAGCAGAAACAAACCCTGGCCAGATAGATTGATTGTTTAGCGCATTGTTCTTATTTTCAAAGGTTGCCGGTTCAATCCCCAGTCAGGGCACATACAGAAACAGATCAATGTTTCTCTCTCTCTCACTCTCTCCATACCCCCTTCTACCTCCCTCCCTTCCTCTCTCTTTAAAATCAATTAATTTTTTTTTTTTAAAGCAAAAGCAAGACATAGAACTACTAACTGAAGCAGTGTTTTCTGGGAATATCTGTGTAAAAGGTTTTGCTTAAATAGATTGCAACCATTTGCCCTTCCTTTTTGGGGAATGTACATTTCAGTGTTGGTAGGTTGGGTAGCACTGCAGGGCTTAATTCTTAGATATCAGGAAGATTTTTTTTTACATTATATTTTACCCTCCCCTTCTTCCTTTAATTTTAGGATAATGGTAATGGAAAATGTCAATAGACCCCAGCTCTGGAACATTTTCAATCAAGTTACAATGCACTCTCAAGATGTACGACATCATCGCTTCTGTCTCCGTTTAATGCTGAAAAACCCGGATAATCATGCCCTGTGTGTCTTAAATGGACACAACGCATTTGTATCTGGTAGTTTTAAGCATGCCCTTGGTAAGTGTCTTGGCACATGACTTCGTCAGGTGTGGACAGTATGGTGTTTAGGAGCCTGGCCTCTGGAGGAAATGCCTGGGTTCACACAGCAGTTCCAGCTCTGCAGAGGACCCCACCTCCCTCTGCTGCTGCTGCTTTATCTCTGGAATGGAGATGATCTCCTGTCTTTACATTGTTGTGAAGATTAAATGAGTTAATGAAAGTATGTAATACAGTGGCACATTTAGTAAGTGGCTGTGTTAGAAATAATAATAATATTTCTTATGAAGTTTTGGTTTCAAAAGGCTGAAGTCTTATTTATTAAAGGTCAGTCATTCTCCCTACTTAGATTTGTTTTTAAAATAATTTTTTAAATTTATTTTGTTTTATGTATTAATTTATATTTAAATCTGCTGATTTTAATTTGCTTTAGTACAAAAAAGGATTTTTTAAGATTTCCTGATAGTTTATTCCTTTGAGAGAAAAGTCTTTATATCAAGATTTATTTACATAGTTCTTACTAATTCTCATTAAACTCAGGGAAAATTCATTAATCATGTAGAACAATTCTATAATAAAGGAGCAGAAGAAAACAAGTAGAAAAATATGTAACCAAATGTTTAAAATTAAAATGAGGCATATATCTCCTACTGCCTAAAAACTAGCATTGCCAAGTGTGCTTTTGAATAAACCGATTTGGTGATTTTAATAATTTCATGTTTCTTTGTATATGGCTAGTGTTTTTATAATTGTTTAGCCAATAACCTTTGAATATCAGATGTTGAAACTCTCTTCCACTGTGTGTGCTTTTTGGAATTGTTAGTTTAGTGTTAAAATATAAGAGAGAGGTTAATTTTATTTTTCTATATTTAGAAACTACAAAGGGTACAACTAGAAAGCCCAGATGGCATCTGCCATCTGCTGCTTAAGAGATTTTTGTGGTGCCATTCATTCTGGAATCGAAGCTGAAAGGAATAGGAGTTTTTTCTCTCTATCTATATATAAATTATAGATATCCTTCTGTAAGAAAAATTTGTTTAAATTCTCCCATCTCGGTACACTTTTGACATGAGGTGATTGTGTATGTAGAATAAATGGAATTCATAAAAACCCAAAATCATCTTATTTGATACATTTAGTTTTTCTGAGGAAAAACAAAATAGTTGTTACATTTAGAAAAATGACACCCATTATGTAGAAATAAAATAAAACTATTTTTCTTTATTTCACCTTCATGATCTATTACATTTGACTTTTAAGACAGATCAATTAATTTACAAAAGAATTCATCAAAAGACACATTCCTCCATTGCTTTTTAAATAGATTTAAGATCATAAAGTAGAATTATGATCACAACTGATAAATTGCTTATTTTGGAAGTATTACTCTTATGTGAAAATGTCTAGTTGTGGCCTAAAAGAAGGTTACTTTTAGTTATTCATGTTTAATCTTCATGGTCAGGATACATCATGTATAAATCCTAATATATGTTATACACTATTTTAAAGTTGAAATCTGCATCTGGTTGATATTTTAAAACGTACACCTTGTATATGTTAACTATCAGTAATGTTTGTTTAGCCTTCATGTATATTAGAATAAATGTTGAAGAAGTAGGAACTGTGTCTTGTCACACCATCTGCTCTGCTCGTTTTGCAGGCCAGTATGTGCAAGCCTTCCGCACTCATCCCCATGAACCTCTCTACAGCCTCTGTATAGGCCTAACCTTTATTCACATGGCATCTCAGAAGTACGTGTTAAAGAGACATGCTCTTATTGTGCAGGTAATTAATTTGGATTTCTTCTTACTTGAGTGTACGTTCTTTAAAAATTAATATACTTAATGTATTTGCTGTCCTGCTTCAAAAGTAGTATCTGCTTAGTACATGTGTTGGGAATTCCTAACACCTACCCCTCTGTTCAGCACTATATATATATATGTATATATATACATATATATATACATATATATATATACATACACACACACATATATATATTGTGTATATATATATATGTGTGTATATATATATATTGTATGAATATGTGACTGTGTGACTTTTCCTTGCATCATCACCAACAAGTTGTTCTTTAAGTTTTCTTGTTTCTTATAGCAATTTGGAATTACTTTTTTGTTTTCTTTACTTTTTTGTGTTTGTCTTCTCTAATAAGAATATACAACCTGAGATCAAAGATCTCATCTGTGTTATTCACCACTGTATCTTTAATACTTTTGTTTTTATGGTTGTACTTTTTATGTGTGTATGTTTGATGCACATATAGACATGTATTTACGTAGTTAAGTAAGGAAAAAAGTGTTGGCTTGAGTTAGCAGGATTTAGTAAAGGATTTTTTTGTTTTTTAAAGAAAATGATGAAAAGAAATTTTAAGGTAAAATGATAGTCATTAAAACTGGATATTGAGGTTCATTATAATGTTCTTTTTTCTTTTTTATATTTGAGATTTTCCATAATTATAAAAGTTAAAAAACAAGTTTTTTCTTTTGATGGGGGGTATTTATTTGTAATACTTTGTTTACCTCTTTTTTTAAGCTTCTTTCTCTTTCTTAGCAGCTACTTTTGCTGTATTAGGTAATATAGGATTGTTTCTAAATTAACAGATACGTAGTGAGTACCCATTGTGCCAGGAACTGGGGATAGAGCAGTGGGTGAGCACATAAGCAGAATTTCTTGCCCTCATGAAACTTAGAAAGTTGATAGGTAAAAATTGATAAGAAATTTTTATGGATTAACTCATTATTAAATAATGACTATTATTAAATAGTTAAGTTAGGCCCTGGCCAGTTGGCTCAGTGGTAGAGTGTCAGTCCAGCATGTGGAGTCCTGGGCTCAACTCCCAGTCAGGGCACACAGGAGAAGCAACCATCTGCTTTTCTACCCTCCCTCCTCTCTCCCCCTCCCCCTTCCTTTCCACAGCTCTAGCTTGAATGGTTTGAGCAATGTTGGCCCTGGGCACTGAGAATGGCTTCCTGGCCTTGGCCTCAGGTGCTAAAATAGCTTGGTTGCTGAGCAACAGAGCTGCAACCCAGCTCAGCAGAGCATTGTCTGGTAGGGGTTTGCCAGGTGGATCCCAGTCAGGGTACATGCAGGAGTCTGTCTCTGCCTCCCACCTCTCACTTAAAAACAAACAATCCCAGTTAAAGTATGTAGTTTCTAGCCCTGGCAGGACAAAAATTCATGTATAGCAGGCCCTTGAATAACATTTTGTTCAACCTTGTAATGCTGCTGTTGTAGGAACTTGCTCAGGTTTATATCACTTAGCCTATGGTAGAATTGGAATTGTTATGTGTCATTTTGCTTGCAGTTGCAGAACCTATCAATGACATTGAGGACTTACTACTGTCTTTCAAAGTAATTTGGAAGCTAAATTTCCAATCACTTTTATAGTGAAATAGTAGGTTTTAAATGGGAGGGAGAGCGGTGAAACAAGAGGTAAAAGGTAGATGGGAGTTGTACTAATCTCTCTTATGTAGGTTAAACATTTCCGTTAAGGTTGCTTGTTTTTAATGCAAGTTTTATTCATGTGTAAATAGTACGGTTCTTAAATTTTTTTGATTTCTCATGAATCTATTTATTCATGCTATGGGACTATAGTTTTCCTTTGTTCCACTTAAAAAAAAAACCTAATTTCATGTATTTTACTATCTTTCCTATCTTTATATACATACTATAAGAATAAAGTCTTTTGCCTGACCTGACCTGTGGTGGCGCAGTGGATCAAGCGTTGACCTAGAATGCTGAGGTCACCAGTTCAAAACCCCGACTTGCCTGGTCAAGGCACATATGGGAGTCGATGCTTCCTGCTCCTCCCCCCTTTCTCTCTCCTGCTAATGAATAAGTAAAATCTTTTAAAAAAAAGAATAAAGTCTTGCATGTTTCCTTCTACTTTTATTAAATATTATATAGTGTCCTTTAGTGACTGATATGATAAAAATGTTGGAAGTGTAACATTTAATGTAAAAAGAACTCATTTCTCTTTTCCATGCCAATGTTTTCATCCTTTTTTGTAGTTTTTTTTTATATGATGATTCTTTTCTAAGAAATAAAGTGGATGCCCACATTACCTAGTTTTTTAATCACTAAATATTTGAATAGTCTTTTAGTTGTCAAGGAGATTATCCTCTGAAACTTGTTGAAACATTCTTAAAATGCAGCAGGTAACTTTTTTTTTATTTTATCAGACGACCTACAAGTTCATTTGGGTTACAATGATTCATCTTGCATTACTGTTCCTTAAACCTTTGTCTTTAAATTTGTCATTTTAAGATATGAAGATTTGATATTTCTCTGAGAATAATATGTCTTTTGTTACTTAACAGAGAGAATCATGTTTGTCAGTGGAGTGGAGGTCATACTCACATACACAAATAAGTTCTTTTATTATGCAGAAGTATGATGTTTATTCATCCTATTTTTGTCCCTAAAATTCATTAATTTTAAAGAATTCATTACTTTTCATTATTTACTCAAGATGGAACATTTGTGACCATTTATTTTGTAGCAGATCACCCAGGGAATAATTGCACTTTAAATTCTATCCTCATAGAGTAGTTACTTTACTCTTAACTCTCAGCAGTGTGTTTATTTAAGTACTTTATAAGGACACTGCACGTTTGCAGTTTGTACCTTTCTGTGGGTGAAGTTGCAGCTGTGTTAAAAGGGAAAGTGAATGTGGGAAGAGCTAGAGGAACAGGCCACTCTTTGGCTTCTGTGACACACCAGGAGCCCGCATGTTACAGCTGTGCTCTGAAATAATGAGTCAAGCTTTTGGGGGAAAGAACAAGCAAGTTTTGGGGGTTGAGAGGTACTTAAGGCCTTGAGAGGTAACTTATAAAAGGATCATTTACTGAGAAAAGTTAGGTATATAGACTCAAGTGAGTTTGCTCCTGAGGATAAGCCTTTCTCAGTGATCATTATAAGAGCTCAGACTTCATATTTTGCTCAAACTTTTAGGTCTTTCAAACCAAGCAGTTTAAATGTTTACTGGCCTTTAATGCCACAAAAGCCACTTTGAAGCCATAAAAAAAATCAATCTGTCTGTCTGTCTCTATCTATCTATACACACACAGTATATCCTGTGTTTTTATAGACTGGATTTTGACAACTAGTTGTAACATTTGCCTTTGCTTTCTGTGAATATTTCTGGTTTTTACCTTTTAAAAAACATTTTACAGCTTCAGGAGAATTCCTGACTTCACTGTGATCTGACACTACAGTACAGACATACGTTCTTTTCAGGGGCAACTGTGTATACATGTATTCTCAGCACCTGGCACACATACTTGTCATGTCCATACTTGTCAAATGAGTGAAATATTGAATTATTTGTCTTATTTATTTATTTATTTTTTGATAGGGCTTTTCCTTTCTTAATCGATACCTCAGTCTTCGTGGGCCTTGCCAGGAATCCTTCTACAACTTGGGGCGTGGCCTCCACCAGTTGGGGCTGATTCATCTTGCAATCCATTATTATCAGAAGGCCTTGGACCTCCCTCCCGTTCTCTTAGAGGTATTGTGGGCTTTGCTTTGAAAACTGAGGAGTCACTAATTTCTTATATAGATGTGCAGTTAGCTCAGAGTTTTGGTACAGACAGTGAAATAAATTTTAGCTTACATATCAAAATTCATTTTTCCATTATTGAATCCATTTATATAATTATGTTTGGCAACAAGTCAGTCTTTGACATCCTGGCTTTATTTTTGATCAGCAACCATGTGGACATATATGACTTGTGCTTTTGACCATTTTAATTGTCCTAAGGTAGCCCCTTTGGTTTACAGGTACTGGCTGGTAGGCGTGAAGCCTGAATACTGAGTATTATAGTCATTGTTCATTTCCAAGTTCAGATGTAACTAACATATTTCTTTCTAAAGGTGAGAGAGCAGTATTAATGTAATTTTTTCTTTTAGATAAAGATAATGTAGTATAAAGTGTTACCAGTACTATGATAATCTGTGTATAAAATCTAATTTTTATTTTCTGAAGAACAGTGTGTATATGTGTTTGTGTGTGTTTTGTTAATTCTGTTAAGTTACAGGCATAATCCCCACATTTTTTCACAACTATTTTCTGTTATGCTTGTTCAACTTTAGTTGTTAATCAAATGAATACATACTTTTATAGTTACACTAATGAAATATATGCACTTTGTTGTTCTTTATTACATAAATACCTTTACATATTGCACTTGAAGCTTTCTAAGTATCAGTTTTTATTGATGTTGAGGTTTTTTCAGTTAACTCCAAAATTTTCGATTGGGGAAGATTAGAAACATAGATCTAATCTACTCTGTCGATTTCATTGCTATGTTATTTTTTTAATTGAATTTATTGGGGTGACATAGGTTAATAAAATTCTGTAGGCTTCAGGGGTACAATTCTATGTTTCGTCATCTGTATAGTATTACATTCTTCGTTGACTACCCCAAGATTCCTTCCATCACGTTAACCTCTCATGCACGGGCTCTGTCTCCCACCACTTACAGTATCTTTGCCTCTGGTAATTGCCGTACTCTTGTCTGTCTGTCTGAGCTTTATTTATTTATTTATTTTGCCTAATCCCTTCATCTTTTCACCCAGCCCCCCAACCCTCTCTATGACAGCTATCAGTCTGTTCCCTTTATCTATGAATCTTTTTGTATTTTGTTTGTTAGTTTATTTTGTTCATTAGATTCCACATACAAGTGAAATCATGTGGTACCGTCTTTCTCTGACCAGCTTATTTCACTTAATAATACTCTGCAGGTCCATCCATGCTGTTGCCAAAGGTAAACTTTCCTTCATTTTTACTGCAGAGTAGTGTTCTATTTTGTAAATATACCACAGCTTTTTTATTTACTCATCTACTGATGGGCCCTTGGGCTGCTTCTAGATCTTGGCTATTGTAGGTAATGCTGCAGTTAACAATGGAGTGCATATATTCTTTTTTTTTTTTTTTTTTTTTTTTTAGATTTTCTGAAGCTGGAAACAGGGAGAGACAGTCAGACAGACTCCCGCATGCGCCCGACCGGGATCCACCTGGCACGCCCACCAGGGGCAATGCTCTGCCCACCAGGGGGCGATGCTCTGCCCCTCCGGGGCGTCGCTCTGCCGCGACCAGAGTCACTCTAGCGCATGGGGCAGAGGCCAAGGAGCCATCCCCAGCGCCCGGGCCATCTTTGCTCCAATGGAGCCTTGGCTGCGGGAGGGGAAGAGAGAGACAGAGAGGAAGGAAGGGGGGGGGGGTGGAGAAGCAAATGGGCGCTTCTCCTGTGTGCCCTGGCCGGGAATCGAACCCGGGTCCCCTGCACGCCAGGCCGACGCTGTACCACTGAGCCAACCGGCCAGGGCCGTGAGATTGTACTGCTTTTGTTTTCATCTAGAAATTTTATGGTTTCCAGACTAACATTTAAGTCTTTAATCTATTTTGATTTTATTCTTTGTGTTTGGTGTAAGAAGGTGGTCTAGTTTCATTGTTTTGTACGTGTCTGTCCAATTTTCCCAACGTCATTTATTGAAGAGATCTTTTCACCACTGTATGTTTCTGCTTCCTTTACCAAATATTAATTGACTATAACAGTGCGTGTTTACTTCTGGGCTCCATTCTGTTCCATTTATCTGTATGTCTGTTTTAATTCCAGTACCGTGCTGTTTAGATCACTGTGGCCTTGTAGTATAACTTGATATCAGGTAGATTCCCGCAGCTTTGTTCTTTCTCAAGACTGCTGTGGCCATTCAGGGCCTTTTTGTGGTTTCAAAATAAATTTTTGTAAATATGCCATAGGTGTCTTGATAGACCTCCTCCTCCTCCCTTTTTCTCCTTCTCCTCCTCCTTCCTCCTCCTTCTTCTTCCTCTTCCTCCTCCTCCTTCCTCCTTCTCCTTTTATCTTCTCCTCCTCTTTCCTCCTCTGTTCCATCATTTCTTGTCATACTTACTAATTTGGTGGTATCAAACTCCTTTAGCCTTTTCTTGTGTGGGAAGCTTTTTATTTCTCCTTCAATTTAATTTTTTAACATTGATTTTAGAGAGGAGGGAGAGAAAGAAACATAGATTTGTTGTGCTACTTATTTATGCATTCGTTGTTTGATTCTTGTATGTGCCCTGAATGGGAATCAAACCTACAGCCTTGGCATATTGGGATGACGCTCTAACCAACTGAGCTATCTAGTCTGAAATCTCCTTAAATTTTAAATGATAGCCTTGCTGGCTAAAGTAGTCTTGGTTGTAGATCCTTGCTTTTCATTACTTTGAATATTTCATGCCAATCACTTCTGGCCTGCAAATTTTTGTTGAGAACTCTATTGATAGTCTTATGGGAGCTTTCTCTTCTATTGCTGCTTTTAAGATTCTCTCTTTCTCACCTAGCCTGTGGTGGCACAGTGGATAAAGCATTAACTTGGAATCCTGAGGTTGCTAGTTTGAAACGCTGGGCTTGCCCAGTCAAGGCACATACAACAAGCAATCACAATGAACAACTAAAAGTGAAGCAACTATGAGTTGATACTTCTCATTCCAACCCCCTTCTCTCTCTGCCCTCTATAAAATCAATCAATAGGCCTTGGCCAGTTGGCTCAGTGGTCGAGTGTCAATCCAACGTATGGATGTCTAGGGTTCAATTCCCGGTCAGCGCACACAGGAGAGGCTCCCATCAGCTTCTCTACCTCTCCCTCTCCTCTTTCTCTCTTTCTCTCCCCCTCCTGTAGCCATGGCTTGATTGTAGCAAGTTGGCCCTGGGAGCTGAGGATGGCTCATGCCCTCCACCTAAGGCATTAAGAAGAGCTCAGTTGCTGAGCAATGGAGCAATGCCCCAGATGGGCAGAGCATCAACCACTAATGGGCTTGCTGGGTGGATCCCAGTTGGGGCACCTGCAGGAGTCTATCTTTCTGCCTCCCCTTCTCTCATTGGATTAAAAAAAAAAATCAACAAAATCTTTAAAAAAGAAAGATTCTTCCTTTGTCTTTAACCTTTGCCATTTTATTTATGATGTGTCTTGTTGGCCTCCTTGAGTTCATCTTATTTGGGACTCTAAGCTTCCTGGACTAGACTTACGTGTTGTTTCTCTTTACCAAGTTAAGAAAGATTTCAGTCCTTATTTCTTCAAATAGGTTCTTGATCCCTTGCTCTCTACTTTCCTTCCAGTAGTAGCCCTATGATGCAGATGTTGATTCACTTCATGTCCTATATGACCCTTAAACTTTCCTCATTCTTTTAAATTTTTTCTTTTTTTCTTTTCTGAAGTGAGAAGTGGGGAGACAGAGAGACTCCCGCATGCGCCCAACCGGGATCCACCCAGCAAGCCCACCAGGGGGCGATGCTCTGCCCATCTCGGTCATTGCTCTGTTGCAACTGGAGCCATTCTAGCACCTGAGGTGGAGGCCATGGAGCCATCCTCAGCCCCCAGGCCAACTTTGCTCCAATGGAACTTTGGCTGTAGGAGAAGAGAGAGAGAGAGAAAGGAGAGGGGGAAGAGTGGAGAAGCAAATGAGCGCCTCTCCTGTGTTCCCTGACCAGGAATCGAACTACCAGGGACTTCCACACGCTGGGCCAATGCTCTACCGCTAAGCCAACCGGCCAGGGCCTTTCTTTTTTTAAAATTGATTTTAGAGAGAGACATCAATTGGTTCCAGTTATTTATGCATTCACTGGTGTATTCTTATATGTGTTCTGACTGGGGATTGAACCGCAACCTTAGTTTATCAGGATGATGCTCTAACCAACTGAGCTACCCAGCCAGGGCCTTTTAATTGTTTTTTCTTTTTGCTCCTCTGTTTGGGGTATTTTTTTTACCTTGTCTTTTAAATTGCTGATTCAATCCTCCATCTAACCTGTATATTCCTTGTAGTGTATTTTATTTTAGAAATTTTATTCTTCATTTCAGATATTCTTTATTTCTGACTAGTTTTTTTTATGGTTTCTAGGTTTTCATTTATGCTGTTGTACTAAGTTCCTTGAGCATTCTTATAACCATTCTTTTGAAATCTGTATCTGGTAAATTGCTTGCCTCCATTTCATTTAGTTCTTTTTCTGGAGATTTTTCCTGTTCTTTCACTTGGGGTATGTTTCTTTGTCTTCCGTTTTGGCTTTCTCTTTGTTTGTTTCTGTGTATTGGGTAGATCCTCTATGACTCTGTAGGATGGTGTGATGCTGGTGGCTGAGGCCAGGCAGGTTCACTTTGGTTTGGGCAGACCACAGAACTGTGGAGCTGAAAGATGTTGGGCCATTCCTGTTGACTGGATTCTTGCAACAGCAGGCAAGTAAACAGGCAGAGAAAACCTCTTCTCGCGGTGGCGGGAGAGCAAACAGGAACACCCGCAAGTGATCTGCACTAGGGGACAGTGCCCTAGCCTTCTGTGGGCTATACAAAGCCACGTGCTCACGCACTATCGTGCAAAGTGCTTGCAGCTCATAAACAAGCGAGCAAGCCTAACCACAGCTGCTTTTCTACAGGTGCCTTAGGTAGTAAGTGTCCGGTGGGACCCTGTGGTGCAGTCTTCTTGATCACCTGTGATGGGTGCTCCAGGAGCGACCTTTGTGTGGGTTATGTGAGCCCTCCTGCTGTGATCAAGTCTTGATTGCTGTTGGTCTGTTCATGCATGGGGTTGGCCCTCAGGCTGTCTGAAGGTGAGAATCAGTCCCGACCACAGTGTTTGAGCTGCTGGGCAGGTGCTGACCACACAGAGTGGAATTTGCCTCAGCAGGCCTGATGCCTGCGTGATCTCCCTTTGGGTATTCTGCTTACGCAGCTTATTTGATCCTGCTTTAATGTTTTCTGAAGCTAGCTACTGATGTGTTTGTTCTGGGGCCTCTTAGAAGGGACTCTGGTGTAGGCCAATGACAGATGCCACCTGTCACTGGCCCTGGGCAAACTGTTTGAAGCTACAGAGCAATCCACAGTTTGTGGCTGTTTCTGGGCGTGTGTGTGTGTGTGTGTGTGTGTGTGTGTGTAGAATCAAGCTACACACCAAGGCTGGCTTAACCAGCTAACCAGCACTGGGCCGGGTGGCATGTAAATACTAGTACCGAGTAACTGAGATCCCCTCCACCTACCCCACCTTCCAGCTGCTGTTGCAAAGAGCCCTCTAGTGGTGCTTGAGTTGTACTGACACAGCTCTCAGGGAGACACCAGGTAGGGACGGGTGCTGTTCACCAGGTTGATAGAGTTTAGTCAGTGCTCGTGCTGGTCTGAAACCACTCAGCAGATGTCCCAGGTGTATCTACTCTAGCCGCACTGCTGAGTGATTGCTTACCTTTGTATTGGGCGGGTCTCTGAGTCATCAAGGTAGTTCAGGGGAGTTTATCCAGTCCAGACAGACCAGATTTGGCTGTGTGAAGGGAAGGCTCTCCCCTGATTGTGAAGGAAAAATTTTTCGCATCCTAGAATCACACAACTCAGTCTGTCCCCAAGGCTGCCCAGACCCCTGTAGGGCAGAGCCACCAAGAGTTGAAAGGGGGGGGAGGCCACTGGGAGCCCAGAAGGTGGCGCGAGCATTTCTACCATGAGGGGTAGGCACCAGTCAAGTTCAGGGAAAGTGGGGGGAATGTCTCCTGCCTCAAAGCCACACAACTCGGTCACTGACACCCCCTGATTCTGCCCAGACCTCTACACCCCAGTCCAAGGAGCTCACTCCTCAGCAGGACAGGAGCTCTGCATTATGCTGTACAATGATAATCTGTTTGGGAACCTAGTAATTTCGCTGAAATCAAGCTGCCTCTAACAGAGCCCAGACTCACCCACCTCTGCTCCCAAAGGGACTCCAGACAAGCCTCTCACCCTGTCAAACAGCAACCTGAGTGCCAGGGAGTAGAGTTGTAGATGTGGAAACAATGCAGGTAAAGCAGGCTCTATAGCTAGTAGGTGTTAGGATTAGCGATAAATGCAAAAACAAAGCCACCATCAGACCCTGTCGGCACCATATCAGATAAAGCCCAGATTCTCAAAACCAGCTGTCCATTGCATCTCCTGGGACCTTTAAAAGTATATATACATAGATGCCCAGGGGCCACCTCCAGAGGTTTTTATTTTATTGGTTTGGGCTATAAATTAAATTATATAAGTTATATAAATGAAAAAAAATCTTTGATGTATATAGTCTACAAAGTGTACAGTTCAGAGGATTTTTTCTTTTTTTCACTGTTGTCCTGGAGCCCAGAGGATGGGGCGGTTGCTTTCCCCTGGGCTGATGCCGAGTGGAGGGCGTGCTCCACCCAAGGTAGATGCGTCTGCAGTGCGGCTCGGTGACTCAGCACAGGGGTCCCAGCAGCTGTCCCCTGAGCTCTCCCCAAAGCCACAGACCCCAGACTGTGCTTGCCAACTCTAGTCTGCTCCACCCTCCCTCCATCAGAGCCAGGGTCTGTGGCTGTGAACAAGATTTTGTGCACCGGCCCTCTGAGAGGGCACCTGTGTCTCTAGCCATCTCTTGTCTCTCTTGGAGGACAGAGTCCCTGCCATTTTCCACAGCCAAATGTCACCAGATGCCTCTTTCCGGCTCTCGTGCTCGGGGCTGGCGATCCTGGTGTGGGGTTGAAACTTCATGCTTCTCAAGAGGAACCTTAGCAGCTGAGATACACTTCTGGAGTCTCAGCCGCCATCCATAGGATTGGGGCCAGCCCTGTCCGCTTGTCTTCACTTCCCACCAGTACAAACAGTGTAGCTTCTTCTGGGAATCCTTGGTTATAAGACCTTTTCAGCTACTTTTCACTTGGTCATTCAAGTTGACTGCTCTGTGTCAGGCAGATAAGTTATTTTTTTCTCACTCTTGTTAAAGATGGTCGCTGCTCTCACGTGAATCAGTTAATTGCTCTTCTTGCTTGGGAAGGGGCTTGGTTATGCTAATGTGTGCTGGAGGGAGGAGGGCGTTGTCCCACCGAAAAGTTTTAAAAGAAGGAGCTAGGAGGCCATTTGAGAGAGTGACCATGTTCTTGTAGAGAGGAGGAGACCATGTTGTAGCAGGACAGGGAGGCCACTTGGAGGAGGTAGCCAAAATGGCGGAATGCAGAAAGGAGAAGCCAGTTTGCGCAGGAGAAGGAGATGGGGAACAGAGGTGAATAAGACTGGTGAGGTGGGAGCCTTTGATTCTAGGAAAACCAGAAAGATTCTCCTGGTTATGGAACCGGGGGAACAAAGAGTGGGTTTTGGCGCCCTGTGTATTTATTTTTTACCCATTGGCCGGTACAAGTCTAGAATAAAGGAAAATGGTCCACCAGTTGTTGGTTCCACTGTTTCTTTACAATCGATCCAAATTGAATGCGAACCAAAACCTACATGGGCCAGGCGGCTGTGATAGTAGCGTGGCTACTGGTGTTACACTCTGTATTTTAGTTATAATCCAATTTAGTCCTGGGAGGAAGTGAGTATAGCTTTTACATACCCTGAAGCCATCCTGATTGCCTTGTTATTTAAATTTAAAAAAAGAAAAAGAAAAGAAAGAAGAGCCTGACCAGGTGGTGGTGAAGTAGATAGAGCATTGGACTGTGACGCCAAGGACCCAGGTTTGAAACCTCAAGGTCACCGGCTTGAGCGTGGGGTCGCTGGCTTGAAGCCCAAGGTCGCTGTCTTGAGCCCAAGGTCACTGGCTTGAACAAAGGGTATCTCACTCTGCTGTAGCCCCCTGGTCAAGGCACATATGAGAAAGCAATCAGTGAACAACTAAGGTGCCATAATGAAGACTTCATGCTTCTCATCTCTGTCCCTTCCTGTCTGGCCCTGTCTGTCACTTTTTCTGACTGTCTCTGTCAAAAAAAACACCAAAAAACAAAAACGGTAAAAATACCCCTGTGGTAAATATTACAATCAATTTGATATATGTCCTTCCAGACCCATTCTTTCTATGCCTTTCTATTATATAGTACAGGTATTTTTTCCTGCATTTGGTCATTTGTGTTACAGTTTATTTATTATTGTATCTGCAAAATTTTTATGTGGTTTATGAAGTCATGTCTATTAATCTTTCCCTTTATAGTTTCTTCTGCTATTGTACTTAAAAGGATCTTTCCTATCCAAGATTATATTATTATTCATCTTTTTTTTTCTTTTATGGTCTCATTGTTTAGATCTTAAATCCTTTATTCATCTAAGTTCATTCTGCAGTGGCTTGTGGGTTAGAGTTTTTCTTTAAACTTATTGGTTAGACTTTTTTAAATTGATGATACAGTCAGTATAATGATTAACTGAATCAGCATCACCTGATAAAAGTTTAAATCTAAGGTAGATGCATAATTTTATCATTTTTTTAGTATTATGAATTTTAATGGATTTTTGAATACTTACACTTAAGAAACTGTGTATCCTAAAATTGTTCTGGTTGTCACTTTGAAATGTAACTCATTCATTTTTTCCCCCTAGGGTATAGAAATCGACCAGGTAGACTTACGAAGGGATATCGCCTACAACTTGTCTCTCATTTACCAGAGCAGCGGGAATATTAGGATGGCTCAGAAGCTTTTGTGTACCTATTGCTCTATGTGAGGTACCTCAGCTGAGAAGGGAGTGTTGGGTAGCTGTGTGTATGGATGAGTATTTTCTGTTTCAAAGCTTATTATTAACCTCAAAATGGAAATGATAATTTAAAAAATATCTAACATGTATTTTGTATTTAGCATGTGATAAGTGATCTTTTGATACATATGCGAAGATTATATTCCTACAAGAATTTGTATATTGTTCTATCCTCTTCCTTTAGCTTTTTTTAGTACAATTGTCCCCAAGGCTGAAATGGACTATAGTAAGTAACCTTTGAGTCGGCTTGGAGTTGAATACACTTATGTCTTCACTTCTACCATTTATCAATCTGTGCATTTAACACTATATGTTAAATGTTAAACACCTATGTACCAGGCACTGTGATAGGTGTTTGGAATACAGTACTAAGACAGATGTGACCTCTCAATACAACTCCTTAAATACAGAACTAGAGCACGTGTTTATTTGAAAGAAATGTTTGTTATGTTTCTACATATGTCGTCATTGTCAATCACTCATTTTTTAGTGCCCTGTTAGTTACTGTTGTTGCATGGGTACTTTTTCAGATATATAGAAAAAGTAGTTGCTTATTAAAGTAAAAATAAATTGGGAATATTTCTGATGTCAACACAATTATGTAATTTACTTAGCTATAAAAAAGTTATTTAAAATGATTATATGGTAGGAAGACAGATAATTGAGCTAATTGTTTTACTTTTCATTTGTATGTGTTTTAGCTACATAGACTGGGATGTGGAAGGCTGGGCTTCATTCAGAACATTGTGCTGAATTTAAAAATGTGTTATCAGTGTTTGACGATTGTTTTCTGACAAAAGAAAAGGACCATGTTCAATAACATGACCTGGTTTCCATTTCAAGATCACTAGGAATGTAGGAATTCTGGGAATTGTATATATGGAATAAAGAATTGTTGATTAAAAAACAAAAACCCTTTTCTTATTTCAAATACTTTATGTTCTTTGATCTAAGGCAGGGGTTGTCAAACTTTTTATAAAAACCGCCTGCTTTTGCTTTTTTTTTTTCATTTTTCTGAAGCTGGAAACAGAGAGAGACAGTCAGACTCCCGCATGCGCCCGACCGGGATCCACCCGGCACGCCCACCAGGGGGCGACGCTCTGCCCACCAGGGGGCGATGCTCTGCCCAGCCTGGGTGTCGCCATGTTGCGACCAGAGCCACTAGCGCCTGAGGCAGAGGCCACAGAGCCATCCTCAGCGCCCGGGCCATCTTTGCTCCAATGGAGCCTTGGCTGCGGGAGGGGAAGAGAGAGACAGAGAGGAAAGCGCAGAGGAGGGGTGGAGAAGCAAATGGGCGCTTCTCCTGTGTGCCCTGGCCAGGAATCGAACCCGGGTCCTCCGCACGCTAGGCCGACGCTCTACCGCTGAGCCAACCGGCCAGGGAAAAACTGCCCGCTTTTGCAGTGCTGGTCAACCTGGTCCCTACTGCTGTAACCAAAGGCGCCACGATTGGCCCACCATGCAAGCTGGAACGCCCACTAGTGGCCGGTAGGGACCAGGTTGACTGCACTGCAAAAGTGGGCGGTTTTTATAAAAATTTTGACAACTCCTGATCTAAGGTAACAATACTTGTTAAATATACTATTAGCTTATTTTCTAGGGGAATATAAATGTGCACAGGAATTGTAAGACCCAGTGTAATCGTGGAAAAGGAATAAGTAGGAGACTTAGGCTCAAATAAATATAATAGGGGCTTTTTAGGAATTACCACTGTTTATGCAGTTTATGTAATTGAAGTTAAGAAACAGAATTTGTATATAAGTAAATGTGTTGTCCTTTCTGTGTGTGTTTATATGTATATATAATTAAAATAAATTTTATTTTTATTATTAAAGTTTTCATATATGCTTTTTTGATTAAATCTCCATCTTATATCTGAGATAAAACAGCATGTTCAAGGTCACTAGCAAATTCCTCCTGAGAGGAACATTCAGAAGAACAGCATCCAAATTTGTGTTTATTTTAGAAAAAAAAGGCCTGTCATAAAGTCCCCATAAAAAATGTCTGTAGGGGTGTCATTTTAAAAGCTGCTTTGGCCCTGGCCGGTTGGCTCAGTGGTAAAGCGTCGGCCTGGCGTGCAGGAGTTCCGGGTTTGATTCCCGACTGGGGCACACAGGAGAAGCGCCCATCTGCTTCTCCACCCCTTCCCCTCTCCTTCCTCTCTGTCTCTCTCTTCCCTTCCTGCAGCTGAGGCTCCATTGGAGCAAAGTTGGCCCGGGCACTGAGGATGGCTCTGTGGCCTCTGCCTCAGGCACTAGAATGGTTCTGGTTGCAACAGAGTGATGCCCCAGATGGGCAGAGCATCACCCCCTGGTGGGCATGCCGGGTGGATCCTGGTCAGTTGCATGCGGGAGTCTGTCTAACTGCCTCCCCATTTCCAACTTCAGAAAAATACAAAAAAAACAAAACAAAACTGCTTTCACATCCTTGCCTGTCATCCTCCCCTCCGCTGTGGAAGCGGATCCTGATGTCACACAATGAGATTCTCTTCTACTTGGCACAGTGGTTTCAGCCGGGCTGCTCCTGCGCCAGTCTGAGCCAATCAAGAATTTCCTCCCCCCTTCCCTGGGAATTTTTTGAGATAGAGCCTTTGGGGGGGGAGGTACTTCATTTCCTGCCTTCCCTGTGGGGCAAATAGTTATCTGTTGAGAAAGAAAAATAAAGCCTGGACATGAAGAGAAGCAGAATTGAAAAATGGCTAGAGCACTCCTCAGGTCCCCGAGATGTTGCAGTTTTCTGTTCCTGTCCTTTCTAAGGCTGCATTTTTACCTTTGATTCTTCCTGTAAGATACCCCCAATTCTGTAATTAATTCCACCTTAAGTTTACATTAGCTTGACTTTTTGTATTTGCACCCAAAAAGCCCCGTCAGTCCATCTTGGGACAACGATGCTTTTTCGCTGTTTTCACAAGAAGGAAGGACACAAGTGAATTCTTCATTTGATTCTCTAAGAGAACGATCCTTGCAGTAGCTTCTTTCATATATGTATAAGCGGGCGTGCTGGCTGGGTCCGCAGGATCGGGTGTGGAGCACACAAGGTGGTCAGCAAGTAACGCCTGTGAGGAAAAGAGCAGAGCAGGCGTGGGCATGTGAGGAGAGCCTCTGAAAGGACAGTCGTGTAAGCAAATCAGTGGGGGTGGGGGTGCTCACAGGGAACAGAGCTAGTGCAGGAAATGGACAAAATGTAATTAATATCCCCAGATGAGAAAATACTGTATAAAGAAAAGAATACTCAAAGAATAAGAGGTTTATGAAAGTAAAAACATAACTTCCAAAATTAATTCAGTGAAAGGCTTGCGGGAAATGGGATAAAATAAAACAGGAACCTTGAAGAGATGAGAAGATGAAAGGTTACAAAATAGACTAAAATTACAAGTTCCTTGTAGCACTGTATCTTAAAAATTCATATATACTTCAAGGTATTTGACTGATTACAAATATACCTGTGGAGAAACAAACTCCTGCAATGATTTCTATACGCAGTAGAGGACAGTACTGTTATATAAACTTAAGAGTTCTACTTCATCTAATACAGTTATGCTAGCCTTTAACATTTTGCAAAACATTAAGCTTAAATTTGGGCGGGATTAGCTTTTTATTGATATTTGGATCAATGTGGATGAGGCATGATACTGTGTCTTACCCATTCCAGGTGCTCCTCTTTTCTGACCAAGGAAGGAAGGGAAGGCAATGACTCTGACTGACCACCTTTGTTTGTGGTGGTGGTTTTCAAGATAAGCAAAACTATAAGAAGTGGGGCTCAGGAAAGGATAACGGGTGTGGGCCCCATGTGCTGCCTCTCAGGGTTCTGTGAACAACACCTGCAGCTTCCAAAGGCAGGGCAAGTGTCTCCTATGTTTCATTTGGATGGGGAAAGTATCTGCTTGGGAAATCCTCCACCTTTGAGCAATAGGATCTTAAAAGCTCTGTCCCTTTGCACTGATCCCCATCAGCATCTAAAGAAGGACAGCTGGAACCCTAAATGTGTGCTTCTTGCCTGTTTTTAGGGCCCTGATCCAACAACATTGGCATAAAGTACCACATGACACATGAAAAATTCCTAATCACACCTCAGGGATCATCACTGAAATTTACCCTGTTTGTGGACTCACGCTAAGCAAGCTAAAATGAGGGTGAGAATTAGCTGGACCACTTGGCATTTTAATTCTTTGATTAGTGAGTTTTTTTAATGCTCGCTGACCCCCGGGAGTGAGTTTTTATTCAAAAAAATGAAATTAGTTCGTTACAATTTTATTAACTTAAAATCATGTTTGATAACCAATTTATGGAAACAAGAACATACATTTGCCTTTTTTAATGTTGCCTTACACATTTTTAAAATAAAAATTTTTGTACGATTGTACTCTGGATGGTCAGGAGGCACAAGGATGTACATGAACGTTTGTACTACTCAAAGGGTTAATGCCGGGGTCCCCAAACTTTTTACACAGGGGCCAGTTCACTGTCCATCAGACCGTTGGAGGGCCGGACTATAAAAAAAAACCTGAACAAATCCCTATGCACACTGCACATATCTTATTATAAAGTAAAAAAACAAAACAAGAACAAATACAATATTTAAAATAAAGAACAAGTAAATTTAAATCAACAAACTGACCAGTATTTCAATGGGAACTATGGGCCTGTTTTTGGCTAATGAGATGGTCACTGTCCGGTTCCATATTTGTCACTGCTATCCGTAACAAGTGATATGATGCACTTCCGGAGCTGTGACGCATGCTTCCTGCATCACTGTACATGAGCGACGCCGTGCTTTGAAGACCTCCACATACAGTACTCTCACTGACCACCAATGAAAGAGGTGCCCCTTTGGAAGTGCGGCGAGGGCTTGATAAATGGCCTCAGGGGGCCGCATGTGGCCCGCGGGCCGTAGTTTGGGGACCCCTGGGTTAATGAGACAGGTGTTTAGATTCAGAAAAGGGCGTTCACACAGGTGAAGAAAGGAAAGAAAGAGCCAATAAGCAGATACTTCTGACTCAGCGACTCACAGCTGTGTAAAAGAGAACAGGTGAAGTCAATCCTGATAGAGCCTGCGCTAAGGATGTCCATTCTGTTTGCTCGTCCTAAACTTAACATTGTAGATTCTAATTTCAGGGTCTAGTTTCAGTGGGGTTTGAATGCAGCAACACGGGTATTTCGTATGTAAACATCCCTAAATACATAGTTGAAAGTATTTTTCTAAGAACATACTTTACAGTATTTGTTTTGTTTGGACGTAAATACTTAGGAAGTTTGTGCTGCAGGTGAGGTGAGATGCTGCATCTCCATGTCAGGTGTTGTTCTTACCTGATCAAAGGAAGAGAAAGGTAATGACTGGCCATTAGAGGGAGGATAATAAGCTCAGAATTTTCCTGGGAGCGAAAGCTTCCAACTGGATACAGTGGCGATCACCTCACCAAGCCTCCGGGAAGACAGCAAATCCCCAGAACTGCCTGTGTGCCCCACAAACAGCATGGGGTTAGCTGTTTGCCACATGAAAAAGGTCAGAAAGCAGTATGTTCGAGTCATCCTTCAGACACAGACAACCAGCTGTGGGGTGAGGGAAAAACAACTCATATCAACTGTATTTCCAGGAGAATATCAAAGTTTAACAGTATCCTGATAACTTCAGGAAAGTTAAATGACAGGATGAGTTTTCCCCTCTCCTTAATTTGTTTCCTTTCCTTTCCCCACTCCTTTTCTAGAGGGTCCTTCGTAAGCTTAAGAGGCAGACACAGTTACCCACCGTGTTGACACATTGAAGTTCTGCTGTGTTCGTTAATATTAACCACATTAAGATCTGTTTGACTTAGTGAGACTCGTGGAATGATTTACATTTTTCCTCCAAGGATGCATGGGACCTGTAGAAACGATTTAGCCCTAACAGGGAATAAAGAAAAGAACTGTGCGTGTCTGTCTGTATAGTCAGACTAAGTCCATTGTAGACTTCATGCATTTCATGGTTGCCCTCCCTCTGGCTGTACCAATGCCGACTTCAAACCTGATGGGTTCTTTTTCCAATTGAGAGGTGGACAATGGTTGTTTGCAGGAATATGCTGTGAAGAATCGGAGACAGAGAAGCACCCTAGGGTGAAAGCCCTGAGTGGGCAAGAGTCCAGGGGCCTCTCTGACCCGTACTGGAAACAGTACGTGCTGGAAACAGCAAAACAGCAGGAGAAGATTCAGTAACAGAAATGTTTAGGTTCTCTGAACAGAGATTAGGAGTCAGCATGTTCCTTGTCCTTTACTTCACCCCCTGAGAACTTCTGTCTGCTTCCTTGAGTTATTTGTGCTGGCTAATAAATATCTGAGTAAGGCTGGGGACGGGGACTCAGTCCTTCGGTCCACTGACTGGGCTGTCGCCCCAGCTCCACCCCTCGGAGCATGTCATCTGGTCTGAGTAGTTCATTGTTACCGTGACAGTTGTTGCGTTTGCATGCTAGTAAGGTTGAAATGTATAAGTTTATAAACCTTTTGGATGTTTATCCCTTCTGAATTGCTTTTGTCATATTCTTTGCCCATTTATTTTAATTGCATCCTATTTTTCTTATTTAATTATAGACACTTTATTTAATCTGGACTTAAGTCTTTGAACACTTGTTTGTTTTTATGTTGTCTTTTGTAAAAAAAAACTTTTGATATAAATAAAAATTAACCCCCCCTACTCGCTTTTATGGCCAGCATGAAATATCAAAAGAAAGATGGACTGTGTTCAGGAAAGTAAGAAAGATCCTGGGAAATCAGCTGGGTTCCTTAGGAAGATCTCGGCAGAAGACAGACACGCCCCATCCCCATCGGGACTGACAAAGTGGGGAGCAGGTGTCAGACCATGGACACAGCCTGGTGGAGAGCCTGCTTCTGGAAGCAGGAAGTGGGGGCTGGGGTGGGGAAGGCATCTCTAGAAATACGGCTGGACTTCTCAGAGACTAAGCCGCAAAGGGGGTTTTGACTGATTTACAAGGCCCTCCTTTGAGGTGTCATAAAAATGAAAAGTACGGAGAGGGTACAAGGCCTGTGTGCATGACTGCGCCAGGACTCACAGCGAGCCTTCGGCTTTCCGTTACACACATTTCCAGGCTCACAGTGAAGACAGAGTCCCTGTGACAGCTCAAGAGCTTTCCTCTGTGTGTCTTGACAGGCAGTGGGGATGAGGAAAAGTCTAGTGCTGCCATCTGCAGACCAAATTCAGGCAACTCAAGACACAAAATACAAACAAAAACAAAACCCTGATATTTTTATTAATTCTGATGGATGGAAGGAAGGAAGGGAAGATGGGGCAATACTATAGAGCAGGGGTCCCCAAACTATGGCCCGCGGGCCGCATGCGGCCCCCTGAGGCCATTTATCCGGCCCCCGCCGCACTTCCAAAGGGGCATCTCTTTCATTGGTGGTCAGTGAGAGTACTGTACGTGGCGGTCTTCAAAGCACGGAGTCACTCATGTACAGTGATGTGGGACGCACGCGTCACAGCTCCGGAAGTGCACCATATCACTTGTTATGGCTAGCAGTGACAAATATGGAACCGGACAGTGACCATCTCATTAGCCAAAAACAGGCCCATAGTTCCCATTGAAATACTGGTCAGTTTGTTGATTTAAATTTACTTGTTCTTTATTTTAAATATTGTATTTGTTCTTGTTTTTTTTTTTTACTTTAAAATAAGATATGTGCAGTGTGCATAGGGATTTGTTCAGGTTTTTTTTCTAGTCTGGCCCTTCAACGGTCTGAGGGACAGTGAACTGGCCCCCTGTGTAAAAAGTTTGGGGATCCCTGCAATAGAGATTCAGCAAAAAACCCCATAGGGTGCTATGTTTCTTTTCAGCTAGTCCAACACCAGGAGCAGTTGAGGCAGAAGCGGCCTTGAAGGTGGGGAAGAGATGCTAACATTTGTGTCGAGTATCAGACAATAGGGATCAGAAACCTACAAGGCTCAGCGGTAGAGCGTAGGCCTGGCGTGTGGAAGTCCCGGGTTTGATTCCCGGTCACACAAGAGAAGCACCAATCCACATCTCTCTCCCGCTATCTCTCTCATTCTCTCTCTCTCCCTCCCTCCCTCCCTCCCTCTCCCTCCTCCTCCTCCTCTCCTGCATCTGTGGCTTGACTGGAGTGAGTTAGCCCCAGGCGCTGAGGAAACCTACAAACCTCTTCTGTAGAGGTTTGGCTTTGGCTTTGGATTGTAGAGTTGGCTTTGGCAGGAACCGTTATTATTGGTTGCAGACCTACCGGCCCAAAGGCACTCTCCCGTGGTCCAGAGGTTCACAAGTGCTAAGGGACTTTCCGGAAATGGACTGGGGTCCTGGCCGACTGAGCCAGGTTGGCTCTACCCAGCATGCACCTCCATATTCACAGGGCTCCCTGCCATAAAGCCACTGTGGGCCTTGTTCTATTTTGCAGCGGAGGGGAAGAGCTGTGTCACAGGGAGAGCCATCCTGGAGTTACTGGTCCCAGGTGATTATGTCTTATTGGTCATTCCATGAGTTAATACTTATAAGGTCTCTGTGGTTTGAAAACAAAATCTCACTTGCAATACCTAGTGATGAGCATGTTGTCGGGGTGAGAGCAGTGTAGACACACGGCGCTATAGTGCACGGGCCCAGAGCTCGTCGCAACAGCTTCTTGAACCCACTGTTGTTGGCAGTAGGCTGAGGAAGTTATCACACACACACGTGCTTATGTGCCCTTTGTGTAACACAGACCTCCAGTGTTCCCCAGGGCTTTGAGGGGTCAGGTCAGGGCATTAAAAATAGGATAGTGCTTTGCACTCCCCAGCACCCAGCCTAGAAATGGAAAGAAAGATAACACGGAAGTTGATGGCTAGGAAAAGGCATACTGCCTCCACCTGGTGTGGGTGGAGCGCAGAGCGCATTCCTAGCAGCTGTGGCTGATGCACTGCTGTGAGAATACTCCAGCTCCCAGAACCCTCCTGGGCATACCCAGGAAGGGAGCTCACTTGCTATAAGGAAGTGACTTTGCGTCAACCACGCAGCCCCCTGATCTTTTCAGCCATTGGCGATGAAGGACATGCTATAACACCCTATAGGCTGAACCCATGTATATAAGCTAGCTTACTTCCTGAATAAAGTGGATCTGCATCACTGAACCTGGTCCCCAGAGTCAGGTCTTTATGTCTCCGTCTTCCTCACCCCCAGCAGGACTTGTCCACAACCTGGGAACAATAGAGTTATAGAAGCGCAGACATTTAGTGAATGTTGGCAAGAACGTGGTCAGAGCTCCATGCTTTAAGGCAGTGCTGTCTAATAGAACTGTGATGACGTCAATGTTCTACGTTTGTGATTTCTAATTCAGTGAACACTAGCCATGTGTGGCCATTGAGCTCTTGAAATATGGCCAGTGTGACTGGGAAACTGAATTTCAAATTATAATTAATTTAAATTAAAATAGAAATAGCCAAGTTGGCTGCCATATTGGAATATACAGATTTGAGGGACCATTTTAAGGAATTCTTAAGTAATGGTATTATGTATTGACTTTTAAAGTCTTTATGCATTTCTAATAGTCCCCAAGAGGTGGAGGCTGTGTATGAATAACAGGTCAATGAATAAATGGGCTTAGATTGACCTGTTCACTGTGCCATCAGTTCAAGATGCCATGGGGTGCCTAATGGAACAGCGTGTTAGAAATCGGTGTTCCCAGATGCTCATGGTGGAGTAGAAAGAGTACCAATTTATTTCAGTGACTCTGTAATGTTTATCTTCTTTTATAAATGACTGTGTAGTGGAAGTACAATATATTTAGGGGAAAGGGCTCATATCCTAAGTGTATGGGCCAGTGAATTATTTCAGAGTGAACACAACCATGAAATCACCACCCAAATCAAGAAGCAGAACATGACCAGCCCACTCAGCCCCTTCCTTGTGGTATGCTCCTGGTGGTGTGGACTGTGTTGGTTTAAGCTGGTAGTTTCCCAGAACCCCTGTGCTCATTCATGTTAGAGTTAGCCAGGGGAATTTGCAAGAGCTTTAGATCGTGACAGTAAAGCAGCTGCCATTACTCGGACAATCATGGTGCTTAGACGCAGGGACAAATGAAGAGATGGTGGAGGTTTTCATTCTGTCCTTGCTCTTCTCTGCCTCCAGCTCATCCGCCTTCACCAGCTCTGCTGTCCCAGAGGAGAACCTATTTCTGCCCCATGGCACAGCTTTCCACAGGCGTTCCCCGCTGCCCTCTGTGCTCTCACCCGGGCCCTGCACATGCCCAACTTTCCAGATGCCCCTGCAAACCGCATCAGGGCTTCAGGAAGGCTGGTCGTGACTGCTGGCACCCAAGTCCTTCCCCTGCCCCGCCCTCTCCCCCACTGGGACGGGTCTTATTCCTTATGTAATGAAGCTCAGAGTGTGTGCTTTCCTAATGGAGCCTCTATAAAGGCTGTTGGGTTTCATATATTTCATTTATATTCTGCTATTTTTTATTTAGTTTTATTATTAATTCCCTTAAGTTTTTCAGGTATACTATCATGATATCATCTGCAAAAAGATAATTTTACTTTTTATTTACCCTTTCTTATGCCTTTGATTTCTCCAGTTTCATTGTTTAATACTTTTATTTATACAGTGTTAAATCGTAATGGGAAGAGTGTGCATCCTTGCCCTGGTGTCAGGAATAAACTTTTATATAAAATGAGCAACATTTTTATTTATATATTTGGTCATGTTTTTAGAAAGATCTCATTTCCTATTTTCTTGCATATTTTTATCTGCAATGGTGTTGAATTTTATCAAAAGCTTTTTAGCATCGGCCCTGGCCGGTTGGCTCAGTGGTAGAGCGTTGGTCTGGCATGCAGAAGTCCCGGGTTTGATTCCCGGCCAGGGCACACAGGAGAAGCTCCCATCTGCTTCTCCACCCCTCCCCCTCTCCTTCCTCTCTGTCTCTCTCTTCCCTTCCCACAGCCGAGGCTCCACTGGAGCAAAGATGGCCCGGGCACTGGGGATGGCTCCTTGGCCTCTGCCCGATGCCCCGGAGGGGCAGAGCGTCGCCCCTGGTGGGCGTGCAGGGTGGATCCCGGTTGGGCGCATGCGGGAGTCTGTCTGACTGTCTCTCCCCATTTCCAGCTTCAGAAAAATACAAAAAAAAAAAAAAAAAAAGCTTTTTAGCATCTATGTAAATAATTGTAATTTTTTCCCCTTTAATTTTTTGTGAGGTATATTGAAATATATTAGTTTTACATGTACAACATTGGTTCAGTATTTGTATATATTGGAAATAATCACAGCATAAGTCTAGTTAATATCCCCACACAGTCACAAATTTTTTTTGTGATCTTTTAAGGTCTCCTTTTAGCAACTTTCAAGCATGCCGTATAGTGTTATTAACTATACTTTCCATGTTGTACATTACATCCCCATGACTTTATGACTTCTTTATCCATCCATCCATCCATCCATCCATCCATCCATCCATCCATCCATCCATCCATTGATGGACATACAAGTTGCTCCCATGTCTTGGTTAGTGTAAATAATGCTGCAATGTTTATGGGGTTGCATATTTTTGTTTGTTTCCACTCAGAAGTGGAATTGCTAGATTAAATAGTTCTATTTTTAATTGTTTGAGGACCTCTATACTATTTTCCATAGTGGCTTCACTAATTGATAATCCCAGCAACAGTGCATAAGGGTTCCCTTTTCTCCACATCATTGCCAACACTTATTTGTTGTCTTTTTGATAATAGCCATTCCAACAGGTGAGAAGCGATTCCACATTGTGTTTTTTCTCTCTATGATGCATACTTTATTTTTAGAAATAAATATCTGAGCACAGATTTAACAGTTACTATATACACATTCCAGAATTTCAGACTTCTTTTTCTTCTTCTTTAAAATGGAGGGGTTACTTAACCTTCCTCTCCCCCCATGATTTGATAGAGATTTGTTAGAGAAAGAGAGAGAGAGAAAGGAGTGGGGGGGAAAAAGAGAAAGAAAAAGGGAAGCTTTAACTCATTGTTACACTTAGTTGTTCCATTTAGCTGTACACTCTTTGGCTGCTTCTCATAGTGCCCCGACTAGGGATTGAACCTATAACTTCAGCACACCAGGACAATACTCTATCCACTGAGCATCTGCCCAGAGTCCATTTTTTATTTAACATTTTTTTATATATATTTATATTTTCAGAGTTCACATATAGTATTATATTAGTTTCAAGCATAGTGATTAGACATAAAACTTATGAAGTGATCACCCTGGTAAGTCTAGGACCCATCCGATACTATGTATGATTATACAATATTGACTGTGTCCCCTATGCTGTACTATGTCCCATGATTTTGTGTATAACTGCCAATCTGTACTTCTTAACCTTTTTCACCCATCTAACCACCTAACCACCTCTCTCATCAAATTGTTCTTTGTGTCTTTGAATTTGTTTTGTTCTTTAAATTCTATATATATTTGAAATTATATGGTATTTGTCTTTCACTGACTTATTTCACTTAACATAATAGGTCTATCCATATTGTTGCAAATGGCAAGATTTCATTCTTTTTTTAATGGTTAGGTAATATTGCATAGCATAGATGTACCACGTCTTCTTTATCCATTGGTATATCAAGGGCTTCCACATATTGGCTGTTCTAAATAATGCAGCAATGAATAAAGGGATGCATGTATCTTTTTGTACTAGTGTTTGTGATTTCTTAAGATATATACCCAGGAGTGGAATTTCTGGGTCATAAGGTAGTTAGTTCTATTTTTGATTTTTAGAGGAACCTCCATACTGTTTTCCATAGAGGCCACACTAATTACAGCCCCACCAAAAGTGCATGAGGATTCCCCTTTCTCTACATCCTCACCAACACTTGTTTATTGATTTATTGATAATAGGCATTCTGACAGGTGGTGGGGTATCTTGTGGTTTTAATTTGCATTTCCATGATGCTTAGTCATGTTGAGCATCTTGACCTATGTCTGTTGTCCATCTGTACGTCCTCTTTGGAGAAGTGTTTATTCTGGTCCTCTGCTCATTTTTAATTGGATTTTTTGGGGGGATTGGTGTTGAGTTGTATAAGTTCCTTATATATTTTCTATATGAACCTCTTAGCTGCTATATCATTGGCGAATCCATCTCCCATTCAGTGGGTTGTCTTTTCATTTGGTTGATGGTTTTCTTCACTGTTTAAAAACTTTTTAGTTAAAAAAAAAACACTTTTTAGTTGATGTAGTCCCATTTGTTATTTTTGTTTCCCTTGTCCAAGCAGACATATCAAAGAAATTACTAAGAGTATTGTCAAAGAGTTTACTGCCCATGTTTTCTTCCATGAGTTTTATGGCTTCAGGTCTTACATTTAAGTCTTTAAATCATTTTGAGTTTGTTCTTGTATATGGTATAAAAGGTGATCCAGTTTCATTCTTTTGCATGTATCCACCCAGTTTTTCCAATACCATTTATTGATAAGAATGTCTTTACTTACTGTGTATTATTTCCTCCTTTTCATAGATTAAAAATATTGGTGTGGATTTATTTCTGGGCTGTCTATTCTGTTCCATTGGTCTGTATCTTTTTTTATGCTAGTACTATGCTGTTTTGATTACTACATATACCGTTGTAGTATATTGTTTGATAGCGACATAATACCTTCTCTCTCAAGATTGCTGTAGCTATTCAGCGTCTTGTGTGGTTCCATATAAATTTTAGGGTTATGTGGTTTATTCCTGTGAAAAATGCCATTGTCATTTTGACAGAATTTGCATTCAATCAGTGCAGACTTTCTAGGAAGGCTCTCGAGGAGGTCTGGGAAGACCCAAGGTGGCAGGGACCAGTGCCACTCTTCCTATGCAGGAGTCCACGTGGCCTAACCTTGGTCTGCTTTAGCCTGATTTTCTGTCTGGGAGATCTATCCAGTGATATCAATGGGGTGTTAATATCCCCTACTATCACTGTATCACTATTGATGTCTCTCTTTATGTCCATCAAGATTTGTTTTATATATTTAGGTGCTCCTATGTTCACAAGCATTATAACTTCTTGTTGGATTGATCCCCTTATCATTATGTAATGTCCTTCCTTGTCTCTTATTATAGCCTTTGTTTTAAAGTCTATTATTTTTTTTTTTGTTTTCATTTGCATGGACTATCTTTTCCCATCCCTTTACTTTCAGTCTGTGTGTCTTTTGTTCTGAGGTGTGTCTCCTGTAGACAGTATATATATGGATCTTGTTTTCTTATACATTCTGCTTCCTTATGTCTTTCAACTAGAGCATTTAATCTACTTATATTTAAAATAATTATTGATATTTCTTGCCATTGCCATTTTATTCTTTGTAATTATGTTCCTCTCCCTCCCCACCTCCTTTTTTCTAAGGTGTTCCTTTGATATTTCTTTTAATTCTAGTTTGGCAGTAATAAACTCTTTTAGCTTTTTGTCTTTGAAATTATTTCTTCAATTGTAAATGATAACCTTACTGGATAAAGTAGTCTTGGTTGTAGGACCTTGCTTTTCATCACTTTGAATATTTTGTGACTAATAGTAGAAAAGGTTTTGTTTTTTTTTTTGTTTGTTTGTTTTTTTTGTATTTTTCTGAAGCTGGAAACGGGGAGAGACAGTCAGACAGACTCCCGCATGCGCCCGACCGGGATCCACCCGGCATGCCCACCAGGGGCGATGCTCTGCCCCTCCGGGGCGTCGCTCTGCCGCGACCAGAGCCACTCTAGCGCCTGGGGCAGAGGCCAAGGAGCCACCCCCAGCGCCCGGGCCATCTTTGCTCCAATGGAGCCTTGGCTGCGGGAGGGGAAGAGAGAGACAGAGAGGAAGGAGGGGTGGGGGGTGGGGAAGCAAATAGGAGCTTCTCTTATGTGCCCTGGCCGGGAATCGAACCCGGGTCCCCCGCACGCCAGGCCGACGCTCTACCGCTGAGCCAACCGGCCAGGGCCAGGTTTTGTTTTAATGTAAGATGACTTTGACATGATAAAAAATAAAAGATAAATTTGAAAATGTATGGTAATTATAAAAGCTTGAGAGGAAATAAATTGTGTATTTGCTTTGGTGTACTAAAACCACTCTAAAAAGTGAGACGTTAGAATAATTCTAGGTCCTTTCCTAAGTTTCAACCCATCCCTGATACTTCACTGTCAGAAAAATACTTCTTTATTCCTTAACACCTACAGATTTAATAGGTAGAATCTACTTTTAGGTAAAATATATTTCAGCTCTTACATATGATCAGATTATAGTTGATATTAGAATACTTACACTAGTGTCAAGAAATGAATAAAAAAATTAGCAAAAAAAATTCCACCCTTATATGTGGAATCTAAAAAAGAGGTAAAAGCTATAGAAACAGGGAGTAGAAAATTTTGCCCTTAATAGATAACTCATAGAAATTAACTGTGACCAAAGGTTGTATTCAAGTTGCATTCATTCTGAAGTTTACTGAAAACTTCACCCTTTGAAAACATCCAACTGGGATTAATACTATAGCTCAAAAAGAATTATTTGAATGCACTGGATAATCTTTTGTTTTATAAATCAATCGTCTCTAAAGTGAGATGCACTGGGCTCAAGAAGAAAATATTGTACCTTTTTTCCATAAAATTTTGATTCCTAGGTTTTTTCTGCTGTATAATATACCTAATAGACACAGTATGAGTTACTTATATTAATTTATATAACATAGTTTATAATGTTCTTTCACAGTGATAAGTAGACCCCTCATTTACAAATAAATATTTACTGACAAGGTGCAATATCAAAAAAGTTTAGAAACTGCTCCTCAAAATGACCATTAATTGATTATAATAACCCATCCAAGTAACTTATATCCAAACCCTAGAGGTTAAAAATAGAAAAGGTAGAAGAGGACTGAATTTTTAAGAGAGAATTTATAAGTGAAATATAGTTTGAACCAGATCATTAAAAACTGCAGTCTGAGAACAGACCGTCTGCCAAACTTCTCCAAATCAAATTGCATAACAGGCTTTAACTAATGCCAACCAGTGCAGCACCAGGTCTGGATTTATTAGTGTTAAATGTTTTGTTTTGTTTTTTTATTTTTTTTATTTTTACTTTTTTCTTTTTTGCATTTTTCCAAAGCTGGAAATGAGGAGGCAGTCAGACAGACTCTTGCATGCGCCCGACCGGGATCCACCCAGCATGCCCACCAGGGGGCGATGCTCTGCCCCTCTGGGGTGTCGCTCTGTTACATCCAGAGCCACTCTAGCGCTTGAGGCAGAGGCCACAGAGCCATTCTCAGCGCCCGGGCCATCTTTGCTCCAATGGAGCCTCGGCTGTGGGAGGGGAAGAGAGAGACAGAGAGGAAGGAGAGGGGGAGGAGTGGAGAAGCAGATGGGTGCTTCTCCTGTGTGCCCTGGCCAGGAATCGAACCTGGGACTCCTGCATGCCAGGCCGACGCTCTACCACTGAGCCAACTGGCCAGGGCCTTAAATGTTTTGTTTTAAAAAGGGAAAAGATAACGAAAGAAAAGACATTATTTAGAAAACCAAGGTGGAATTAGGAAAAAGTCTAGGAAACTGAATGCCACTCTTTTTTTTGGGGGGGGGGGGACAGAGAGAGAGTCAGAGAGAGGGATAGATAGGGACAGACAGACAGGAACAGAGAGAGATGAGCAGCATCAATCATCAGTTTTTTGTTGCGACACTTTTAGGTATTCATTGATTGCTTTCTCATATGTGCCTTGACCGTGGGCCTTCAGCAGACTGAGTAACCCCTTGCTCGAGCTAGTGACCTTGGGTCCAAGCTGGCGAGCATTTTTTTTTTTTTTTTTTTTGCTCAAGCCAGATGAGCCTGCGCTCAAGCTGGCAACCTTGGGGTCTCGAACCTGGGTCCTCTGCATCCAAGTCCAATGCTCTATCCACTGTGCCACCACCTGGTCAGGCTAAATGCCACTCTTTAACACAAGAGCTGAATTAATATTCTCCAACTACTTCCAGCTATTGATATTCACTTTGGAACAGGCAGGACATATTTAGAAAATGACACATCACCAGAAAATGTGGGTGACGGTATGGGAGTCCGCCTGTTACAATGCAGCTAGAATCTTTCCAGAACCGATTTCAGGAGTCAAAAAAGAAAATCTGCAGCAAAAACCCTTTAGATTAGAAATAAACTATACTGGTCACAAAATTTAGGGGATATTTCAAAATGAAGATGAAGCGATAAAATATCCCCTAATTTTTGAGAGCAATGTATATAAAATTGAGTAGGATCATCATATTATAGCTGTTCAAAGAAGCTGCGTTTCAAAATAAACTCTTTGGCATTTAAGCTAATTATCTTGATTACCGCCAACTGAATTCATAATTCAAAAAAATATAGTTTTATTAAATGTGTAATAAAAATTAAATATACCTTTTAGTGAAAATGAGATAATTTTTCACTTGTATCATCATTGATCAATTTAGCAGTGGGCGATGTAAGAAAGTGTGCATCAGCCAGCTACTATAAAGGCTTGCATTTTGGCAGAAGCAGAAATAGCAGTACTACAAATATCAGTAAGCCATTAATTTAGGGAAATTAATATATTTCTAAGATAGTGTGCATTTTACTCTAGTAGTAATGTTCTTATACCAGACAAAAGAAAGCCTTCCCAAAGAATCCTTCAGAAACAGTCATCTGGATACCAGCTCAGAAAATCTCACAAGAGGTCACAGGCCTTTACTAGTACCAACTTACACAGAAATCTATTTCGTGATTTGTTGTAAGGAGCTAGCTACACAGCTCTACAAAAAGTGCAAAGCTTAGATAGAAAACTATCTGGCATTTCATATCTGATAATAAAAAGATTTATTGAACAATTTTCACTGTGTCTCCACTGCTGACTACTTCTTTAGGATTAATTCATACAAGGTACATTACAGGATAAAAAATGTCATCCCAGGATAGATAAGTTTTTGATGAAAGCATTGACCAAAATTTCTAATTTCCTTCCTCAAGTGCATGAGGCTAGTAAATGAATCTAACAGTCAGAATCTCACAGCAGAGGACCATCGATTAGGATATGTTCAATATAGAGCACATGGTCTGTACCATGCGCATCACACCCTCACCTCTAACACTCAACTCTCTGAACCCAGGGAGAGGGGACTTGGCCTAGATGGGTCTTGGCATATATTACATGGAAAATGCTTAAAACAGCACCCAACACAAACTTATCTTTCAAAAAAGTGTTAGTTATTAATATTCGATGAGTGATTTACACTTCACTAAGACTGCCTCATTTCTGCTTATACCTGAAATGTCTTAAAAGTGCAATTTACAAAAAGATATTGCTGAAGTACATAGATAACATAAACATGGGGCACATCTAGAGTATGCTCAGATCGTATTTCCTAACTAATATTCTTACCATCAATGTATTAATGAGCCTATTTCACTACATCCTTACAAGATTAGGTTTTATTTTTTAATCCTTCTCACAGAACCATTATGAACAAATTCAGTTAACAACTGATCAAGTAGATATTTTTTATTCCACAAGACACTCTCCAGCTAAAACTCTAAAAATATGATGATTAATTTACAGTTTAATCAAAGCTCTCACTGGTTTCATATTGTGGCTCCTACACCTCATTTGGTTACTGATGAACCCAGAAAAGAAGGAAGCAGGGCTTCAGATTTGGAGTACACAGGTAAGAGGAGTTCTGAGCATAAAAGATTGAGTTTTTCCCCTGAAGAGAATGTAAAACGTCTAGGTAGAAATATTTCCTCAACTCATTAAAAGCAAAAACTAATTTAATATTTTAAAAATTAGCTCATAATTAATCTATTGAAGAAAGTTGTAATGAATATTTTTATAGCAGTTGCCTAATAAGAATTTTATTCTACTCAATTCATCAAACTGCCGTTTTTTAAAAAATCAAACCCAGCTAGCTTTCCTTACTAAATTAAGAATTAACATACCATTTATAGGAAATTTCTCATGCTTTTATAAAATCAAGAAAACACTTCTGCTTTCTCAGCTTTCAAGTGTTTCAGGAGGAAAATTTTAAATGGGACGCAGAATTCATTTATCTCCAAAATCCCTTCAAATGTCCCAGGGCAGTGGTCGGCAATCCGGAGCTGGCGAGCCACGTGCTCACGCAACTCCTGCAGGAATCACGTGCTGCGCGCCCCGGCGCCTGATCCACCAACACCCCCGCATACCTGCTCCCCCGCACGTGGTATTTTGAGGTAGAGCCACACTCCAGGGCCCAAAGAGCCAGGGTTTGCGGACCACTGCCCAGGGAAAGCAGCAGAAGGTATTTTGTGGTTCCCATTAGTCTTGAGACTGTTCGGTTCCCAACCTCTCTGGGCCTTGTTTTCCCCACCTGAAAATGAAAAATGTGAAAGCTGAGGCTGATTACCTTGGAAAGGGGAGGAGGGAAAGGGAGGGGGGAAGGGGGGAAGGGGAAGGGGGGAAAGGGAAAAGGAGGGGGAAGGGGAGGAGGAAGAGGGAAAGGGAGGGAAATGGGGAGAAGGAGGTGAGGGACATAATTATCTTTATTAGTTTATTAGGTATTGGAAAACTTCTAGGTATTAAGTATTACAAAATGTAAACTTCACCAAATGAGATGACTACATTCTCTCCCATAGCTAAGCTCATGGGAGACAAATCAAAATTGTAAGATTGTTTTGGTGAACAGTGAAATCTATGAAAAAGGAATTTAAGTGCCCTTACAGAATTTATGTCAGACAAGACAGCTAAGGAGATGTCCCTTTAAGAATTCAAGTAAACTGACCACACTCCCTCCCCATGGAGAGAGCTAGCTGCACAGTGACCAAACTCTCAACTTTCCCATACGCCTTCTAAAACTATACTTTATTCAGGATTTGCTGCATAATTTGCCCAATCCTAAATAAAAATATGAGACTCCTTGTTCAAAAAGTACCATTAAAGATACTAAAATATAATTTTTTTCCTTTCATCCATGATCTCTCTGTATCAACTTATATTATTTTTTATTTGCTATTTAATATCACACTCCCTTAAGTACAGAAATACTCACTGGGCCAGTTCAGACCATCACAGGCACCTATGGGTCCTGTCCCATGACTTGGCCTGAATGTGCAGCCCACCAAGCTGGCGGGTTCCCCCTCTCGCCAGCTGGTGAACTGAGAGTCTAGGCCAGTGTCAGTGAAGTCCAGCCAAGCATCTCCCCTTGCATGCTGCTCAACCCACTGTGGACAGGCCACCTCTGCACTGGAACACACTCAGTTCTGGGACTGGGAGTGGATGAGGACACTGAGTCGCCTGTGAAAGCATTATGGTGCTGCCAGCCCAGGGCAGGGATGAGCACCACCATTCCTGGCACTGAGACACCACGGGCTGTGCACATTGGACCTGACCCCCCGTGCACCCATGCCTCCACCAGTACAGATGTTGGCAGTGGTTGCTTGATGGCGGGGACAGGGACAGGCTGCGGGGGGGGGGTCCCCAGGGGTTGGGTAAGCAGCACCTGTCCTGGGAAGCTCTACGCTCCTGGACATGCTCCATTGTCCCACCATACTTCACTTACAAAAACAAATTCTAAGACAAAATTATCAGTCATTTCAAAATAGCAACCACAGAGCACTGCACACCAAGCACGGAGGCCTTCTGAGTGGGGCGTCCTGTGACTACATTAGTCACACACTCATAAAGCCAGCCTTGCTGCTTTTCTTTTCCTTTTCTAACTGTCCCTGGGTATGCCACAGCTTCAATAAACAAATATAGTGCAATTTTCCCTATAGCTACAACTTGATAGCTTACCTCAGTATAATTCTAGTACCCCTTTCATTAACCAGTTATTTTTTAGATTGATACTTTACAGGCTAAGCAACTCCCACAAAGTATATTGACTTCATAACTAAACTAAGAGAAGTATTCTTTTTTTTTTTTTTTTGCACTTTTCCGAAGCTGGAAACGGGGAGAGACAGTCAGACAGACTCCCGCATGCGCCTGACTGGGATCCACCCGGCACGCCCACCAGGGGCGACGCTCTGCCCACCAGGGGGCGACGCTCTGCCCCTCTGGGGCGCTGCTCTGCCGCGACCAGAGCCACTCCAGCACCTGGGGCAGAGGCCAAGGAGCCATCCCCAGCGCCCGGGCCATCCTTGCTCCAATGGAGCCCTGGCTGTGGGAGGGGAAGAGAGAGAGACAGAGAGGAAGGAGGGGGAGGGGTAGAGAAGCAAATGGGCGCTTCTCCTATGTGCCCTGGCCGGGAATCAAACCCGGGTCCCCCGCACGCCAGGCCGACGCTCCACCACTGAGCCAACTGGCCAGGGTCGAGAAGTACTCTTATTTACCTCATTTCCAAGCCTTACAATAGCCCCAAACACTGACAACATAGACAACTGGTCCAGCATAGCAATGACAATGGATTGAACCCTGCCTCAAGAATGTACTTATCTTCATTAACTTATTCATTCAATGAATTTAAAAAATCTCATGTACCTACATGTCAGGCATTATGCTAACTAAGCTTTATGATACAAAAATTAAGAATTACATAATCCCTTGAAGAATCCCCACTGAAGTGGAGAAGACAGTCACTGAAATAAACCAGGCAGTCGGATGAGGGCTGTGGAACCATTTCCCACAGAAGCCGGAAGGAAGGGCACCAGGCGGGCAGGCTGGGCGGAGGCTTTCCCGACCTTTTCCAGGGAGCACGGGAACATTTTCCCCAAGAAAACCGATGGCACCCTGAACTTACAAGGTTTTTTTTTCCTACAAACTTTCATAATCTGTCGTGAGAACACACCACCACCTCTGCAGTATGAAATATTCTTACCAAAAAAATCAAACCAAATCTGCTCAAGCCTCCAGTACCAATTTACCAGAGCAGGGGAACCTATTAATCTAATCAGAGGGATGCATTCAGCAAAATCCAGACTGTGGGAAACACTAGGACAAATGACTCAATTTCTTTAAAAATTAAATTGCAAGGAAAAAAATAGGTAGAGGACATTTGTTAGATTAAAGGAGACTTAAAAGTCTTTTTAACCAATTGCAACAGGTGGGCCTTGTATGGAAGTTTTTGATTCTTTGTGAGGGTGAAGAAACCATTATGACACTTATGAGGCTGATTAAATTTTTAGAGAGACAGAGGAAAGGAGAGAGCCAGAGAGAAAGAGGGAAGCATTCATTTGTTCCACTTAGTTGTGCTTTCCTTGGTCACTTCCCGGTATATACCTTGACCAGGGACTGAACCTACAACCTTGGTGTTTCCGGACAATGCTATAACCGACTGAGCTAACCTGCCAGGGCCAAGACTGAGATATTTAATGAAGTTACAAGCTGTCAATGTTTTAAATGTGATAATGGCATTATAGTTATGTTTTAAGAGGCAAGAAGCATGCATAATATTTCCTGGTGTTAAATATCTCTTCCGAGACCAGGTAACAAAACTTTAAGATCCAACTTCTGAATATCCTCATCAGCAAAACAGTAAGTAATAATGGCAGCTGCTTCAATAAGTTGCTGGAGGACTATGACATGTAACATGGAAAGGTGCCTGGTCCTCAGTAAACCTCCATTCTGTATTTATTACTGTTAAGGGGACGAGGGACTTAAAACACCGTGATACTGCTGTCACTCAGGCCAATTACTCTCATATCTGAACTAGGTTACTCCACTTACATCTTCCATATGCAGCATACTTAAGTAATCAAAACGTTTTCCTTCAGAATTTGTGTTCAAAATCACTTCGATCACAATCTTTCTCACACTGCTCGCACCAGCCTTATTCCTTTAGCCTGCGGTGCTCACCCCAACACCCAGAGGACATCACCTAGTGGGAGTTCCCACTCACATCTGCTGCCCTCCCTGTGTGGGCTCTCTACACCTATTTGCCTTCCCAGCTGCTGTTTACAAGGCCCTGTACCTTCTTTTACTGCCTTTGACTTGAATAGTATAGTCCCGGGAATCCAGGATTGTCCTGAAAAGGGTTCTGGTCCATCTCTTCTGCTAAATCTCTTTGGGCAAACCCTCTGTCAGTTCATACATTCATGCCCTAGTTCACGCCAGCGGGACCCAACCAACTGCCCTTCTCAACCGTGGCATCTGCAAGTTTCTGCTTTTTCTTCTCCAGTTTTGCGTGCAATGTCCTCAGAGTCAACAAACAAAGTTCAGTTTGCTGCTGCTCGGGTCACAGAAGCACCTGCCTAGTCTGAAAGTTCCCACCCTCTGCAGCAATCCTGACCCTTTATCTGCTTCAGGGTGGAGAAGGGCAGGGGCTCTCGGTAACTCCTCAGGGACTACCATCACCTGTCTAGTTCCTCCCAGGCCGCTTAGTGGTGCTTTTGCACATGTAGGTACTACAGAAGCCCTTGCTGAATTTTCATGATGCTCAGGAGCTGAGAGTAAGGCTGGGATACACATCGCGGTGCAGAGCAAACGGAGTACAAAGCCTCACTGGGGAAACTAATAAAAATATATTTTAATAAAAATATAATTACATACTATATAAATATCCAAACTATTGCAATCAATCGAAACAATATTTAATTAATAGAATGAGCTTGAATGGGTTATATTGCAAATAAAACAATTATTTCGTTTTTCAAACAGCCTGGACACGTTTTTAGTTATCACCTGCAGCTATTGTCTGTGCCAGTGATTTTCAACCTTTTTTGAGCCGCGGCACATTTTTTACATTTACAAAATCCTGGGGCACACCACCTACCAAAATGACAAAAAATGACACTCTAACACAGTACATATTATACATATAGTTAATAATATAGTTTCTAAATGTATTTATACTCACTTAGTGTGAAACCTGGGCCTGTTTCGATGAACACAAAAGGGATATCCTGGCAGGAATGGTAGAAAGACACACACGAAGCTCTTCCTCAACAGTTCTCAGTCTCTCCTTGTTTTTAGTTTTTATCGCAGTCAAGCTTGAGAAGCTCAGCTCACATAGATATGTGGTTGAAAACGGGAGCAATGTCAAAATAGCTTTGTTGGCCAGAATGAGGAACTCCTTGGCAACAGATAACCAAAAATTGTCCAAAGGAAGATCAGCAAACTTTAGCTTTAAAGTTAGATAACATTGTGATGCATTGTGATGCATTGTATATCACCCTCTGCGGGGGGCCTCTTTTGAAAAGAAAAAGGTCAAATATCTATATACGCCATCAGGATAGACATAACCAGCTGAGGCTGAGGCTTCATCTAGTGGTGGCAACATTTACCTCCAGTCCTGACCAGGATTAGAAATCAGGACCATGGGGAAGAGTATCAGCTTCAACTACTCGCCGTGCCCACACAATGACAAGTGCACGGCAGCCCGAGCGGGGACCTTCCTGGGTGTGGATGAGAGGCGGCCTACTATTGGTTCATCACTAGTGGTCGGGATGAATCCTAGAAGGTGATTGGTCAGTGAGTGTTTCCTGTGCCTCCACTCTTCCTGTCACTGATAGCTTGAGGGATTGTGAGGGCAATGTTTATGTTCAGATGGAGGCGGCTGGCGGTGGGCTGGATAAATAGCCTCCACGGGCCGTAGTTTGGGGACCCATGTTTAATTTCCCCACGGCACACCTGACCATGTCTCACGGCACACTAGTGTGCCGCGGCACACTGGTTGAAAAACACTGGTCTATGCTACAATGCCATTTTATGCAGGCATGGTAGAATAGTAAGAGAAAAAATTAAAGCATATTTTACTTGTATTCTGTTTCTTAAGTTATTGTGGCTTTGAGAAAAAGAAAACTAGACCCTAGATCCTATGGACCCTACAGAAAACTCTGAAGTGCTTCCCAACTACTGGCATGTCACAGCACATACATTAACCAGAGACATTGGGATCACCCATTCTTGGGTCAAGAAGTGGTCCCAGACTGGCCTGCACTGGCCTTGGCCAGCTATCTTATGATGGGAGCAGACGAGGAGAAGTCCTCTGAAGCCCATCAGAATTACTGAAGACTAAAGACCATAAGAGGAAGTGGAAGCTGCTGAAAAATGATGCAATCCACAGCCCTCTTCAGTGAGGCAAAATCTAGCAACTGCTGTTAAAGAGAAGTTTGGGATGTGACCTCTGTTTTCACTAAGTACATAAACCATTTAACTGGAGTAGTAGCTGGTCCTCAGAACCTGTAGAATGTTGTCAGGAAGCAGAGATATTCCTGGAGGCACATCATCTACCCTACAACAGAAGTGGACAGAATAAGAAGGATGTTTAAATACAGGAAGAGAATGTTTCACACTTTAGGGGAACTACATTTTCAGCTCAAACCCTAAAGCAGCTCTTTTATTCCAGGTTCTCTCTACCTGCCCTGCAAGACACCACCAGGTGATCAGTGACACTTTAGAAAATGATTAGAGAGAAGTGGTTAGTCTTACTTTAGAGGAGGCTTATTGAAAAGAGAAAGAGAGGTTTTTATATATATTCAACTGTGCTATTTTTAAAGAAAATATTTAGAATATAGATTAGTTCACTTTATATTTAAAAGCTAATATATGTGTATACCATTTCTAAAAGAAATAACTAGCAAATAGAAATTAAATATCTATATATACCTAGTTTAATATTCTGTCAAATGCCTTATTTTTAATTGATTTTAATTTATTTACATAAATTCTAGTGTTGCCCTGAATGCATCCCCCCTCACCCGTATTCCCCTCAACATCCCCCTGCCCCCCTCCCAATAGTTCTCCCCTATCCCTTCAGGTTTATCCCATTCTATCATCCCCTTTTCCTCTGGTCCCTTTGATCCCTCCTCTGTCTCAATTCCGTTCCTCAGTTCACTTTGTTCATTGGGTTCCTCAAATGAGTGAGGACTGCTTTATTAAATAAGCAATATTCACTCACCTACTTATAGGTTCCCCAAGAGGGAGGAAAGATAACCAGCAAATGGAAAACAGAAACATAAAGAGGGGAATGTAGAACCTAAAGCATGAGCATCAATAGGTTTTTTTAAAGTAATATTTCAATATTTTTGACAACTGGTTTCTGTATAAGAAGACTATATTGTCCTTTAAGGGCAAAAGCCAACACGGATGTAACTGGCTCCTTGTGTCTCTCTTCTAATAAAAACTCCCTACATTCAAAGTCAGGAAACCCGCATACTAAGTTCTACCTCTGTAACACGAAGCATTTCATTTACTCTCTAAAGTTCCTTAATCTATAAAATTGTAGTATTATCTGCCTAATTTCACAGGGTTCTGAAACCAGAAAGTCAATGTGCACTTTTGCTTTGAAATATGTAAAGAACTCTAAAAACATAACATTATAAATATATATACTATCACTAAAGCCTAAGAATCTTTTCATAAGCCACTGTATACTAATTTCCTTATCTCTATTAAGAAAAATGCTCAAATCACAAAGGAGTACCATAAAAATTTCTTACTATTAAATAACAAACTTTATGATTGTTTCTCTTCCAATAATGCTTAGTATGAAGTATTACTGCTATTTTTATTTATTTATTTATTTTTAAATTTTATTTATTGATTTTACAGAGAGAGGAGGGGAGAGAACAAGAAGTATCAAGTCATAGTTACTTCACTTTAATTGTTCATTGATTGCTTGTTGCATGTGCCTTGACCGGGCAAGCTCAGGGTTTTGAACCAGCGACCTCAGTGTTCCAAGTCAATGCTTTATCCACCGCACCACCACAGGTCAGGTATTACTACTATTTTTACACTGAGTAAAAGGCGATTTCATTCACTGTGGACAGAAAAATTTAAAGCACATAACTAGTAGTTACATAAAAATATGATATTATTAGCTTCTTTCTCATCACACTACAATGTAATGTGTTTTATAAAATAAACACCTAACTTTAACTAAATTACATAAAAAATAAATCACAGTGCATACTACCAAGTTGCCAAATTCTATAAACATTTAAAAATATATATGTATAACAAATTTTATAACTATTTTTTAAAAAATACATGCCAAATTCTATAACCAATTTTAAAAAATATGTGTTTCATTTTAGACTGAGGCATAAATCCTAGTGTTATGTAAGAGGTGTTTATTATAATGTAAGGAAGATAAGAAGTGCCTCTCAGAAAATCCTAAATATTCAAAGGGCATCATCACTTCACTTGTAACTATGGATTCTTTCATTCTCTTACTTATTGATGATACCAGAAAAAACTCATTTTTATTTATACTTTTTGCTTCCTGAGAAGCTAAAAAAAAAAAGATTAGAAAAACCAGAATAACTTAAACATAATAAACATTTAAATATAACTGATTTTCAAGCTTAAGCCCAACTACTCCTCTTTACTTTTCTAGAAATGTAAATCCCCAAGAAAGAAAATAGTGCATTTCCTAAGATTTAATCCCAGTTACTTAAAGGAATAGTCCCTTTTGTCCTTAGTTGTCCCATTCTCTGTTTGCACATGGTTTTTCATTTTACTACTAAATTAGTGTGCTAAAGAGAAATCTATGTTTGATTTTTTTTTACATTATAAAATTGGGGCATGGTTAGAACATGGTATATGGACAAAGTTTAAATTTTTAGCCATTTAAGACTTTAAAAGTATTTTCCAACCTCTAGGACTTTACAGTTCAAAATTCTGTGTTCCTTTTTGCTGAAATTTCCCAAATCTGTTTCACTCCTCTCTGGCTATTGAAGGTTCTATTGTTAAGAGCTGCTAATTTTTGTCTCTATCATAGCAAGAAGTCCAACTTAAATTTTCAGACTTAAAATTCTGGTTAAAGCAATCTTTGCCTATGTTATGAATTATCTAACTTGTAAATTCTATAAAGTCAGTTTACTTTAAATGATTATTTGTGAGTTTCTTATCTTTAAGGTTGATTAGACTAATTTCATACATCTTGTAGATAGCATTTACTTGGAAAATTGAAAGTTTACTACTAGTAAAATCTAAATTCATCATTCAGTATTCTGAGAGAAAGATATGAAATATAATTTTAAATAAGCCAACAAAATCACAAATAAAACATTCTCTTGGCATTCTTCCACTTACTTTAAATATAATAGTGGCAATATAAGTTTATATGTTTTTAAAAATAACATGCCAAGAAAAGAAGCATTTATTATAATGTAAGGAAGATAAGAAGTACCTCTCAGAAAATCCTAAGCATTCAAAGGCCCAAATCTTAACTCTGTAAAATCCTTAGTCTCATAATTTGAAGTGAGTTGTAAATTATTTAAAAAGCACTTCTAAGCACAAACTACAAGAACACATTTTTATGAGTAGAAAACCAATAATATATATAACCTTACTTTGAGTTAAAGATTCAATACTTTTCAACTTTTGTTGAATTGTAAGAAACCCACCGGGTGAGTTAAAAGGAAGCTCTTCTCCCATTTCAATACTCACACCTAGCATACTTTCAAATACTGCTGAGCAAGTACTCCGATAAATGAAATTTCCTGAGGGATTATTCATCATCCTAGGAATCACTGTGTGAGGATTCTAGTACTCTCCTCAAATTAACTTGTGACAGCCTCTTTGGATCTTAGCTTCCTTATCTGAAAAATCGAAGGGTTAAACTCAGGTCAGTTTAAAACTTCAGTGTGAATTGGAATTTGCTGGGGGGCTTGTTAAAACACAGATCGTTAGGCCCCACTCCCAGAGATTCTGATTCAGATGGTCTGCCCAATTTATATTTCTACAGAGGTTCCAGGTGATGTGGATGAAACTGCCCTTCTGGCTCTGAAGGTCCATGATTCCAATGTCTGGAAGCTGGGAATCTCCACTGAGAGGAGCTTTAACTACTAAGGTGACCAATCATCCTCCTTTAGGGAGGATAGCCCTTCTTTTGTAAGTTCCGTCCCCCCTCGAAAAATGTCCTAATATGATAAACGCATAATAAAAATATTTGTAATCAAGTGTGGTCTAAGTGAGAGAACAGACAGAAGGCAAACCCCAGACTTGGAGGAAATACCTGCACACACACTTCTGAAAAAGGACTGTCATCCAAAATATACAAAGAACTCTTAAAATTTGATAATATGAAAACAATCAGACTTTTAAATGGTCCAAACCATTTGGTACATGAAAGGGACTTAACCAGTACATGAAAAAGGTTCCTGAAAAAGGTTTCAGCCCGACCTGTGGTGGCGCAGTGGATAAAGCGTCAACCTGGAACACTGAGGTCGCTGGTTCGAAACCCTGGGCTTTCCTGGTCAAGGCACATATGGGAGTTGATGCTTCCTGCTCCCTCCTTTTCTCTTTTTCTTGATTTCTCTCTGTCTCTCTCTCAAATAAATAAAGTCTTAAAAATGAAAAAAAAAAAAAGTAAAAGGTCTCAACATCACTAATCATCAGGGATCTTTGTGTACTGTTGGAATGTAAATTAGTATAACTACTATGGAAAACAGTATGGTGGTACCTCAAAAAACTAAAAATAGATTTACCATATGATCCAGCAATCCTATTTCTAGGTACATATCTGAAGGAAATGAAATCACTATCTTGAAGAGCTATCTGCACCCCATGTTCATGCAGTATTATTCATAGAAACAACCTAAGCTCCATCAATGCTTGAATGAGTTGAATGGTTTGATGAATGAGTAAAGAAAATGTGGTGTGTGTGACTCAAAAAGGAGATCTTGTTGTTTGTGACAACATGATCTTAGGAGCATGATGCTAATTAAATAAGTTAGACAGAAAAAAACAAATACTTCATGATCTCATTTACATGTGGAATCTAAAAGAAGAAAAAGAAAAAGAAAAAAAACTCATAGAAATAGAGAACAGATCGGTGGTTTCCAGAGGCAGAGGGTGGCAAGTGGGTGTAATGTGTACAGGTGGTCAAAGGGTGCAGACTTCCAGTTATACGTTCTGGGATGTCATGTATAGAGTGATGACTCTAGTTAACAGCACTGTATTGCATGTTTGAAATTTGCTGAGAGTAGATTTTAAAAGTTCTCATCACAAGGAAAAAATTATAACTGTGTGAGGTGATGGATGTTAACCAAACTCACTGTAGTAATCATTTTGCAATATATACATATATCAAGACACATGTTGTACACCTTAAACTAACATAATGTTATATGTCAATTTTATCTCAATAATACTGAGAGCAAAATCTCCACATCATATGTTATTAAGGAACTGCAAATTAAAACAATTAGATACCACTATAGGCTTATTAAGGTGGCTAAATTCCAAAACACTGACAATAAGTGATGGTGGAGTTGAGGAGCAACAGGAACTCCCGTTCCTCGCTGGTGGGAATGAAAACTGGTATGGCCAACCAATACGTTCTTTAGTAGGGTAAGTGGATGAACCCTGGTTCATTCACACAATGGAATGGCATTCAGCACTAAAAAGAAATGAGCTTCCAAACAATGAAAAGATGAGAGGAACTTGAATGCATACTCCTAAGCAAAGAAGCCAATCTGAAAAGACTACAAACTGTATGATTCCAACCAAATAACATTCTGGAAAAGGGAAAACTATGGGAAGAGTAAAAAGATCAGTGGTTGCCAGGAGATATGGAGGAGGGAGGGATGAGTAGGCAGAGCACGGAGGATTTTTAGGGCAGTGAAACTACTGTGTAGAACGTAACGGTGGATACATGTCCTAACTCATAAAATGCACAGTAGCAAGAGTAAACCCTGAGGTCAACCGGTCTTTGATGGTAATGATGTGTCAGCGCAGGTTCATCAGTTGTGACAAATGTACCACTCTGGTGGGGGATGCTGATACCGGGGGAGGCTGGTATATGTGGGGGCAGGGAATATATGGGAGATTTCTGTACCTTCTCTCCAATTTTGGTGTGAACTTAAAACAGCTCTCAAAATGATTCTTTCACATAAAAAATATAAATAAATAAAAATAAATAAACTGAGCAAAGAAAAAAAAAGGACCTTCCTTGGAGACCTTCAAAATTCACTTCAAGTCACTTTTGCTGTTCCAGGCCCAGCCTTCTTTTGGAAGGTTAAGGAAATCGGCAGAGTGTGGACTGGCATGCCCCCTGCAGGATGGGAGAGAAGGTGCTTCAGGCCAGGCCTGAGTCTCCAGCGGGTGGCCCCACGTGTGAACCATCGGGGAAGTTCTCCGGTCCAGAATACCAATGCTGGGCCCCAACACTCACCAACTGAGACTTTCCCGTAGCTGAGTACCCCGAGTTGAGGAGCACTCGCGTTCATGCATTCTACCGTGCAGGCGGGGCTGAGAATTACCGTGGAGAGGGGCTGGGGGTCAGGGTAGCTGCACCCCTGTGGTCCCGCTCTTGGGTGCTCACTGCAGCTGCGTGCTTCCCAAGGGCCTGCAGCCTGGGTGCCACGCTGTCAGAGCTTTCCAGTCAAGAATGGATGTCCCAGGGGAGATGAGCCAATCACCTGCCCTGGGAGGAGGGAGACTAAAGCCTGGGGTCGGGAGCACCCCACCCTCACCCTCACCCTTGCCCCCGCCCCGCCCTTACAATTCAGACGCCAAGTGCCCGAAACGCATTTGTGCTCTAGTTAAGGGCTTTATCACTTTCCCACTGTATTGTCCCACTGTATTGTCACCAAGCGGGTGATTACACCGCTTGGGACCTCACTTTGATGACGCGTGGACGGATGGGTGGGGGGACTAAGTATTCTTCCCAGCGAACTTTCCTCTACACTTGCTAACGGGCACCTATAAAACTAAAAACAAGCAAGTACACAAATATAAAAAACGTGCATGCTAGAATGAACACACAGAAAAGTGAAACTAGTACAGTCGCATGGGTGATCTGTGTGCGAGATATTTAAAGGGTCTTATCTAGTGTGATCAAGCTAATATGACGGAGCAAAATCTCACTGGCTGATGGACAGTCGCTCTTTTCCAAGGGACTCCTGGGAAGTTTCTTTTGGCGGGAATGAATGGGGGTGGCTCTAGCCAAAGTTCCCGGGTCTGGGTTCCTCACGTGACCTTCCCCCATTGCTGACCACCTTACATTCCGATCTTTTGTGTTAATTAGGGACACCGCTTATTTGTCTGGCTACTTTCTGCTGATTAGGGGCATCGTGGGGAGGGAGAGATCAGCAGTTGGTGGCTTTGAGGGGTGTCAGGAGAAACATCTGTTTGGCCGTGAGTTGAGAAACTTCATGGATGCGGTCCTGTAAGGATTTAAAAAAAAAGGAGTAATAGGGGGATCTGCAGGGTACAGCCTTTTGGTGAGCCGGAGATGGGTAGGGCCTAGCAAACTTGAGGCAAAACTGTATGCCAGGAGTGGCGTACAAAGGGGGAAAACTGCATGTCAGGAGTGCTGTGTGAAAAGGAAAAGAAAGGATCCCATTCACTCCATAACTAAGACCTGTGAGGGAACTAGAGGTCCAGAGTGTGATGGCAAAACAGAGACGGTAGCCCCCATGTCCACAAGAAATGAGATGGACTTCCCCGTTCCTGCAGCATTGCCCTGGGCTCAGCGCGGGTGAGGATGATGGCGGTCTCCGAGTCCAGGCCGTGGCAGTTGTCTATGATGTCTAGGAGTTCGCCTGGCTGGCCTGGCCTCCCATTTGGGTGGCTTGTCCTCCACGTAGAGATGCTGAGGATGAGCCTGTAGCCCAAAGGGGCAATCGCTCTGCCAGTGAGCGGGCTGCTTGCAATTAGGGCAGGGTTTAGTGGGCAGCTGCGGGTAGGGGCCCTGCTGGGACCAGTGGTCCTGCTTGCCACATTTAAAGCAAGCTGCTGGTGGGATTCCTCTTTGTAGCTTGGACTTGGGTCGGGCACTTCCTGTGCCTTGCCCCTGTTGCTCTGCCAGCCTCAGGGCTGCCACGAGAGTCTGGGTTTGGAGCATTACCTTCTGCTGCATGCGGGCCTGGCGAACAGCCTTGGCCTGTTTCTACTAGCTGTGACCATTAAAAACTTTAAATGCCATGTTCACAGGTCTCAGATAGGGGTTTGTGGGTTGAGAATAAGAGGAGGGGGGCTCCTGGGAAGCCTGGCACCCAGATCCGGCCGGAAACACTGGAGCCAGAGGCAGGACAGGGCCAGAACTTCCTGCAAGAAAATTGGGGTTGGGCCTTGGGGTCCTGCAAACCGGTGTAAGAGCCAGTGGCAGGCTGAGAATGGCCTGACTGAAGAAGGGCTTAAGAACACAGTGGAGAAGGGAGGGGCCCCTGGCCGGCAAGGGAGGAGACAGAGAGACTGGTATTTGCAGGTGAATGAGAAACAGGATCCAGCAAAGGGAGGGGAGGGGGCTCTTGGAGTGAAGAGACCAGAATGAAAGAGGTCCACAGAGGGACCAGAGAGGGGTCCAGAGAGAGAGGTGCCCCCGGGGGTCAGGAAGGAGGGGGAGAGAGTTGGGAGTTGGCGATGGAGGAAAGATTAGGAGTGGAGGGTTTAGGTGAGGTTTCTCTGGCCTAAAAAGGGCCTGCACATAGAACAGGTGGCACAGAGATTAGGACGGGAGTGCGAATAACTAGAAACCCTGAATGTAAAAGATCGCCAACCAGTTCCCAGTTCTTTTGGCGATAGTTAAATTGGTGAGGGTGTTAAAATCAAAAGTCCCTTCAGGAGGCCACCTGGTTCAATTATCCAGTGGGTTCTATGGCCTGGCCACAGCGGAGAAGAACAGTTTCTTTTTCTTTAGGGAGAAAAAGATTTAGGATAAGACAACTCCAGGCATGTTTTTGGATTAGATTTAGATTCCTGTGCCCCCACGGCTGCCCGCAGTCCTCGGAGTGGTCAGAGGTGAGAATTGGCATCCTGCAACTCAATTTCTGGCCACCAGATGGATAAGTAAAGTGGATGTGCTCAGGACGTCTCCACAGGCACACAAGCGCTCAGAACGGAACGGAAAAGAGGTCCCTGATGCAGCTGCAGTTTCAAAGGGAGTCTCGGCAGAAAGAACTGAGGGGAGGCTGGAGGCAGGGGACTTACCACACCATGTGCCAAAGTGGGTGGAAAGTCGGAGGTCCTGGTTCTTTCTCAGAAGGGAAGGGGAGAGGAGCAGTCCTTGTGGACTTCTGACTCCTCCCAGGTTTCGGCACCAAATGTAAGGTATTTTTCCCCCCTGAGGAAGAAGGAAGGGGTGTAGCCACGAAGTGTGGATAAGCAAAAGCTTTATTGTGTACAGTGCATCCCGCCTGACAAGGTTCCCTAGTCCTGGGGACAGAAGCCAAGGAAGTCGCATGGGGTGATCCGCATGGGAGATATTTAAAGGGTCCCATCTAGGGTGTTGAGCTAATATGACGTAGCAAAATCTCACTGGCTGACAGATAGTTGCTCTTTTCTAAGGGACTCCTGGGAAGTTTCTTTTGGCGGGAATGAATGGGGGTGGCTCTAGCCAAAGTTCCCGGGTCTGGGTTCCTCACGTGACCTTCCCCCATTGCTGACCACCTTACAAGATGTATTCACCTTTACCTTACTATTATTTAATATAGCAGACATCTAGGCTATAAAGAAAAGACTATGTTTGGAGTTACACAGTCCTGAGTTTAAATACCACTTCCAAAAATTAGTAACTGTGAATGACCTCTGGGTCAGTTATATATCTCTCTGAGGACATACTTGGCAGGAATATTGGAAGGGTGATAGAACATACAAAAAACACACAATGGAGTCTCTCGCACTTAGCAAGTCCTCAGTCAACTGTCTCAATTACTATCTTTGTACATTCGACTTTTCCACCATAGATAATGCTGACCCAAGACCAAAGACATACTTATTTAACCCATGCAATCATAGTAAATAATGAGGATTGAAATTGAGCTATATTATTTTCTTTGAGGCAAAACTTATTTCCTAATCTTTTCCATTTTCTTCTAATTATACTACTAGAAACTAGCATCTTTCATGACTTTTTCTTGCAACCAGATCTTCCAACCAAGATATTCCAAACCTTATCTATCTTTCTGGTCCCAGATCAAGTTCTACCATCCTCATGAGCAAAGCCTCTCGTGATGCCTATGGCCCAGAATACTTTGTCCTTCTACTGAATGCTTCTACAGAACTTATTACTTCCCCACATACTGCACTGTGGGTATTGGGGGGAGGGGCTGGATCTCTTTCTCCCTTTGCACTATATGCTCCTAACAGAGGGGACGGCAGAGTGAGTATGTTTTTCATCTAAAAAGACGAACAAATAACATCAATAGAATGTAAGTGAAATTTCTATATGGTGTTTAAGAAGTAACTGGTATAGCACCTGTACACTACAAGTAATATTTGGTAGTAAATATTTCATTTATTCATCTCTTTAATATTTGTATCCTCCTACTTTCAAAAGTTATTTGAGTCACCTTTAAAAGTAAAAAAAGATAGAGAAGTAGAAAAGGGTTGAATGCTAGAGCAATAATTTAAAATGTCATGAAAACAGTAAACTGCATTTGAATGGCTGACACCAAACTTAAGAACGCTTATCCACTTTACCAGATAACGTATTTACTAGGATTCCAGGGTCTGCTATTTAAACCTCAACACAGAACACACGTACACACATGAAATCAATTCTAATAACTGAGCAATCATATTTTGCATAACCAAGTTAATCAATTGATCTGAGATAAAAGAGTTTTATAAACCTTGTAACACCTTAAAAAAACTTCATAAAAGCCCTGGATGGCTTGATTGATTAGCAGGGGTCCCCAAACTTTTTACACAGGGGGCCAGTTCAATGTCCCTCAGACCGTTGGAAGGCCGGACTATAAAAAAAACTATGAACGAATCCCTATGCACACTGCACATATATTATTTTAAAGTAAAAAAACAAAATGGGAACAAATACAATATTTAAAATAAAGAACAAGTAAATTTAAATCAACAAACTGACCAGTATTTCAATGGGAACTATGCTCCTCTCACCACCAATGAAAGAGGTACCCCTTCCGGAAGGGTGGCGGGGGCGGATAAATGGCCTCAGGGGGCCGCATGCGGCCCAAGGGCTATAGTTTGGGGACCCCTGGTTAGAGCATTGTCCAGAAGCACAGAGCAAAGGTTGCCAGTTTGGTACCCGGTCAGGGCACATACAGGAACAGATAAATGTTCTTGTCTGTTCTTCTCTCTCTCAAATCAATAAATAAAAATAAATACTTCATAAAAACCTTGTAAAAGTATAATACAAATAGAGTAGCTGTAATTATTTTTTCCCTTTGATTTGCACAGCTTTAGTTAGATTTCAGCCCAATTAAAACATCTTGTAATGTAAAAGTATATAGTCTTTTAGCAGTGAGTTCTTATCAGTTATCATTTGCATTCTGTACCACTCAACTAATCCATAATATTGCCATTCACTTTGTTGTGTTTTAAGACTGTATAATGGTATAAGCTATTGTCCTAAATATTTTAAAATAGCAACCAACTCAACCTCTATTTTACTTAGTCATTCTTGCAGCTAATGATTCTTTGTCAACCTTTTACTCATTAGCTCTTACCTCTGCATTTAGGTTATCTGCACGGCTTTCCAGAAACTGATTCTCAGTTGGGTTTTGTTGAGTGAGCAAAGTGAGGTAATGGCTGAGTTTATCATGTGTTGTTATGATGATTCCTTCCCCAAAGCTGTCAAATTGTGGTCTTCCTGACGGACCAACTATCTGCATGACATCTAATATTCCAAGGTCAACAAAGGAGCCTCCTTTTGCAGCATATATTTGTGTTCCCCAGATGAGGAAAAGTTAATAAAAATTTACATAAACACACACAAATATAATCCTGATGAGCTGAATCCTGAAATAGGCAAATACGGCAAGATCTCAAAAGTGTACTTCAATCCTTTCATCATCTGTGATAGAGTTAAATTTCCACAATATAGACTAGATTCTTCTGAAGAAAATAATTCTGACCTTATATAAATAACTTTCAAAGTCAGTGAAACAGCTAAATCACAATATTTTTCTACAGTCCTCCGCTCTACCAGCTGAGCTATCGAAGGAAGCACCACAATATTTTTCTAAATAAATTAATCCATGGGTTTAAGATACCATAAATCCATATGCAAAGGAAGGTAAGCTCTTAACCTTAATAATAACAGCATGGGCAGGAAGATTGACACCCCAGGCTAATGTGGCTGTGCAAACTAGGACTTTGCTATGCCCACTGGAAAAAAAGTTTTCAACCAAATTTCTGTCTTGCCTAAGCATTCCTGCATGATGAATGCTGAAACCACCTGGGAATAATTCTCGTACTTGCTTATTTCTTGACTTTTGCACATAGAGTAGATATAAACAAAACATAAAAGATTTAAGCATTTGAAAGGCATTGTTTTTTAGCTTTCTTGTTGAATAAGTTTATCAAAAACCATAAAATTATTTTTAAGCATCTTAAGGTCTTAAAGATTAGTATATAATGCTTTATACAAAATTATTAAAATTATATTTCATCTATTTTAAAAAGTATGCAATCCTGAACATAACACAAAATCTAAAATGAAGTTAAAAGCAAGTATCTTTCTCATGTGGGTGTACTGTTCTTGAAGTCAATATTACCTATTCCCTATCCTTGTAAAACTCTGTTAAAGCATAAATCTCAGTGGCTTCCATCTCACTCAGAGTGGAGGCCAGAGCCCTTACAATGCAAAACCCTACAGAAATCATTCTCATCCACTAACCTCACCTAGCCAGTCACAAGGACCAACTTTTTCCTATGTCCCCTTTCTGACAAATTGACGCTTCCTCAGGGTGATACTATTCCAGACCCAGTGCCTTGGAAGCCTTTCCCCCTCTTACTGAGATGCCCCACGGTTTCAAACAGGATGAATTCTTCCTCACAGCACTGACAGTAAACTACTGTGTTCACCCACAGTTGTGTTCCTGGCGATCTTTCATGGGAGGGCACGGACACTTGTCATAGCTCAACTTTATATCTACCTTGAATATACTAACTTCACTTCTGGTGTCTGTTCTTTAACCTATTCTGAGCTCAGATGTGGGATCTGGTCCACTTCTCTGCAGTCTGTATAAGTGGTAAAGCAGATATTACCAAATCCACTGAAGACTCACTATATAATGGAAGAATATTTTTCTGCAAAATTAAAGACTTTAGATTAACATAAGTGTTGACACAGTCAAAGCTTCTGTTTGGGTATCACATCCTGTGTTTATTTGCTATTGCTCTGAAATTTTCATTACAAACATTTCAATAGCTTCTTTTGAAACAGTTTTTCATGCTTTTATGTAGGCAAGGAGTGAGATTTCAGGGGTCTGGTGTTCCAGTGCAGATTATCACACTGATTATCTGTAAAGTCACTTGAAAATGTAAATTTATACTTTAATAAAAATTAAATAAGAAAATTCAAGAGAAATAGAACTCCATGAAACCTGCTTCCAATATAAAATGTATGCTAATACATTAACAGATCCTACCATCCATCTAGTGGCCAGCCAAGTAAATAACAACGTACACATTTTGAGACTAAGTTTGGGATTCTATAAACATTTTACACAACAGAGTCTCAAACAAAAATACACATATACACAAAAAGACTGCCTTCTTTAAGTTTCAAGAGGATTGTTATTCTTATTTCATTTTTGTGCAGAGTGGTCTTCCTCTTAGGGATCATATTATACATACCCTTTATGATTTAGTTACATTTGGAACATATAACCACAACTTTTGTCTTTGCAGACATGAGTTACTGTGATTGTCAACCTCAGGAATATGTGATGACTTGGGATAAAGTCCGTTGTGGAGTATCTGCTAGGATATAACAGAGCTCCTTCATGGCCCAGGGTAGGGAGAGAATAAACATTTCACCTATTCCATTTATTCCCTACTATTCATGAATGAACACTCAGAGCTAACAGAAACAAATATTGGCCAAGAGTTTGCTTAAAGGCTTTAATCACTGTAAAAAAAATAGAAGACTAGACAAAGAAGATGTGGCATATATACACCATGGTATACTATTCAGCCATAAGAAATGATGACATCGGATCACTTACAACAAAATGGTGGGATCTTGATAACATTATACGGAGTGAAATAAGTAAATCAGAAAAAAACAAGAACTGCAGGATTCCATACATTGGTGGGACATAAAAACGAGACTAAGAGACATGGACAAGAGTGTGGTGGTTATGGGGTGGCGGGGGGAGGGAAGGAGGCAGAGGGGGAAGGGTGGGGGAGGGGCACAAAGAAAACTAGATAGAAGGTGACGGAGGACAATCTGACTTTGGGTGATGGGTATGCAACAGAATTGAATGACAAGATAACCTGGACATGTTTTCTTTGAATATATGTACCTTGATTTATTGATGTCACTCCATTAAAATAAAAAATTTATTTATATAAAAAAAGAATATCAAAAAGGAACAAATTAGTTTTGTTTTTCCATGTAAGGTTGAAACATAAACAGAAGCAACACAAGACCTTCAGCTCAGATACAGACCCTGAATCAAAGAGCATGGCAAATTGCATAAATAATTTATAGTGATTTTTGTAAGTCTTCCGAGGCAATCTATATTCATAAGGTATGCTTCACTGGGGATAATTTCAAATCCATTAGGAAAAAAACAACTTCCACTATAAAAACTAGACTTTAACTAGAAGGCGGCAAATATTTTCTTCAATATACCACTGTTTTCCACAATTATTAGTCAGCATGCTTTATCATTATTATAACAAGTATTATAAAGTCCTCTTCTTTGACAAGTTATATTTTTATCATTCAATGTTTACAAAGTTAATCAGCATTAGACTGTGCACCTGCTTACATGTTAGAAGTATTATATAAACCTATACCTGGCTTCATTTTTAACACAGGAGTTTAGAGATGTAAGGAATATATTATGTCATCTTTTCCTAGTCCTTCTCTTCTCTCTGGTCATCTGTTAACTATTTGCTATATTAACTAAACCTGGCTAGGGTCAGAATTTCTGAGGAGCATGTTAAAATTTTTAGGGCTCTAGTTTCAGAGACTCTGATTTTAATATCGGGCATGAAAACAGACAATGGGAACCAATGATCTATTATCCTACTGTCTCCCTCCCCCCTCCCTTCTCTTTTCCCTGCCTTGCCTGAACTGAACCTTGACTCTCTCCATGGACTGTGCTTTCATGCACACCTCTCAAGTGATGGGAGATGATGTCTCTTCACCATCACCATTTCCAAACTACCATGGACCAACCTATTGCAAAAACCTCTGCTCCTTTAATGTCCAGCATATCCGGTTCTGTCACACAACCTTATCCAATAAAGACTAGATACCCATGGGTCCCTGTCTCTGTCCATACCAATTCCTATCACCACTGTAGGTGACAGTATTTTCCATGTAGACATCCAAAACCTTAACCCTTCAATTCCCATGGCCTCTGTCCCACCTCAGCCAGACTAGTGACATCAACCCACCATTGGATGACTTTCTATTCTAGCCTCGATTTCAACCCACAAGTATACTACTTTTAAAATCACTAATACAAACATCCTAATTTATGGCCAAATCGTCCTATAATTCAAGATTGCCCAACTAATTTTTCTAAGCTCATTCCTTACTGTTAATGACACTTGCAATCACAGTTTCTTTACTTTCATTTTATTTATTAGCATCCTCTCCCTGAATCCACACTACAGTCCTTATTCTGGTTCTTTCCCCAGTTTAGATAGCAGAGCCTAGCATTTTAGTCACACTCCTGACAATTTCTTAAATTCATCTGGCTTTTGTTATACGAGACTGGCAAATATGAAGCTCAGATAACCCAAGGTAGCTAGTGTCTAAGAAAAAATATATACAAGGACAAACTGAGAACATTTTAAATTCATGATCACAATCTTCACAAACCCTTAACATTGGACAGTAATTCTGTGATGTCTTTTATAGTCTGTTTTTTCTCACATATCTCACAATGTGTACATTAACCATTTATTTTCTCTCCACAAACTTCTGACCAACTTATTACTCTAAACTCTTAGGGAATAACCTTAACACCCATTTCATAAAGAAAATTCAATACATCAGAGGAAACTCCTCAATATTGATATCTACACTTGAGTGCTCTATATCTACACTCAACAGCTAACTTCATCTGTTTTTTTTATTCCACTGTGTGAATAGAGAAGGCTCTACATAAAGTCAACAATATCCATGTTGCTAAGTACATTGAATATTTAGCAATCCTTACATTACTTGACCACTCACAGCAGTACTCAATATAAAAGGTCACTTTCTCCTCTTTGAATCACTCTTTTCCTGGGCCTTCGTAAGGTGATACTCCCTTGGGTTTACTCCAATGTCTTGAAGGCTCCTTTATTGGCTCATTCTCCACCATGGGATCTTAAATACCAGAAGTCCTCAAGAGTTGGTCCTAGGCTCTTTTCCCACTCATATCCACTCCAAAATGTACTGTTTCTGTTATACATGCAGATGCTTATTCTACATCTCTAAGTGTCCCGGCATCTCAAACTTAATATGTCCAAATGATACGATCTGCGCCCTTCAATCCAAACTAATCTTTCTCTACTATTCTTTTTATTCATAAATGACCCAACTACCCATTCAAACATGCAAGCCAGACACCTGTTAGAAAATAGAAATCTTCTAGAGCTTTCTTTCTCAATCATTCATATCCCATTAATCGCTGAGTCTTTGTAATTATATTTCCCAAATAACCCCTAAAGAATGAATCAACATCTCTAACTGGTGTTCTCATTTTCATTTGCCCTGACTGTATGTAGTGATATATATATTTTTTAATTTATTTATTGATTTTAGAGAGAGAAGAAGGGAGAGACAGAAACATTGATCTATTCCTGTATGTGCCCTCCCCAGGGATCTAACCCCCCAACCTTTGTGTATCAGGACAATGTTTTAAACAACTGAGCTATCAGGCCAGGGTCTGATCTTCTTTTATAAACATGAATCTGATCATGCCATTTTCTTCCTCAAGTCCTTCTAGTTTTAGTAATTCTGATTTTTAGCCACTTCCTTCAATGTGATGTTTTTCTTTTGTCTGAAACTTTTCCTATAACACTCTGCTGCTACATTTGCTTTGTGAACTCCTAGCCTTCAAACCTCAGCTAAAATGTCGCTTTGTGAGCTAAGCCTCCTCTAGCACCATCAGTCAGGATCAGATTCCCCAATTTTACCTCTTCTAGGATTTTGTCCCTTTTTATTATTTATTAAAATTCAATTAAAATAAATTATTTAATGAATGAATTAATCTTCCTGTCCTGCCAGAACATAAACTCCTAAGAGTAAAGGTGCAGCTACTTTTTCTTCCTAAGTATATTTCCATTCCCAATTAAAACAAAGAATATTAATCAGCACACAAATTCCACTTCCTTCTATGAGGACTTCCTGTATTTCATGAGCCGGAAGTTAAAACCTACGCTTTCCAGATCTCCTGTAGTCAGGGTACTGGATGCAAAATATCCATTCTTCTAATTAGATGCACTCAGACAAGAGCTAGAAATGGAAGTAAAGAGGAAACCATTTTTCCTGCTGTTGTCTTCTGTTGACAGACAAGATCTTGGAGAAATGAGGGCTGGAAGTTATAATGAAGGTACTGTGAACACAAGATTTGATTTTCCATTATGTTCATGAATGTTGAAAGGCATCTGCAGGAGCAGCTGTAGCTTCTCCATGCTGGATCACCATCATGCTGGCTGATTCCCAGTTCAGCAGTTCCAGTGACTGACTTCTACTCCTCCCATCTTACCGGCATTCTAGTGAGTACTTAATTTCTTTACAGAATTCTATTTAAACTGTATCTAGAGAAGATTTTTCCTTTACTGAATCCTGAATGATACAAAACGTGTTCCTCAACCGACTTTAACCAGGTTGACAGCACAATTTATTTATCTTGATACCTGCTGATCTATCACAGTGACTGGCATGTAGCTTATTATTCACCGGGTGACCACCACTAAAAACAGTTTGAGGCACCTGTGTATACAATCAATTCACAATAAGTAGACTATTTCAAGTCATTTTGACTGCCAACTATTCACTTTATTTTTTTAAATTTTATTTAGAAAATTAAATTTAACAGGGTGACATTGATTATCAAGAGTACATAGGTTTCAGGTAAACTTTTCTATAGCATTTGAACTGTTGATTATGTTGTATACCCATCACCCAGAGTCAAATAATATTGTCACCTTAGTCAAATAAGTCTGTTACCTTATATTTGTTCCTCTTTACACCCTTCCCCCTTCTACCTCTCCCCATCCACCTCCCTTACACCCTCTTCCCACTCCCCTGGTGACCACTTCACTTTTATCTATGTCCATGAGCAATTATTCACTTTAACTTGGGAGAAAGAAAGTACCATATCCTTTGTTCCATATTATATCATCCCTTCAAAGAAGGTGCTGGTTCTCACATGGGCTACCCTGATATTGCTACAAGTCAATTTAGAAAAAAGTTAACAATACAGAGTGCTCTTAACTAGCAAAAGAGAGATTTCTTCCAAAACTGAATTTTTTATATTAATTTGACCATCTTTAAATAAATGCTGAAACACAATAAAAATAATTACCTTGTGCAATATGATCTAGTGCTTTAATCAGTATAAAGCTCTATATCACTACTGTTTAATGACCTTACTTATTTAATTTATATATCTTTAGGATGCTTCCTCTACTAAAGTATTTTCAAATGGAGCAACAATATCCCAGTTAATATACTTTTCTAAACCAGTACGATTCCTTAACAAAATGTATACATTTGTTGTAAAATATTCACCACCTCTAATATACATCTTAAAGCACAGGAACAAATATACTGCAAGCGAAATATACTGAAGTGTAACAGCAAAAGAAATAAGCATAAAATTCTAATGCTACTTTCTATGTTCTGTAAAAAGGTCTTACTGAAAAAAACTCCCTGACACTGGAATTGGTAATGATTTTAGAAAGTGATATCAAAAGCACAAGCAATAAAATAAAAATTAAAAAGTGAAACTATATCAAATTAAAAGCTCTGTGCCCTGACTGGATAGCTCGGTTGGTTAGAGCATTGTCCCAAAGCGCCCGAGGTTGTCATTTCTATTCCTGGTCCGGGCACACACAGGAACAGATTAATGTTCCTCTCTCTTTTTTATTTTTTATTTTTATTTTTTGTATTTTTTTGAAGCTGGAAACGGGGAGAGACAGTCCAACAGACTCCTGCATGGGCCCGACCGGGATCCATCCGGCACGCCCACCAGGGGCGAAGCTCTGCCCACCAGGGGGCGATGCTCTGCCCCTCCAGGGCTTCGCTCTGCCGTGACCAGAGCCACTCTAGCGCCTGGGGCAGAGGCCAAGGAGCCATCCGCAGGGCCTGGGCCATCTTTGCTCCAATGGAGCCTCGCTGCAGGAGGGGAAGAGAGAGACAGAGAGGAAGGGGGGGGGGTGGAGAAGCAAATGGGCGCTTCTCCTATGTGCCCTGGCCGGGAATCGAACCCGGGTCCCCCGCACGCCAGGCCGACGCTCTACTGCTGAGCCAACCGGCCAGGGCCAATGTTCCTCTCTCTTGCTCTCTCTCCCTTCCCGTCTTGCTGAAGTCAATAAATTAAAAAATAAAAATAAAAAGCTTCCACAAAGCAAAAGAAATCATCAACAAAGTGAAACAACAAGTTATAGAATGGAAAAAATTATTTATAAAACAATTAATAAGAGGTTAATATACAAAGTGTATAAAGAACTCATAGAACTCAATAGCAATAATAACAATGATAATAATAATAATAATAATAATAATCAATTTTAAGAAAGGCAAAGGACCTGAAAAAACACTTTTCCAAAGAAGATATATGAATGGCCAACAGGTACAGGAAGAGACACTCAAAATCACTAGTCATTAGGAAAAGACAAATTAATTTTTTTTTTTTGTATTTTTCTGAAGCTGTAAACGGGGAGAGACAGTCCAACAGACTCCCGCATGCGCCCGACCTGGATCCACCCGGCACGCCCACCAGGGGCGATGCTCTGCCCCTCCGGGGCGTCGCTCTGCCGAGACCAGACCACTCTAGGGCCTGGGGCAGAGGTCAGGGAGCCATCCCCAGCGCCTGGGCCATCTTTGCTCCAATGGAGCCTTGGCTGCGGGAGGGGAAGAGAGAGACAGAGAGGAAGGGGGGGGGTGGAGAAGCAAATGGGCGCTTCTCCTATGTGCCCTGGCCGGGAATCGAACCCGGGTCCCCCGCACGCCAGGCCGACGCTCTACCGCTGAGCCAACCAGCCAGAGCCAGGAAAAGACAAATTTAAAGCACAGTGAGATAGTGCCTCCTGCCTATCATAAAAAAGACAACAAATGCTGGTTTGGATGTTGAGAAAAGGGAATCAATATGCACTATTGTTTGGACTGTGAACTGCTGCAGCCATTATGAAAAATAAGTATGGAAGTTCATAAAAAAAAGTTAAAAATAGAACAACAATATGATCTCAAAATTTCCCTTCTGGTAAAATATCAACAGGAAATGAAAAAACACTAGCTCTGCCAGACATCTGCACCCTCATGTTGGTAGTAGCATTACTTCCAGTAGCCCAGACATGAAAACAACCTAAGTGCCTATCAATGGATGAATGGATAAAGATGTGCAATATTAATTAGCCATAAAAAATAAGAAAATTTTACTATTTGAAACAACACAAATGGACCTTGAAAGCATGTATTTTAAGATCCTTTACATTCTGACCAAAATCCACATGCCTAGCCCTTCATGCACCTGACATGCCAGTGAAGACAGAACACTCCATTCTCCACATATATCCAGTGGTTTTATTTGCCCATGTTCTTTTTCAACTTTCCTTGGAATACTCTTGACCCCTATTGCTATATATTAAAATATAACAGCACTGGCCTGAATTAATCTACTTTATTTTCTGTTCCCATTGAACTGTTTGTTCTCTCATGCCATTTATTACATTTTGCTTTACTTATATATGTATTTATAAATCCTCTGTGACACTGTGTCATGTAAGCAGAGATTCTGCCTTGTTTGGCCACTTATTTTCAGTAGCACAAGACATTTGATTAACGGTATTAACATGTTAATGTAGAATTGAATGCCTTATATACTCTAAAAGCATTGTTTCTTTCTTTTTTCTTTTTTCTTTTTTTTACAGGGACAGAGAGAGAGTCAGGGAGAGGTATAGACAGGGACAGACAGGAATGGAGAGATGAGGAGCATCAATCATCAGTTTTTCATTGCATGTTGCGACACCTTAGTTGTTCATTGATTGCTTTCTCATATGTGCCTTGACCGCGGGCCTTCAGCAGACTGAGTAACCCCTTGCTGGAGCCAGCGACCTTGGATCCAAGCTGGTGAGCTTTTGCTCAAACCAGATGAGCACGCGCTCAAACTGGTGAAGTCGGGGTCTCAAACCTGGGTCCTTCTGCATCCCAGTCCAACGCTCTATCCACTGCGCCACCGCCTGGTCAGGCTCTTTTTCTTTTATTTCTTTTATTATTTTTTTATTTTTTATTTATTCATTTTAGAGAGGAGAGGGAGAGACAGAGAGAGGAGAGACAGAGATAGAGAAGGGGGGGAGGAGCTGGAAGCATCAACTCCCATATGTGCCTTGATCAGGGAAGCCCAGGGTTTCGAACTATCGATCTCAGCACTTCCAGGTCGATGCTTTATCCCACTGCACCACCACAGGTCAGGCTCTTTTTTTTTTTTTTTAAGTGAGAGGAGGGACGATAGTGAGACAGACTGCCGCATGTGCCCTGATCAGGATCTACCTGGCAATCCTTATCTGAGGCTGATGCTTGAATCAATGGATCTATTTTTAGTGCCGAGGCTGATGCTCAACCACCTGAGCTACCCTCAGCACCCTGGCTGATGCTGGAACCAATCCAGCTACTGGCTGTGGACGGAGAAAAAGGGAGAGAATGGGGGAAGGAGGGAGATGCAAACAGATGGCTGCATTTCCTGTGTGCCTTGACCGTTAATCAAATGTGGGGGATATCCACATGCCAGGCTGACACCTATTAACTGAGCCAACCGACCAGGGCCAAAAGTATTGTCCTTAATAGTTACATAATCTTTAATTAGATGCCTGTCCAGAGTTTACTTGAAAATTGTCCTGTTTATTTATGTCCTACTGAATATTTATGCTGTCTATATATATTTTTTGGACATCCATAAACCTGGTCGACATTCTACCACTGGCTAAACCAACTAGCCAGTGCTTTTGCATATATTTAAACCAAACAATAAGAGAAACAGGGATACCAGACACCTGCTATAGTCTTTAGTTAACAGGTATTATCTATTTCAGGAAGAAATGCTAATTTTATTAAAGCCATACTAACACTGTAAAGCTGCTAAGGCAGAAATAAAGAAAGCTATTAATATTATCAGATAACTTGTATCAAAGCCAGATTCCATTATTAGGCAAAAGTAGAAGCTTATCTGTGAAATAAGGAGATGGTTGGTAGATTTAGATAATAAAGTCATACAATGATACTTTAAGGTAGCTTTGAGAATACGTATTACTATTAGATTTCTCCCAATGTTTTGATCTGTTTAATAGATACTTCAATTAACTACATTCATGAAGCTTTTTGCATGATTCAGCATTTCTACCTAAAAAAATTGTTTTAATATCACTAATATATATGTATATATTATATATTATATTATATATAATTTATACATATTATATATATAAAAGTTAAACCACAACAGCACTGATATGTCAGAGATACAATATAGCAGTGGGTAGGAAGATAGAAATAATCATATCTGCACTAGAATATTTAAAATCTGTTAAAAATTTTGTACCGGCCCTGGCCGGTTGGCTCAGTGGTAGAGCGTCAGCCTGGCGTGCGGAAGTCCCTGGTTCGATTCCCGGCCAGGGCACACAGGAGAGGCGCCCATCTGCTTCTCTACCCCTCCCCCTCTCCTTCCTCTCTGTCTCTCTCTTCCCCTCCCGCAGCCGAAGCTCCATTGGAGCAAAAGATGGCCGGGGCACTGGGGATGGCTCCTCAGCCTCTGCCCCAGGCGCTAGAGTGGCTCTGGTCGCGACAGAGCGACGCCCTAGATGGGCAGAGCATCGCCCCCTGGTGGGCGTGCCGGGTGGATCCTGGTCGGGCGCATGTGGGAGTCTGTCTGACTGCCTCCCCGTTTCCAGCTTCGGAAAAGTACAAAAAAAGAAAAAAATTGTACCTAAGGGTAAAAATGTATCTTACTAACTTCTTGAGTGAAATAGAATCTCAAGAGTGTAATTGAAATAGTCATTCAACTTGATATACTTACTTTTGTAAATGTGAGTTACTATTTTTCCCTAAGGTATTTTACAGAAAATTATAGTTTCTTGAGAGTATCTTTCTGGGGCAGAGTAGAAAGTAATAATATGAAGGGAAAATTTATTCATATTGCTTGTTATACTTTCACTATTTAAAAAATTATATACATAAAATATGTCAATGATAAAATATAAAATATGTATATTCTAAAAATAGATTTCTATAATGTAATATATAAAGTTTTATCATTGTTCAGCCAGTTTCCAAAATAATTTCATATAACTCGTTGTTACTCACAGTAAACTACAACAATAGGTTTTATTTATCCCATTATTATTTTATTTGATAGAAGAGAAAGGAAGTTTTCAAAATGTTTCTAGAGGTCAAGTCACAACTAGAGCTCTCTGTAAATGTGCCCTCTTTGCTAGGAGCCTCATTTGGAATTCCTGAAACACTCCATCTTTATTGGTTAAACAACTTTTAGGTACTTTGTTTTCCTTCCCCTATTGTTTCAGTGGGCAATCTGAAAGAATGATAGGTTTTCCAGCTGGGGGGTGACTGATATTAGAAAGGGAATGATATGAGGAGTCCTAAGGTATAATGTTTACTTACTGAGAAGAAAAGACTCATTTGAGCTGTGGCTATAGAACAGAACTTAGCCTTGTTACACACACACACACACACAGAGAGAGAGAGAGAGAGAGAGAGAGAGAGAGAGAGAGAGAGAGAGAGAGAAGGAGCATTTCCATTTCCTTAATGAGGATTTTTATTTATTATATATACAAAGTTATAGTGTGTTGAATAAAACTGTGAAGAAAAGCTTTGAAAAGCTACTTGGTAACTCAGGAATTGAGATAGTTACATTAAACACGTAGAGGTAAAGAACCTTTGTGATGAGGTAGGGATTTAGTTATATGTCTACTAACAGGACCCAGGAAGCTAACTTGCTATGTATGACCACAGCAAATTTACCTTCTTATTTTATTTTTATGTTTTGAGTACTTAATTTCCCATTTTTCCAAAACGTGGGAAGAAATATCTCCTACTATCATGGTAATAGCTTCCTTAGAATTGCTAGAATGTTAATACCATTCAAGTTCAAAAGGCACTTCAAGAAATAGGAAGAAATATACAACCAGCACTAGAAAATTAATCTAAAATTCTGAAGCTTTGAAAAAACATTCAGAAAGATTACTTTATCTTTTTTTAAATTTATTCATTTTTTTTTTAAGAGAGGAGAGAGAAAGAGAGAGAGAGAGAGAGAGAAAGGTAGAAGGAGCAGGAAGCATTAACTCCCATATGTGCCTTGACCAGACAAGTGCAGGGTTTTGCAACAGTGACCTCAGTGTTCCAGGTCGATGCTTTATCCACTATGCCACCTCAGGTCAGGCCTACTTTATCTTTTATAATAAAATAATATCCAGTGTGGAGTGGCCGTTTTTGAATTTCTCTTTAAGAGAAGTGGAGAATATGGTTGGGCTGAAGAAATGTTCTTCCATTAGGAAAAAATAAAAATAAAAATGACTCCATGCCTGGCCTGTGGTGGCTCACTAAATAAAGTGTCGGCCTGGAATGCTGAGGTCGCCGGTTCAAAACCTGGGCCTGCCTGGTCAAGGCACATATGGGAGTTGATGCTTCCTGCTCTTCCCCACCTTCTCTCTCTCTCTCTCTCTCTCTCTCTTGCTAAAATAAATAAAAATTTTTAAAAAATGACTCCAAGCTTTTAAGGCTTTAGAAAAACCCGGATTGGATTTTAGCCACTTGCTCTTGAACAAATCAGACAGCTGCAAGGAAAAGGGTAGACTCTTGAGACTCTTGAATCAGACTCGCTCAAATCATGGCTGTACTACTCGCTACATAGGAGTCCAGAAAACTCATTCTCTCTCCCACTTTTAGTTTCCTTACTGTAAAATGGGATAAGAATCTTAAAAGGCACAATAGTGGTGCTGACCATGAGAAAATTAAAATGAAAACATCTCTTATAATTTTTGTCTCAGACATACAAAAGCAAAAAGAAAAAGTAATTTTGTGGTACCTACTATCAGCCAAATACTATGCAAAAGTCAGGGAATATGATGGTGAACAGAACAATATTAGAAGGGATACTAATAGAAACCTACATCATAGCTTCTTGTGAGAATTGAATGGGTTACATGAAGCAATATATAAAACAATCCTTGGCACTAGTGAACACTTGATAAATATTAAACTTTACTATTATAACAATTAAATAATAAACCCAATCTATTTAGAATAGCAATAGCTCTCAGATTTGAGAGCTATGAAATAACCCAACATCCACAAGGTGGCTCCCAAGGCTTGGTTCTTAAATACAACAGACTTGTTTTGTATTTCCAAAGAAATAAAGTATGACTTATGAATGCCAGCCTGACTTTTCAAAGGCTCTCATAAATTCATATTAATAAATATCTGGGAGAATACAAAGCTGTATAGTGTTAAATAATAGAAAATTTCATAACATGAAAAAATGAAGAAACTGAATACATTTTGTAGTTTTAAACCAAATGAGAATTTGACATTCGCAACAATTGGTATCTGATTATCATATTCAGAATTTAAAATATCAATAAAAGTGATAAAATTTATAGTATAATCATAAGAATCAAATATATTTTACTGATTGATGAAAGAGAAAGTGCAGAGAACAATGTGGCCATTAGCAAGTGTTCAGTAAACATTAAACCTTATGCATATAAAATATTTTGAAGTTACTATCATTTTATTTTATCAGTTTTTTATTTGAAAATTTATTTTCATTGCTATAAATCAAGAGTCAGGGAGGACTTGAAGCTTTGTAGGCCACATAGTCCTCCCAGCACCTATTCACTTCTTCTCTTGTAGTGCAAAAAAGCAGCCATAAATGAAAGAAAAGGGTCTGGCAGTTTTCTTTTTCCCCCCTTTTTATTGAATTTACCGGGGTGACACTGGTTAACAAAATGATACAGGTTTCAGGTGCCCAGTTCCACCACACAACATCTGTCCTGTGCTGTCTGTCCACTGCCCACGTCAAGTCTCCTTTCTCTGGCAGTTTCCTACGACACATTTAATTACAGGAACAGGTGGCTGCCTTGGCCCTTGAACTGTAGTTTTCCCACTGTTGATATAATTAAACAAAACCTTCCATAAATCTTAGGATACCCAAATTACCTAGAGAAGTACTTCTCAAACTGTAATGTGCTTGAAGTCACCTGGGGATCAGGTTCGAATGCAGATTAGAATTTGGTAAGGCAGGAGTGGGGCCTGAGGTTCTGCGTTGCCAGTGAGGATCATTGCTTTTTAGGGTCTTTGAACATCTACTGAGTAGCAGCACAGTTGTTCTTAAACTTTTTGGTCTCAAACTTTTACATTCTTAGAAAAGCTTGTCTGTAAGTATGTCTGTCCATACTCACCCAAAAAATTAAAAGTGAAAAAAATTTAAAAACGGTTAATTAGTTCTTTAAAAGAACAATGATAAATAGATTAGTTAACATATTTTATGAAATTTCACTGTACTTTATATTTTAAACACTACAATTATAAACATTTAGAAAGAAGTGGTAATTGAATACATCGTGCATTGGGATCCTTTGAAAGATCATTAAGTCGAGAAAAAAAGTCAAGATTATAACATGATAAATCTGTAAAATTCACTTGGAAATCGGAGACCGTGGGTCTTTCATGCATAAATTATCTGGTGTATCTGGCACATTATGTCTTTAGTTTGTCTACCTTTCTGTCACTTGTCCCCTACCTGTTTTGCTGCATGTCCATGTTCAGGTCCTTGTGTAGGGAAAAAGGAAATCTGGCCACTGTATTTTGCTCTTTCTATTAGACACATAGCTGTTCTTACTGTGGCATTTCAAGCATGTACGAACACCATCACCTAAAATAAAGGAAAGCTGTTTGTTTACCATGCAAATTCATTAAAATATGGCTTAATATTTACTATTCTCAAATCAACATATATAAGCATATATTAATTTCTCAAAGTAGAACTCCAGTTTATAAACATTCCGTCTCTTTATGTTAGAAAAAAATATTGCTAGAATAAAGGCAAATTAAATAAAATTCAGTAACATGCCTTTACTTGTTATTACCCTATTAACTGGCAGATATTAGGAATGAAATTATATATAAATTTGAATTACCGTATATAAAATGGGGAGTTTAATTTGTGTATTTTATCTGTTGAAGACTTGATTTGTTAGTACAATCATCTATTATGGAGACAGAGGATGGAAATATATGAGAGCCTAACAACCACAGTCAATGAAATTCCAGTATCATAAATGTATTTAAAGAAATTGAAAACAGTAAGGAACACGCTACTCTTCCTTGAACAAAATCAGGGCTAATAACAAACATTTAAAATACGGTTTTGGGGACTACTTAGAAATGCTTTTAGAGAGGTATTTGGAATTTTTGTTGTAGTAGAACTTCCTGTGGAATTATTCACAAAGTGACTGTGGAAATCTGAATTAGGGGAAACACATGAGACTGGATGCTTTGTCAAAGAGAAGTGGATAATCCTATCAATACTTTTGGGACAATCATAAGGCAGAATGCAAATGCAATTGGAAAGAAGAAATAATGGCGTAACTAGCATCCTATATATGCTGCCTGTCAGGGCCTGCCTTCTCTCTCTCTTCTTTGGCCTTCACTTTCCCCATATGCAGCTCAACCCCAGCCTTCCCAAAGAACCATTACTATGATAAAAAATAACCTTATTATTTCATATGGGCAACTGATCTTTTTCTTTTTTTTTTTTTTTATTCATTTTAGAAAGGAGAGAGAGAGAGAGAGAGAAGGGGGGAGGAGCAGGAAGCATCAACTCCCATATGTGCCTTGACCAGGCAAGCCCAGGGTTTCGAACCGGCGACCTCAGCATTTCCAGGTCGATGCTTTATCCACTGCGCCACCACAGGTCAGCAACTGATCTTTTTCAATGTTATATGGTATAAATAAAAACATAAAAGCCTCTTTAGATGACTGACATTTTTATCAAGCTGAGACATACAATCTAAGGATAATGAGCATGGTGCTTTGGCCAACTTCATGTCCAGTTCTAAGCACAACTTCCAATCAGGCTGACAACTTTGAATCTCTCTGGAGTCACCATGACGTTCCATTACTGCCTCAGCAATGTGAAGTTCCTAATTCTTGCTTCTTCTCTCCAATATCTCTCTATATTCTGTTAATTGCATTTTCCCGAAAACTAGAATTTTATAATTATGTGCACAGTGCACACATAGGAGGATATGCAACCAGCTGTTTCAGTAAAAGAGAAGGTCTTTTAATAACATAAGAATAATAGGTATATCAGAGGGAGAAGAAAAAGAAAATGGAATGGAGAATATACTCAAACAAATAATAGACGAGAACTTCCCAAGCCTGTGGAAAGAACTAAAGCCTCAAATTCAAGAAGCAAACAGAACACCGAGTTTTCTTAACCCCAACAAACCCACTCCAAGGCACATCATAATAAAGATGACACAAACCAATGACAAAGAAAAAATTCTCAAGGCAGCCAGGGAAAAGAAGAGTACAACATATAAAGGAAGGCCTATTAGATTATCATCAGATTTCTCAGCAGAAACTCTACAAGCTAGAAGAGAGTGGACCCCAATATTTAAAGCCCTGAAAGAGAGGAACTTTCAGCCAAGAATACTATACCCATCAAAGCTATCCTTCAAGTATGAAGGAGATATAAAAACATTCACAAATACAGAAAAGATGAGAGAATTTATCAACAGAAAGCCCCCACTCCAGGAAATACTAAAGGGGGTTTTCCAACCAGATTCAAAGAACAAAAGAAAACAACACCACAAGTAACAGCTCCACCAAGAACACAATAAAACCAAACTTAAACTGTGACAACAAAGGAAAAAAAGGGGGGAGAGGATGGAGATTAACAGTAGCAAAGGACGATGAAGTGCAGAAATACTTATAAGATAGGGTACTACAATGAATATGGTAGGTACCCTTTTCATTACTTAATGGTAACCACCCTTGAAAAAACCACCACAAAAACACTTGACTTAAAAAAGGTAGCAACAGAGGAAAGAAGTATGGAACACAAACAAACAAAAACAAATGATAGAAAAACAAAAGAGAAGAATCAAACTAGATACAAAACTAACAGAAAGCAATTTATAAAATGGCAGTAGGGAACCCACAAGTGTCAATAATTACACTATATGTAAATGGATTAAACTTACCAATAAAAAGACACAGAGTAGCAGAATGGATTAAAAAAGAAAATCCAACTATATGCTGCCTACAAGAAACACATCTAAGCAACAAGGATAAAAACAAATTCAAAGTGAAAGGCTGGAAAACAATACTCCAAGCAAACAACACCCAAAAAAAAGCAGGTGTAGCAATACTCATATCTAATAATGCTGACTACAAGACAGAAAAAGTACTCAGAGACAAAAATGGTCATTTCATAATGATTAAGGGGAAGTTGAATCAAGAAGACATAACAATCCTTAATATATATGCACCAAACCAAGGAGCACCAAAATATATAAGACAGCTACTTACTGACCTTAAAACAAAAACTAACAAAAATACAATCATACTTGGAGACCTCAATACACTGCTGACGGCTCTAGATCGGTCATCCAAACAGAGAATCAACAAAGACATAGTGGCCTTAAATGAAATACTAGAACACCTGGATATGATAGACATCTACAGGACACTTCATCCCAAAGCAACAGAGTATACATTTTTCTCTAGTGTACATGGAACATTCTCAAGAATTGACCATATGTTGGGCCACAAAGACAATATCAGCAAATTTAGAAAAATTGAAATTGTACCAAGCATATTTTCTGATCATAAAGCCTTGAAACTAGAATTCAACTGCAAAAAAGAGGGGGAAAAACCCACAAAAATGTGGAAACTAAACAACATACTTCTAAAAAATGAATGGGTCAAAGAAGAAATAAGCGCAGAGATCAAAAGATATATACAGACAAATGAAAATGAAAATACGACATATCAGAATCTCTGGGATGCAGCAAAAGCAGTAATAAGAGGAAAGTTCATATCACTTCAGGCCTATATGAACAAACAAGAGAGAGCCGAAGTAAACCACTTAACTTCACACCTTAAGGAACTAGAAAAAGAAGAACAAAGACAACCCAAAACCAGCCGAAGAAAGGAGATAATAAAAATCAGAGCAGAAATAAATGAAATAGAGAACAGAAAAACTATAGAAAAAATCAATAAAACAAGGAGCTGGTTCTTTGAAAAGATCAACAAAATTGACAAACCCTTGGCAAGACTCACCAAAGAAAAAAGGCACAGGACTCAAATAAATAAAATCCAAAATGAAAGAGGAGAGATCACCACAGACATCATAGATATACAAAGAATTATTGTAGAATACTATGAAAAATTATATGCCACCAAATACAACAATCTAGAAGAAATGGATAAATTCCTAGAACAATACAACCTTCCTAGATTGAGTCATGAAGAAGCAGAAAGCCTAAACAGACCAATCAGCAGGGAGGAAATAGAAAAAACTATTAAAAACCTCCCCAAAAATAAAAGTCCAGGCCCAGACGGTTATACTAGTGAATTCTATCAAACATTCAAAGAAGACTTGGTTCCTATTCTACTCAAAGTCTTCCAAAAAATTGAAGAAGAAGCAATACTTCCAAACACATTTTATGAGGCCAACATAACCCTCATACCAAAACCTGGCAAGGATGGCACAAAGAAAGAAAACTACAGACCAATATCTCTAATGAATACAGATGCTAAAATACTAAACAAAATACTGGCAAACCGAATACAACAACATATTAAAAAAATAATACATCATGATCAAGTGGGATTCATCCCAGAATCTCAAGGATGGTTCAACATACGCAAAACGGTTAACGTAATACACCATATCAACAAAACAAAGAACAAAAACCACATGATCTTATCAATAGATGCAGAAAAGGCTTTTGATAAAATACAACACAATTTTATGTTTAAGACTCTCAACAAAATGGGTATAGAAGGAAAATATCTCAACATGATAAAGGCCATATATGATAAACCATCAGCCAACATCCTATTAAACGGCATAAAACTGAGGACTTTCTACCTTAAATCAGGAACAAGACAGGGTTGTCCACTCTCTCCACTCTTATTTAACATAGTGCTAGAAGTTCTGGCCAGAGCAATCAGACAAGACAAAGAAATAAAAGGCATCCATATTGGAAAAGAAGAAGTAAAGGTATCACTTTTTGCTGATGATATGATCCTATACATCAAAAACCCGAAGGACTCCACAAAAAGATTATTAGAAACAATTAACCAATACAGTAAGGTCGCAGGATACAAAATTAACATACAAAAGTCCATAGCCTTTCTATATGCCAACAATGAAATATTAGAAAACGAACTCAAAAAAATAATCCCCTTCACGATTGCAACAAAAAAAATAAAATACCTAGGAATAAACATAACAAAGAACGTAAAGGACCTATATAATGAAAATTACAAAGCATTGTTAAGAGAAATTGAAAAAGATACAATGAGATGGAAAAATATTCCTTGTTCTTGGATAGGAAGAATAAATATAATCAAAATGGCCATATTACCCAAAGCAATATACAAATTTAATGCAATTCCCATCAAAATCCCTATGAGATTTTTTAAAGAAATGGAACAAAAAATCATCAGATTTATATGGAACTATAAAAAACCCCGAATAGCCAAAACAATCCTAAGGAAAAAGAATGAAGCTGGGGGCATTACAATACCTGACTTTAAACTATATTATAGGGCCACGATAATCAAAACAGCATGGTATTGGCAGAAAAATAAGACACTCAGACCAATGGAACAGAATAGAAAGCCCAGAAATAAAACCACATATATATGGTCAAATAATCTTTGATAAAGGGGCCAACAACACACAATGGAGAAAAGAAAGCCTCTTCAACAAATGGTGTTGGGAAAACTGGAAAGCCACATGCAAAAGAACGAAACTCGACTACAGCCTGTCCCCGTGTACTAAAATTAATTCAAAATGGATCAAAGACCTAAATATAAGACCTGAAACAATAAAGTACATAGAAGAAGACATAGGTACTAAACTCATGGACCTGGGTTTTAAAGAACATTTTATGAACTTGACTCCAATGGCAAGAGAAGTGAAGGCAAAGATAAATGAATGGGACTACATCAGAATAAAAAGTTTTTGCTCAGCAAGAGAAACTGATATAAAAATAAACAGACAGCCAACTAAATGGGAAATGATATTTTCAAACAACAGCTCAGATAAGGGCCTAATATCCAAAATTTACAAAGAACTCATAAAACTCAACAACAAACAAACAAACAATCCATTAAAAAAATGGGAAGAGGACATGAACAGACACTTCTCCCAGGAAGAGATACAAATGGCCAACAGATATATGAAAAGATGCTCAGCTTCATTAGTTATTAGAGAAATGCAAATCAAAACTACAATGAGATACCACCTCACTCCTGTTAGATTAGCTATTATCAACAAGACGGGTAATAGCAAATGTTGGAGAGGCTGTGGAGAAAAAGGAACCCTCATACACTGTTGGTGGGACTGTAAAGTAGTACAACCATTATGGAGGAAAGTATGGTGGTTCCTCAAAAAGCTGCAAATAGAACTACCTTATGACCCAGCAATCCCTCTACTGGGTATATACCCCAAAACCTCAGAAACATTGATACGTGAAGACACATGTAGCCCCATGTTCATTGCAGCACTGTTCACAGTGGCCAAGACATGGAAACAACCAAAAAGCCCTTCAATAGAAGACTGGATAAAGAAGATGTGGCACATATACACTATGGAATACTACTCAGCCATAAGAAATGATGACATCAGATCATTTACAGCAAAATGGTGGGATCTTGATAACATTATAAGGAGTGAAATAAGTAAATCAGAAAAAAACAAGAACTACATGATTCCATACATTGGTGGAACATAAAAATGAGACTAAGAGACATGGACAAGAGTGTGGTGGTTACCAAGGGTGGGGGGAGGGAGGACATGGGAGGGAGGGAGGGAGAGATTTAGGGGGAGGGGGAGGGGCACAGAGAACTAGATAGAGGGTGGCGGAGGACAGTCTGACTTTGGGCAAGGGGTTTGCAACATAATTTAATGACAAAATAACCTAGACATGTTTTCTTTGAATATATGTACCCTGATTTATTAATGTCATCCCATTACCATTAATAAAAATTTATTATAAAAAAAAAAAAAAAAAAAAGATGTGGACGGTAAAAAAAAAAAAAAAAGAGAAGGTCTTTTTAAGGACTAACACAAAAGTTCAAAAGTGAAGAAGGTCTGTCTGTGATTAGACCAGAATGAGATAATGACACAAATGTATAACACATTATATAATAAACCCATTGTAATCTTGTTTATAAACTTGTGAAAGAACACGGTCCACATATTGGATGCTAATTGAAATTCACAAGGTAAAATCTCAAATAATCATTCAAGAAACTGGCATGTTAATAATATCCTTTCAGGGTATATTTAAAGTAAAGGAGACCAGATAATCTGGAGAAGACCCAAAACTCTTCAATAAAAAGCTGTTCAAAGAACATAAAACAAGCATTGCAAGTTACCTAGAGAAACTTTATATAAGTTAATCACTGTCTTCAAGGATATAAAACTTGAGATTTCACGCTTTGTCAGAGTTCTAACGTATTTGCTGATGCTAATGTGTTTTGGAAAATATGATCAAATAATAGTTCTAAAGAGTACACTAGCCCTGGCTGGTTGGCTCAGTGGTAGAGCGTCGGCCTGGCGTGCGGCGGACCCGGGTTCGATTCCCAGCCAGGGCACACAGGAGAAGCGCCCATTTGCTTCTCCACCGCCCCCCCTCCTTCCTCCCTGTCTCTCTCTTCCCCTCCCGCAGCCAAGGCTCCATTGGAGCAAAGATGGCCTGGGCGCTGGGGATGGCTCCTTGGCTTCTGCCCCAGGCGGCAGAGTGACGCCCCGGAGGGGCAGAGCATTGCCCCCTGGTGGGCAGAGCATCGCCCCTGGTGGGCGTGCCTGGTGGATCCCAGTCGGGTGCATGCGGGATTCTGTCTGACTGTCTCTCCCCGTTTCCAGCTTCAGAAAAATACAAAAAAAAAAAAAAAAAAAAAAGAGTACACTAATAAAATTTATTTCAGAAAGTTTTACAGGTACAGGACAATTCTGCTTTCCTTATTTTCAACTAAAAAAACCAAATCTGCTTTTTACTGGCTCTAGCTTTCTGGGGAAACATCTTTGCCTCATAGGATGTCAAGAGACTGTCACTTAATATAACTGTGATATTTTCATAATTACTGACAAAAGCTATTTAATACAAAGTTATATAGAAAATTCTGTTAACCATAATGCTCTGCTGAAGTTTCCCCAGTACAGAATCTGTCAAATTCTATTATCCTGTCTACCGCAAAAGGTAGGAATATTTTTCAACTAAGTCCTTTTTACAGGGTAAGGCTAATTATTTTTCCTTTAAGTAAAAAATAAAGTTTATCACACACAAAGCTTCATTAGCCCTCAACACTAACTTTAAATTTTTTTCCAGTAGGCCCTGGCTGGTTGGCTCAGCGGCAGAGCATGGGCCCAGCATGTGGAAGTCCCAAATTCGATCTCCAGTCAGGGCACACAGGAGAAGCACCCATCTGCTTCTCTACCCTTCCCCTCTCCTTCCTCTCTGTATCTCTCTTCCCCTCCCACAGCCAAGGTTCCATGGAGCAAAGTAGGCCCCTGCGCTGAGGACAGCTCCACAGCCTCTGCCTCGGGCACTAGAATGGCTCCGGTTGCAAGAGAGCAATGCTCTAGATGGGCAGAGCATCGCCCCCTGGTAGACATGCCAGGTGTAACCCGGTCGGGCGCATGCAGGAGTCTGTCTGACAGCCTCCCTGCTTCTAATTTCAGAAATATTAAAAATATATATATTTTTTCATTGATTTAAGAGAGAGAGAAAAAGAGAGAAAAGCATCAACTCATTCCACTTAGTTGTACACTGGTTGCTTCTCATAAGTGCCCTGACCTCATGGGGATTGAACTTCTTGGGGTGCAGTTCCAACAATCTATCCACTGAGCAACCTGGCCAGGGTCCAACATTAACTTTTTAAAAATCTCAAAATAAAGTTTCTTATTATTTTATTAATTAATTTATTCATTCAAACATTTCTGAGCATGTAGGTTGCTACCAAGCCCTGAGAAAACTGCTTGAAAAAGAAGCAAGGTCGCTGCCTTCACGGAGATGAGAATCTAACATGATGGATTAAGTAAGAAAAAATAATATATTTTTTTACTTAATAGATATTTACCACATATGTGTAAAATACTCTCAAAAGGAGAGATATGAAAATGGAAAAGACATAGTTCTGTCTATGAAAGACATGTATAATTTAAGGAAGAAGATAAAACTGTATGCTAGTGGGTCTCCTTCATTCATCCATTCCTAGATATTCACACAATATCTATTGTGTGCCAAGCATGTACTAAGCACCAGCTATACAATGATAGATATGTTCCAAGGGTCTGCACTGAAACGTGTCCAAGGATCCACACTGAAACACTACTCTTATGGTGAGAAAGAATTACTAGTGGACAGCCCAATCTGGTTATAGAAGCAGAGTACCAGCTGGAGGGAGGAGGCTACAGCAGTATCTAGAGTATTTATCTTTGGTAATTTTATTATTTTTTAATTTTTTATTTATTCATTTTAGAGAGGAGAGGGAGAGAGAGAGAGAGGGAGAGAGAGAGAGAGAGAGAGGAGAGACAGAGAGAGAGAAGGGAGGAGCTGGAAGCATCAACTCCCATATGTGCCTTGACCAGGCAAACCCAGGGTTTCGAACCGGCGACCTCAGCATTTCCAGGTCGACGCTTTATCCACTGTGCCACCACAGGTCAGGCTATCTTTGGTAATTTTAGTGCATTTGCCTGAAGAAGTAGCTTCTCTTTCAAAGTTTCTTATATTGAGGCCTAGAATCACTTTATCAGAATCACTGCTGGTGTCTCAAAATAGATTTCTGGGTCTTCCCTAAAACCAATTATGATTATCTAGGGATGAGGTCTAGATATTAACCACCACTGAGGTGACTACTGTGTCAGGTTAGTTAATAATCACCACCAACTTAATTTTCTTCTCCTAAGGTAAGAATTTAAAAGAAAACATAAATAAACCACCACTACAAAGATTTTTTAAAAATCCCTAATATATCTTAGTTTATCTATACATATAATATCAAGGAATATTAAGGTATTTTATATAAGCAGTGTAGCCCCAAGACCATTTCCCAGATGGAGCCTGGGTTTTATAATGCAACCAAATTTCTATTCTCTATTATTCAAAGGCCATATTATGTAAATCTTTATTTTTTATAAATTTTTATTAATTTTAATGGAGTGACATCAATAAATCAGGGTACATATGTTCAAAGAAAACATGTCCAGGTTATCTTGTCATTCAATTATGTTGCATACCCATCACCCAAAGTCAGATTGTCCTCGTCACCTTCTATCTAGTTTTCTTTGTGTCCCTCCCCCTCCCCCTTCCCTTCTCCCTCTCCCTCCCTTTCTTCCCCACCCCCCTCTCTGGTAACCACCACACTCTTGTCCATGTCTCTTAGTCTCGTTTTTATGTCCCACTTATGTATGGAATCATGCAGTTCTTGTGTTTTTCTGATTTACTTATTTCACTCCGTATAATGTTATCAAGATCCAACCATTTTGTTGTAAGTCTTGTTGAAATAACAGATATGAAGAACATATGGGAAAATAAAATATGACCCTATATCTTCATTAATTATTTCAGTCTGACTTGTCAACTTATCATTTTGCAAATTATTTTGTACTGCACCTAAGAGAAATATTTGTTACAACTTAAAGTAGCAATTTCTTTTTATTGAAGAATCCATCATGTCTTGTTCAGTAAAATAAACTTTTTTCTTATTAGGAATTTTGTCTCTAGAGGCTCCAACAGAAGCCATTACAGGATTTTGGGTCTCTTAAACATTCTGGATTTAATGGTTTGCTAATTTGGTTAATTAATTTAAATAGATTCATGTGAAAACTATAACTAACAGAAAGGACAGTGTTGTTTCACTTGGCAGAAATAACTCCAAATTAATCTTAAAAACACTGTTGGTAAACAAGTATCAGTTAAATAGGCATGTGTCATTAAAAGATTAGAAGAGTAAATTCAAGTCAATAATTTGGTCAATTTTAACTGTTTTATAAAACTTTATATTTTTACTTGAAGGTTGTTAGGTTAATGCATTTTTAAAATGTCTTACATACTTATTTTTAGTTTAAAAGCCATTCAGTTTAAATATATATAATAAACTCAGTCCTGCACTAGGAAAAAAAAACGTGACTTGGTCCTATTATTTGACTTGCCAAAAAAAAAGTATTCTTCACATGAGATGCTTGTTAAAATTAATGCATAATTATTATTTTTAAAAAACTAGAATGCTTAAGTAACTGATAGTGTTTCAATATATTCAAAGGAAAGAACATACTATTTGACAAAGACCAAAATTTTAAAAATATTATGAAATAGCAGTATTACTTAGAACAAATTACTTAATCTCTTTGATTTTATTTTCCCCAGTCCACAGATAACTACTAGTGTCACAGGATTACTATAGGGGTTAAAGAATACAATGCAAGTGAAAACACTATATTTAGAAAAGCAGTAGCTCTCAACTTGTAGAATGCTTCAAAATCACTGAGCGGGCTTGTATTAAACACAAAATGCTGATCCTTCTCTCTATCTCCTTTTCTGATTACGTAGGTCCTAGACAAGCTGAGAATTTGCATTTCCACCTAGTTCTAAGGAGGCTCTACTACTCTCTGTACAGGAATTTAGAGAATCTCTGTCAGAGCTGGTAAATTAGCCAGTATAAGGATAATAAACATTAATAAAATGAATTTGGTTTAAAAGACTAAGTGGTTATAAAATGACACCTATATAATGATTTATCCCTCATATATGAAAATGTGTGTTTAGGAATAAAAAAAAATTAATAGGAATATTTAAGACTAAGAATATTGGAAAACAGAACAGAGGAGGCTAAAGATTAAATATGAAATCTTGAATCAAAGACTTGACTAGAAATTTCCTCTTAGAAAGAAGACAAAGAATGGAAGTACCTAAAAAGATATAACAACATGACAGACAGGAGTGATGTTCTACAAAGCTCTTGCAAGTGTTAAAGAAGGGGGCTTGAGGGTGAGGAGTCTGAGCGGGGTGCCCAGCAAGCTGGTTTAACAAGTTCCCTATGTGATTCTGCTGCTTGGTAAGATTTGAGAAGCCTGTGTTAAAGTATCCATTCTAAGTGGGAAAAAAACAAAAACGAAAAAACTTTTCTCTGCTTTTATTTTTTATTGAATTGGGGTGACATTGGTTAATAAAATTATATAGGTTCCAGGTGTGCAGTTCCATAATATATCATCAGTATCTTGTATTGTGTGTTCTCCGCCCCAAGTCAAGTCTCTCTCTTTTTTTTTTTTTTTTTTTTTTTTTTGTATTTTTCTGAAGCTGGAAACGGGGAGAGACAGTCAGACAGACTCCCTCATGCACCCGACCGGGATCCACCCGGCACGCCCACCAGGGGCGAAGCTCTTCCCACCAGGGGGCGATGCTCTGCCCCTCTGGGGCGTCGCTCTGCCACGACCAGAGCCACTCTAGGGCCTGGGGCAGAGGCTAAGGAGCCATCCCCAGCGCCCGGGCCATCTTTGTTCCAATGGAGCCTTGGCTGTGGGAGAGGGGAAGAGAGAGACAGAGAGGAAGGAGGGGGGGGGGGCGGTGGAGAAGCAAATGGGCGCTTCTCCTATGTGCCCTGGCCGGGAATCGAACCCGGGTCCCCCGCACCCCAGGCCCACGCTCTACCGCTGAGCCAACCGGCCAGGGCTCAAGTCTCTTTTTATCACTGTTTACCCACCATTAACTCTCTTGTACCTCTGCCCAAACCACTTTCCCTCTGGTAATCAACACAATATTGTCTGTGTCTGTGTTTTATTTCTTTGATTTGGTATTTTGTTTGTTTTCTGTTTAATCCCTTCCCCTTTTCACCTATTTTCTGTGCTTTTAGAATGATTTTGATAAGTACTATCTTTAAGAGAATCATGAAACTGGCAAAATTATTTTTTGTATTTTATAGTTTGAATGAGTAGTGGCACTAGAGCCTATCTATTTCAGATATATTTATATACCACAAGAGCATGTAGGCACAAAATAGTTTCTATTGCTGTGGTCCTATTACCACATGCTATCAGGTAAATACAATTTTAAATGATTTCATTCTGCATGCTGTGGTGAGATGCTGCGCATTACTACAGAGTTCTCCTCTAGGCTTGCCAATGCTGGCCAGAGGAAACACTCGCATCATCTGAAGACCTTTTCCCGTCAGTACACAGTGTCCCCATTTATTTTTACACTTGTATAGTATTCCATTACTTAGAAATGACAATAATTTATTTAACCTTGTTTGATGGACATTTATATTGTTTCCAGTCTTTTCTACTTGAAAGCAATCCTGTAATAAATAACTCTGTATATAAGTTATTTCATATTTTTGTGAATATGTTTGATATTTTCATAGAAGTGGATTTGTTGGATCAAAGTATCTATGACTACTCATTAAACTTATTCTGCATATTGTCTCTTTAATAATGGGTATTTTTTTCTTGTCAATTTATAGGTGCTCTTTGTATATGGAAGATAATATACTTTTTTTTTCTTCCTATTTTATGCTTTACCTTTTTACTTTTCTACGGTATCTTATTAAGTATGAAAACAGTTAACTCTTCTTTAAACCTGTCAGTATTTTCTTATGGAAAATTTATAGACAAGGAAGTGAAAATAGTCATAAACATTAAAAAGATACTGTACTTCAAGAATGCTGCATGGCTCTGAAAATTCATGAAGATCTGAGAAGATATCCATAAAATAGTGCTATATGAGACATATCAAGTTAAAGAACAATTTCTATAACATTATCCTAATGTATAGGTAAAGTATGTGTGTGTGGGGGGATTTCGAAATAGAAATATGAATTGACATCCACCACAGTAATTAGAAATAGAAACAGGATGAGAAGGAGATAAAGAGATAACATTGCCTTTGTATATCTTGTATTGTTTGTCTTACCTATTGAAACATGCTTTAATAGTTTTATAATTAAATTTAAAAATTATGCTGAACAGGAGAAATGAAAACACTAAGGTTATAATAGTGTATTTATAATTTATACTATACTGGTATATTTGATGTTTTATTGCTAAAATATTTATGGCATCAATGTAAACATTTAAAGAATACATATTTAACAATGCACTTTTGGCCTCAGAGACAAATTTATCTTTTAGTTCACTTGGAAATGCTTTAAGAAGAGGAGAGACATTTCAAGAGAAAGTACACAGAAGTCAAAGGTTCAGAGAAGAGAGAAAATCTATATGGTGGTGAATACAGACTAGCAGAAACTGGCATGCGGACAGCAGAGCAGTAATATATGGAAAGGCAAAGCACAACCTCACTATAAAACATACACTAAGATAAAGAAAAAAATTCATTCCAGACTCAGAAAATAATCCCACTTAAAGTGATACTTGAAAAATATTTTTTTTGTTAGAGAAGGATATTCAAATGAACAGTGAGAAGGTCATCATCGTAAAAAAAAAAAAAAACACAATATTTTTTGTAAAGTAATAAACATCTGATATTAAAAACTATTATTCAAGGAAGTATAAAATGAAATGGTAGACAAAACAGGAAAAACCTAAACACAATTTTAGAATTGCAAACTGACAGGAGTAGACAGGGAAATTTTTAAAAAGGGGGATTAGTAAAAGGAAGAAGAAGAGGGCTCTGACTTTTATAAGAGTGTGGATGAGCAAGAAAGTAAGTACTTAAAGAGATCTCAGAGTTAATATGATTGTTTGAGAAACAGCTTGTAAAAGAAACTTCCATTTACACTTTACAAAATTAGCTTTGTAGCCACTGAACTAACAAAAATACATACAAGTTTGTAAAACTTCATTAAAAAAATAATAGAAACCCTTATACCTACATAAGGGGAAATGAATGTTATGATTGTGGTTAAGTTAAAATAAAACATTCCCTAATGATTTCAGATACATGTGATACTTGATTCTTTTGAGCCTTCAAAGAATTCATATGCCCCTCTCTTAATCATTCATCACAGACTACCTTTTATTTTTTATCTATTGTTGTGCTTTACTTAGCTCCTTTGTGAGTCTGTGAGTAATTACATGACAGGTACTGGAGACATAACAGTGGGTAAGCCCAGCACCGGTTCCTGTGGTTCTGGAACTAATATCTAGTTACTGTGGTGCAGGATTAAAGTCTGGAAAGATGGTGAACAAAGAAGCTGTCATTCACTACATCAACAACTACAGAAAGGAAGGAAACAAAGACAAGAGAAGAAAGAAGAGGAATAATAAAAAAGGAGAGCATAATCTAGAAATTAAGTGGGGTCCTCTTTCAGAGTTAGCAAATTACTTGATTTAAGGTCATGACATTCCATGTTTCTTCATTATTGGCCTTAAGGCATTGGTAGCCACCCCCCGGGCTGCGGACCAGTACTGGTCCGTGGGCCATTTGATACAGTAACTTATATTATTTTCGTTTTATTTATATTTAAGTCTGAACGATGTTTTATTTTTAAAAAATGACCAGATTCCCTCTGTTACATCTGTCTAAGACTCACTCTTGACGCTTGTCTCGGTCACATGATACATTTATCCGTCCCACCCTAAAGGCCGGTCTGTGAAAATATTTTCTGATATTAAACCGGTCCGTGGCCCAAAAAAGGTTGGGGACCACTGCCTTAAGGCATCATCTCTCTAAATCCTTCTTCCCATTGTTCAAAACCTCCATGCATTTGTATGTTTCTAGGCCTTCAGCTTCATTTTATTTTATTGGTTCTGCTGCCAACTTCATCTGTGGGAATTTTAAGGCCCCTTCTAATGATTTGTCTCCAGTATCTCCAGGGAAAATATATAAATCATTCCCACACTTTTTCATACTTGAACATTGTGTTATATCCAGATGTACATGAGTCTTTCCACTGTTGTTAATAACTACTAATATTAAGAATAAATTATCAAAAAAAAGTAAATTATCAGGATATATTAAGTGCTTACTTAATAACGACTCTACTAGATGCCATGAATAGTTATCTATGTTACTATTAAGAGCACAATTAGGTAGGTAATTCTACTAGTATTTTACAGATGAAAAAACAGAAGCTCAGAGTTTCTATAATTTGTTACTCATTCAAGAGCAGAACAGAGAATCAGCCTCAGACCTGACATTCTTTTCACCAGTTATATTCCCTCCTTAGGTGCTGCCTGAGAGCACGTTTGCATCCTACTAATTCCGAGGTCCCTTGCCATCCCCCATGTCACTTTCCCAGCTATCACCTTATCAGTGGGCACTCAATAAATGATTGCTAAATATCCGGTGCAAAAAAGACCAGCTTTCACAAAAGCAATTTATTATTTTGAACACAGATCTGCACTTTAGTTTATGTATCGTAATAGGATCTGAGCTGAATTAATACTTTTACTAACACCTTCTAATAGAATATGAAGTATCAAGCTAAGTTCCAATTATTCAATTATATAATTAATTTTCCTGATAGTTAATAAACTAAAATAAAATTGCTAATGATTAGTCTTTTGATGTTGTTTTAAAGCTATGTGTATGTTTATTTTAACGCCATTGCAAATTTAAAATTTGTGATAAAAAAACTTATAAAATGACCCATTCTGAGAGCATCTTAAAAAAAAACATAATGCACCAAAATTCTAAACTTTGAAGTTCAAGATAGGTCCTAAATCAAAGCTACTATGTCTGTAATGAATCAAATTAATCCAATCCATTAACTGAAATAATATCCTACTGATAGGCATGAATAAAGAAAAACATTCTTAAGCTCTATAGTAGAAAATTTTATACTACTATATTTTGGATTATATAAATGAAATTTCTACTAAAATTAGGGCTAAAAGTAATAAATTTAAAATTTTTCTATTTTATTAATCATGAGCATAACAACTAGCATTTATTAGATATTTCTGGCAAGCAACTAAATTATCAAAGCATATATTTTAGCTTAAAACTACCTGGTTAAATATTTAGCAGGTATACAACAAAAATAAAAACTATCTTAAATAAGGTAAATTTATCTTGCCCTAACTACATATATCAGAAAACTGGATAATTCACTGATGAGTTTTCATGAATTAAATTATACAAATAATCCAAGGAACAGAATCTGGAGCAGAGAGAAGTGGTCCCACAGCTTCACACCGTGTAATCAGATCTACACTCGGCAGCTCAGAGCCACCTCCGGACTCTCACACTGAGAATCTGCAGTTCTCCTCAAGAAACCTAAGCTTTTAACTGATAAATATACCCGAGTTATCATTACTGAATTATATTTAGGGCATCACTCAATGTGATATATATTCTTCAGCAATTTCTTTAAAGGCAGTGTTTTAATAACTATCAGTTTCTGTGTTTGAGTTTAATAGAACTTTAACTGCCATATTTGGTTAAAAGAAATCCATAATACTTTACATCTTCTAACTAAAAGATACTTGTTATCAAAATGTATAATAAATAAAACAAAAGTTGGAGGACTTATCTTTATTATATGCGGCTTAAGTGTCTGTTTGTCGCCGATAGCTTATTGGCTGCTTGCGTAACTGTATTAGCCAATGGGGTGAAGTTGCCATGGCATTCAAATAGTCCCGCCTTCTGGCATGCCACCTCACAAATTGAGGTTAAAGATTGGAGCAATTATTATGCTGTTAAGAAATCTTAACACCAGAAGGGGTCTTTGCAATGGTACAAGACTAGAGGTTCTCCAATTGAAAAATAATGTCATAATAGCTAAGTCTTTGACTGGCTCCTCTAAAGGTGAAATACATGTCATTCCAAGAATTGATTTGGCTCCATCTCAAACAGGGTTGCCATTTCAACCCTGTTGAGACGTAGACAATTTCCTGTAAAACTTGCCTTTGCTATGACCATCAATAAGTCTCAGGGCCAAATGCTTAAGCATGTTGGCATTTTTTTACCTGAGCCTGCATTTGCACACGGTCAACTTTATGTTGCCTGTTCAAGAGTTCGCGAAAGAACGGACGTAAAATTAAAAATAATTGATGGTCCTCTGCAAGGCGAGCTTAAAAATGATGGAAAGATCTACACAAGAAATGTTGTGTACAAAGAGATCTTTGACATGTGAATTAACATTTTATTATTTAAATCACCTTTATTTATTGAGCTAGCGGTGGCTCTTAAGAAATGTACCACCAGTGGTTTCCTTCATTGCACTCTACTTTAAGCAATTAAGCAAGTAGAAGGGGGAAACCCCGTGGGGCAGTAAGCAAAAGGGCATCCTCGCCGCCTGCCCTGGGTAATTCAGTTTGAATTAGCAGACACCTTTGCACAAATCATTTTAATCACAATTTATAATATCTAGAACAGCGGTCATTTCGTATGACCGCCGGGCTTTCTAGTTCTATTATATATGTACTATGATAGCAAAAAACACATACCATCACATTTCTAGCTAAGTCCTGTAAAATATTATCTTATAATCAATTCACTGTGTCAGCATCATACAATTTAATTAGAAGCATAAGACATTTATATTTCAATACAGTCTCCAAAATGTTAAGACCACAAAAAATAAAGAGAAAAAGTAGAATTTTTGAAATGGTAAATATTTTGAGTGCATTCTTCATTTCCTATAAACTGTTTCTTCAACTTATTAAAAACAATATTTTCTTAAGCATTAATTTTCTTAAGACATTAAGCATATACATATTTTTTAAATTATGTAATCCAACTGATGCTTAAATAAATTATTTCTAAATTCTTAACTCAGGTTTTGTTTTATATGGTTACTATATATATTTATACACTCAATTTGAGATCCGTATTCCTTTTTGGAGCTTATTCAATATATTGATAAACTTAAATAAATTCAACAGTATTGTATATCCTATAGATGAAACTGTATTTTATACCTTAAAATTGTCTTAAGCATAAAGTTTTAATTTTCATCTGATTTTTACAACATATAAAACAGAATAAACTTAATCAAGAATATTAATTTTAATTGCTCATAATTAAGGTATACTGAAACTAATTTTTTGTTTAAAAAAATTTCTTAGCAATCTATAACTCTTATGTGATGCCAAACTAACCGATACAAGAAACAGACTTATTCTGAATTTCAACAGGACTTCTGGTAATGATTCAAATTGTAATAATAGAATATTTTAAGATACCTATTTACTAAGTCTATTCTTCTTTAGATCACACATGATAGTAATATACCTGTGACATACCCATAATTGCTTTTTGTGGACAAATGCATTTATATCAAAAAGATGATTCTTTTTATTTAAAAATCATTGACTCAAATGATTTTTATATAGGTTTTTATGTAAAAATCATTTACTCAAATCAACAAACTGAGGAGTGTTAAGTTTTGGTCAGTTAAGACAGTAGTAACCAGTGGTAGTCAACCTGGTCCTTACTGCCCACTAGTGGGCGTTCCAGCTTTCATGGTGGGCAGTAGCGGAGCAACCAAAGTATAAATAAAAAGATGGATTTAACTATAGTAAGTTGTCTTATAAAGATTTATTCTGCCAAACTTAGTGAAAATCCGACATAAAGTACTTGGTAAGTAATTATTATTATATGCTTTAACTTGCTGTAACTCTGCTTTATAAATTTTATAAAGCAAAGTTACTTCCCTACTTTATAAATCACCATTACTGTGGAACCGGTAGGTGGTTAGAAAATTTTACTACTAACAGAGATACAAAAGTAGGCGGTAGGTATAAAAAGGTTGACTACCCCTGGTAGTAACTATGCAAGAGTCTGTGTGCAGAGTTCACAATTAGTGACTATTACCCATAGCAATGGCGGCAGGGATGCTGTTGCAAGGCTCAGCCCCATTTTGTAGAGTTGGTATAGCATTTTTAGGTCTGTCTTATATATGCAAATTCATGACTTTGCATTTGATGTGAGCGATGGAAGAGTCATAGTTGCCTGGTGAAAACTTTTAGGTTACTGCATTCAGCCAATATATCCAATTAGTATTCAAACTGTTACTGGACGCCCACAAGGGTAAATCTACTGGTTTGCTTGGTCCATGGTCGAGAACATGACAAAGTGGAAGACTAAATCCCACCTCTACGTGAAAAGCTAAACTGATATTCCATATGTGAAAGATCAGTCTACTTGGTATCTCCACAAGAACAGAAACTACTGAACTTTTTGTAAACTATGAAAAACTAATCTTGTAGGACAGTGGTTTAAAAACTTATTTTGGCTGTGTAATTTTTTCTTCCAACAAATTCTTTTACAAAAGCTTAATAGACACACACACACACACATGGTTGTACGTTATATATCTATACATAAAAGATTAAAGCTACTTAAGTGGACCCGAGAGATTCAATCTCATCTATCTCTCCCAACAGTCCACTTCTCCAACTTCCAACCTTGGCATCTGTCTACCCTCACAGCACCAAGGAGCAGTCTGAAAATAACAGCTTTAAGAGGAACTCTCCAAGTCAAAAGAAACTGCTAAACATTGTATTTCCTTTTTATTAAAAAGGTTAAAAATTCTGGAAATCCACCAACTCTTTCATTCTTCTGAATAGTATTTTTGGAAAAAAAAATCAGTAAAATATGCATTTAAAAAAATAAAACACTTTTCACTGTTCTTTAAATACCATTCTCTACTAAAAAGGAAACAGGTTTGCTTGCAGAAATGATTCATCAGAAATGAATAATGTGAACAAGACAAAGAAGTCAGCTTGAAGTGGTTCCCTTTGCCAAATCTGGGCCACTATGATGATCAAAGTAAGTAATAGAATAATGAACTATAACTTTTTGAGTAAATAAGATCCTGAGTCCATAGAGAAATAAACTAATAAATAGGAGAGGAAGAAAGCACTTCCTTCCATTCCACTGAATGGAAGGAATGATGGAGCTAGAAAATCTCAATCGATTTAAAAAGAGTGGGTGAAAGTTTATCAAATCTTTAATTTGTATTTTAAGAATAGTTATTTGACCTGACCTATGGTGGTGCAGTGGATAAAGTGTCAACCTGGAAATGCTGAGGTTGCCGGTTCGAAACCCTGGGCTTGCCTGGTCAAGGCACATATGGGAGTTGTGGTTCCAGCTCCTCCCCCTTCTCTCTCTCTCTCTCTCTCTCTCTCTCCTCGCTAAAAATGAATAAGTAAAAATAAAATAAAATAAGAATAGTTATTTGGATTAACCTTTGTTTCCCTCATTAGATAGATTATAAGCAACACTAATGCAGTGTCTGCTTTCTGTCGTCAGCACAGTCTCTGGCACAAACTGGGTTTTCAATAAATATTTACTGAGTATTGCCTTAGGTTAGCATTAAAAACCATCTCCATTCTGTTCAATATCTAAGATTAAGACTGAGGACCCAGATATAGTTCATGTGCTAACAGAAAGTGTAGTAGTGTCTATATATTTGGTACTCTTCCCACCATGACTCTGACCTTAACAAGGCAAACAGACTACAGAAGAAATCCTAAATCATGAACCATTCTCAGTAACTTAGAAGTTAATAAATCTATAATTCTATTTCCATTTTAAATTTCAGCCTATATTACAAGTATTTTTTTTTTTTCTTTTTCTTTCTGAAGCTGGAAACGGGGAGAGACAGTCAGACAAACTCCCGCATGCACCCGACCGGGATCCACCCGGCACGCCCACCAGGGGCGACGCTCTGCCCACCAGGGGGCGATGCTCTGCCCCTCTGGGGCGTCGCTCTGCGGTGACCAGAGCCACTCTAGCGCCTGGGGCAGAGGCCAAGGAGCCATCCCCAGCGCCCGGGCCATCTTTGCTCCAATGGAGCCTTGGCTGCGGGAGGGGAAGAGAGAGACAGAGAGGAAGGAGAGGGGGAGGGGTGGAGAAGCAGATGGGTGCTTCTCCTGTGTGCCCTGGCCGGAAATCGAACCCGGGTCCTCCGCACGCCAGGCTGACGCTCTACCGCTGAGCCAACTGGCCAGGGCCTATATTACAAGTATTAAAAGATTATAAGTATACTCATTTTAAGAAGTTCATACATAAGCACATGCACATAAATGAAAAATTTAAGGAATATATACTGAAGCCAACTACTTTTAATGAATAATATAGTGTGAAAGAATTTAATGATGAAGTTTCAAAAATCCAAGCACTATGAATTCAGGCTGTGTCAATGATGTTCTCAAATATGACTAAAATCTCAATGTGACCCAAAGTAAACTCCTAGTCAGTCCCCATAGGACAAATGTGCATCAACTTAATTCACTGCTAAACTTAGGTCAATTCAAAAAAGGTTGATAACACTTAATAAAGATTCTTTCTTTAGTACATTACAGTATCACACACCAAAAAATATTTTACTGACTTCCATGACAGTCCAAACTATTGACATTTGTTATTTAATAGCTCCCAAATAGCAACATCTATTCTGTAGAGCAAACTAAGCAAGATCAACTAGTCTATTACTAAGCAAATAAAATTCATTAGTATGCTAACAATTTAATTTCTACAGATTCCATTGGACTTGAAGCTTATTGTTAATCAACATCATAAGATGTTCTGGACTGACTCTAATTCCATAAAATCATAACATAAAAATATATTCTTAAGGCTTCCTTCTGTATTTTTTTATTTATTTTCTTAAACAGTAATCAGTAGTTATAGTTAGTTCCTTAAAATCCAACTGTGCATTTAATATTCTCAAGTAACACGCTTGATAAGAGTCTTCCTAAAAGAATACACTTATAAAAAGAAAAAGACTTACCTGACCAGAAGAAACCTTAGTAAGGCAATATACTCTCAATGAAATTTACCAGACTAATTAAAACTGTACTGTTATGAAGAAGAAAAAAAAATCACAAAATTTTAATTCCTCTTAGATTGTCTCTTAGTTATCTCTATTTCTTTAGACCATTTTCACAAACACAAATGAAAACTATCTCATTTCTCCACAAAGCTGTACTGTACTCTTCAATCAACATTCTTTTCTATGAAAAACAAGAAAAAAATCTGCACGACCACAGATACCACACTTTTTTTTTAAAAGGCACATTGTCATTTGACCATCCAGTAATTCATTTAAATTCATTGGCTCTCCCCCATATGATACAAAAATACAACTAGAAGACAAAGTAATAGCATAGTAAAAAGAGAGAGAGAGAGAGAGAGAGAGAGAGAAGTATGTAGGTACAGGAAAGACAGAACAAAAAGATTACTGGAGAGGGTATGCAAGGTAGGTAAGGTTAGAAAACTATTTCTTTTCTTTTTCTAGTGTTTTTATTTTTAAAAGTAAACAGTAGTAGTAAATAGCAGACTGCTGTCTTACTGGGATAGTTTACTAGAGAACACACCATTTCCAGATTACATTAGGCCTTTTGGGAAAATAATCCTCCTTGAAGTTCTTAGCGTTCCTATATGGCCAGGACTCTTGAGCAGTGAAAATTGAAATTCTTTAATGGCAGAGAATGTCTCCACTCCCCCCCCCGCCCCAGAGCCTTTTTCTCCTGTTTTAAGGAACCTACAGTCCTTCCTTATCTCTTAAGCAGACAGCTTAAGTTCCAGGATACAGGCTTCCCTTCCTCTTCCTCAAGAGAGAATCTGTTTATATTCCAGAGTGAAAGATTCCCAGGGTAGGTCAGTTGATTCAGTTCTTTCTGTCTTCTCTCTCCTTCCACTTTCTCCCTCCACCCCTTCTTTCTCTATGCTCCCTTCCTTCCCCACCAAAGCAACAAGATGAGCAGGTGTGCCAGTAGCAACTACATTAGCTCCAAGTTTCACAATTTTTGAGTTAGTCTCCTATGGTGCAACCATGTGCACAGAGGTAATCTTACCATGTTGCCCTGTGGGAAGCTAGGGAGGAGTGACCAACAAGATGCACTGTGAATCAATACAAGGTCTGTCTCCTAATCCAGTGTCTTCTATTTCTATTTGTGAGTGTGTATATGTGAAGTATGTACAGAACTTAGCCTGTGGCAGGTTTGCCTGCAGGCAGGGTAATATTTTAGACCCTTCACAAGTCTTAACAGGTCTCTGACCATATTTTAGGAACAGCCACTAACTTGATGAATGCTGGACAATTAGAAAATGCCCACTGTTATGATATAGGTAGAGCTATGTTTCCCATCTACTAATTTATAAGACCAAAAATAAACAGAGGGAGAGAGAAGAGATGAGATCTGAGGCTATGTTATTCTCGTAAAAACAGAATCCTGTTTCACAACATTAACTATAGAAACATTTCTTTCTTCTCACTCCTTCACACTTAAATATGCCACTATGACAACAAAAAACTGATTAAAATCACTCCTTCACACTTAAATATGTCACTATGACAACAAAAAACTGATTAAAAACCTAGCTACACACAAGATAGTAAAATTCTGTAATAATTTAGACGGAATGTTCAGCTCCCTTATTCACATTCTGAGAAAACACTTGAATAGTATCAGATTTCCTTGGGACTCAAATTTTTATACTCAGCTTTAGAAAAAATTCTGTTTGTTCAGTCTTATCAAAAGATGGCAAAAAGTATATAGTCAATAAATTCCTATGGTAATTAAACTTATTAAATTAAATATATATATCTCCCAACTGTCTCAAAGTCCAAATATCATTTGGAAACCAATTAATACAGAGATTTGATATATCATTTTCTACAATGAAATAAATAGCTGTCAAATTAACTTTTGACAATTTAATGTAAAATATTCTGAATAGCTTCCTAGAGAATTTTTTATGATGTTATAAAAGAAAGAAAAATGATTATAAGCAAAAATTGTTTTAGTACTTCCCTGCTCTATATTACTGTTATTTAAAATATAAATAATTCTAATAGTATAAAATAAACATGTATGTAAATTAGGTTTTATTTTCAACAGAATTAAAAAAATACTGAACATACAAAGTATTTGACAAAAGTGAATACAAGTAGAAGAGTCAATACTTTTTAAATATTATTTAACCTGATAATTATATATTTACTGCAAGCTAATGCTGTATTACAAAAAAATCACATAAATAAATTATCAAATAATCTAATGAAATCACTTCATCAGTCTGGAACACTTGATTTAACTCAGCTATATTACTACTATATGGAATCTTTCAAACAAAATTAATGACAAATTTTTGTATATATAAACAAACTTTACTTTTTATGTACAATATGCATTTATGTAATGGCTAAACAGACATATAAAGCATTTATACAAAGCCCCATAGTTATAGCTATTTTTATGCAAAGCATTCTAGAGGTGTAAAACAGAACTAACAGGAATATTACACGATAATATTATTAAAAATATAGTACCTACTGAGAGAACAAAGAAACTTTTACTATCTTCACATTTTGCAACCTAGATCATAAAGAGGTACACCAAGGACAGCAGCAATGAGACAATGAATGGGAAAGCTGATAACTTCTATAAGGGATTTATACTGATCGGACACAGAAACCGAGATACTGTATGACTGCAGAGTAACAGGAAGTGGATGGAGCATGCTCTTCCCTTTCCAGGGCTGAATGATTATGTATGTTCCCTGGTGTTCCATAATGAACCTAATATAAAGAAAACCAGTTTCTGGAAAATAAAATTAGTTTTGCTGCCTTTTTTACCCCTCAGATTACACAGAACATTTTTTTTTCTTTTGATCTTTTGGCTAAAGATCTGTAGACTGTCCAAGGATAGATCTAAACTTACGTAGTTTATAACCTCAAAATTTCTTTCTTTCTTTCTTTTTTTTTTATGTGTGTGTATTTTTCCGAAGCTTGAAACGGGGAGGCAGTCAGACAGACTCCTGCATGTGCCCTACCGGGATCAACCAGGCATGCCCACCAGGGGGCAATGCTTTGCCCATCTTGGGGCTTCGCTCTGCTGCAATCAGAGCCATTCTAGCGCCTGAGGCAGAGGCCACAGAGCCATCCTCAGCGCCCGGGCAAACTTTGCTCCAGTGGAGCCTCCGCTGCGGGAGGGGAAGAGAGAGACAGAGAGGAAGGAGGGGGGGAGGGGGGGAGAAGCAGATGGGCGCTTCTCCTGTGTGCCCTAGCGGGGAACCGAACCCGGGACTCCTGCACGCCAGGCCGACGCTCTACCACGGAGCCAACCGTCCAGGGCCAAACCTCAAAATTTCTAAACATCATATGTGACAAACCTCCACTGTGCTCTGTCCATTTTGCTATAATTCCAGAAACCAGATTACCAAATTTAAAAAGCTCAAATGCCTGAAGATATGTACAAACTTGTACATGTCTATATGTGCCGTAAGAAAACTGAATACACCTCACAGGTACGAGTACTGGGGGTGAGGAGGAGAGAGAGAAGTCACTCATTAGCTTTTTCTTTCCTTTTTACACTTTTGCATTGATTCACTTGCCACAAGAATGTTATTTCAGTAACTGAAAAATTCTCAAAGAATTAGGAAAAAAAGTAATATCAATAACAATAAAGGAAAATACAATACAAATATTCCATATTAAAAAGTATTCCCTTTGGCCCTGGCCGGTTGGCTCAGTGGTGGGGCGTCGGCCTGGCGTGCGGGGGACCCAGGTTTGGTTCCCGGCCGGGGCACGTGGGAGGGGCGCCCATTTGCTTCTCCACCCCCCCCCCCTCCTTCCTCTCTGTCTCTCTCTTCCCCTCCCGCAGCCAAGGCTCCATTGGAGCGGAAATGGCCCGGGCGTTGGGGATGGCTCCTTGGCCTCTGCCCCACGCGCTGGAGTGGCTCTGGTGGCGGCGGGGCGACGCCCCGGAGGGGCAGAGCGTTGCCCCCTGGTGGGCAGAGCATCGCCCCTGGTGGGCGTGCCGGGTGGATCCCGGTCGGGTGCATGCGGGAGTCTGTCTGGCTGTCTCTCCCCGTTTCCAGCTTCAGAAAATAAAGATAAAAAGAAAAGAAAAAAAAAAGTATTCCCTTTGTGGCTGACATGTGGTGGCACACAGAGTATCGACCAGGGGCAGTGAGGTTCCAGGTTCAAAATCCCAAGATTGCCGGCTTGAGAATGGGATCATCAACATGATTCCATAGTCACTGGCTTGAGCAAGGGGTCACTGGCTCAGCTGGAGCCCCGCCCCCCAGTTAAGGCACATATGAGAAAGTAATCAATGAATAACTAACATGTCACAACTACAAGTTGATACTGTTCATCTCGCTCCCTTCCTGTCTGTCTCACATAAAATAAAATAAAAAATATTCCCTTTGCAAATGACGAGAACATTGCAAGGTTAATAAAAATCTGTTATGCCTGACCGGGTGGTGGCGCAGTGGATAGAACGTTGGACTGGGGTGTGGAAGACCCAGGTTCAAGACCCTGAGGTCGCCAGCTTGAGCACGGGCTCCTCTGGTTTGAGCAAAAGCTCACCAGCTTGAACCCAAGGTCACTGGCTCCAGCAAGGGGTTACTCAGTCTGCTGAAGGCCTGCGGTCAAGGCACATATGAGAAAGCAATCAAAGAACAACTAAGATGTTGCAATGTGCAACGAAAAACTAATGATTGATGCTTCTCATCTCTCTGTTCCTGTCTGTCTGACCCTGTCTATCCCTCTCTCTGACTCTTTCTCTCTGTAAAATAAAAAAAAAAAAAAAAAATCTGTTATATATATATATAGAATTTCAAGAACATAATTGAGTAATCTTATAATAAACTATTTCAGGAGAATGTAATTTTTCTGTTCTCTTAAAAATAAAAGATTTTAAAGGATTCAAATGTTTCTCCTCTAGGGCTTAATGAAGAGCAATAAAAGAAAAAAATAATATATCAACTTAAAATAATTGATACATGATACAAATGACGACTGTATCATGTAAAAGAGCGAAGTCTGATGGATATCTTAAATTAGGAGAAATGAGGTAATTTAATATGTCTAACAGAAATGACTTTAACTAGATTAAACAATGTTAAGAGTAAATTTACGTAAGGAAATGTTTTTTATAAGAATATCAGCATGCGTCCACTGATCTTTACAGCCTACAGGCAGAAAGAATCCCTCAATAAGGTAATCAAAGCAACCTTCCACGCCATTCCACGACTCCAAGTTGTTCGCCCTCAACCTAAACATTTAACTTACCACAGAACTCAAGAATACTGTCCTAATTTTCCTCGAGGCTGGTCGCTGCCCAATCCTTTAAGAACAGATTCAGACTTATGAAGACCCCTGTATCGCTCATTTACTTATTCAGCAAACACTATCTGAGCACCAACTGTGAACCAGGTACTGGTGAGGCCAGAAAACACAGTGATGGGCAGAACCAGAGACAGGCCCTTCAAAGGACTTACAATCTTATAATGAAAAGAGGCATTATAATCAAAAACAGCCAGAAAAAAAAAAGAGATAAAAATGTAGCTAGAAATGTGAAGACATATACCATGTTATTAGAGTTAATGAGAGGGAGATGACAGAGCCAGGGAAGTTAAAAATAAAAACGGCTTCTCAAAGAAAACTGAAACCTGAAGGGTTAGTAGAGGACAACTAAGTGGAAAGTAAGTATCGAGACAGAAGAGACAAGTCACACAAAAGCTCAGAGGTAAATAGAGGAGCATCTCCATGATGAGGGTCTTAAAGAAGGTGAGGGTGGTGGGTCCACGAGGGAGAAAGGGGTCTATGGTAAACACGGCATACTTCTTTTGAGATCTCGTTTATAAAATATGGGTAAGAGCAGACCCATTGTGGCCAGAAAGGACCTGGAGAGCAGTAACGACAGTTTCTGACTTCTCCAGGTTTTCTTACCTGTGTCTAATAAATACCTGTATTTTTTTTTGTTGTTGTATTTTTCTGAAGTGAGAAGCAGGGGGGGGGGGAAGTAGAGGGGGGAAGACAGACAGATTCCCACATGCGACCAATCAGGATCCACCCAGCATGCTCACCAGGGGGTGATGCTTGGCCCCTCTGGGGTGTTGCTCTGCTGCAATCGGAGCCATTCTAGCACCGGAGGCAGAGGCCATGGAGCCATCCTCAGCACCCAGGCCAACTTAGCTCCCAAGGAGCCTTGGCTGCAGGAGGGGAAGAGAGAGATGGAGAGGAAGGAGAGGGGGAGGGGTAGAGAAGCAGATGGGCACTTCTCCTGTGTGCCCTGGCTGGGAATTGAACCCGGGACTTCCACACGCTTGGCCGACACTCTACCACTGAGCCAAGCAGCCAGGGCCACAAATACCTGTATTTTTGAAATTATTCTAAGTTAGAAACTAGCAAAAGTATGAATTTTGTGTGTCTTACTTTGAATAATTCAACTTTCCATATTATATATATGTATGTGTGTCTATATACATATTTTTAACTTATGTGGTAAATAGTAAACATGCCCTATGACCTCTAATTCCAGCCCTACTACAAAACTAGTTTTACAGCTTGTGTTCACTAAACGAATAAATGATAATATAAATATAGTGTACTTTTCTTTACACAATTGTGCCATATATAGGACAGCTTGGGTTTTCACTGACTAGAACATGGATTTTTTTTTTAACAGAGACAGATCATCAGAGAGAGAGACAGATATGGACAGACAGACAGACAGGAAGAAATGAGAAGCATCAATTTTTCATTGTGGCTCCTTAGTTGTTCACTGATTGCTTTCTCATATGTACCTTGACTAGGGGGCTACAGCAGAGCAAGTGACGCCTTGCTCAAGCCAGCAACCTTGGGCTTTAAGCCAGCGACCTTTGGGCTCAAGCCAGTAACCTTGGAATCATGTGTATGATTCCATGCTCAAGCCAGCAACCCCATGCTCATGCTCAAGCTGGTGAGCCTGCACTCAAGCTGGTGAGCTCAAGGTTTCAAACCTGGGTACTCTGCGTCCCAGTCTGACACTCTATCTACTGCACCACTGCCAGGTACATGATTATCTTTTAAGCCTAATTCATATAGCTCAACCTTATTTCTTTTAAAGGTCACAAGTAGCATTTTATTATATCAATGTGATATAATTTATCAAACTATTTCTTTTGTTAGATGTTGGGTTGTTTCCAATATATTTTACATTAACAAGTAGGCTTCAGTGAATACTAGTGTTAATATTCTGTTTGTGCTATTATTTCCATATGTTAGACACAGGAGAAAAGGGTAACAGAGTTAAAGGAATGAGTGAGGTCCAAGGCAAGAGGCGAAGGGGCCTCTAATTAAAGGCCAAGGAATGGAATGATGTATATAGCTATGGAGAGGGACTCGAGTGTTTTTCTGGATGGGGAGCAGAAGAAGCGCTAACTAAAGACATTTAAGCATGAAAGCCTCTACTTTCATTCAGGAAAAAGCATTGTTATATAAAGATGAGGCATGACAGGATGGGAAAGGGTGAGGAAGAAGTCTAGTGAAGTCTGGAAACAATCAGTGTAGGAAAAAAGAAGAAAAGCTGCTGAGGAGTTACAGGGTAATCCCAACAGTGCAGTTGAACTCAGTCCATGAAGTACTCAGCCCGAGTCTCCGTCACTGTAGAATCTCTGCTTGTGCTTAGCAGTCTGGTTGGAAGCACAGGCATCACTTGATTGATTTATGGTTGAAATTGTGCCAGGTAGTCAGGGGATAAGTTAAGATTATTAACAAAAGAAAAACTGGTTCAAGAGTCTATGCTATTGAGAGAAAAAATGTAGCCAGAAGAATATGAATCAAAGACAACAACAGTTTATCTTGAGAGTCAACAAATTAGAATTCTTGATTAGGTTGAAAAAACTCCTGTTCACTATTATCCATACATGTACAAGTTAATAACAAACATAATTTTAATAATCACTGGTATTCTAAAACAGTGGTCCCCAACCTTTTTGGGGCCATGGACTGGTTTAATGTCAGAAAATATTTTCACAGACCGGCCTTTAGGGTGGGATGGATAAATCTATCACGTGACCTAGAAAAGTGTCAAGAGTGAGTCTTAGATAGATGTAACAGAGGGAATCTGGTCATTTTTTAAAAATAAAACATCGTTCAGACTTAAATATAAATAAAACAGAAATAATGTAAGTTATTTATTCTTTCTCTGCAGACCGGTACCAAATGGCCCGTGGACCGATACCGGTCCATGGCCTGGGGCCTGGGAACCACTGTTCTAAGATATCTTTCCACTTAATTAAAAGAGGAGCTAACAGAAAATAATCACAAAGCATTGGTGAATCTACCAATTTTGGTTCAGACTACCATATTTATGAATAACCACAAAAGTCTAAAACTAGAAACAACATGCATATGTCCCTTTTAAAAGCCTGCACACTATCCTGGCCACTCAGCCTGGCCCCACAGCTTGCCCACTCAGCCTGGCTTCTCAGCATCGCTACTAGCCTGGCCACTCAGCCTGCCCACTCAGTCTGGCCCGTCAGCCAGCCCACACCACATGGCCACTCATTCTGTCTCCTCAACTGGCCCACTCAGACTGGCCACTCGGCCTGGCCCACTTAGCCTGGCCCCTCAGGCTGGCCACTCAACTTGGCCTCTCCACCTGGCCACTCAGCCTGGCCCATCAGCCTTTCACCTCAGCCTGAACACTCAGTCTGCCCACTTCACATGGACCATCAGCCTGGCCCCTCAGCCTGGCCACTCAACCTAGCCCCTCATACTGCCCACTCAGCCTGGCCCCTGAGCCTGGCCTTTTTCTGTCTATTAACATACTCTTTTCTTTTGCTCTCTATTAACATGTTGGTGCTTACATGTCTGGTCTTTGACGATCACAGGGCCAACAGTGGTTGAAGGTTTGCTGACACCTGCAACATTGACAGCTTTGACTCTGAATTCATGTTCCCCACCCTCTATGAGGTCTTCAACAGTAAATTCCAGCTCTTCCACATCACGCCTATTGCGCTGTTTCCATGCTTCTTTCTTTTTCCCAGCAGGGTCCCAGGCAAGGCACTCAACAATACAGTGGGTGACAGGGGATCCTCCCTCATTCTTTGGGGGTTCTCATGACAGGTGTTCTGTGCTCTTTGTTGTGAGGCCAAGCTTGAGTTTAATCGGAGGATCAGGAGGATCTTTAAAAATAGTTAAAGAAGTGTTGTTTATAACTATACTTTTTTTCAAATTTGAGATGTTATTTTAACCATAGATTTAAAAACTTACATATCGATCTCTGGCAGTGGTCCTCTGAACGGTTTCCACAGGAGCACCAATACCAAAGCGGTTTTCTGCACGTACGCGCAAGAAGTACTGCTGATCAGAGATGAGATCAGGAACTACAAATGAGGTGCTGCCACAGTTTGGATTGACTTTAGTCCAGGCTTTTCCATCCACAGTCTTTTTCTCAATAACATAGCCTTTGATCCTGTCTCCCCCATCATCATCCGGAATCTTCCATGAAAGTCTGCAACTACCCCTTGTGACATCACTGACTTTCAGATCTTTGGGTGGCCCTGGTACATCTGTTGAATTCATATTACAATATAAGCAACATTGCTTTTTAAACATAATTTGTTCTTATTCCACAGTAACTTTGTGTGTGTGTGTGTGTGTGTGTGTGAGAGAGAGAGAGAGAGAGAGACAGAGAGAGTCAGAGAGAGGGACAGATAGGGACAGACAGACAGGAAGAAAGAGAGATGAGAAACATCAATTCTTCATTGCAGCTCCTTAGTTGTTCATTGATTGATTTCTCACATGTGCCTTGACCGGGGGGGGGGGGAGCTACAGCAGACTGAGTGACCCCTTGCTCAAGCCAGCAACCTTGGGCTCAAGCTGGTGAGCCTTGCTCAAATCAGATAAGCCCGTGCTCAAGCTGGCAACCTCGGGGTCTCAAACCTGGGTCCTCCACATCCCAGTCCAATGCTCTATCCACTGCACCACTGCCTGGTCAGGCTCCATAGTAACTTTTAAAGTCTTCCTTACCCGTGACTTTAACTCTGCAGCTTGCAGTCTTTTGTGCTGCTTTGTTCTTGGCTGTGATGCTGTATTTGCCTGAATGAGATTGTCTGCACTCCAGAATAATAATTACTGATGAGTTTTCAGCAGTCTCCAGCTGTAAAAAACAAACAAACAAACCCCCCAAAACACGGTAGTTAGACATTGAATGAAATAATAGCAGTATTGAAATTAACTAGATTCTGAACCATTTCAACTTTATTATTACCTGTGCATCTTCAGGTATATCGTGAACTCTATCCTGTTAGAAAAGATCGTCAGTGTAATATAAATATTCCTTAGTGTGATTCAAGGGGAGACACAGAAAATTACATTTTTTTTTTTACCTTTATTGCCTTCTTTGCCTTCCATCAAATTCCAAAGATGATTTTGGTGTTGGGTGTCCCTTAATGACAACAGGAATTTTAACCAGTGAGTCAGCTTTACAAACCAGGCAGTCCTGTGCTCCAATGTCAATGTAAACTTCTGGTACCTCTGTAACACCAGGAATAATGTAACAGAATTCAGCTCACCATACTTAAAAAAAAACGTAATTTACATATCTTCAGTCAATTAATCAATTCCATAATAAGATCAAAAGATGAATACATAAATGGAATAGGGACTAGTACCTTGAATATCAGTGGCAATGATCTCTCCAGTCCTATCGCTTGGTTCAGATTCACCAGCTTCACTGACAACTTTCACTCTGAACTTGTACTTTCTGAGTTCTTTCAAATTCGGCACCACCCATTCACAGGCAGTTAGAAGTGCAGCTGGTTCATTTACTCTTTTCCAATTGGTAGTACCTTCTTCTTGCATTTCTACAATGTATCCCTTAATTCAGGGGTCCCCAAACTACAGCCTGCGGGCCACATGCGGCCCCCTGAGGCCATTTATCCGGCCCCTGCTGCACTTCTGGAAGGGGCACCTCTTTCATTGGTGGTCAGTGAGAGGAGCATAGTTCCCATTGAAATACTGGTCAGTTTGTTGATTTAAATTTACTTGTTCTTTATTTTAAATATTGTATTTGTTCCCATTTTGTTTTTTTACTTTAATATAAGATATGTGCAGTGTGCATAGGGATTTGTTCATAGTTGTTTTTTTTATAGTCCGGCCCTCCAACAGTCTGAGGGACAGTGAACTGGCCCCCTGTGTAAAAAGTTTGGGGACCCCTGCCTTAATTGGACTGCCACCATCTTTGGCTGGAGGTTTCCATGCTAGTGAGATGCTTGACTTTATCTTTTACCTCTGGGCAGGAAGGTGGCCCAGGTGGATCTAGTAAGAAAAAAAACACAAAGTTTTAAAGCTAATGGAATACTAGTTTTATATATACTAGGAATGTCTTACTATAAATGATCATATCTTATTTTAATCTATGAGAATACTAAAACAGAAATGCCAAAAGAATAGATCACCTTCTAGAGAAGAGAAATATCAGAAATAGTCTATTTTCACTAACATTAATGCAAAAACGTCCTTGGTGGGCATGCTGAGTAGATCCTGGTTGGGTGCACGCAGGAGTCTGACTGCCTCCCTGCTTCTAACTGGAAAAATACAAAATAAATAAATTAATAAATCTACAAGAAAAATGGGTACTGAGATTTACTGTAAAATTGAATATGGGCCATATAAAGAAGACTAAAATTACCTTCTACAATCAAGTTTAGCTATGGAGGTCTTTTCTTTATTTCCCAAATATCAAACACAGGTGTATTCGCCAGCATCGGAAAGTTAAATGTCAATGATATGCAGCTTTCTGTCTTTACCATCCGCGATGAATCTGTGCTTTGGGCTCTCACAGATACTGCTGCCATCTTTCATCCAGGTTGTAATTGCAGTGGAGGGGGAGACTAAACATTCAAAGATCGCAGAAGAGCCAACTGACTCTGCTTCCGTCAAGACAATCTCTTTGATTTCTTTGACAAACTTGAGCAGCACAGCCTTCAGCTGGTAGGTGAATGGGGCCTCATCAGGCGGCTTCTCTCCACCACTTCCTCGTCTCAACTTTTTCCTTCAGCTTCTATTGGAGAAGGTGTCTTTTTGGCTACACCTAAACAAAATAAAATTAAAAATTGATTTGGGATTTCCAGAAGGGTTGGAAAGTGCATATTTGGCTTCCTGCTGGATGAAACCAGTGATAGAACAATTAGAAGACAAAACAGAAAATGGAAGGCTATGTGATTGAAAGGTCAATTCAATATACTACCTTCTTCCAGATGGAAATATGAGATAGTATGAGGAATCTGTGAATAATAAATGCTCTTCATTTTCTCAAGTTTTCAACCCAAATAATGTCCAGATTAATATGTAATTATTTTATTGGTCATGTAGAACTATCATGTATATGAAGAATGAAGCTAAGAATGTATATGGTTCATTATACTAAAATATTGTTGGCTATATATGTAGTACCTACTTGGATAATATTAGAGGTGTATTATTTGAAATATCAGAAAACAGACATACTAGCTCTAGTAGAGTCAATTAGGAACAGCAAAGATAGCCCTGGCCAGTTGGCTCAGTGGATAGAGAGTGTCGGTCTGGTGTATGGACTTCCTGGGTTTGCTTCTCTCTCTCTTCCCCTTTGGCAGCCAGGGGCTCAATTAGTTCAAGCATTGGCACCGGTGCTGAGGATGGCTTGGTTGATTCAAGCATCGGCCCTAGATGGGGGTTGCAGGGTGCATGCAGGAGTCTATCTCTCTATCCCCCTCCTCACTTGAAAAAAAAAGAATAGCAAAGATTTATATAGTTTGAAAAACTTTTCCCGTTGAATGTAAAATTACCCTTGAACAAAAAGTTTCCCAGAGTGATAGCATACAATTCAGGTTACAGGGAAATGAATTTTACCTTTGGTAGGACCTTTTGGCTTGGCAGCTTCCTCTTTAGGTGTTTTGGCCTCTGAAATAAAATAGAAAACTCAACATTTAAACAATTCTCAGACTCATTTCATACTTAGTAAACCTGTGAGGAGAATCATGTTCTTTATTATAAATATTAACACATAAAGGGAAATTGCTTTTATTTCTATGACTTCTATGAAAAATAGACATTTCTTTCTTTCCTTTTTAAAAATTTTTCCATTGATTTGAGAGAGACAGAGAAGGAGAGGGGAGTAACTTCCTTAGTCAATTTCAGAAATAGAAAAAACTGAGAGAGAAAGGGGAAGAGGGAGAGAGAAAGAGAAGCATCAACTCATTGTTCCACTCAATTGTTCCATTAAGTTGTTCACTCACTCATTGCTTCTCATATGTACCCTGACCTGGCATTGAACCCACAACATTGGCATGCTGGGACAACACTCTATCCACTGAGCAACCCAGCCAGGGCCAAGAATAGACATTTCTAATAGATATTTTTGGTATTTCCAAGAGGCATATTCTGAAGACAATGTGACTAAGCTAAACTGCCAACATATTTAGGATTAAAAAGTTATTTTCAGCAAGTGCCTTTATTCTTCTTTCATTTCTACAAGGCTCACTCTTGCCTTGTGAGGAAGAGTTTACTCTTACCTAGCTATGCAAAGTATTTTATATGTTTTCTTATGTGCTGGTTATGTGAACCAAGGATATGTTTTTATCAACAAGGAGTCAGTGTAGGAAAAAGGGAAATAATTTAAAAGTCACCTAAAGCCTTTTTTTTTAAACTGGGCAGACAAATGCAGGCAAGATTAAAGGGGAAAAAAGGGTCTATGGGCCACATATATATGGATTCCTTTGAAGATTTCCCCTATTTATACAACAAACTAAAGGAAAAGAAAGGAGGTTCCTATATTTAGACTATAATTCAATTATTAATGCATGGGGAGTATAAACTGTAAAATCAATTTTCTAGCTTCGGCCTCTGCGAATGCAAGAAAAGCTTTATTTTTATACATAATTGACTCAATGACAGTTGCCATTTTTCCTGAACTAATAGAAGGTATCACATTGAAATTATAAATTTAAAAAATAAGAATAATATCCAAATCATAAATATCAGTGATAAACTATATTAAAATAAATGCTAAAATTATGCTATAGCCAAAGCATATAACATACTGTATCATTTCATTAAATACAATAAAACCCCAAACATTTCTATAGGGCTTACTGTGTGCCAAGCTCTGTGCTAAGTGCTTTATATATATTTATTTACTGCTCTCAGTATCCAACAGGGCAAATATAATCATTATTCTTAATTTACATAGTAAGAAATTAAAATGTAAAGAGAGTTAGTTACTAGTCAAAGACCAAATAATTAGGATGAGTATTTATCAATGACCAAAACACATTAAATCATTTCTGGTTTTGAGATTATCACTTAAGTAATGAACTACTAATAGCACTTTAAGTTTGTACCTGAGATAATTATGTCACTTAGTACATTTAAGAAAATCAGTCCTGGCTGTCTGACTCAGTGGGTAGACGTTGGCCTGATGTATGGACATTCCAGGTTCGATTCCCGGTCACAGGAGAAGAAATGACCATCTACTTCTCTACCTCTTCCTCTCCCCCTTCTCTCCCTCTTCTCTTTTACAGCCAGTGTATTGATTGGTTCAAGTGTCAGCGCTAGGTGCTGAGGATAGCTCGGTTGGTCCAAGTGTCAGACTCAGGCACTAAGAATAGCTCAGCTGATTTGAGCATTGGCCCCAGACACAGGTTGCTGGGTGGATCTTAGGGTATATGCGAAGGTCTGTCTCACTAGCTCCTTTTCTCTCACTTAAAAAAAAGAAAATTATTAATGATCTAAATTCTTATATAGATTTCAAGGCTGAACTATGCAGTCTTTTTTTTTATTGTGGTAAAATATATCTACCATAAAATTTAACATTTTAACCATTTTAAAATATGCAATTCAGTTGCATTAGGTACATTCACAATATTATGCAGCCATCAACACTCTCCATCTCCAGAACATTTTCATTATCCCAATTTCTCATTTTAAGAAATGAAAAACGAACAAGACCAGGTGGTGCCGCAGTAGATAGTGTGTCGGACTGGAATGCAGAGGACCCAGGTTCAAAACCCTGAGATAGCCTGACCTGTGGTGGTGCAGTGGATAAAGCGTCGACCTGGAAATGCTGAGGTCACCAGTTTGAAACCCTAGGCTTGCCTGATCAAGGCACATATGGGAGTTGATGCTTCCTGCTCCTCCCCCCTTCTCTCTCTCTGTTTATCTCTCTCTTCTCTCTCTCTCTTTCTCCTTTCTAAAATGAATAAATAAAATAAAAATAAAATTTAAAACAAAACAAAAACCCTGAGATCACCAGCTTGAGTGTGGGCTCATCTGGCTTGATATGGGCTCATCAGCTTGAGTGTGGGTTTCTGGCTTGACCGTGGGATCATAGACATCACCCTATGGTCCCTGGCTTGAAGCCCAAGGTCACTGTTTTGAGCCCAAGGTCACTGGCTTGGGCAAGGGGTCACTCACTCTGCTGGAGCCCCCCAGTCAAGGCACATATGAGAAAGCAATCAATGAACAGCTAAAGCACCACAATGAAGAACTGATGCTTCTCATCTCTCTCCCTTCCTGTCTGTCTCTCTCTGTCCCTCTCTCTCTGTCTCCTTCTCTCTGTCACTGTCTTTCTCACTAAAAGAGAGAGAGAGAGAGAGAGAGAGAGAGAGAGAAATGATTCCTATAGGGAACATGAGAAATCTGAGGCTCCATAGGATTTCTGTATGCATGTCTTTTTCTTTCATTTTTTTTAAAGACCTGATTCATATTAGAGAGAAGAGACAGATGATAGACAGATAGATAGGTGGGAGGGAGGAGCAGGAAGCATCAACTCCCATATGTGTCTTGACCAGGCAAACCCAGGGTTTCAAACCAGCGACCTCAGTGTTCCAGATTGATGCTTTATTCATTATGTGATCATAGGTCAACCTGTATGCATGTCCTCAGGAAATGTCTGTCTCCTTAGTTTTAGTCAACCTTGAACATATTCTTACTTACTCTCAAAAGCTTATAAGGAAATGGTGCATCACTAGGATGTACATTCCAATCAAAACAATATGAACCATTAGGTGAGAAATTAGGTGGTAAAAGATATCAGATGAAGAAAGATTAATCAAGAATTTATATTGCCCTGCCAGTGGTGGTGCAGTGGATAGAGCGTCAACCTGGAACACTGAGGTCGCTGGTTTGAAACCCCGGGTTTGCCCAGTCAAGGCACATACAAGAAAAAATCAATGAAAACTCAAGTGAAGCAATTACAAGTTGATGCTTCTCTCTCTCTTTTCCCCCTTTCTAAAATCAATAAATAAAATCCCTAAACAAAAAAAAAGAATTTATAAACCCCCACAGTTGAAATGATGCCTGGTTTCAACATAATGAAGACTTAAATTCAAGCATGAATACTTTTATTAAGTCATCAAAACAAACAACAAGAAAACTACAGAAAAATTACCTTTCTCTCCAACTACTAATACTGTCCCAGGGGCAGTGATAGGGGTTGGAGCAGTCTCCATGGGAGGGTTTGATTGTTTTCACTTCTGTAAGAAGATATACATTGCATTATTGTATACGTTTGTCACTTCCTAAAACCTATTTTGAGGCTTATTTGCTTCTTCTGATGTAACCTGAAAATGTTCAAATATCTAGTTCTTCAGAGAATATTTTCTAACTATAATATAATCCATATATAATACAATAATATATTCTATATTTATTATATTAAATAAAATGTAATGATATATTGCAACAGAAATCATTTGCTGTGTACTGACATTTTCTTATAAACTACACATTATTCATGTAAAACATGAAGAAATATGCTGTTGGCATTGAGAATAAGCTTGCTCACCTGGTTCAGGCTTTGGTTTGGGTTCAGATCAGGGAGAGGTATTGCTGGCTTTATGTCAGGCACTAAAAAGTCCACAACAATAAGCAGGTTAACACAGTATTTTTAAAGTTTTTCACAAAGTCAAAACAAAATTAGGCAGACAAGTCTTGGAAGATACTAAAATTGATATACATAGTCACCTAATCAAGAATTTAATCTAAGTTCATTTGTATTTTAAACAAAATATTTGGAAAATATTAGAAGGCAATTTTATTGGTCCTAGTGGTGTTGTTCATCTCACTGATCATAAATATATATATTTTCCCCTAGTGTTTAAAACTTAGTAATTTATTTAAAAGGGGATGATCATTAGCCAATTGCACATAAGAGTGGCATGGTAAAGACAGTTAAGCTGACTAGATTAAAGGTCACATGTTCAAATTGTAATGCCAGTGTAATGATATTTTAAATGATGTATATTTGCATTTTTAGAAACCATTAAGAAAGTGTCAGTAAGTTTGTACCTTTTGCTGGTTCAGGAATTTTCTTTTCTGTTTTTGTGACTGTGGCTGGAGGTGCTTCAGCCTCTTCAGCAGCTTCTGGAGGTGGTTCTGGTACTTGAAGATAATAAGGTTATTTTCTAGTGTAATACTTAGAAATCAACTGATATGAAATAACTAGATCAAATTGTTTTTCAAAAACTCAACTGATGGCTTTTTACATCTCTAAATCAATAAAAATTAAAAAATTAAAAACCTATATTCAATCAATTAATTTCTATTTCTTTTGACTGTCTTAATTTTCTTTATTTCATCCACTTCTTTCCTTTAGCTCCCCTTTCCAAGTCACTTTCATAATAGTTACCAATACCTAAACCTTTCATAATAAGCTAATAATTAAAAAAACCACTTAAAAGCCCCCAAATTTTAAGAAACTTTTGCTGACACTCTCCCTTTTGCTGAAGTTATTCTGCAGTCAACTTGATTCTTTCACAGTCATTTCTATTAAAAGAACTTAAGTAGCAAAGCAATCATAACAGTAAAATACAGAAAAATACACGAACAGATTTGAGAATTACTACAAAAATGTCTCTAAAGAAAGCAGACGGGATGACGTCCAAGTAATGGCGCAGTAGGAAGCAATACCAATAAATCTCCCCCAAAACTCAACAAGATCTTCAACCAGAAACAGAAAAACCTATCCTTGGAGCCTCCAGATGTTTCGCAATACACCCGAAGGTATGGTCGAGCGAAAAATTGGCTAAATATATAATCAAACCCCGAAGGAAATAGGGAGTAAGAAATGCTCCGCCTTCCTCACTAACCTAAACAGGGCTGCTTTCACTGGGAACTGAGGGTATAGAAACTAAGGCGGGCAAAGGGGGTGAATAGATCCAGGCTGTGGCACAAACAGCCGAACCAGGCTGTGGCACGGAGATCCAAGCTGAGGAAAAACTGTGCCTGTGGCAACCCAGTCAATACAAGCTAACACTCGCACCAAACCCAGACAAAGAAAGACAAGCAGGGCAGCCATTTTCCCCAATCTCCTGGTCGTTGCGTGCAGATAGTGGGCGAGAGATTCCTTCGAAAGCCCCGGGAGTAGGCGCCCATGTTATCCCACAGAGGGGCAGAGTCAGAGACCTTTGTGTGCGGAATCTCTGGGCTGCCCCAGTGCCCTGAAAAAGCCGCGAACGGGGAGGGAGTGAGAGCCAATTCCAACGCTGGAATTTTTCCGTGCAGGCGGGAGTTTCACTCAGAGGGTGAGGCAGCCGGCCTGATATCCTGGTCTGCACGCACGAAGAGTGGGCAAGAGACTCCTCCCAGCACCTCAGGAGTGGGCGCCCGTGTTATTCCACAGAGGGGCAGAGTCAGAGGCCTCTGTGTGGGCCAAAAGCGGAATCTCGGGCCGCCCCAGCACCCTGAAAAAGCCGTGCATGGGGAGGGAGTGAGAGCCAATTCCAATGCTGGAACTTTTCCGTGCAGGCTGGGGTTTCACTCAGAGTGTGAGACTTCCGGCCTGATATCCTGGTCTGCGCACAGATAGTGAGCAAGAGTTTCCTCCAAGCGCCCCTGGAGTGGGCGCCCGCCCATGTTACCGGACAGAGTGGCAGAGCCAGAGGTCTTTGAGTGGGTGGAAGCCCCGCCTGATTATGCTAGCAGCTCTGACTGACTGAGCCTTACCCAGAGCCCTGTGCTGAGTGGGAATAGAGTGGGGAGTTGCCAGCTCTTTGAGCCTCTTACTATCCAGGCAGAGGCAGCAGCAACCCCATAGCTGGATTATCAGGCTACTAATTGAGGAAGGAAAGACTAGGAGAGAGGCTCCAGGAACACGGACTCTCTCACTGGCAGAGCCTATAAATGCTAATGAGCCTTGACTGCCAATGAGACTGAAGCACAATACATGATATCGCCATAGAGACTTATCAACTGCAAACCTCTACCTGAGCGTGCCAAAGGGGCAGAACCCGGGTACAGAGTCACTGACCAGGAAGAGGGAGAGAAAAGAAAAAGCAAGAAGATAACCTCTCAAAATCAAGAATAATCCGCAGACTTTATAACCTATCCCATTTTATTATATTTGTTCGTTTGTTTCTCTTATCTTCATTCTTGATTTTTTTTTTCCTCCTCCAACTTGGTTGTTTAACTCTCTGCCGGTCTTACTCTCTCCTCTCCTTGAACTACACTACCCATAAGTGTTACACCTCCCATTATCTTTTCTTTCCTCTTCCTTTCTCTCTATGAGGGTTGCACTCCAAAACCCTTAACTCTCTCTCTCTCTCTCCTCTTTTTTCTTTTTTCTTCTTTTAGTGGTACCCTCTTTTTTTCTCTCTCACTCTTTCTTTTCTCCCTCTATATTAGTTTCTTCCTTTCTCCTTTACGTCTCCTCTCATTTAAACCTCAATAACGAACAAATTATCTTATCTGGGACTCAAACTTATGTTTCTAGCATTTTGGGAGGTTTTTACTTCACCTTTTTAACTAACTAGCAGTGCACCCATCCCTGGCTCTACATTTTATCTAGTTCTTGTTCCACTAAATACAATAGTAATTTTTTAATTTGTCCCCCCATTTTCCTGTTTCCCTCTTATTCCTCTCATCATAATTCTTAGTCAACCAACACCTAAAAGCAAATCATTTTATTCTTGACCCAAATTTTTTCCTTATTTGCTTTTTGTGGGTCCATACCTCATTTTTTTTCTTTTTTTCTTTTTCTTTTTTTTTTGCCCCTTTATTACTTATCCCCAATTCAGGCCCTCCATTACAGGCATTGTTTGTTCTATCTAGTACAATATAATTCACAGTTCACCACAAGATTTTCTCAAGAAAGAGGGGAGAGGAGAGGAGAGGAAAAAAGGAGGGGGGAATAATTTCCTTTTTTTAATTTTTATTTTATTTTTTCTTTATTAATTTTTTAAAAAAATAACACTTCAATTTTTTATTTTTATTTTTTAACTTTTTATTCTTTATTAAATCTCATTAATACTATCAACAAAACCACCCTCAGATGCCATTAAGGAAGAGAAAATCGAATATCATGGATACAAAAGAAAGAGAGGTAACACAGATAGATGAGGAAAAATCTATGGAGAAAAAATTTAATATATTGGAAACCTTGGAGTTAAACGACAGAGAATTTAAAATAGAAATCCTAAAAATACTCAGAGATATACAAGAAAACACAGAAAGGCAATTTACGGAGCTCAGAAAAAAACTCAATGAACACAAAGAATATATTTCCAAGGAAATTGAAACTATAAAAATAAATCAAACAGAGATGAAAAACTCAATTCACTAGCTGAAAAACAGGGTAACAAGCTTAGCTAATAGAACAGGCCAGATAGAAGGTAGGATTAGTGAAATAGAAGACAAGCAACTTGAGGCACAACAGAGAGAAGAAAGAGACAGAAAAATTAAAAAAAATGAGATAGCCCTACATGAATTATCTGACTCCATCAAAAAGAATAACGTAAGAATAATAGGTATATCAGAGGGAGAAGAGAGAGAAAATGGAATGGAGAACATACTCAAACAAATAATAGATGAGAACTTCCCAAGCCTGTGGAAAGAACTAAAGACTCAAATTCAAGAAGCAAACAGAACTCCAACTTTTCTTAACCCCAACAAACCTACTCCAAGGCACATCATAATGAAATTGGCACAAACCAATGGCAAAGAAAAAATTCTCAAGGCAGCCAGGGAAAAGAAGAATACAACATATAAAGGAAAGCCCATTAGATTATCATCAGATTTCTCAGCAGAAACTCTACAAGCTAGAAGAGAGTGGACCCCAATATTTAAAGTCCTGAAAGAGAGGAACTTTCAGCCATGAATACTATACCCATCAAAGCTATCCTTCAAATATGAAGGAGAAATAAAAACATTCACAGATACAGAAAAGATGAGGGAATTTATCATCAGAAAACCCCCACTCCAGGAATTACTAAAGGGGGTTCTCCAATCAGATACAAAGAACAAAAAAAAAACAGAGCCACAAGTAAAAGCTCCAAGAAGAACACAATAAAACCAAATTTAAACTGTGACAACAACAAAAAGAAAGGGGAGGAGAGGATGGAGATTAACAGTAGCAAAGGACGATGGAGTACAAAAGTACTCACAAAATAGTGCACTACAATGAACAGGGTAAGAACCCTTTTCATTACTTAAAGGTAACCACCATTTAAAAATCCACCACAGAAGCACATGATTTAAAAAAGATAGCAACAGAGGAAATATGTATGGAATACAACCAAATAAAAACAAAAGATAGAAAAATGAAAGAGAAGGATCAAACAAGACACAAAACTAAGAGGAAGCAATATATAAAATGGCAATAGGGAACTCACAAGTGTCAATAATTACACTAAATGTAAACGGATTATACTCACCAATAAAAAGGCACAGAGTAGCAGAATGGATTAAAAAAAAAAATCCAACTGTATGCTGCCTACAAGAAACTCATCTAAGTACAAGGATAAAAACAAATTCAAAGTGAAAGGCTGGAAAACAATACTCCAAGCAAATAACATCCAAAAAAAAAGCAGGCGTAGCAATACTCATATCTGATAATGCTGACTACAAGACAGCAAAAAGTACTCAGAGACAAAAATGGCCATTTCATAATGGCTAAGGGGACACTGAATCAAGAAGACATAACAATTCTTAATATATATGCACCAAACCAAGGAGCACCAAAATATATAAGACAGCTACTTACTGACCTTAAAACAAAAACTGACAAAAATACAATCATACTTGGAGATCTCAATACACTGCTGACGGCTCTAGATCGGTCATCCAAACAGAGAATCAACAAAGATATAGTGGCCTTAAACAAAACACTAGAGCACCTGGATATGATAGACATCTACAGGACATTTCATCCCAAAGTGACTGAGTATACATTTTTCTCCAGTGTACATGGATCATTCTCAAGAATTGACCATATTTTAGGCCACAAAAACAACATCAGCAAATTCAGAAAAATCGAAGTTGTACCAAGCATATTTTCTGATCATAAAGCCTTGAAACTAGAATTCAACTGCGAAAAGGAGGAAAAAAATCCCACAAAAATGTGGAAACTAAACAACATACTTTTAAAAAATGAATGGGTCAAAGAAGAAATAAGTGCAGAGATCAAAAGATATATACAGACTAATGAAAATGACAATACGACATATCAGAATCTATGGGATGCAGCAAAAGCAGTGATAAGAGGGAAGTTCATATCACTTCAGGCATATATGAACAAACAAGAGACAGCCCAAGTGAACCACTTAACTTCACACCTTAAGGAACTAGAAAAAGAAGAACAAAGACAACCCAAAACAAGCTGAAGAATGGAGATAATAAAAATCAGAGCAGAAATAAATGAAATAGAGAACAGAAAAACTATAGAAAAAATTAACAAGAACAAGGAGCTGGTTCTTTGAAAAGATCAACAAAATTGACAAACCCTTGGCAAGACTTACCAAGGAAAAAAGAGAAAGAACTCATATAAACAAAATCCAAAATGAAAGAGGAGAAATCACCACGGACACCGTAGATATACAAAGAATTATTGTAGAATACTATGAAAAACTTTATGCCACTAAATTCAACAACCTAGAAGAAATGGATAAATTCCTAGAAAAATACAACCTTCCTAGACTGAGTCAAGAAGAAGCAGAAAGCCTAAACAGACCTATCAGTAGAGAAGAAATAGAAAACACCATTAAAAACCTCCACAAAAATAAAAGTCCAGGCCCTGACGGCTATACAAGCGAATTTTATCAAACATTCAAAGAAGACTTGGTTCCTATTCTACTCAAAATCTTCCAAAAAATTGAAGAAGAAGCAATACTTCCAAACACATTTTATGAGGCCAACATAACCCTCATACCAAAACCAGGCAAGGATGGCACAAAATAAGAAAACTACAGACTAATATCTCTAATGAATACAGATGCTAAAATACTAAACAAAATACTAGCAAATCAAATACAACAACATATTAAAAAAATAATACATCATGATCAAGTGGGATTCATCCCAGAATCTCAAGGATGGTTCAACATACGTAAAACGGTTAACGTAATACACCATATCAACAAAACAAAGAACAAAAACCACATGATCTTATCAATAGACGCAGAAAAGGCTTTCGATAAAATACAACACAATTTTATGTTTAAGACTCTCAACAAAATGGGTATAGAAGGAAAATATCTCAACATGATACAGGCCATAGATGATAAACCATCAGCTAACATCATATTAAATGGCACAAAACTGAAGGCTTTCCCCCTTAAATCAGGAACAAGACAGGGTTGTCCACTCTCTCCACTCTTATTTAATGTGGTACTAGAGGTTCTAGCCAGAGCAATCAGACAAGACAAAGAAATAAAAGGCATCCATATCGGAAAAGAAGAAGTAAAGGTATTACTTTTTGCAGATGATATGATCCTATACATTGAAAACCCCAAAGAATCCACAAAAAGACAACTAGAAACAATAAGCCAATACAGTAAGGTAGCAGGATACAAAATTAACATACAGAAGTCAATAGCCTTTCTATATGCCAACAATGAAACATTTGAGAACGAACTCAAAAGAATAATCCCTTCACGATTGCAACAAAAAAAATAAAATACTTAGGAATAAACATAACAAAGAATGTAAAGGACTTATATAATGAATACTATAAACCATTGTTAAGGGAAATCGAAAAAGATATAATGAGATGGAAGAATATTCCTTGTTCTTGGATAGGAAGAATAAATATAATCAAGATGGCCATATTACCCAAAGCAATATACAAATTTAATGCAATTCCCATCAAAATTCCAATGACATTTTTTAAAGAAATGGAGCAAAAAATCATCAGATTTATATGGAACTATAAAAAATCCCAAATAGCCAAAACAATCCTAAAGAAAAAGAATGAAGCTGAGGGCATTACAATACCTGACTTCAAACTATATTATAGGGCCACGACAATCAAAGCAGCATGGTATTGGCAGAAAAATAGACACTCAGACCATTGGAACAGAATAGAAAACCCAGAAATAAAACCACATATATATAGTCAAATAATTTTTGATAATGGGGCCAACAACACACAATGGAGAAAAGAAAGCCTCTTCAATAAATGGTGCTGGGAAATCTGGAAAGCCACATGCAAAAGAATGAAACTGGACTACAGTTTGTCCCCCTGTACTAAAATTAACTCAAAATGGATCATAGATCTAAACATAAGACCTGAAACAATAAAGTACATAGAAGAAGACATAGGTACTCAACTCATGGACCTGGGTTTTAAAGAGCATTTTATGAATTTGACTCCAAAGGCAAGAGAAGTGAAGGCAAAAATTAATGAATGGGACTACATCAGACTAAGAAGATTTTGCTCAGCAAGAGAAACTGATAACAAAATAAACAGAAAGCCAACTAAATGGGAAATGATATTTTCAAACAGCAGCTCAGATAAGGGCCTAATATCCAAAATATACAAAGAACTCATAAAACTCAACAACAAACAAACAAACAATCCAATAAAAAAATGGGAAGAGGACATGAACAGACACTTCTCCCAGGAAGAAATACAAATGGCCAACAGATATATGAAAAGATGCTCATCTTCTTTAGTTATTAGAGAAATGCAAATCAAAACTGCAATGAGATGTTACCTCATACCTGTTAGATTAGCTATTATTAACAAGACAGGTAATAGCAAATGTTGGAGAGGCTGTGGAGAAAAAGGAACTCTCATACACTGTTGGTGGGAATGTAAAGTAGTACAACCATTATGGAAGAAAGTATGGTGGTTCCCCAAAAAACTGAAAATAGAACTACCTTATGACCCAGCAATCCCTCTACTGGGTATATACCCCAAAAACTCAGAAACATTGATACGCAAAGACACATGCAGCCCCATGTTCATTGCAGCATTGTTCACAGTGGCCAGGACATGGAAACAACCAAAAAGCCCATCAATAGATGACTGGATAAAGAAGATGTGGCACATATACACTATGGAATACTACTCAGCCATAAGAAATGATGACATCGGATCATTTACAGCAAAATGGTGGGATCTTGATAACATTATACGAAGTGAAATAAGTAAATCAGAAAAAAACAGGAACTGCATTGTTCCATACGTAGGTGGAACATAAAAGTGAGACTAAGAGACATTGATAAGAGTGTGGTGGTTACGGGGGGGAGAGGGGAGAGGGAGAGGGAAAGGGGGAGGGGGAGGGGCACAAAGAAAACTAGATAGAAGGTGACAGAGGACAATCTGACTTTGGGTGATGGGTATGCAACATAATTGAACGACAAGATAACCTGGACATGTTATCTTTGAATACTATTGGATATTATTGATGTTGCCCCATTAAAAAAATAAAATTATTAAAAAACAACAACAACAAAAAATAATAAAACTTTTTCCTTATTGGTAAATCTTTGCTTGTAACTTAGACAAATATCATTGTCAGGATAACATAAGGACCATATAAAATAAAAAAATATTCAATAAAAAAAAAAAGAAAGCAGACAATGAAAAACACAGATGGGATATGAAGCCATGTTTGTAGCTAACTCCACTTATGTTTACAAGATAAACCTTTTGTTAAATGTCCATTCTGTTAAAAGACAACATCACAGATTGTTATTGAGATTTCTACCTGTAGGTTTTTTCATTTTTTCTACTTTTTAAGGTTCTACTTTACGTTCTTCTTCTTCAGGACTCTTTCTTAGAACTTAAAAGACAAAAAGGTTTATATGTAAACCAAGACAGACAAATGTAGATGTCGAGTAAAGCATAATTAACGTACAAAGCACAGAAAATGAAAAGCATGCGACCTGCTAGTGCACTGGGAAATTAGCATTCACACTAAAAGTGTAGCTTTTTCAATCAAAGGTTGTGATGTTAATTTAGAGCAGCACTCAAAGTTACTTTATAGCAATAGTCTATTCAGAGACAAGTCTGTGGCAGTAATGACCCAAACACAAAATGAATAATTTGAATAACAACAAACTCTAACCATAATTTATGTTGTAATTTTAATGAGAAGAGGAACATTTAAATAAGTATAAAGCTTACTGAAGGGGGATAGGTAAAGAAATGTAGCCTAGAGATCAGTAATTCTATGCGAGGACAAAGTTAGAACTTGATTCTTCATCTGGATATCTTGCTTTTAATTCTGTATTATCTTATTAGTATAAAATACTAGAAAGTTTCAGTTTTTTAAAAATATTTTTTATTAGTTGTGGTAATGTGTCATACTTTAGAACTGAATACTGAATTTAGGTTTAAGTAGTTTGGTGTAATTTAATTTAATAGGTTTAGTATATTTTACTATATAATTTGACCATGAAAATGACAGTTAGGGTCACTGATATTAGTTTAGAGTGTTATCAATTTAGTTATGTCTATTAAATAAATTTTAAAATACTATGAACACTTACAAAATTTCTGACTTCTTGTAAAACAGATATGAAAATTATCTTAATTTTAATGCCATTACAAATAAATTTTGATAAATAGGGATCTAATTGAAAGAAAACCAAGGGACAGAAACATTTGTAAATAAACATTTGTCTGTTTTTATATACCTAAAGCTGATATAATGGTTGAAAAATACTATATCGCTTTTGAGAACAACTTCTTCCTTTGATTCAGGTTTATGTTCAGGAGGTAATCTGCAAACTTTCTTTTCAACCATAGGCACTTAAATATAATTTCAAATTTTGAAGTGAATTCATACAAACACTAGGTTTCAACATTTAAAATGTCGCTTTCAAAACTAGCTAACTATAGGAGACTCCAAGATGGCAAAGGAGTAGGTTGACATACCGACTCTCAGCTCATACTACCAAACTGGATTACAAATTAATTTAGGAACAATCAGCATGAAAAACCAACTTTGCACTACACGAACAGGTCTCAAAAGCCAAGGAGCAAAGAAGAAGCCACACTGAGCCTGGTAGGGAGCACCGGGGCACGGTGGGGACTCCCCTACTTCCAGGAACAAGGGGGGGGGTGAGGCTGAGAGCCCAGAAGGGCTCTCATTCCAAGGAGAAGAGCAGAAAATATTGCTCACAGACACTTGCCTGGGGACCTGGGAACGAGGTGTGCTGAGAGGGCTGGCCTGTCTTCCAAAGTGAGGGGTAGAGGAATGTGTGGGATGACCTGAGAAGCTGACTCATCCAGTGCAGAGGCAGCCATAGCTGGGGGAGGGGTTGATCCCTCCACACAGCACAAGCCTAAAGTGGTTCCCCGTGACCCACCTCCAGAAAGCTCTCCAGCTGAAAACAAAAAGTGGGAGGAGGGGCAGTAACTCAGGCCTCCATGGAGATCTGAGATACACCTCCCCTACTGAAGTGGAGAAAGCACCAAGCCCCAGGAGAAAAGCTGGCAGATCACTTGCCTTCAGAGTCTCAGGTTACACCATGCATTCCTGGATACAGTTTCAAATAAACCCCCTGCTGAGACCAGTAAACAAGATTACCACCTAGCTAAGAAAACTGTGAAGAAATCATTTCATTCCCCTTTTCCTATAAACATTCCAAGATATATAAAAATTCAAATAATTGAATTGATCCTTCTTCAAAAAGAATTCTTTTTTTCCTGCAAATAATTGACATTTCCTTGGATGAACCAGGAAGGATGCTGAATTGGGATAGAGCAGCCACCTGAAATTTACATCAGCCCTTGACCTTTTATTGGTGTCATTTGATCAAGACCAGCTGTTGGACTAGAGGGCAAGGCCTTCTTTATACAGTCAGTATACCATTCAGAGATAACAAGAGTTCTCTGGTGTTGCCATTGGGGTTTGTGGGCAGACACAGGAGGATAGGGGAGAAATAAGAAAGCTGAGAAAGAGAAAAATGGGGACTGAGTCAAAGAAGAGGGTGAGAGTAAGTGAAGGAAGAGCTACCATTTTGTGCATTAACACTCTTACCTTCTCCCACCCTCCACTATTTGGGATAAAAAATTTAATCAAGGGAAAAGCAGTAAGACCATATTTCGATCAATTAATTATAATACCTTTAGGTGGTGTGGTGCCTCTTCTTTGGGCTTTGCAACAACTTTTTTGGCATCTTTCTTTACAGCTTTTTTGGTCACTAAAAATAAGATGTCAGATGTAAATAACTAAAATGTTATTTTGGAAACTGTGAGGTTTATAAAGATACTTTTTTCATATAATTTGATGGTAACAAGAGACTTTGCCCATTACTGTAAGATTCTTGTTTCAGTACGATCTTGGACAAGAATGCAGAAGATATTTATTTTGGAGGGAGATAAAATATGTAGGGTGATCTTACATCTTAATTGATTTTATGCCTGCTTAGAGTGAAAGTTTTCAAAACATCAAGAATGAACTTAAGTGATATTAATAGAAAAGGCGCACATTTTAATCTTTGTTTCCCTTAGGGAGGAACATTTAAAATTTGTCAGGAAGAATAACATGTGAACTAGTAAAATTAAAGTCCTAGCTAAGATATATGTTGGAAATTTTCTTTTGTTGTTGCTGATGTTATATCTGAATCATGGCTCTAATAACAACTCGATTATAGGTCTTAGTATTTATGAATAAATAACCCTGTTTTCAACATTTAAAATATGATTTAATTTCTCAAGTTTCCCAGTGGGCACTTAAACTTAGTCTTGTTGACACTAATACTCAAAGAATAAATTTTTCATTAAGACAAATTATTTCTGACATAACTATAAATGGAAATCTAATTTATGATTTTTAACTTTTATTCCTCTTTGCTATCAGAAGTAGATGAAATATATTTGACTATGTTCATATACATTATAAAAATACTTTTCTTTGTTATTGGGATTGTCTTAGTCACAAAACTGGAAGATGTGTGTGTTTTAGACTGAATTTCTCCTGAGCCTGGCAGAAAAATAGCTCAAGCTTTTAACACCAATTGTAGTAGATAGTACGGGACAAGTATGTCAAATGTTGAAAACTGTTATAGTAGTAGTGGCTTTGCTATGAGAAAATGTGACTTGGACATGCAGAATTTTTTTCTGATGATGCTGGGAAAATTCTGACAACAATTCTGAACTCCCCCAAACTCTAGCAAGTCCCAGATAATCTATTGATAAATTCAACTATTTTGGGGTAGAACTAGTACTTAGTGAAATATATATTTAAGAGGAGCAATTTCCTGGCACACTCAAGAGCTCCTTGTGAGCTTATTCCTTAGCTTTTTAAAAAATTAAAATTTATTAAAAATATATTAATTCATATTTTTTAACAAAATAGTAAAATTTAAAGAGTATTTAACACTGCAATTGAGAAAACAACATAAACTATAATTTGCAACTTGACTGTAAATTATGATTTATTTCCATAAGCTTCATTAGAAATTGTTGCATTATCTTATTGATATGTAGTGGAAAAACATAAAACGTGAAATAAGCTTGCCATTAATGTTTAAGTAATTTCATTATAATAAAATATTTTAATATTAAGCATAGTTGTTGTTTTGTGTGGTGTTTTCAGACTTATAGGCCTATGTCTTGTGCATTGAGTTAGTTAATACTTAGAGGAAATAATTCATATTTTGAAAAGCAATCCAACCGGTTGATCACTACAGGGCCAATGTGTTGCATTAAACAGTATTTTTCAGGTCTGCAATAGTTAAATTCTATATTTTTACATGTAGGTAGAAAACATATAATACCTTCAACACGTTTTGCTGGTGGTTTCTTTTCTTCAGGTGATGGTAGCAAGAGAGGGATAGGAGAACAACTGTAGGAGGGATTTCTGAAAAAAATAAATGCCAACACCAGTTATATGGTTTGATTTCCCCTTTTGTGTGAAGCATAACAGTCTCATGATTTTCTTTCAGTACTTCAAAGGTGCTATACTACCAATTCATCAACCAAATAAAATAAAAAGAGCATATATTTATAATTATCACTACTCTTTTGCTTTGATCTTAGTTACACAGATGAGCACAACATGAAAGAATCTGTCCCTGCTCTCTGCTGTGGGTGGGCACTGGTCATTCCTTAGTGGTAGAACAGTGTTGTCCGGAGCCCAGGTGTTTGGTCCTGGATCTTACCTTCTGGTGGCACTGCTGTGATAGGCATGGTAGGGATGGGAACTCTGGAGTCAGGAATATCTGAAAAGGGACATTTAATGATAAGCATAGAGGGACTGAAAAGACACATATTTATTAGACAACTGATAAATAAGATGTGTTTGATTGTTAGTTTTTCCAACAGCGGAACCTAATGTATAGACACAAACCATATATAGGTGAGTTTTCTATGCAATGACACGGGCAAGTTTATTCTCTGTGGAAATATTTGTTCTGTGGCCATGCCATTTGTTATGATCCTAGATATCAGTTGAATGAGACCTTATCTCAAATTTCACATACTCTCAAAGCCTAACATTTGTATTATTTCCCTAAAAAATATTTACTGAAAAAAAGATATTTCTATACATTTTGGTTTGACTTATTTATTTATAAAATTATACTGAATGTATTATTAGCAAGGATTGATTTTTTAAAAATAAAGTTACCAAGAGGCTTCATCTCAAATTTGATTTCTGCAAAAGAAAATAATACCATTTTTATATTTAGAATTGTCTCAGCAGGGTATTTTGTTCCAAAGACTGCAATGTGGTCTTAATGGGGTGTGTTCTGACCTTTAGTTGTCAAGTACAGCTCTGCTGTGCTTCTCACTTCTCCTCTTGGCTCCAGTCGAGCGATTACTGAATAGACACCTAAGGAAAAGACTCAGCAAACTTTTTGTTTTCTGATATATTTGTCAACAACACTTCTTTATACAGATATAGTATGTATTATTTACACTTCTCTTTCCTAAAAACAACAATGATTCTATGTAGAATACAGAGTGTAGGTGTAAACAGCTAGAAATATATAAAACAGACAGGTTTTACATTATATATTCACAAGGACACTGTCAATTAAATTACCTTCATCATCTGGGGTCATGTTATGGATGGTCATATTGTGGCAGCGACCATCATTCCTAAAGTTGTATTTCTGGCTCTCAATCAGTTCTGTTGGTCCTTTATACCATGTAACAATGGCATCATCAAAGGACATTTCACACTCAAAGGTGGCAGATTGATGCTCGCTCACCACAATGTTCTGTATACACTTTGTAAACTGAATTGGTTCAGCTGTTTAAGTACAAAGAGAGCCACAGTTACAGACTATATAGAAAATTTCTCTCACCATGCTTTCCCCATCTTTTGGGGAATGGAAAATAGCTGAAAATATAAAACAAGAAGATAACTGCACTTTTCATCAGAAACAAAAAAATTAACCCAATACTTAAATGTATTTCTATAGGATTAATGTAGCAAAGTATAAAGAAGCCCTTGAAAGTCCTTAAAATATTTACAGGAAGGCGATTGTCAAGGGTCCTTATAACCTAAAAGTAAAATGATACTTTAAAAATATTAGTAAAAATGGGAAGTTCAAAATAAAGAAAACATAAACTTAATTTTACTCTATATTCTTTTTTGAAATTCTTCTGTAAAATAATTTTGCTATTTAGGATCTAGAACTGTTTACTGTTTGACATGTATAACTTTCTTTGTGAAATAATTTCAAATTCAATAAGAAATATGCACTTCTAAACTTCAGAAGATTCATTTTTAAGAGTTCTGAAAGATGCTATGTAAGCACCTGGGGCGTGCTGAAGGAGACTACCCCTGAGCAAAGCAGGGTGCTGAGTAGGAGAGTGGCTGAATATTTACATAAAGTTTTATCTGGAAGTCCAGACAATGTGGAACAGCATCATGAACACCTTAGATGCCATATGCACCCGGTGAGCTTTTATTTGGCAGGATCATAGTGAAATATGCATTATTTTAAAGAAGATAAATGGTTTCTTTTTCTTTTTAAGTTTTGACCTTACGGTTTTTTAAAAATTATTTTTATTTATTTATTCACTTTAAAGAGGAGAGACAGAGAGAGAAAAATGGGGAGGAGCAGGAAGCATCAACTCCCATATGTGCCTTCACCAGGCAAGCCCAGGGTTTTGAACTGGTGACCTCAGCATTCTAGGTCAACGCTTGATCCACTGCACTATCACAGGTCACCAGTCGGTGGTGCAGTAGATAGAGCATTGGACTAGGACACAGAGGACCCAGGTTCAAAACTCCGAGATTGCCTGGCTTGAGTACGGGCTAACCAGCTTGAGCAAGGAGTGAGCTGGCTTGAGCATGGGATCATAAACGTGACCCCATGGTTGCTGGCTTAAGCTCAGGGTTGCTGGCTTGAGCAAGGGGTCCCTCGCTCTGCTGTAGCAACCCTCTACCCATCAAGGCACATATAAGAAGGCAATCAATCAACAACTAAGGTGCCCCAACAAAGAATTTCATTACAATTACAGCTGTAGAAATATAGGTAAACAGATGGAAGGAAGGAGAGTCAAACAGAGCTACCCCAAAATATAACCCAGGGGTCATTGTAAAGTATTATAATTTATTTGTTTATATTTTCTTTCTGCTTTTCTAAACTTCCCATCTAATTTTAGCCATCTACTTTAACAATGAGGAAGACATTATCATTGATATGCAAGATTACAATATTACTTGATGCTAACAAAACTTGCTATTGGTTGGGTTATGTGAGAGTTAAGTATGCTTTGATAGAATCGAGAACACTGCAAAAATTAAAAAGATAAACATTCTCTGAATCTCTTCAAATAATTTAATTATGCTTTTTGTCTAAATCAGAAAGACAAATTAGAGACTGTATTATTCAATAAATAATTGTAATATTTCGACAATATTTTGTGCACTTTAAAATCCTTGCTGAAATGGTTAAAAGAAAATCTAGATAACATTTGTATTCTGACATCTGATAGCCTAAATTAGGCCAAAGAAAAATATTTGTAAGATGACTTTCAAAAGAAGCAAACATGTTCTCTCTCATCTTGAAAAACCTGCTAAACTGTATCTACCTAAATATCACTGTTCATTAATATAGATGAATAATTTCTTTACACCAAACCTACAGGAATTGAATATAGTATAGTTACATCTTAGTACACTTAATGTTGTGTATAAGATACAAAAAATTAATTTTCTTTAATGTCATAAAAGTAGCCTTTGCTACCTCATCCTTTATGCTTGTCTAAAACTAGAACACAAAATTCAGGTTCAAAAAGTGTAACACAAGAGTGAACTCTGTAGACAATATCATTCCATGGGAATCACACGTGCACAACGCCCACAAAACAGATCTCCACTAACGTATTGTACTTAAGAAAGCAAAACTAATTCCTAGTATTTTCTTAAATCTCAAGATGTCCTCAAATTTTCTTACTTTTTCTTCCTGAAAGATAATTAATAACTACCACTCTCCTAACATAAAATTTCAATTTCAGTAAACTCTGTAATTTAGCACCATTATTAAAAGTGAATTATTAAAAATAGCATTTAATATTCAAATCCTTTCTTTTTGAGTTATTAATTATTTTCACTTCATTCATTCTGTTCTAGATCTATTGGATACAAGGCATCATGCTACCTCAGCTGGAATACAAAAACATTTGACGTAGTCTTATATCCTCATTGCCTCAAAGAAGCTTCCTTCTTGATTGGGAAGATGTGCCAACACACCTCAACATATCATGTAAAGAGAAGCTCTCTCCTCAGCACTTCTGTTGCAGAACCTCTGAAGCAAACAGATGTCAGAGATATCCCCTGAAATTTTGCCAGTGGTATTCTTTTCTCCTGGGCACATTCTAGGGAAGATGTTTTCTTTGATTGTTTGTTTGTTTGTTTGCTATTGTTGTGGTGGTTTCTAAATCATGAAACATCAAGGAACACTATAAAAAATATCAGAGCCACCTTTCCTAAATCTTCACAGCAAATCTATAGTAATTTCAATTAGTGATTCAAAGAGCACTTAGCATACCCCACTTAAATATAACTACAAAGGACACACTGGCTCAAATATAAGTGATTATAGGATTAGCCTCAACTTCCCTCTTTTTCATACATGTCGTATCTTGAATTTTCTAGACAGCATAACTGGGACAACAGGACTATAGTTTCCTTGTGTGTGCCCTGCGCACCACTTGAGACACTGTAAGTACGAGCCAGACACCTCTAGCAATCATTTTAATGAATCAAAGGGTAAATCCAGGCATGCTCATAAGTGAGAAAAAGACCCACTACAAAAAAAACTTAGGTGATCTTTGATAGCTTCTTGGTTATGATTATCTGTAACTCTACCACTCACCAGTAATATCACTAATGGAAATTTAAACTTACTTCTTTGGGAGAAAATGTTATGCCGCATTCCATGGATGTCTGTTCTTCTAACTCTAAAAAATACACACCAGGTTGTTCAGGATCTGTGTGTTTCCCTGTAAGACAGGGAAAAGTACATGTAAAAGAAGCCAGAAACATATGGATAACACCATTGTTAAATGTGGAAATGAAACATTGAGAAATCTCACTAATGTGTTCATAATGATCAAAAAGTAGTTGTTAAAATATCTGCAGGGCTGTGTAAGGTTGCTGGGTTACAGGATTGCTCCAAATACCAAAATTCTAACCCGCAAATCTAATATCCAGACATGGAGCTAGTATACATGCAATCGGCAAAACAAACAGTAAACCCATTTTTTAAATCCTGCAAAGTTTGAGAAGCACATCACAATCCTATTCAGATGAACGTAGAAAGGAATAAAGGGTAAGATCATGTAACTCAGTGGTCCTCAACCTTTCTTGGGCCATGGACCAGTTTAATGTCAGAAAATATATATTTTCACGGACTGGCCTTTAGGGCGGGATGGATAAATGTATCTCATGACCGAGACAAGCGTCAAGAGTGAGTCTTAGACGGATGTAACAGAGAGAATCTGGTCAGTTTTTAAAAATAAAACATCGTTCAGACTTAAATATAAATAAAACGGAAATAATGTAAGTTATTTATTCTTTCTCTGTGGACCAGTACCAAATGGCCCACGGATGGGAACCGGTCCGCAGCCCGGGGTTTGGGGACCACTGATGCAACTGACTGACTCTTAGGTCTGAGGACATTGGGAGACAGCTTTTCCAGTGAAGATGGAGCAGGAAACACTCCGACCTCCTCTGATGCCTTAAAGAGTCCACAAAGAAAGGAAACACAACTTTATACAAGAAAACTCTTGACAAAATGGTACAAAAGTACTGGGTGAAGATACAGAAACAGTCGTTCAACAATAATGCAAAATTCAGGTTCAAAACGTGTAACCATTTAAATTAACTTTTTTTTTTTGTATTTTTTGTATTTTTCTGAAGTTGGAAACAGGGAGGCAGTCAGACAGACTCCCGCATGTGCCCGACCGGGATCCACCCGGCATGCCCACCAGGGGGCGATGCTCTGCCCATCTGGGGTGTTGCTCTGTTGCAACCAGAGCCATTCTAGCGCCTGAGGCAGAGGCATGAAGCCATCCTCAGCGCCTGGGGCCAACTTTGCTCCAATGGAGCCTTGGCTGCGGGAGGGGAAGAGAGAAACAGAGAGGAAGGAGAGAGGGAGGGGTGGAGAAGCAGATGGGTGCTTCTCCTTTGTGCCCTGGACGGGAATTGAACCCGGGACTCCTGCACACCAGGCCGACGCTCTACCACTGAGCCAACCGGCCAGGGCCTTAAGACTCACTCTTGATGCTTGTTTCGGTCACGTGATACATTTATCCGTCCCACCCTAAAGGCCAGTCTGTGAAAATATTTTCTGACATTAAACCGGTCCATGGCCCAAAAAAAGTTGGGACCACTGCTCTAATGGACATTACTATATCAACTGACAAATTTTAGGAGAACCAACTATTTTCAAATATGAAAAAAGTATTTTATGCAATCCATGTAAGCATTACTTGAGACTGCCTAAATTAAAAATATATATACATGTTACAGCATGAAAATTAAAGTTATATTACTAAATATATGACGTACTGAACAGAGACTATGCAGAATTAGAGTTCAGTGTTTTATAAATAGGTGAGAATTTGGTATGTTAGTTTTGTTCTTTTATTATCTATAATCAGAAGTGGATCTTAAAAGCTGTGAGTGGCATCAGTATCCCTGTACAGTAATCTCAGAAATATACAACAGGGTACAGAAAATTCCCAACTGACCTACTAATATCCCATACTATTATTTTACAGCTGCTATTAAATATGTGCACAAAGTATTCATTTTAAGACAATAGTATTTTTCTAATAGACATTAAACTTCAACATATTTCTATTAGTTTTTAAAATATGTCACTTATTGGGAGAAATTTAAACATGAAAGTACTTTTTCACATTACAATGTTAGAGTCTATATTTATAGCTTTTAAAAGCTATACAAGACTCAGGCTAGCTTTACCGAAGGGAGCAGGTAAACTGGGGATTCTTTGATTGTGGTCTTAGGTGACAAGGGAAAGAGTGATTTTCTCCAATAATTAAATGGAGCATGCTTATGGAAGTTCATATTCACTCCTACTTTCACAGTTTTACAGGGAGGAGCACAGATTAATCTCAAAAGTATGAAAGTATATTCAGGTGCTTTCTCAACTTCCAATTACGCATGAAAGAAATAGCCGTTACCAAGATGTCTTTCTCTATTGCAGAAGTGGTCGGTTTGGGAAATGTACTTTTATCAGGAGCAGGTGAGTCTAAGACAGCATCTTGTTGCCTAAGAAAATGATAAACACACTACTTAAATGTCTATAAAAAATAATTTTATATCAGTAGATATAAAAAAGGCTAAAACTGCCTGACCAGGCGGTGGCGCAGTGGATAGAGCGTCGGAATGGGATGCGGAAGACCCAGGTTTGAGACCCTGAGGTCGCCAGTTTGAGCACAGGCTCATCTGGTTTGAGCAAGAAGCTCACCGGCTTGAGCCCAAGGTAGCTGGCTCGAGCAAGGGGTTACTCGGTCTGCTGAAGGCCCGTGGTCAAGGCATATATGAGATAGCAATCAATGAACAACTAAGGTGTTGCAACGCGCAACGAAAAAGTAATGATTGATGGTTCTCATCTCTCCGTTCCTGTCTGTCTGTCCCTGTCTATTCCTCTCTCTGACTCTCTGTAAAAAAAAAAAAAAAAGGCTAAAACTGTCTTTTGTTAAATCATAAGGAAAAAATCAGTGGTTGAACATTTTATAAATAGTATGCACATTTGTTTGGTACCATATTTTTCACAGATACTCTCTCTTTATTGACAGAGAGACAGTTACTCTATATTGGAAATGGTTTACAAGACCTAATTCAGAGGTCACATTCTGCTTCATGGGCCTTACTCATTCTTCATCATTACTCAAAAGTCAACTCTCTCTTCTCTGAAATGTTATAGGAGCATTCTTGCACTATTCATAAATTATATATAATTATTTATAAATTTGAGATTTGAAAGAGCACTGATGGAAAAGACTTTAAATGTAGTTTTGCAGAAGACACATATATTTTGCAAAAGACCATTTCTCTGATTTTTAAGGAGAGTCAAGTTAACACTGAGTGACATAGAAGCTCATATGCTTTTGTAGTTATTATTGGCTAAGTGTTCATATAATACAATGATATTCTAGCTGTAATTCAATTTAAAATCTATACCAGATATGAGCCACAGTTTGTGACTACTTGTGGGACTCTCCTGTGTGGGAAGGCAGAGTTCATTCACATCGTCAGGAAAAATAAGACCTGTGGTGGCGTAGTGGATAAAGCATCGACCTGGAAATGCTGAGGTCGCCGGTTTGAAACCCTGGGCTTGCCTGGTCAAGGCACATATGGGAGTTGATGCTTCCAGCTCCTCCCCCCTTCTCTCTCTCTATCTCTACTCTCTCTCTCTCTCTCTGTCTGTCTCTCCCTCTCCTCTCTAAAATGAATAAATAAAAAAATAATAAAAAAATAAAAAAAACAAGAATCTGCTACTGAAGCAGGTTTTAGAAAAATAAAAAAATAAATAAAGGAAAAATAAGTTGTTCTGGAATAGCTTTAACCTCTTTATCATTGAATATATCATGCTCTGGATCTGGGATGGTTACAGATCAGTGATGCTGCTGTATCATAAAATATTTCCTCCATCTAACTGTCATGTCTACCTTAGTCAAGTTAAGAAAAAAATAATACATGCCAAAAAATAATGGTTAATATTTTTCAATCTAACATTTTCCAGATGTTCAGGGGGAAATTATTGTATTTTTAATTCTGTAGCCAGCTCAGTCATTAATTAAAGAGTAAGAACAAAATAGAGATGTTTACAGAGTTGAAAGTCTCTAGTTTAGACCCCACAGATTCTCATTAAAGGAGCTACTAAGAAATGAGCTTTAGGAATAAAAAAATAAACCCAGAAGTGAAGAGTGCAATGTACAGAAAATTTCTAAGTAATTAGAAAACATGTTAGTAAATCTAAGTAAATGTTAACTTAAAAAAGTATGGAGAATTTTAAAAAATAAAATAAACAATAATCACATGGGAAATGCAAAGGATAGTTCAGAGATAACTTAAAGCATTCCAAGATCTATTTGTCCTATTTGGAGTAGGAAGGAATAAAATGAATTTTAAACTTTAAAAATAAATTATAATATGTGGTTTTAAATGTTAAGGAACCACTAAAAGAACAGAAATATATTTGATAGCTTTTAAGTCAATAAGAATAAAGAAAAGAGAAAATTCAAGTCAGTCAAATGTAGGGAAAAAATAAGCAAACATACAAAATAAATTGGTAGAAGTTAAGCCCACATGTATAAGAAATACCCATAACTATGCACTGTAAATGGCAATAAATATACTATTGAGGTATAAAAACTCTTAGATTAAATTTCAGTAAGTCCACTCTAAAAGGTATACCTAAAAAATGATATAACATGGTTGATTTCTGTTTCTTATAACACAGTAGTAAAGATTATCTGAAAAACCTCCCAGTACAATTCTCTAAATATTGAATTATGTGTCACGAAGTTCCTATGCTCGGAGGAAATAAATGGCAAGGCAAAGCCTTCAGGGAAATCCCGAGGCAATGGCTGCCCTTGGGGTGTGTGGTCTTGGACTTGCCTGCTCAGGTGCACCAGGAGGTAACTGCGTGGCCGGAGTGAAACTGGGAATTCAAATGGGAGCCCTGTATGAAGAAGACTGAGGGTTCTGCCCTCAATCACAGTAGGCCAGGACTGACACACACCGGGAGCAGTGTCAAGAAAAACCATCTGTCTTGGCCAGGACACGGGACACTGGGTAAAGGAAATGTTGCTTCTAAGAACTTTTAACCAGAGGCCTACCGCCCACGGTTTTGAGTGTTGACTTTACACTGTTCGCGTGGCCTGAGAGTGTGTACTCAAAGAACGTGACATAGGTGAGTCCAGCTGAAAATACCTTAGTGGCACCTGTCAAAAGCAAACTCCAAACCGCTCTAGTAGGGGCACATGCCCACGCTCCAGCTCCACAGGACTCCCACGGAACCCCTTTCCTTTGAAGCACATGGTACCCACTGTCCTCCCTTCCAGTTGGCCAGCCAGCCAGCAAAGTGCCACAGGGAAAACACTTAAATGGGAGACGATAGGTAAGTTACTCATTGCAATGTGTCCTCTACTGGTTCACAGATGGCAGCGTGCACACCGTGAGAGTCATAACAAGAGAAAGAGGGTACAGAGCAACTGGCCGGAAGCTGTGAGGAAATGAGCAAGACGGGCTACCGACGCAGATCCTATCGCTCTCCGTACACAGATCCAGCCTCAGACCAGCAGGCCCAGGCCCTGCTCACACTGCTGGTCCTTCACCCCAATTCCTTCCTTTTCCACACAAGGAGACCCACAATGCAGAGCAGTCATCACATCAGCTGAGCCAGTGAACTGAGGGAAAACACTGTCCCAAACCTTCTACTAGCCACCAGGGCTACAACCAGATCTCCTAGACAGCCTGTTCTCTCAGCTAACACCAAGTATTAACCTTGGACCTTTTCAGCTCATAATATTTTTAAAAGGGACACACTTCATAGCATTAAGTCCAATTTTTCATTTTTTATTTATACCCTGACCTCATTCTAACAAAGTTTTGGGGCATTCTTAGAGATGCACAGAATTCTTATGTTTTTAGACAAAACGTTTCCAGGGGTTAACTAACACAAACTGGTTAGCTTAGAGAACTTACATTATGACATTAACAAGAGCGCTTCTAAAGTTTTCTCGTTCTTTATTCGAAGATATGCTCTTTGACTTAGAAGTAGATGGCCCAGCGTGACTACTGTCAACTTGGTGTAGTAATGTGCCTTTTTCCCAAAGCGTTCCATGTATTCAGCTAAATTTTTAAAAAGCATAAGTTAGTCATCTAAAAAGTAAGCTGCAACATTTAAGTGTTAGAATAAAATGCTAAAGCACATTGCAAGAAAAAACAACATGCTTCAAGTTCTCAAGTTCTCATAAGTATAAGTGGTAGTCTTTCACTATCAGGGAGTTAAACTACTCTTGTTTTGTGTCATCATACTAAAAACCATGGACTATTTAAAGATTATTCATTTAATTTATTTTACATTTTGAATCATATACTATTAAACTCACTATTTAAATTATATTTCCATCAAACCTTCTTAAAATGAACAAGATAAAAATTATAACTAAACAGAATACAAAACTATTTCAGAAAGTTTAAAGAACCATGATGAAAAAATGTTAATGGTTAAAGTGATGAACTTGATGAGTCAAAATAATAAAAAATATTAAAATGACTAAGTTGGAAATAATGTTTACAACTTATTAGACTTTTACAACAAATCTTTGGTGCAAAGGCAAATTCTGACTACAAGAAATCAAAGTTTTATTGTAAACATCTTGATTCCCAAAATATCGACTTTTGTAACATTTACAACAGCTTAAAATAGCTAACATCTGGAATCAATCATTTTCTGAAAGAAAACATTTGAGATAAATTTTTCTACTTGACACAAAGTTTATTTCAGTTTTACAATTTCAGTACTCTCTTAGCTAAATGTTGTATGATTATTTTCTCTATAAAAGTTTCTTAAATCTACGTTTGAATATTACTCTTTTTTTTTTTTTTGTATTTTTCTGAAGCTGGAAACTGGGAGAGACAGTCAGACAGACTCCCGCATGCGCCCCACCAGGATCCACCGGCACGCCCACCGGGGCGACGCTCTGCCCACCAGGGGGCGATGCTCTGCCCCTCTGGGGCGTCGCTCTGCCGCGACCAGAGCCACTCTAGCGCCTGAGGCAGAGGCCAAGGAGCCATCCCCAGCGCCCGGGCCACCTTTGCTCCAATGGAGCCTTGGCTGCGGGAGCGGAAGAGAGAGACAGAGAGGAAGGAGGGGGGCGGGGGTGGAGAAGCAAATGGGCGCTTCTCCTATGTGCCCTGGCCGGGAATCGAACCCTGGTCCCCCACACGCCAGGCCGACACTCTACTGCTGAGACAACTGGCCAGGGCCACGTTTGAATATTAAAGTTCCTACCATATGTGTGTTCACTTTGACACTAAAAGTTTCTGGAATATTATCCTGTTTTATACTCAATTGGAATGATGGCACTGTCTGCAGCCACTGGGGCTTTGTACTCACCTGTAATGTAAAATTTAAATAGCATTAATAGAACAGTATCAGAATAAAAATTTTTTTTTCATGAAATGTATGAGCATTTATAAACACATATTTTCTCCAACAAATGAGGACATCTGGGTAAAAAGCCCAAGCACTCTACATCAAATCTTATTCAAGCCCAGGAATGGCCAAATGTGTGACATTTGGGAGGCACTGCCAATGGCTCTTCTGCTGACTTGATGGAGTGTGGGTAACTAACACCGAGGGGTTCATTCCAGAAAGCCTCCTCACCCCCAGATACTGGCACGTGTTTTTTAAGCTTTCCATTTTCATGAGAGTCACTCTCTGCTGATCTCCAATTCCAGCTCCAAAGGTCTTTCTGTTCTCATGGCTTTAAGTGTCTCTAGATTACTCTGGAAACTCACACATTTATTCCACAGATTAAGGCAGGGGTCATAAATTCTTATACTTACACAAATCTTAATTCAGGCAGATTTCTTAAAAGTGGGAGGAAGGCTAACATTGACAGCTACTGGCACTCAGTTTCAGTGCTGGGAAGCAACGGAGGGTGAGGTGATCGGGACCATGGCAGACGAAGGAACACTTAAGTCTTTCAAAGGGCAACAACTAATTAACTCGAGCCAATTTTTGCAACACCAGAGCACAGATGCACAGTTACCGGAATCCATGGTTCTTCAATAAACACAGATGGAGGGTTTTAAAGTAAAATGTACTAATTTTTTAATGCTGAGAATTGGCTCTATGTCTTCCTTGCAGATGCAGACCAACCTGACAGCAGTGCTGACACTGGCTTTTCCTCCTTCCCAGTTTACCCTCCCCAGGGCCGCACTCCTTCCAGAGAAACTACCTGCACGCACGTCCTTGTTTCAGGCTCTTCTTAACCAGGAAAATGGGCGAAGACACCTTATAAGTTAATGCTTTTCCATCCACCCACCTGCCTTTCCCTTCTCCCACTCTCATCTTGCTCCATAAAGGATTTAAGATTTGGGGAAGTCCCATGAGTGAGATGTGCAGGAAGGGGGAAAGGTCACCAGCTCACAGAGGCTGGGTCTCCTTGGTCTCAGCAAGGATCAGCTCCAGAAGCATGAGGTCTGTAATGAAAAGCACTCTTGGTCTTAACTACTGCCAGAAATTTTATCCAAGTCTAAATCTTAATTTTCAAAAGAAAACAATTATTTTAAAAAGTGAATTATTTAAAAACATCTTAAAAATATTATTTCCTTTAAAACACATAAAACTCAAAAGAATGCTGAAAGAATGTAATACATGCCCAAATATGAACATAAAACCAGGTTTAAGTCATCCAACAAACATATTTTAGACTATTGTATGCCCCTGACAAGAAACTCAATCACTGAATATTAAATAAAAAAATTTAAATTTACATTTTTAAACCTCTATACTAACAAGACAAAACAAACTAAAAGCAATTTTTTTCAGTTTCAAAATGTGTTAACAATTAAATTCTATTTATTTATTTATTTTGTGACAGAGACAGAGAGAGGGACAGATAAGGACAGACAGGAAGGGAGAGAGATGAGAAGCATCAATTCTTCATTGCGGCATCTTAGTTATTCATTGATTGCTTTCTCATATATGCCCTGACCAGGGGGCTACAGCAAAGTGAGTGATCCCTTGCTCAAGCCAGTGACCATGGCCTCAAGACAGCGACTTGGGCTTCAAGCCAGCAACCTTTGGGCTCAAGCCAGAAACCATGGGGTCATGTCTATGATCCCACACTCAAGCCACCAACCCCACGCTCAAGCTGAGCCCGAACTCAAGCCAGATGAGCCTGCACTCAAGCTGGTGACCTCGGAGTTTCCAACCTGAGTCCTCTGCATCCCAGTCTGACACTTTATCCATTGCGCCACCACCTGGTCAGGCTATTTTTTATTTTTAATTTATTGTGTTGACATGGTTTCAAGTGTCCCACTTAATATAACACTCTTCACACACCACATCATGCCCCATACAAGATCTCTTTCCACTCCCATTTCTCCCGCTTTGCTCCTCCTCCCCCTGCACCCACCCCCCCTTTCCCTCTGGCTGTTGCTACCCTGTTGTCTGTCTATATATGCTATGTGTATATGTATGTTTTGACTATTCCTTTCCCCTTCTTTGATCCTATGCTCTCTTCCCCCTTCCCTCTGACAGCTGTTCCCTGTTACCCTGACTCTGTTTCTGTTTTGTTCCTCAGTTTATTGTGTTCGTTAGATTCCACATATAGGTGAGATCATATGCTATTTTTCATTCTCTGCCTGGCTTATTTCACTTAATATAGTAAACTCCAGGTCCATTCACACTGTCGCAAAAGGTAAGATTTCCTTCTTTTTATGGCTGTGTAGTATTCCATTGTGTAAATATACCATAGTTTTTTTATCCCTTCATCCACTGATGGACACTTGGGCTATTTCCAGATCTTGGCTACTGCAAACAATGCTGCAATGAACATAAGGGGGCATATCTTCTTTTGCATTAGTATTTTGTAATTCTTAGGAAATATTCCTAGAAGTGAGACAGTTGGGTCATAAGGCAATTCCATTTTTTAATTTTTTAAGGAACCACCATACTGTTTTTCACAATGGCTGCATGAGTCTGCATTCCCACCAGCATTGCAAGGGGGTTCTCTTTTCTCTACAACCTCACCAACACTTGTTTGATTTGTTCATGAAAGTCCTTCTGGTAAGTGTGAGGTGATATCTCATTGTAGTTTTAATTTGCATTTGTCTGATGATTAATGATGTTGAACATTTTTTTCATATGCCTATTGGCCACCTGTATGTCCTCTTTGAAGAAGTGTTTATTCAGGTCCTTTGCCCATTTTTAATGGGATTACTTGTCTTCCTGGTGTTGAATTTTCTAAGGTCTTTATAAATTTTGATTATTAACCCCTAATCAGATGTATGAGCTGATATGTTCTCTAATTGAATGGGTTGTCTTTTTATTTTGTTAATGGTATCTTTTGCTGTGTAAAACTTTTTAGTTTGATATAGTCCCATTTTTTTATTTTGTCTTTATTTCACTTGCCCAAGGAATATATCAGGAAATATATGTTACTTTTAAAGAGAGAATAAAATTTCAACTCCATTTCAGATCTTGTCTTTTTTTTTTTATTGATTTTAATTTATTATGCTTACATAGATTCAAGTGTCCCACTGGATATATCTCCCTCTCGCCACCCCCATGTTCCCCTTGATGCCCCCTTTGTCTCCTCACCCCAACGCCCTCCCCCTTCCCTTCAGGATTTGCTGTCCTGCTCTCTATAATGCTGTGCTATGTATATGTAATCTCACTAATCCCTTTCCCTTCTCTGATCCCATCCTCTCCTCCCCTTTTCCTCTGACCACTTCTTGTCTTTTAAACTATAAAATTTATGACAGATTTTGCAGAACTAAGAAAAATATACTATAGCTCAGTTTTATAGAACTTGGCATGATAATCAAGTTATTAATAAAAGTATATTTTTATTAAAATGTGTATTTTGAAATGTTTCATATAATTTCATCTAAGAATATTACTTCAAGTTTCTAAGTTAAAAAAATATCTTTTCTGGCCCTGGCCGGTTGGCTCAGTGGTAAAGCGTCGGCCTGGCGTGCGGGGTCCCGGGTTCGATTCCCGGCCAGGGCACACAGGAGAAGCGCCCATTTGCTTCTCCACCCCTCCCCCTTCCTCTCTGTCTCTCTCTTCCCCTCCTGCAGCCAAGGCTCCATTGGAGCAAAGATGGCCTGGGTGCTGGGGATGGCTCCTTGGCCTCTGCCCCTGGCGCTAGAATGGCTCTGGTCGCGGCAGAGCGATGCCCCGGAGGGGCAGAGCATCGCCCCCTGGTGGGCAGAGCATTGCCCCTGGTGGGCATGCCGGATGGATCCCGGTCAGGCGCATGCGGGAGTCTGTCTGACTGTCTCTCCCCGTTTCCAGCTTCAGAAAAATACAAAAAAAAAAAAAATCTTTTCTTTCAAATTATCAGGAATCTTTTTTTAACACAAAATCAATTTTATAGTTTGTTCTTAGCTGTTAAAATAAAATAACCTTTCAAAAATAACACTTTGGCTGAATCTTGAAAACATTATGCTAAATGAAATAAGCCAGACACAAAAGAACAAATATTGTATGATTCCACATACATAAGGGAGCAAGAGCAGTCAATACACAGACAGAAAGTAGAATGGTGGTTGCCATGAGCTGGGAAGAGGGGGAATGGGAGTTACTGTTTTCTGGATAAAGTTTCAGTTTGGGAAGATGAAAGACATATAGAAATGAATAGTGGTGATGGTTGCTCAACAATGTGAATATTCTTAATGTCAGTGAACTATATTTCAATTAATGGTTAAAATGGTAAATTTTGTGTTGTGTACATTTTATCACAATTAAAAGAAAACACAATGTTTGCACTGAACCTCCACTTAAGCTCAACTTCCAGGAGTCGCAAGAGCATAACTCAGTGGCATTGAACTCAACATAATTACTAGATGGTAAAATTTATTACAGTAAGTATATCTTACCACGTACTTATCAGCAGCAAATGTTTATTAACTGCCTCTTCCACCAGATAATGACAATTTATAGTCATGATAATAATAAAATAGAATGGAAACATCTGAGGAATCCTCTGTGACGCAGAGTATTTCGCCGACTGAAGACACGTCTCAAAGATCATCAAATCAACTCTGCTCCTGTTCAAACTCAGAAACGGGAGCTCAGGGAGCTCAGGGACCAGCTCAGATCAGAGTCACTAGTGACAAAGCTGCAACCTGAGGCCTTATTCTTGACTCCAACACTGATATATTTCCTGCTAGTCCACCTTAAAAATTCTTTTATCCAGAATATTCAAATACTCTGAACATAACTAGGAAATTATATTTTATGGTCACTATTAAAATAGTTATTTTCTTAATATGTACACTTCATAGAATTTCTCTATCAGAAAATAGTCAAGTGGAGCACAAAATTCAAAATCAGAAATTTAGTTATTTACAAGTTTGAAAACTAATAAACATTTTTGAACGGGCAAAAAGTCACTGAGAGTGTGTAAATTACCGTAGCCAGCTGTGGTAAAGCCCGTGCTGGTGCCTTGCCTTTTTCTCTGCTGGCTGCTTTATCCTTCAGGAAGATATGGGAGAATGAAACTTAACTCTGTTAATGCTAAAACTAATTCACTCAACCAATTTTTTAGTGGTCTACTATAAAGTAAAGCCCACACAGTCTAAAATATTCATAGATTTACTGTACTTACCTTTCAAAGTCTCAAAATATGTCTTAGAATTGCTTTCTTTACAGCAAGGAAAGAACTAACAATGGTACCAAACAATACTAGTCAGAAAGCTTTACAAGTGTGTAAAGCCTTTTATTGATTATATTATCTTCTAGGAATTTGTCTGAAACTAGTCATTGTCCATCTAAACTTACTCAGATCCACCGCAAAAATATCATTTTTGTCCCATGGACAACCAGAATGCTCTACTTCCCAGCTGACAGTGTGTTCAGGATAACACCTCCTCCGTTTGTCATAGGGAGTATTTGTACTTTTTTTTTTTTTTTTTTTTTTTTTTTTTTTTTACAGAGGCAGAGATAGACAGGGACAGGCAGACAGGAACGGAGAGAGATGAGAAGCATCAATCATTAGTTTCTCGTTGCGCGCTGCGACTTCTTAGTTGTTCATTGATTGCCTTCTCATATGTGCCTTGACCGTGGGCCTTCAGCAGACCGAGTACCCCTTGCTGGAGCCAGCGACCTTGGGTCCAAGCCAGTGAGCTTTTTGCTCAAACCAGATGAGCCCACGCTCAAGCTGGCGACCTTGGGGTCTCGAACCTGGATCCTTCCGCATCCCAGTCCAACACTCTATCTACTGCGCCACCGCCTGGTCAGGCATATTTGTACTTTTTTAACAACTTTCAGAGAAAAGTGCTATTATCTCCTTTGAGTAGAAGATGATTCCATTGCAGAAATTTCCTCTAGGTGAGAGGAAGCACTGTTGAGAATGGTGCTTTGATTGGTAAAGCAGATAATATGAGTTGTGTTTTTTGCCAGTTGTCAATTTATTGCCTCTCAGCTCCAAGTCTACCTTTCTTGGTCTTCCTTTGTGATCCAGAGCAGAAACCTATCACACTTCTCCTTTGCCAACCAGCATTCCTATCAGAAAGGGCACTAAAAGAACGCTGTGAGCACTGATTCCAGCGCTTTCCCTCATTTCTCCCATGATGTGGCCGCCAGCAGCCAGCAGCCAGCATCCGGCCCTTGGTACCTCCCTGGACGATGGTGTGTGGCTGACCCAGTGGCAGACGCCCTCCGCAGGTTTCCCTGCCATTCCTAAGGGTAACTTTCCGGAAAGTTTCCCCGTACCTCACAGAGGGGCCTTCCTTTCAGACTCTTTGGCATAGGGCATAGCAGCAGGTGGTTTTCTCCCGCCCCAGCCCAGGCCTGCAACACCTCAGCACGTGCTATTGCCACCCAAGTGGGCCACAGCTACTGCCTCTCCAAGAGGTCTTAATCTAAGCTTTGGGGAAGGGACAGATCTTTCAAGTTTCTTCCTTGAGTACTCTCTTCAGGCCTAGGAGGAATGGTTGCTCTGTATGTCTGCTATTCGTGTATTCTTTAAAGCCACATTACTTAAGAGCATCCACTAGCCACCTCTAGCTGTTGACCGCTTGTAATGTTACTCATCTGAAATAAAGTGTGTTTAAGTATAAAACATACATTAGATTTTTAAGACTTAGTACAAAATACAAAATATATAAATTATCTTGTCAATGCTTCTTGGTACTGATTATATTTTATAGTGATTACATTATGTGCCATGTACTGATTGAAGAAGTTTATACAAATTATCTCATTTAATTCTCTTTCAAATTATGAGAGGTAAGCCATGTTGTACCACTTTTTTTTTAATTCATTTTAGAGAGGAGAGGGAGAGAGAGAGAGAGAGAGAGAAAGAGAAGAGAGACAGAGAGAGAGAAGGGGGGCAGGAGCTGGAAACATCAACTCCCATATGTGCCTTGACCAGACAAGTGCAGGGTTTTGAACCAGCGACCTCAGCATTTCCAGGTTGACGCTTTATCCACTGCGACACCAAAGGTCAGGCCTGTTGTACCACTTTTATGCTTATTGTCCACATGAGGACCTTATATATGATGTACTTTCTGCCCCTACGAAGTGCACAGTCCAGTTAATATTAAAAACTGCATGCTTCCATCCAGGACAGGAGAGGGTGCGGACAGAGTACTCAAAGAAAGTTTCAAAGCGAGAAAGGACAAAGCTAAGCCTTGAAGCACAGTTGGATCTCCAAAGAGAGCAGCAAGGAGCTTACTGAAGGCAGAGGGAGCATCACGGACAGCGACTCGGGAGGGATGTCGGGTTTGATGGTGAAGGGGTTTGGCCTAACTGGAGCAGAAAGTATAACGATTCTCCTATTCAACAGTGATTTACTGAACACCTACCATGTGACAGGTTGTCTTTAAGGCCCTAGATCTTCGGTCATGGGCGAACAAATCCCCTCCCCTGGTGGAACTCACATTCTAATGGGGGTACAGACAGCTGTTTCAGAATAAACATATCATGTAATGTCAGGAAGTAATAAGCTCAATGGAGAAAATAAAGAAGAGCAAAAGGGGATAGAAAGAAAGAAGGTGGAGAAGAGCTCGGTTAGATGGGGTAGTTTGCAAGGGTCATGTTTAAACAGGAACCTAAATCAAGGGCAAAGGAGGGCTGGGTAGGTGGGGGCTGTTAACCACGGAAGACGTGGGTTTGGGGGCTTTACTGCCTGGCTGGCAATGGAGAACCATTGTCGCCTCCTCTTGGGGTGACTTCAAGTTCCAGTTTACTAAGGACAATCCCAGCTTATTTACACCTCTTGTTCAAGCATAATTAGTAGCAGTTTCGCTCTCAGTAACATCTCAGTTTAGATGATAAATTATCCTGTTATCTTATTTATCATGCAAAGACAGACAAAGGATTATTTCATAAATGGTCCTGACAGCAGTAAACAAGATACAGACGGAGGAAACTAGAGTCAGTAGTGAGGATAGTCTAGCAGCTTTTAAAAATAATCCAAGCAACTTGATTTAAAGAATATGCTAGTGACTCAGGGTCACCTCAACCCATAGTCATCCTCTCTCTTGGTCAGAAACATCGAAAACTTCATGAATATGCCCCAAAGTATTTCATTTCCCAGCATCTGTCACAGTTACTTTGTAGCCATATCACCTGAGCCAGCCAATGAAATGTGAGCAGGACAGGAAGTAAGAGCTAGTGTGCTTCCTGTTGCTCTCTCACACCTGCGTCCAATAGCAAGGAGGCCCGCTAGCACAGCTATCAGGTGGAGGAGGCCTACCCGACCCACATCCGATTTCTTGTGAGCAAGGGGTGATCTTGGGTGGGTTGTCTCCAGGATTTGGGGGTCTTCCTGTTACATCAGCCAGTATCAATTACCATGACTAACAGAACTGCCAATGTGCCCTTTAGTATCTCCTTGTTAAAATCTGGTACTTTCTTCAAGATCAGTATCAAAAGAGCTTAGAATTCTTTCTTAATTACAATTGTAGATGCTCTCCTCTGAATATGCACAACACTGTTTGGTAAATCTCTTACTGTCTGAATTCTGTCTGGAGTTTATTTGTGTGCGTGTCTCTCCTGCTGTCTTATCCCCTCGCTCCACTCCATCTCAGTCTCAGTCAGTCTTAGAGAGCTGGCAAAACTGACTTTAAGATAATTTTAACTTTATCTTAGAAAAATAGGAATTGGTTAAATGGAGCCAGTAGCCACGGCCTCCATCACAGCCTCCTGGCCCATGCAGGTTCACATTAGATTCAGATAGATGGTGTTGGTGAAATACATTTGTACATATGATATATATGTCTGCTCGCTTATAGTTTGCATTGTGTGTCGGGGACAGGCTGTAAGCAGGTAGGGTGGCTATAGCCTAAGGCTTAGTTTGAAGATTAAGCTTTTTCCCACACCCTTGACTGATTGCATGATGTGGGGTGGTACACTCTCATGAGGAATCCCATTATGCCTCAGATAAGTGACTTTGTATCAGAGACTTTCTTGTTTGTATATTGGATTAAAGGTTTTGGTTTCTACACTATAAAGTGGGGCAGACCGGGAGCTTGCTCTCTCTTGGTTCCTGAGATTAGCATTAGAGAGGAGAGCAGAGAAAGGCCACGTGGAGGAGTCCAGGAGAAGCAGCCAAGATGGCAGAGTGAAGGAGAAGCTAGTTTGTTCAGAGTTTGTGCAGAGAGAAGGAAGAAGATGGGGAACAGAGGTAAATAAGGCTGCTGAGGTAGATACCTTTGATTCTAGAAAACTCAGATAAGTTAGTAGCTTTGTAAGCACTGAATGAGTGGATTTTGGAGCCCAGTGTGTGTTTTTACTTGCCCACCGGTGCAAGCTAGGATTAAAGCTAATGGCCCACCAATTCTTGGCTCCATTGTTTCATTACTGTCTGTCCAAATCTAATGCGAACCTGCAATGGGACAGGTGGCTGTGATGGTGGCCGTGGCTACTGGCTTTACAGATGGTAATGAAACAACAGAGCCAAGAACTGGTGGGCCATTACCTTTAATTCTAGCTTGCACTCAGCAGGCAAGTAATACACACAATGGGAAAACACTTCCCTTTCTATTCAGGGCTCCCAAAGCTACTGACTTATCCGAGTTTCCTAGAATCAAAGGTCTCTAGCTCACCAGCCTTATTCACCTTTGTTCCCCATCTCCTTCTCTCTGCACAAACTCTGCACAAACTGGCTTCTCCCTCAGCACTCTGCCATCTTGGCTGCCTCTCCTCTCCTCCACGTGGCCTTTCTCTGCTCTTTCCTCTAATGCTAATCTCAGGAACCAAGAGAGAACAAGTTCCCGGTCTGCCCCATTTTATAGTGTAGAAATCAAAACCTTTAATCCAATATACAAACAAGGAAGTCTCTGATACAAAGTCACTTATCTGAGGCATAATGAGATTCCTCATGAGAGTGCACCACCCCACATCATGCAATCAGTCAAGGTGGGGGGAAAAACTGTTTTAAAACTAAGCCTTAGGGCCTTAGGCTATAACGATCCTGCCTGCTTAAAGCCTGTCCCTCAAACCCAATGCAAAGTGTAAGCGAGCAAACATATATATCATATTGACAAACTTATTTGACCAACATTAAGCAAGCCCTTCAAAAAATTAAAAGAATCGCAATGGGCTTCAGAAGGTACTTCCGAAAGTACCAACATCGGATTAGGTGAATGCTTCACAGTCCCCAGTGCTATACCCAAGATGGGTCGGCTTTCTACAGTCCCCAGCAGACCACAGCATGTGAGGGAAATGAGCACATTTTGAAGCTAAAAAGTGCAACAAGGGTTCTCAGGCTGAAAGGCTTCCTTCTCTGTGGGTAGAATGGAGGTATAGCAAAGGCCTGAGAGAATGCAGCTTGTTGGACAGATAAAATGTATTATGCTCACTTTGTTAAAGATTACGCTGCCCACGTGAGGCAGTAGCCCAGGTGATATTAATGTGTATTGAAAATCCTTGTAGCCTGGGGCTTGGTTTTGGGATTAAGCCTTTCCCACCCTTTTTGATGTGGGGTGGTACAATCCAATCATGCCTCAGAGAAGTGACTTTGTATTAGAGACTTCCCTGTTTTGTATATTGGATTAAGAGTTTGGATTGCTACACTATAAAATGGGGACGAAGTGGGAGCTTGGATGCTTGGTTCCTGGGATGATTAGAGGAGAGAGTAGAGCCAGCAGCGGGAGGAGGCCACGTGGAGGAGGCCAGGAAAAGCAGCCAAGATGGCGGAGTGCTGAGTGAGATGCCAGTTTGTACAGAGTTTGTATCTGGGATAAGGAAGGAGATGGGGAACTGAGGAGAATAAGGCTGGTGAGCTAGAAACCTTTGATTCTAGGAAACTTGGATAAGTCAGTGGCTTTGTGAGCACTGAGTGTGACTGGGTTTTGGAGCCCAGTGTGTATTTTTACTTGCCCGCTGGGTGCAAGCTAGGATTAAAGGCTATGGCCCACCAGTTTTTGGCTCCATGGTTTCTTTACCGACTGTCCGAATCCAATGCGAACCTGCATGGGCCGGGCTGCTGTGATGGTAGCCCTGGCCTTAGATACTGGCTTTACACAGCTATAGATGATAGAGGAGAAAGGTTCTGGTATATATGGTCCAAAGCCCTAGAATTTCCATATCAAGATGCAGAGGCAATTCAAATGAGGTCTATTGTATTGGAGCCACAAATATCTACAAAACACCTGCTCAGCCCATTGCCTACACCCACCCACACACACACGTGACTTCTTTGGATCTCTACACAGCCCATTCTGCACACTGAGCTCTAACCCCAGTCTCATCAGCACCCAGGATGAAAAGAAGGGTAAAGAGGGCCTTAATGGCCCCTTCTTATATTGTAGTGCAGAATACATACCTCCTGGAGTATTTTATAAATAGTAGTTCTTGGCCTTGGCTGGTTTGCTCAATTATAGAGCATTGGCATGGCGTGTGGAAGTCCCAGGTTTGATTCCCAGCCAGGGCACACAGGAGAAGCGCCCATCTGCTTCTCCACCCTTCCCCTTCTCCTTTCGCTCTATCTCTCTCTCTTCCCCTCCCGCAGCCAATGCTCCACTGAAGCAAAAATTTGGCCTGGGCATTGAGGGTGGCCCCAGGGGCTCCACCTCAGGAGCTAGAATGGCTCTGGTTGAAACGGAGCAATGCCCCAGATGCGCAGAGCATCGCCCCCTAGTGGACATGCTGGGTGGATTTCCGTCGGGTGCATGCGGGAGTCTGTCTCTCTGCCTCTGTGCTTCTCACTCCAGAAAAGTACAAAAATAAAACTAAAAATAAAAAAGCAGTTCTTTGGTTAACCAAGAAGAGCAGCTACACATAAACCAGAATATCTGATACTTAGTAATATCTACATTTTTTAAATGCTGACAAGCAATTATATTTTAAACTGCATTTCTTCCCCAATGATAACCTCAGGAACATGGCTTTTGCTTTCTGCTGTGGGCCTTCTCCAATGCCATGGGAAGCTCAGGGTAGTCCACTCAGCACATACAAATGCGGCCAGACGCAGGCGGGAATTCACATCCTCTGGAGCAGCCCCCAGCAGTGTGGGATGAGAGCTGAAGCATAAATGATCCCACTGATCCCCGTCAAGTGGACAATCCCAGCAAGCATGCTAGCAGCTCCTCAGAAGGTCATGGCAGGGTCGCCCTGTTGCCTAGGATGACAACCAACGTAGTAACACATCCTTGTTCTGGCTTCTCTTTCTTCCTAGTTTTATTCTCCCAAATCCCTTACTCCTGCTTCCTGGGGTCACCTTCCAGATAAAGTGCATTTTTCAGGTACTTCTTTCACTTGAAAACAAGCTAAGACAACTTGAAAAGCACTGATCTTCCACCTTCTGTCTGCCCTTCCATTTTTCCACTCTCACCCTGCTCTATACAGGATTTAAGATTCGTGGGAGTGCAAAGGGTGAGGTGTGCATGAAGGGTGAGAGTCACGTCACGAGCTCACTGAGGCTGGCAGCCACCAGTGCTAGGTCACTTTGATTTCAGTGACAGGGATCACCTCTAGAAGCACGAAAGTCTGTTGTGAAAAATCACTCTAGTTCTTAACTACTATAGGAAAATTTTATTCAAGTACAAACCTTAATATTCAAGTGATAAATTCTTTATTCAATGAATTCTTTTCAATATGATATTTTTAAAATGATTTTTCATAAAAGACAGAAAGCCCAAAGGATATGGAAGGAGAATGGCAAGATACAGTTTTATGAACAAATGGTTTAAGTCAGCCAACAAAGGAATTTTGTATAATGATATAACTCACTGGCCAGAAAAAATTATTCATCTCAGCCACTGAATATTTATTAAGTCAATAAATTTAAATGTAGCTGATATTTCAACACCTATATGCTAGTAACATTAAAAAAACTAACATCAATTTTTTTTAGTTCATTAAGTTTTTAACTTTCAGACTAGAAAACCTAAAATAAATATTTGCAGAACTAATAAAAAAGATGCTATGATTTTATTTTATAGAATATAGTGTAATAATCCTGGCATTATGTATATAAACAGGCTGACAATGAAAACATGTACTTAGGAATGTTCAGGAATATTCACCTGATATTTTTTCATTCAAGTTTTTTTTGAGCTGGAAGAATTTTACATTTTAAATTATTAGAAATCTTCCCTGTATAAAGCAATGCAGATTCCATTTTATAGCTCATTCTGAGCTTTTGAAGTATAAATATTTTGTAAAATAAATGATGTTTGCATTGAACTTCTACTTAAACGCAACTTCCAGGAATCACCAGAGTGTAGTTCAACGGCATTAAACTCAATATAATTATTAAACAGTAAATTTTATTGCAGTAAAATCTTACTTGCCACACTTTATCAACTAAAAGTGTCTATTAACTATCTCTTCCACGGGATAACAATAATTCAAAATAAAATCTACGTAAATGCTGTTGCAAAGCATTTTGGTGCTGGGAGAGACATCATCAAATCAATACATGTCCTTCTAAAACTCAGAACTAGGGCTCAGAGAGGGAAGTGACTCCCCAACAGTCACAGAGCCATTAATGACAAAACCGTAACACAAGTCATTTCCCACCCCCAACACTGCTTCTGCTAGGCCACCTTCAAAATTCACTTATTCAGAATACTCAAATGGTCTGTACAAACTAGGATACACTACAGTTTACACTTCATTTATTAAGATAGTTATTTTTCCTAAGATCTGTACCTCATAAATGTTCTCCATCGGAAAAAATACTAAATGAAGCAGAGAACTGAAAATCATAAAATCAGTGATTTATTTGGAAGTTTGAAAATTAGTAAACAACATTATTATAAAAGCAATAAAGTATTATGAAATACTGGCAAGTTACCGTAGATAACTGTAGTAAAAATCTTACTGGTATCTTGGATTTTTCTTTGCTGTCTGATTTATCCTGCATGAAAAATATATAAAAAAAACAGCCCTGGCCGGTTGGCTCAGTGGTAGAGCGTTGGCCTGGCGTGCAGGAGTCCCGGGTTCGATTCCCGGCCAGGGCACACAGGAGAAGCACCCATATGCTTTTCCACCCCTCTTTCCTCTCTGTCTCTCTCTTCCCCTCCTGCAGCCAAGGCTCCATTGGAGCAAGGATAGCCCGGGCGCTGGGGATGGCTCTATGGCCTCTACCTCAGGCGCTAGAATGGCTCTGGTTGTAGCAGAGCAACGCCCCAGATGGACAGAGCATCGCCCCCTGGTGGGCATGCCAGGTGGATCCCGGTCGGGCGCATGCAGGAGTCTGTCTGACTGCCTCCCCGTTTCCAAATTCAGAAAAATACAAAAAAAAAAAAAAAGAAAAATATAAAAAAACGAAACTGTTTACAGTGTTAATGATAAATTGATTAACTCAACCAAATTTTACAAAAGTCTAATATAAAGCAAAAAAAAATCCAATATATTCTAAAACATACTGTAAAGATGGTATGATATGTGTATCATATTGTCTAAATTACTACGACTTCACAGTAAGTTGTTTTTAATGGTTATTTTTATATTTACTGATTTTTAGAGAGATGAAAGAGAGGGGGAGAGAAAGAGGGGGGAGAAGCAGGAAGCATCAATTTGCAGTAGTGGCTTCCTGTGTGCACCTTGACGCAGCAAGCCCAGAGTTCCAAACCCACAACCTCAGCGTCCCAGGTGACGCTTTATCCACTGCGCCACCACTAGCTAGGCCACAGTCAGTTTTGAAATCTGTAGGGCTATTCTCTCATTTTACTATTCTAAAACATTATGCATAATCTTGACCTTTAGTCTATGATGTGAATTTTAGGATCCACATTCCATGAAAGTTTTTGGAATTTTAATAGAAACATATTGAATTTCTGGAATAATTTGGAGAACACTGACATTTTAATAATACTGACTCTCCCTCATGAATACAATACATTTCTTTATTTATTCAGATCCTGGGAGTGTATCCTTCAAAAACATTTTATAATAGTCTTCACAAGGGTCTTTTATATCATTTGTTAGACTTTCTCAGGTATAGAGATTTGGGATAAAAAATGCATTTTAGGAATCAAACAGCTGACTTAAAAACTTTTAATGCCAATGAATTTATAAATAGGGAAAGGTCTCTGAACACTGCATCTACTTATAATAATTTCAAACTCCATGTTTTTCTTCCTCCTCTGTGACTAGAAGGCTAAATTTTATGTATGGGTTCCCAGACCTCTGGCTCCTGGCAGGGATTAAGCAATGAGAGGCTCCGTGGGAGACCAGAGAGACAGCAGGAAGAGTAAGAGTGTAGGGCGTTTCTTTCCTACTGCTCCCTATTTCTCATCTTTCTGATAGAAGCTTAATTCCTCCAGAGCTCAGCTCCTGCCAGGAAGCTGCCATCCCAAGTCCCCCGCTTTCATTCTGAGAGTAGTGTTTAGTTTCTTTGACCCGTCAGTTCTAGGAGTGGTAATGGTTTTCTCTTGCTGTAAATCCTTAAATGCCTCCTCATCCCTGTCGGTTCCTTCCTTAACCTTGCCCACATCTCAGCAAATGGTCTCTCTATAAGTTTTCTTCGGTTAAATCTTTTTGAGCATGCCCTCTGTTTCCTGTTCGGATCCTGACTAATATATTTTTACATTAGTAAAATCAAAATCGCTAGAGTCTAAGTCTTCCTTAAGTAGTCTGGGGTTATTTGTTTGTTTGTTATTTGTTTGTTTGTTTTGATTTTCAACCCCTGTCTATTAGAAGGAATGTTATAAACCTCATATAATTCCAATTTAACCATTCTCATCAAATGACCAGAATCTATGGCAGTATCTTCAACTAAAACTCAAAATACCTTATTTTATATTTTAACTAATTTTAAAAATGAAAAGAGCAGTTGTAAAAGACATTTATTTTAAATAGCTAACTTAAGAACCCAGACTGCTATTTCTGAAAAATGCCACATCAGTCTCAATCTTCTACTAATGAGATGAATATGATAAAATCTCCTTCAGCAAATATAAATTACCACCTGCGTACTTTTTCAAACTAAATGAATACATAAGTAAATGTCACATAAAAATGGCATTTCCAAAGTTTAATTCATTACATTTGTTTTAGGTTAAAATATAAAAGCTTTCCTCCCTTCAAAAGGAAAACTACATTTGAAATTAGCATAAATGAGAGAATCAAGAGTGTTTAAATTACACATCAGCCAAAGCGATGGGAGAAGGCCCTCTACTGGTTAAATAGTATGTGGAACAGGGAATAATCCTAGAGAGGCTCACGCCAGCCCTTTCAAAATCCCACTGCCTTTTTCAACATTGTAAGTTCTTTCAGAGGGAGCAGGAGGAATGGTAGGTGTCATTTCTAAACATTACTTTTATTAAGATAAAGCAAAACTTAAAACAACTGCAAATAGGTTTATACTAGATGTTTTTCAGTTGTAAATTGGTCAATTATGAGCTTTGCGAAATAACAGCTATTCAGAAACACCACTGCAAATATAGTAAACATGAAATGTACATTTCAACAACATAGACTATGATTCAAGATCAGACCAAAGACTAAAATGCACACCAAGCAACTATGTTGCTGCATGTATACGATGGTGACAGTGACAAATATTTTTTTAATGACTGTGAGATCCAAGACGGCAGGAGAGTAGATGGAAGTTACACTCACCTTATCCCAGGACCACACTGTAATTACAACTAAAATATAGAGTAACCTGAACAACCACCTGAGGAGCAGCTGAAGAGTTTTATAACCAAGCATTCACAGAAGAGGCCGCGAGGAGACTGCTAGGAAGGGCAGAGATGCAGAAAGTCTGCCCTGGCTCCCACCCGCAGAGGCTGAGATTCCAGAGGCATTTCTCAGCTGCAGAAGTTCCCCCTGAGAAGCAAGGGGTCTCAACCTCAGCCCAGGCTCCCCAGCCCAGAGCACCAGCACTGGGAAGAGGCGCTCATGCCACCTCTGTCTGCGACAATCATCAGGGATTCTGTCCACCAGGGAGAGATGGAAGTCTCCAGAGACACAGGCGCCCTATTAAAGGGTGCATAAAACCTTGCTTGCAGCTGCTTGCCTTGGGCTGTGCGAGGGCGGAGCCAAGTAGTCACAGGAGAGACTGGGGTTTGGGCTCTGGGGAGACAGCTGAGGGGACAGCTGCCAGGATACCTGTGTTCAGTCACTCGCCCACACCACAGACACCATCTTTCCTGGGTGGAGCACTCCCTCCATATAGCATCAGCCTGGAAGAACGCCACGTTTCACCCTCTAGCCTCCCTGAAACCCCACCACACAGAGCTTGAGCCCTGCTGAGGAGCCAGCTGCCTCGGCCGGGTGTAGAGGTCTGGGCAGACTCAAGGGCTGTCAGTTACTGAGTTGTGAGGTTGGGGCAAAGACCGTTCCCTGCTTCTTTTCCATGAATCTGACTGGCACCTCCCCTTCACAGGAGATACACCCTCTCTCTGGGCTTCCGGCAGCCTCCTCCACCTGACTGCTGGCGACTCCACACTACCAAGGTTGGGGCAGATCTGGGACAGGCTGAGTTGGGTGGCTCTAGGGAAGAACGCTCTCCCCCACCTTCCCTGAAGCCTGACTGGCACCTCTCCCTCACAGAAGACCCACTATCCCCATCCTCCCAACTACCAGTGGCCTTGCCCTGCTGAGATTGAGCTCCTGGCAGAACCTGGGACAGACTGTTACATGGCTCTAGCACAGGGGATATTTCCCCTCACACAACTGACCAGTGCAGATCCCTCCTTTCACACGGACAAGACTGAGGTCTGTTCGGGCCTGATAAACTCGGCTGGCCTCACCTTCATGACTCCCGGAGACCCTGCCCCAACACAAGGGTGTGGGAACCCCCAGCGGGTGGCATCTAGACTTGGTATACCCTGGGACGTTTGCTGAGTGGCCTCACACCTAGCACTGGTACAGAATTTCAAACTGGATTGATCTGGTGAACAGCACTCACTCCTACAAGGTGACTGATAACCTATCTCACACAACTGAACTGAAGTATTGCCAGAGGCTCCTTCAGTGACTGAGCCGACAGGCAGAGGCAAGTGAAGGCAAATCTGGGGTGCCATGGAACTTCTGCTGACCTGCCTCCAGGCTCAGGGGTGCCGTGGAACTTCTGCTGACCTGCCTCTAGGCTCAGGGGTGCCTTGGAACTTCTGCTGACCTGCCTCCAGGCTCAGGGGGTGTGGAACTTCTGCTGACCTGCCTCCAGGCTCAGGGGTGCCTTGGAACTTCTGCTGACCTGCCTCCAGGCTCAGGGGGTGTGGAACTTCTGCTGACCTGCCTCCAGGCTCAGGGGTGCCGTGGAACTTCTGCTGACCTGCCTCCAGGCTCAGGGGTGCCGTGGAACTTCTGTTGACCTGCCTCTAGGCTCAGGGGTGCCTTGGAACTTCTGCTGACCTGCCTCCAGGCTCAGGGGGCATGGAACTTCTGCTGACCTGCCTCCAGGCTCAGGGGTGCCTTGGAACTTCTGCTGACCTGCCTCCAGGCTCAGGGGTGCCTTGGAACTTCTGCTGACCTGCCTCCAGGCTCAGGGGTGCCTTGGAACTTCTGCTGACCTGCCTCCAGGCTCAGGGGTGCCTTGCAACTTCTGCTGACATGCCTCCAGGCTCAGGGGTGGTGAAAGCTGGCCTTGCTTGGTGCACAGCTTGGTCTTTCCTGTGCCACATGAAGGACCAGCAAAGGCAGCCACAAACTCTGGATAACTCTGTAGCTGCAAACAAGTTGCCAAAGCCAGTCACAGGCAGATTTTGACATTAGTATCCACCAAAATCCCTCCCCAAAGGTCCCAGAACCAATACACCCAGTAGCCCAGCTCAGAAAACATCAGAGCACAATCCAATTAGCCTCACAAGTGGAAGGAGACTGACTTGGAGTAGTGAACACACAATGCAATATACAGGTGATGTATTATAGAATTGTACACCTGAAACCTACATAATCTTATTAACCAATGTCACTCCAATAAAACCAACAAATTTTTTTAAAATACTCAAAATTAACTGTTAAAGGAAAATATAAGCTATATGTAATTATAATTTATACTTTAATTATAAATTAATTATTTGAATGCAAAAGTTTAAATAAAAGGACTTAGCTTATATCATATAGAAAAAAATCAGTCTATTAATTTAATTGTCCCATATTTTAGTAAGTTGTATCCCAATTTTTTTGTTGTTTGTTCAGTTGTTCTTTAACTAATTACTAATTAAATGGTAAGTGAATCTGTTTCTTAGTTCTCAATTTATTACACATTTCCATAAAATGCTGAAACCAGATTTTCTTGATCAGTTAGGCATTAACTACTTATGTGATAAATATATTTTCTGTTAGTAATCTACAACCCAAGGGATAGGGGAATAAATCACCTTTTAACATCATGTCCATAATAATCTCTAAGTCAAAAAAATATTTATATTATGAAGCATTGAAAAGAATTATAGTTTCATGTCAAAACAAAAAAGCTAAGCAAAATTTGCAGACTTCAAAGCAACTATTTTATATTCAGTACCAGGATGCTTAAGGGGTCTTTTGGATGTTCATCTCAGAGATTTCAAGTTGTTTTCTAGCTAGTCAGAATAATATCCAGGTTTAATGCCTTCCCATTTTGTTCTGACTTTAAAAAGTTTGACCATTGTTTGCATTTCTTTTGTCTACTGTTGCTCTTCATTAAAGAGTTATGAGATGTAGCTATTGCAACATTCTTCTTTTATTAGCCTGCCATCCGGAGATTTTCTTAAGAAAAAATTCTATTTACCACTTACCAAACACTTTTAGTACAGTATGGTATGGTATCTTGTTTTGTTTTTTTTGGTTTTTTTTTTTGTATTTTTCTGAAGCTGGAAACGGGGAGAGACAGTCAGACAGACTCCTGCATGTGCCCGACCAGGGGGCGATGCTCTGCCCCTCCGGGGCATCGTTCTGTTGCGACCAGAGCCACTCCAGCGCCTGGGGCAGAGGCCAAGGAGCCATCCCCAGCGACTGGGCCATCTTTGCTCCCCTCGCTGCAGGAGGGGAAGAGAGAGACAGAGAGGAAGGAGAGGGGGAGGGGTGGAGAAGCAGATGGGCGCTTCTCCTGTGTGCCCTGGCCGGGAATCGAACCAGGGACTTCTGCACTCCAGGCCGACGCTCTACCCCTGAGCCAACCGGCCAGGGCTGGTATGGTATCTTATTAGAACTTCTCAACAACCTTAGAAAAGAGGAAATGTTATTCTGATTTCCCTTCTGCACAGAAGGCTTAGAAAGATGAAATGATTTGCCCTAAGTCACACAACTAGGAAGGGGCTAGGATTCCAACCCAAGGCCCAAACCCATTGCACGGCCCCACCGAGCTCCCGCGCCCCAAACACACCCTCATTAGCACCCTGGTCCCTGGGGCTGTCGTTTAAACTGCTGGCGCTGCTCTACTGAGACTTGGGTTGTTATGACAACATCAAGGGCCAACGGTTGATAAGGAAATACACGAGTGTTCAGAAAAGCACTCAGTATCCTAGACCGGGGAGAAGCAGGCAGTATCACAGGGGTCACAAATGGGGAGTCTCAAGGACCCGGTTCAATCACGTTTGAAATGCATAGGGAGCTTCTGGGAGGGGCAGCCTGGCGAGGAGCTTCCCTCTCACCTGCTCGCTGTTCATGACTCGCTGGCGGCACCAAGCGGCCCGGGTCACGCTGCCAGGTGCCCCCGCGACCCCCTTGGACCACAAATGAGACGGGGAGAGCTGCCCTGTCGTCTCCGCTCCTAGTGCAGGGGCTGTCTAGCGTCCAGGCAGGGCTGTTGCTAAGCAACGGGCCAGCACCCATTTCCGGTCATCTGAGGCTCCCAGGAAGCACCGGAAAATGAGGCGCTTTCCAGGACGCCTCAGCCCATTCTGAACAAGGGACACGCATTTGAGATCATTAACATATTGATATAAATGACAGTGAAATCCAAGAGAACAGATGAGAGGGCTCAGGGAGCATGTAGAACAAGCAAGAAAATCCGGTATTAAAATAATATTTAAGAATTGGATGGAAAGTGACTCCACAAAGATAACTGACAAGGAGTGGCCAGAAACAATTGGGAACTAAGAGTATAGTAAATCTTCCTTAAAGTAGTGGATAGGTTTCTTGGAAACTGTATAATGAAATCAATTTTATCACAGGGCCATAGGCTAGTTGAAGTTTCTACAGGGTATTTCTGGTCAGAAAAACACCACCAAACTTCTAAATTATTACTTAAAACATTTCTAATATTAGACACTGAAATAAACGTGAGCTATACATACATTTAAGAAAGATTCAGCCTGACCAGGCGGTGGCACAATGAATAGAGCGTCGGACTGGGATGTGGAGGACCCAGGTTCCAGACTCCGAGGTCTCTAACTTGAGCACAGGCTCATCTGGTTGGAGCAAAACCTCACTGGCTCAAGCAAGGGGTTACTCAGTTTGCTGAAAGCCCACGGTCAAGGCACATATGAGAAAGCAATCAATGAACAGCTAAGGTGTTGCAACACACAACGAAAAACTCATGATTGATGCTTCTCATCTCTCCGTTCCTGTCTGTCTGTCCCTGTCTATCCCTCTCTCTGACTCTCTGTCCCTGTAAAAAAAAAAAAAAAAAAAAAAAAAATTATAAAAACAAGTAAGATCATTTATGAACTCACTCCAGTTCAGAGTCACAGGTGGCTGGAGCGACCCAGGGGTACAAGGGGTTGTTGGGCAGATAAAATGTATTATGCTCACTTTGTTAAAGATGACACTGCCCATGTGGAGGCCTTTGCCCAGGCGATATTAATGTGATCTAAAGGCAAGCAGAATCCTTGTAGCCTGGGGCTTGGTTTTGGGATTAAGCCTTTCCCACCCTTTTTGATGTGGGGTGGTACAATCCAATCATGCCTCAGAGAAGTGACTTTGTATTAGAGACTTCCCTATTTTGTATATTGGTTTAAAGTGGATTGAATCTACACTATAAAATAGGGGCAGAATAGGAGCTTGCTCTCTTGGTTCCTGGGATGATTAGCATGAGAGAGCAGAGGGAGCAGAGCAGAGAGCAGAAAGAGGCCATGTGGCCAGGAGAAGCAGCCTAGATGGCGGAGTATTGAGTGAGAGGCCAGTTTGTGCAGTTTGATGCTGGAGAAGGAAGGAGATGGGGAACAGAGGTGAATAAGTCTGGTGAGCTAGAAACCTTTGATTCTAGGAAACTCGGATAAGTCAGTAGCTTTGTGAGCACTGAATGTGAGTGGGTTTTGGAGCCCACTGTGTGTTTTTGCTTGCCCGCCAAGTGCAAGGTAGAATTAAAGACTATGGTCCATCAGCTTTTGGCTCCGTTATTTCTTTACCGACTGTCCAAATCCTATGAGAAACTGCATGGGCCAGGCTGCTGTAGTGGTAGTCCTGGCCGCTGGCTTTACAGGGGGAAAGGACAGGACACCCTTCCTTTGCAGAGCAATCATACCCACACCCACACTCACTCAGACTGGGACAATCTACACATACCAATTTACCTTACCTGCACATCTCTGGGACGCGGGAGGACACTGGAGTACCCAGAGAAAGCCCCATGCAGACATGGGAGAAACTCCACATAGGCATTGGACTTCACAGGGAATTGATATTTTTTTCATCCTCAGCGTTAAAAGGAAATGATGTTGAGCTAAGCATTATTTAAGGACCTGCTATATACACTCATAGAAATCAAGTAACACAGTATTTCAGAAGAATATGGTCAAAAGCTTTGGAAGGTAAATAATCAAAGGATTTAAAGGTATCCACTGGGGAGAGCAACAGGATGAATATGTAAAGCCAGTAGCCTCAGCCACCATCACAGCCACCTGGCTCATGCAGGTTTGTATTTAATTTGGACAGACTAATGAAACTATGGAGCCAAGAACTGGTGGATCATTATCTTTAATCTTAGCTTGCACCCAGTGGGCAAGAAATACACACAATGGGAAAACACTTCCCTTTCCATTCAGGGCTCCCAAAGCCATTGACTTATCTGAGTTTCCAAGAATCAAAGGTTTCTATCTCACCAGCCTTATTCACCTTTGTTCCCCATCTCCTTCTCTCTGCACAAACTCTGCACAAACTGGCTTCTCCTTCAGCACTCTGCTATCTTGGCTGCTTCTCCTCTCCTCCATGTGGCCTTTCTCTGCTATCCTCTCTAATGCTAATCTCAGGAACCAAGAGAGAGCAGGCTCCAGGTCTGCCCCATTTTATAGTATAGAAATCAAAACCTTTAATCCAATATACAAACAAGGAAGTCTCTGATACAAAGTCACTTATCTGTGGCATAAATGAGATTCTTCATAAGAGTGCAACACACCACATCATGCAAAAGTCAAGGGTGTGGGGCCTAACCAGGCAGTAGCGCAGTAGATAGAGCATTGGACTGGGATGCGGAGGACCCAGGTTCGAGATCCTGAGGTCACCAGCTTGAGTGTGGGCTCATCTGGTTTGAACAAAGCTCACCAGCTTGGACCCAAGGTCGCTAGCTTGAGCAAGGGGTTACTCGATGTTGGGCAGATAAAATATATTATGCTCACTTTGTTAAAGATGGTGCTGCCCACATGGAAGCCCGTCCCCCAGGGGATGATTGTATTAATGTGTGTTGGGGGTAAGCTGTGGGTAGGCAGGATCCTTGTAGCCTGGGGCTTGGTTTTAGGACTAAGCCTTTCCCACCCTTTTTGATGTGGGGTGGTGCACTCTCATGAGGAATTCCATTATGCCTCAGATAAGTGACTTTGTATCAGAGACTTCCTTGTTTGTATATTGGATTAAAGGTTTTGATTTCTACACTATAAAATGGGGGCAGACCGGGAGCTTGCTCTCTCTTGGTTCCTGAGATTAGCATTAAAGAGGAGAGCAGAGTAAGGTCACGTGGAGGAGAGGAGAGGCAGCCAAGATGGAAGACTGCTGAAAGAGAAGCCAGTTAGTGCAGAGTTTGTGTAGAGAGAAGGTGTTGGTCAAATAAGTTTTTAAATATGATATATATGTTTGCTCGCTTATAGTTTGTATTGGGTGTGGGGGACAGGCTGTAAGCAGGTCAGGTCATTATAGCCTAAGGCTTATTTAAGACTAAGCTTCTCCCCACACCCTTGACCGACTGCATGATGTGGGTGGTGCACTCTCATGAGGAATACAGTTATGCCTCAGATAAGTGACTTTGTATCAGAGACTTCCTTGTTAGTATATTGGATTAAAGGTTTTTGGTTTCTACACTAAAAAGTGGGGCAGACCGGGAGCTTGCTTTCTCGGTTCCTGCTCTCACCATTGCAGGGGCCTCCCTGATCCTTTGCCCTTCATAGGAAAATCTGGCTTTCTGCTTTTCCCTTGTCTTCTTTTGTGGTTTGCCTGTCTTGGTGAAACACCAATAAACAGAATGGCCCACCATCCTCCAACTCCACCATTTCTTTACTGTCTGCCCGAATCCAATGGGAACCTGCATGTGAATGGCCACAATGGTGGCTCCTGGCCTTACAACTGGCGTAGTCAGCAGAATTCAGATATCAGTACGGGGCTACCACCCTTGAGGGGTGGGGTAGAGTACTGGTTGCTGCTATGGCTCCCCATGGCTGTCCTTTTAGGGGCCATGGGCTATGTTTTTTTACTCAAGAGGAAACCAGGAGTTCTGTGCAAGAAGCTACCCGAGGTCAAAAGCTTCAGTATGAATTGCAAATAGAACGGCAGAAAAGGCTGGAATTAGAGCGAGCACTTTAGAAGGAATTATGGGTTTGTGAGTTGCAGTTTGCCCTGGAAGCTGAACATTTGCACCAGCAGATTCAAGAGCTCAAGTCTCAGTTTCTGGCCCAAAGCCTGCAGCCACAGGAGCCTAAATGGTCGCCAAAGGAGCATCAGCATCCATACCAGCGGATTGGCTTTGAGTCAGTGGGAGCAGGCGCTTGCAACTCCTCTTCTGAGGATGAGAAGGCTCAGGCTGAAGCTGCCATACGCACACTGAGAGCCCGACCAGTTGTCGCCAAAAAGGTAAAAATCCAGCAACAAAGAGTCCCTCAGGAGCAGCCACAGCCTCCTGCCCAGGTAATGGAACACTCAGTGGTCGGGCCCTATACCCAGGCAGAGTTGATGGAGTTGGGGGCACAATTTAGGCAGAAACCTACTGAATCCCTGGTAGCCTGGTTACTACGATTATGGGACATAGGGGAGGATGGCATCATGCTATCCAGAACAGAGATGGAGAAATTGGCCACCATTACCACACACTCCTCCTTGAGACAGCATCTTCAGAACTGCCATGGCAACCAGGAGACCATACCCTATTAGAATGGGTGATGGCCGCCATTCGTATGGTCTGGCAGAATGCTGGAGAATTGCCAGGGGCAATGAGTCGGTGGCAGTGCTACAGTGAGTTAGTAAAGGTTCTTCGGGAACTAGGTATGAAGAATGCTGTTTTCTACCCTGGGTCCCGTGGGCCAGATGAGGAAGTGTTTATGGCAAAAATGAGGGAATTTATCCTTGCTAGCACCCCGTCAGCCCTTTTTGGGTCACTTGTGGCTATCTTGGGCCCCTATGTGGGGCAGCCCATCAATGCAGTTACACAGATAGTAGCAGATTTGGGAGAGCTGGAGGCCTCTCAGGATCATAAAGCAGTGAAGGCTGCTGCCTATGTTGCCCCCCAACTAACAAGGGAAACGGGCCTGTAAAGGTTACCCGAATGCAGATGTGGGTAGATTTGATTGTGGCTGGAGCAGATAAGGGGAAATTGGATGGCCAGTCTAATAAAATTTTTTTGGGGCTTTGGCGGCAGCTTAAACCAGAACAGAAGTTCCAGCCACTGAGACGAAAGGCCCCAGCAGCTCCCAATAAAATATTTGGTGCGTGCACAGCTCAGTTACAAGATTATATGATAGAGATGGCCAAGGGAGAGGAGAACTCCCAAGACCCATTGTACCAGTTTGAATAGGAAAAGGGCCGAGGGACCCGTCTAACAGGGATGGGCGGGGACCGGAGGCCATACGTGGAACTGGCTATCCACTGGTCCCTTTCCAATGTAAAATGGGTGTTGGCCTTGGTGGATCCAGGTGCAGAATGTTCCCTCCTCTATGGGAACCTAGAGTGGTTTGCTGGGACCACAGTGGCCATTGACAGTTATGAGGGCCAAACTGTTCAGGTGAAGCCAATAAATATTCCATTGCAGATAGGAAGACTGCCTCTGTATGGCTAGTACCACTGCCACCATAACAGCCGCCTGGTCAATGCAGGTTCGCATTTGATTCGGACAGTCGGTAATGAAACAACGGAGCCAAGAACTAGTGGGCCAGTATCTTTACTCCTAGCTTGCACCCGGCAGGCAAGTAAAAACACACACTGGGCTCCAAAACCCACTCATTCAGTGCTCACAAAGCTACTGACTTATCTGAGTTTCCTAGAATCAAAGGTTTCTAGCTCACCAGCCTTATTCACCTCTGTTCCCCATCTCCTTCTCTCTGCACAACCTGGCTTCTCCTTCAACACTCCACCATCTTGGCTTCTTCTCCTGGCCTCCTCCACGTGGCCTTTCTCTGCTCTCCTCTCTAATGTTAATGTCAGGAACCGAGAGAGCACACTCCCTGGCTGCCCCACTTTATAGTGTAGAAATCAAAACCTTTAATCCAATATACAAAATAGGGAAGTCTCTAATATGATACAAAGTCACTTATCTGAGGCATGATGGGATTACACCACCCCACATCAAAAGGGGTGGGAAAGGCTTAGTCCTAAAACCATGCCCCAGGCTACAAGGATCTTGCCTGCCCACAGCCCGCCCCCAACACACATTAATATCACCTGGGCGATGGGCTTCCATGTGGGCAGCATCATCTTTAACAAAGTGAGCATAATATATATATACTATCTGCCCAACAGCCTCCTAAGTCATATGAGGTGTATGTATTTCCTATTCCTGAACATATTTTGGGGGTAGATGTCTTACAATGACTGTGGTTGGGAACTACAGCTGGGGAGTTCTGGCTGCGGATCAGGGTTGTGAAGGCATTGTTGCAGGTACATGCATCACATTCCCCTTTGCAATTACCCATCCCTTGGTGTGTGACTAACACCAAGCAGTACTGCCTGCCAGGTGGTTATGAAGAAGTCACAGGGACAGTCCTTGAACTAGAAAAGGTGGGGATCATCCAGCCAGCACACAGTCCTTACAACTCCCCAGTATGGCCTGTGCGCAAAGCAGACAAAACTCTGGCCTGTATTCTGCCAGAGGGAAGAGATTTGCCTCTCTTGGTGCCACTGACAGCTTTCTCATTTCGCCCATAGCTTTTGATTTGTTAATCCTATTGCTGTAGTCGGTATTGTTTCTGTTTATGCAATGTATCCCACTCCTTGCACAATGACCATCATGGAAGATACCTGTGGTTTAGATTGTGAAGTGATCTAAAGGGGTGGAATGTTGGTCAAATAAGTTTGTAAATATGATCTATATGTTTGTTCGCTTATAGTTTGTATTGGGTGTGGGGGACAGGCTGTAAGCAGGCCAGGTCATTATAGCCTAAGGCTTAGTTTTAAGACTAAGCTTTTCCCCACACCCTTGACTGATTACATGATGTGGGTGGTGCACTCTCATGAGGAATACAGTTATGCCTCAGATAAGTGACTTTGTATCAGAGACTTCCTTGTTTGTATATTGGATTAAAGGTTTTTGGTTTCTACACTATAAAGTGAGGCAGACCAGGAGCTTGCTCTCTTTGTTCCTGCTATCACCACTGCAAGGGCCTCCCTGATTGTTAGGCAGATAAAATGTATTATGCTCACTTTGTTAAAGATGGCGCTGCCCACATGGAAGCCTGTCACCCAGGTGATATTAATGTGTGTTGGGGGTGGGCTGTGGGCAGGCAAGATCCTTGTAGCCTGGGGCTTGGTTTTAGGACTAAGCCTTTCCCACCCTTTTTGATGTGGGGTGGTGCAATCCCATCATGCCCCAGATAAGTGACCTTGTATTAGAGACTTCCCTATTTTGTATATTAGATTAAAGGTTTTGATTTCTACACTATAAAATGGGGGCAGAATGGGAGCTTGCTCTCTTGGTTCCTGAGATTAATATTAGAGGAGAGAGCAGAGAGGAGAGCTGAAAGAGGCCACGTGGAGGAGGCCAGGAGAAGCAGCCAAGATGGCGGAGTGTTGAGTGAGAGGCCAGTTTGTGCAGAGAGAAGGAAGGAGATGAGGAACAGAGGTGAATAAGTCTGGTGAGCAAGAAACCTTTGATTCTAGGAACCTCAGATAAGTCAGTAGCTTTGTGAGCACTGAATGTGAGTGGGTTTTGGAGCCCAGTGTGTGTTTTTACTTGCCTGCCGGGGGCAAGCTAGAATTAAAGATGACGGCCCATCAGTTTTTTGGCTCTGTTGTTTCTTTGCCTACTGTCCGAATCCAATGCGAACCTGCATGGGCCAGGCGGCTGTGATGGTGGCTGTAGCTACTGGCTCTACACTGATCCCTTGCCCTTCATAGGAAAATCTGGTTTTCTGCTTTTCCCTTGTCTTCTCTTGTGGTTTGCCTGTCTTGGTGAGACACCAATAAACAGAATGGTCCACCATCCTCTGACTCTGCCATTTCTTTACCATCTGCCCAAATCCAATGGGAACTTGCATGTGAATGGCCACAATGGTGGCTCCTGGCCTTACAGAAGGAAATGGGGAACTGTTGGGCAGATAAAATATATTATGCTCACTTTGTTAGAGATAGCGCTGCCCACATGGAAACCCATTGTCCAGGTGATATTAATGTGTGTTGGGGTTGGGCTGTGGGCAGGCAGGATCCTTGTAGCCTGGGGCTTGGTTTTAGGACTAAGCCTTTTCCACCCTTTTTGATGTGGGGTGGACTTTGTATCAGAGACTTCCCTATTTTGTATATTGGATTAAAGGTTTTGATTTCTGAACTATAAAGTGGGGCAGACCGGGAGCTCGCTCTTGGTTCCTGAGATTAGTATTAGAGGAGAGAGCAGAGAAAGGCCACGTGGTAGAGGCCAGGAGAAGCAGCCAAGATGGCAGAGTGCTGAAGGAAAAGCCAGTTTGTGCAGAATTTGTGCAGGGAGAAGGAAGGAGGTGGGGAACAGAGGTGAATAAGTCTGGTGAGCTAGAAACCTTTGATTCTAGGAAACTCAGATAAGTCAGTAGTTTTGAGAGCACTGAATGAGTGGGTTTTGGAGCCCAGTGTATGTTTTTACTTGCCCACTGGGTTCAAGCTAGGATTAAAGCTAATGACCCACCAGTTCATGGCTCCATTGTTTTATTACTGTCTGTCTGAATCCAGTGAGAACCTGTATGGGCTGGGCAGCTATGATAGTGGCCCTGGCTACTGGCTTAACACTCGGTCTGCTGTAGCCCCACGGTCAAGGCACATATGAGGAAGCAATCAATGAACAACTAAGGTGTTGCAATGAAAAACTGATGATTGATGCTTCTCATCTCTCTCCATTCCTGTCTGTCTGTCCCTATCTATCCCTCTCTCTGACTCTCTCTCTCTCTCTCTCTGTAAAAAGAAAAACAAAAAACAGTCAAGGGTATGGGGAAAAGCTTAGCTTTGAAAAGATCTTAATATTAAAAGGGCGGGAAAGGCTTAGTCTTAAAACTAAGCCTTAGGCTATAATGACTTTGCCTGCTTATACAGCCTGTCTCCCACACCCAATGCAAACTATAAGCAAGCAAATATATATATCATATTTACAAACTTATTTGACCCATAATGTGGCAAAGGAATTTCAGAAAAATGCGGTAGGAGGATGTGGACCCAGATACCAGAGGCTGGAGGATGAAAGGGAAAGAGACTGCCTGTGTAGACAAATCTTCAAAAAATTTGGGGTATAAACAAAAGAGATAGGGTAGGGCCTGAGGGGAGTCATGGAGACAAGGATCTTATTTTTTCAAACAAGAAAATCTTGTTTGTGTTTAAATGCAAATGGGAAGGGAAAGGATAAATGAAGGAAAAAGTGAAAATGAGAGTTACTTCCAGATGAAAAGCCACCTTATAAGACCGCCTTGTACAAGGAGGCAGGAGGAAAGGATGAATGGAGACTTAGGTGATGAAAACTTTGCTGCTGTGTCGTTTGGGGAAATTCCCCAAAAGTGCGTTTCATTTTCCCTGTGATGTAGGAAGCAAAATCATCTGCTAAGACCTAGAGTGAAGGTAGGAGTCAGGGGTTAGTCAAAAATTTGAGTAGAATGAGGTAGTTTTGAAATAACTACATGGCAGAAAAGGAGAAAGAGGAGAAGTGATGGAGGAAATACAGGCAAGGCCCAGCTGAAGCTGCAGTCCCTGGTTAGTAGTGACAGAAATCTGTACTCCAAAGATGTTCAACAGACTAGGTCAAGTGCAGAGAAGAGCAGGCTTTTATGACGGCAGGGTAACTGTTAGCTCCCAAAGTGGCCCCGTTACACCAAAAGCAGGGAGAGACATAAGAAAGGCAGATGGTTCCAGATTGGTAGGTGGGAAGTTCAATAAGCAAGGGAATTGACATGCGCTGCTTGTCTTAGCTGACTGAAAGATGAGTAGATCTCTGCACTCACCAGCCAGAATCTTCAAAGTTTATATATAGGCCGTAACAGGGTTCAGTCATGTACACTGTCCAGATAGTCTCAACACATCGCTCTCTCAAGCCTGTGTCTTTGAGAATGGCTCCAGGTATGGGAATAGTGGGCAGAATGCACTTTCCAAGAAGAGGGAAGGCGATAAGGACCTCCTGACTGGCCAGGTCCAGTTCCCAGGTCAAAGGTCAGTCATATCCTCTCAATGACTTATTCCAACATTCCATTTCTCCTAACTAACTCTTACAATCTTACATGCACCCACACACACACACACACACACAGCTTTTCGAAATGTACTCATCAGCACAGGGATCCCATTAGAAAGGGCTTTTCATTAGTAGAGAAGTGGCTCATTTGTTAGCTATCTTCCTGCATGGGAGGCAGATACCACAGCAGCACCCTAAGCACATGTAAAGAAAGCACAGATTAAGATAACGATTCCCAAAATAAGTAGCTGCTTTTTTTTTTTTCATCAAGAGCCCCATGATTCAAAACACTGATTTATTAAGTCCCCTAGACTGGTGGTCGATTGTTCAAGGCATTCATTTGTGTCCTCGTGTGATTTCATAAAGATGATACATTAAAAGACTTATTGGGTAGGAACATATAACATTCTGTCTGGATAATGGTACAGGTGACCCTTTGTGAGTTGGTAAAAATGTCCAAGGCCATCTCATTTTGGAGGACAGCTTTTGTCATTAGAGATAATTTAGTGTCCAGAAGAGATAGGCTTGGCTGGCTCTCACTTAAGGCTTGTTGGGTGAATGTAGTAAGGGCTTCTATGTATGCTTTAATGGCCTCCAGGCCAATGTAAGGGACGAAAAGGGGTGGCCAAATGATTGTACCAGTGGAAAACAGAACATGCCCACCTTGAGGATGGGGAGGTGGGTAATTTTTGTTACCATGGGGCAGATACTCCCCTGTGTCCAGAGAAAAGACAAGGTACAGCAGCCCAATTATCTAGGTGGAAATTATGGCCAATATTTGTACCACACAACCCAATCGGGGTTACCCAATCAGTACCTGGGCAGTGAAACCAGTCAGTGCCAAACCAGTTGCAGTTTTTTTTCTTTTTTAAAATTGAATTTATTGGAATGACTTAGTTAGCACTATTATACAGGATTCAGGTGCCCAATTCTACAATACATCTCTGTCCACTGTATTGTATGTCCACTCCCCGCCAAGTCAAGTCTCCATCCGTCAGCATTTATCCCCCCATCCCCTCCTTTACCTCTATTCTTGTTGGTGTCTGTAATGCCATGGCCGAGGCCAGGCAGGTCCTCACTGGATTCGGGAAGATGGTAGAGAAACTGACGAACCAGAAAGTGCTGGCCCATTACTGTTTAACAGAGTCTCGCAAGGGCAGATGAACAAACAGGCAGGAGAAAATCACTTTTTCAGGCAAACGAACAGCAGAACGGCCTCTCACAGTGGCTGGCACGCAGGCAGGCAGGCAGGCAATGTGCAATCCACACTGAGGGCAGGCACCCATAGCCTTACAGAGATTATACACACGTGGTGCTGCCACGTGCTCATGCACTAATTAGCAAAGAGTTTGCAGCCGGTAAACCAGTGAGCAAGCCTAACACAGCTGTTTTCCCAGCAGTGTCCATGAGTGTTTTCTCTTTTCTTGTTCTGTTTTGCTCAATCCCTCCACCTCTAACCCAGCCAGCCCCTGACAACAGCTGTCAGCCTGTCTCTATTTTTCTTGTTAGTTCATTTTTCCATTAGATTCCACATATGAGTGAAATCATGTGGTACTTGTTTTTCTCTGACTGGCTTATTTCACTTAGCATAATGCTAGCTACTATTTTCTGATGTGACAGAATGACTATACAGTTCCAGTAATATCAACCCGTATTTTTAGTATAATTGGGTTGGTTTTGTTCTGAATGAATTTTCTGTTTCTAGCTATGCAAGATGCACACTAAAGTCTTCAGTTTATCACCCTGCCCTCTCACCTTGTTTTCCAGCCCCAAAGCTAGCGGAGTAGTAGACAACCACACATTCTTCCTAAGCTCAGCTCCTTTTTCAACTTTCTAACTTGAGACTCAACCTCTAGTTGGGCACCAGTGGCCAACTACTGAATTGCCCACAGTCTATGCCATGGATTGTGGGTTCTTTGTCTCAGGCTGCTCTGCACAGTTCCTCAGACAAGCTCATCAAACCAGCCAGGGCATTAAAGGAGTCACAGTAATCATGTGGCAGGCCACAAGCATCTAACATATGGGCCACCACCCCCACATAAAGATCGATGGACAATTTATAATTGTCTCTGTGGATGCCTCTTCTCCAAGACCTATTTCTTTGGTTTTCTGACTGGCTGGCCAACTGTTGGCTCGCAAACTGGCCCCTGTAAACAGAAGACGGGGGGGGGGGGGGGGACAGAAGAAAGAGGCAAATCGCTCCAGACTGGGGGAGGGGCAGTTTTAATAAACACGGGAACTTACATATGAGGCTTGCCTCAGGTGGCTAAAAGAGGAGTAGATTTATGCACCTTCCCGTCAGAACCTTCAACTTTATACAGAAGCTTTAATGAGGGTCAGCCATATATTCCATCCAGATGGCCTAAAAAACACACTGCTTCCTCTGTGTTGCATCCTTGAAAGTGGCTCCCACGGTGGGAACAGTGGGCAGAATGAACATTCCAAGGAGAGGGCTGGGGGTGAGGAGCTGCCAGTTGCCCAGGTCCAGCTTACAGATCAACTGGCAATTGACCTTCTCCAACAACAACAAAGCAAGAGAATGGAGAATTTTACGAGAGTGAAGTTATAGAATCTGAGAATCTAAAATCAATAGAGAAGGAAAGATCTGTTAAATGGAGTGCCAGGGATCTCCGTAAGAGTGACATATGGGAGACACTGTCAAAGCAGAAAGGATAGGAGTGAGGTTTGACTCTGTGATTTCAGAAGTGGAGCAGTTCAGCCTTTGACAAGGTCTCCCCAGTATGGCCATGGAAGTGGGCGACTCAAGTGAAAAACTGGCCCTGGAAGCTCAAGAAACTAATGACTAAGCTTATGGTTGCTCCCATGGAAGCTGAAGTAGGACAGTGGAGAAGAAAACTGTAAGTCAAACAGGAGACAAGGAGAGAAGATAGCACAGGCTTAAAATTAGGAAGATTTTACTGGAAAACAGAGGGTAAACATTGCAGACGCCATCTCCTGAAGTTGGAACATGGAACAACTGTCAGGGAGAGACACGCTCAGAGCATAGGTTGAAGAGGTAGTGTGTTCAGTATGCCCAGGGCATACTGAGAAGATCTGAAAGCCAGTAGAGTGCTAGGAGGTTGAATCAGCCAAGCAGCAGCAAAAAAGCACTTAGAAAGTCTGAGAAGCAGAAAACTAACCCCAAGGGTTTACACCGCGTGCACTAACCAAGAGACTTGAAGGTGTGATTGGTTAAGTGGCTGTCAGTGTGTTGCCAAAGAACTAGTCCCAGCAGTTCCCAGGTGTTTAGAAGAGATCTGGGGTTCTTGGCCAAAATCCAACACCAACTGAATTGCTTCACAGAGGGAATTAGTCCACATGAGCAGGACACTGAGGGATAGAGGGGTGCACAGCAACAGGCCAGACAGAGATGAGCCTGAAAAAGTCGGCCGTGCCCCACCCACCCTCCCCCACCTGTCCTTCTGCAGTCCTTCCTGACTCACTAACTGAAATCAACAAAGATCAGGGTGTTCTGACTTTCTACGTAGTCTCTGCAAAACCTCCGTTTTAAAGTCCTCTGGGGACCAAGTTCTCATTCGCAGAATCTTGTTTCTAAATCTGTCTGCTGGAGGGCACCTTGCCAGGATTTTGGATGTAAAACAGTTTTATAAAAATTGGCAAAGACAATTCTGTTGTATTTGTCAGTAATTGTGATCCCTATCAGCAAGAGGAATGTGACTCCTGGGACTGAATTCCCTTAGTAATTCTCATAGCAATCAAAAATGTCACCAACCAGAGTGAGGCTGAGATGGAATTCCTGTTCTTGCCATTCAGTGTAAGGTCAACTCAAAACTCTGACAAGTATTGATATGTTTGTTTTTTCAATGTTAGAAATGAATTTGAGGTCACATGTTTTAGATCACTGGATCCCTCAAATTTTAAAAAGGCACTTTTTCACTCCTGTTACTTGTCTCCTTGAATGAGTCTCTTATGCACGTAGTGTTTATTTGGGTAGAGCTATCTCTATGCTTTTTGACTTGCTAATCTACAAATAAGGAAGTCCATTTTAAGAGAAGGTACCTGGGAACAGAAACTGGTTACCTCAGTTAACCAACTATGAAAGACAAATGGAGAACAGAAATTGACCTGCTGATATTTTGGTTGTCTGGGTGTCAAGTGCAGTTGTATTTATGATCTCGTGTTTTCTCTCGTGGTTTGGGTGTTTTATGCTAAAATGGTTTTATTGGACATGAACCAAACGTTTGCTTAAAGATTTTATGCCCAAATTTGTGCTGATTCCTAGGGAATCTCTTATGAGAGGATGAGGATATTTTCTTTTCCTTTAACCTGTGAGCTTAAGCAGCTGCTGAGCTCTGACTTATGTTGTTATTTGTTAACACTTAATTTTTACCTCCTGCTTTTGGAACTGGCATGTGTGGCAGGAAGGAGCGCTGGTGTGAGTTAAAGGGGCTCCTTCTGAGGCCGTGCGGCAGCTTTCTATTATTGTGCAGCAGGTTAGGACTCCGAGAGCTCCAAGCGTACACGCTAAAGCAGAGCCCAGAACCTGGAACGAATGCCCATGCCTTCCCCTCTTTGGAAATATATGCCAGAGATGAGAAAAACACTTGTCCTCATCTTCTTCATTTTGCTCAACTGACAAATATTTCTTGAATACTGCTATGGGCCAGGTGTTGTTCTCAGCATGGGAGGCAGAGGGGCAGCCAGATCCCAGCTTCGACTCTAGCAGAGAGAAACAAAATGAGTGAGAAAACAGTAAGCACATTAATACATTATTTATTTCAGATGGTGAAAGGTGTATGAAGAAATTAACATGGGGTAATGGGAGACATTGCAGTCAAGGGAAAGTCTCTGTGAGGAGGAGGCATTTGAGCTGAGACTTCCATGACAAAAGAGGAGCCAGCCTTCCAAGATGTCAGGAGTGGGTTTCCCAGGGAGTGGGTGAGCTAGTGGGAACCCGACAATGGGCAGGAACATGATACCTGCAAGGGCCTGACTGAGGCAGGAACATAGTGAGGGTCTTATTTTAATAAGGTGGAGAAACTATGAATTGAAAATGGGTAACAGAGGAGGCAGGGATGTCAATTAAGAGCTTACTGGGGTAAGTCAGAAAAGTAACAGCAGGGCCGTGAACTTGAACTTGGGGGAAGTAATGGTGATGGAGAAAAGGGGACAGACAAATCAGGGCTATATTTTGGAGGAAAACTTGATAGGACTTGATGTGCTAGATGTGAGGGATGAGAATAAGGTAAAATGATTGTTAAGGTTCATTTTTGTCTGAGCTACCTGGTAGATACTAGAATTTTTAAGATGGGAAAAGCAGAGAGGGGTGGGAAGACTCATGATGAAAGGTGCAAGGAAATTTATTTTAAATATTGATTTTCGGATGCCTAATTTAAGATGCCTATTAGACATCCAAGTAAGATGTTAGGGAAATAGGAAGCTATACAATTCGAAGACAGCTCTGGTAAAGGTATAGATTTACATATTCATCCATAGATAGATGCTAATTCAAGCCATGATATTAGGTGAAATCAAGTGAGAGAAAGTAAATAAAAACAAAAAGAAAGGTGGTCAAGGATCTCACTTTCTTTTCCTGGAAACTTAAAGTTAAAAATAACGTATTTTGACAACCCTTTAACAAAGACTTGTGCAAGTACAAGTTAGAGTTACAGCAGATATCTTACATACAAAAGAACCTTACTAAATGTGGTTGACAGTTCACGCATGTGGTATTTGTTTGTGAAAATACTGAGCTATATACAGACTTATTCCCATAAAAACAAATAACAGTGCTTCTTTATTACCACACATTGACCTTCGACTAATCACAACCAGATCTGGAAAAATACAAATGATTGCATTTGGTTTCTTTGAACACTAGAGGGAGATATATTCACCTGCAAATCAGAGAGAAAAAAATCTTAATTGTTTTTCCCTATAGAACTGTTGTTTTACCATAGAACCATAGAGTATCTTAAATTTTGATGTTTTTGCAATAATCAAGAAGTGATTCTTGTATTAAAATTTAAATAAATCACACATGCTTGGAAAGTAACCCAATTTCTTTGTTAAACCAGGTTTTACTAAAAGGCTATATTGTAGCTTATGATAAGCCATATTTGCACATGATCCCTTAGTCATTTTTCTCTGGTGCAATGGGATGCAAAAATATAAAAACCAGTTAATTTTTATTTGAAGAAATATCTAAATGAGCCAAGGAATTCTGGTAATATGCTTACTGTAAGCCAAAGTGTCAAAAGCTTTGACTCTCGACCTGATGTGTAAGGACTTTGGGAACGTGCAGCACTTCATCCCAGTCAGTGTTTCTCAGGTGGCTTCAAGGTCATTGGCACTGACTTCATTCTGGACTTTTTATTTGCCCAACAAAATGCTCTTCGACTTTGCTATGTAGTCGCACAGATATGTAGTGTTTTTATGATTGCTTGGGGCAGCTAGGAAACTTTCTTTTTATTTACTTTGATAATCTTTCCAAAGAACATACTATAAGGCAGTCCTTTTTTCCTGATCAAAGGTTGAATGTGAACCTTATCCAGCAATTCTTAGCCTACCAAATACTTTATTTGACCTTGTAACTAATTTAATAAGCCCTCTTTTCTGTGACTTCAATACTGAAATGCTTCTTGTAATTAAAGAAGGGAAAATGTGTTTTCTGTCTCTAGGGAAGAGTAGAGTATAAGAAAGGAGACTATTTTCTGGAATTAGAGCTGGTATGCATCCCGACTTTAGATGAATGTTAACTAAACTTACTGTGATAACCATTTCACAATATATTCATATGGCAAATCATTATGTTTTACAAGTAAAATGAATATGTTATATGCCCATTATATTTTTTAAATCCTGACTTTGACTCTACTGGTTGGAGAAGGTAAGCAAGCTACTTTGCATCTCGGAACTACCATTTTCTTTTCTCTGAGTTAGAATCACAAACTTTTAAAATTGCTTTGGGGGCTGGGTAAGATAATGTATGATATCATCTAGCTTAGCTCCTAGTAAAAAGCAGGCATTCCAAGCTCACTGGGCTTTGCTCTTTCCTTCCATGTGAAATGCTTTACAAAATGACCCTGTAAATCATATGTTCACAGATTATGTGCTCTTAAGTATTTGTGAAGTACTGGTCATATGTCCAGAATGTGACTCTGCCCACAGGTGGCCTGGAGTACAGCATGCAGTCAGAGCTGTATTGACCCTCAATAAAGGATTAGATAAGGAAGAAGTGGTATGTATGTACAATGGAACACTACTCAGACATAAGAAATGATGAAATATTTCCATTTGCAACAACATGGATCAACCTTGAGAATATTATGTTAAGCAAAATAATTAAATCAGAAAAAGCTAAGAACTATAAGATTTCATTCCTATGTGGGATATAAAACTGAGACTCAAAGACATAGACAAAAGTGAAGTGAAGGGGCCACATATGTGGTGACAGAAAGTGGTTTGACTTTGGGTGATGGGTGCACCACTCCGTGTATAGTTCACATGCTGTGGAGATGTGCACCCAAGACCTGTGTTCCTAAGGACCAGTGTCACCCATTAAATTTAACTTAAAAAATAACTTGTGCCTGACCAGGTGGTGGCACAATGGATAGAGCATCGAACTGGGACGCAGAGGACCCAGGTTCAAAACCCCGAGGTCATAGCTTGAGCACAGGCTCACCAGCTTGAGCATGGGATCATAGACATGACCCCATGGTTGCTGGCTTGCAGCCCAAGGTCACTGGCTTGATCAAGAAGTCACTTGCTCTGCTGTAGCCTCCCTGTCCCATATTAGAAAGCAACCAATGAGAAACTAAGGTGCTGCAACAAAAAATTAATGCGTCTCATCTCTCTCCCTCCCTGCCTATCTGTCCCTCTCTCTGTCCCTGTAACACACACACACACACACACACACACACACACACACACACACAATAACTTGCAAAACAATAAAGTGGAATCAACATAAGAAAAGAAAGACCTATTAATATAATTTACCTCATTGTAGTATAATAAAAAATATATTTGGTCTTTGTCCCATGTTCTTGGCACAGAGCTCATAAAATCCTTGGAATTTCCTGAAAGATAATAATGTCTTTTATTATTCACAATGAGCCCCTTTCTACTGTACCTTCAGAATGGGAGCTGGTCACCCAAAGGATCAAACACAGGAGTATGTTTTAAACTTTCAGTCCCCCTGCCACACCTCTGAGCAGGGGAGGGATGAAGGTAGGGGAGGTAGAGCTGGGTTTTTCAACACCAATGGTCAGTGACTTAGTAAATCATGCCTACTTAATGAAGCCTTGATGAAACACTTTTAACAGTGGTTTGGGGCAGTCTCCAGTGGGTGAGCACATCAGTGTGCTGGGCTGGTGGCGTGCCCGAGAGCACGGGGCTCTGTCTGCAGGCCTCCCCTCCCTCTATCTTGCCTTATGCAGCTCTTCCGTTGGGTTGTTCTTGAGTTGTAGCCTTTAGAGCAGCGGTTCTCAACCTGTGGGTTGCGACCCCGGCGGAGTCGCCTAAAGCCATCGGAAAATACATAATGCATATCAGGTATTTACATTCCGAATCATAACTGTAGCAAAATTACAGTTATGAAGTAGCCACCAAATTTATTTTTTGGTTTAGGGTCACCGCAACATGAGGGACTGTATTGCGGGGTCACGGCATTAGAAAGGTTGAGAACCACTGCTTTAGAGTAAAGCCCTTTCAAGTTTGTTGCTTCTTCAACTTCAAGCAGACTCATCTACTTTTCTACTATCATATATGAATAGTAACATTTTTACATGTGCTACAATGTGAAAAAGTGCAGATTTTCAAACATACATGAAGTTCACTTAAATAGGTCACACTGTTGTTCTACCGTCCTACCCCCCTACCCACTAATAGTGGGTGAAATAAATTGGTTTCATTTCAGTAAAGTGTCTCTATTTAAAAACTTAAAAATCTGTGACAAGTAGGAAGTTGCTCTTTTTCTTCTCCATGCCCAGACTAATGTGATACAAGAATTATGGGTGAGAGTGTGCTTGAAAATGTAAACTACTGGGAGTGCACGGACCTTGTTGCTCTCCTCCACCTCCCATTATCTTGCCCATGCAGCTCTTCTACTGGCTGTTGCTGAGCTGTATCTTATACAGTGAAGCTGTGATCATAATTATAGAGATTTCCTGAGTTCTATGTGTCATTTTATGGAATGATGGGACCTGTATGGGTGTGTGTGTGTGTGTGTGTGTGTGTGTGTGTGTGTGTGTGTGTGTGTGAATCAAGGGGGAGATGGAGGGGAGAGTGCTAGTAAGATCGTTTAACCACTTACTCATACCCTCTAATGCAGGGGTCTCAAACTCAACTCAGCGTGTGGGCCGCAGACCAAGATCACAGCCGTTCGGCGGGCCACACTAGGTCTACAAAAGGCAACTGTTACGCAACACTTTTCTCACTGCAGTTGAAAACAAAAAAAAATCAGTACAACAAGCACAATCGTACATGCAGTTTACTCAGTGTCACAAAACGACCAGAAACTGTAGTTCGCATCACAACTGCTGTTAACTAAGCTAATATCTAGCTAGGATGCTAGAGAAATGAAAAATACAAGTAGGCCCCTAGGCTTACTTAATTTTATCCAAAATATTTTGAACTTCATGGATTAGTCTGCGGGCCGCACAAAATTGTTCGGCGGGCCGCATGCGGCCCGTGGGCCGCGAGTTTGAGACCCCTGCTCTAATGTCATTGTTTTCAGTAATCAAGCTGAAAGTTTTTACCTCCACTGGTCTGAATGGTTCTGGAAAACTCGGTCATAACCAATTTTTAAGCACTTATGTGGGAAAGAGCTATTTTATTTATTGACCTTTTAATACACTGATACATATAATTTCTAAAATGAAGCTTTATTCTGAGTCAAAATTAATTAGCCAAAATTAAAACCAGGCTCCCCAATGACTCGCAACCTTTGCCCTTCTGCAAAATTTTCATAAATGGCTCCTCGCCTGCTCTTACTTTCTCTAAATTGGCATTGAAAATCTCCTTGAAAACTCTTTCATTGATCAATTCTCCTCTAAGCCAGCCACTGCCTTCCTACATTTCTGCCCAGTAAGACATTGGGGCCAGCGTCAGATGGGTCCACTACAGCAAAGCTTTCTGCTCTTCCCTCTCCACTTCCAATTCCTTCTTGCTCTGCCTAGAGGGGTTTTCCTTTCGAAAAGGAGTCAATAACTCTGCCCCAGGAACTCAAGTCATGCCTGGTGAATTTCTAGCCTCGGGTTTTTTTCTATTTTTTAATCCTTCTTGCCTGAGAGCTTTCCTAGAAATCAATACATCCTGACTTTGTTCTGGCACGTGTACCTCCCAGGTGACGCTAATGTGGAACAAGTGTTGAGATTACAGGCTCATTGCAGTAATGTGGACCTGAGCAAGCTAGTCTCTTCCTATTTTCTCTTGCAGGTGTTTATTTAGTGACTTGCCTTTGTCAAGGGAATCTTCCATCTGCCATCTAAGAAAGAGACTTTCCACTGGTCATATTTCTGCCAAGGCTTTGCCCCATCATACCTTACCACCCTGCCATTCCTCCAACACACACACTCACACTCACTCACTTTATACCACTATTAGCATCCACTATAATCACCTGTTTCCACACTCAACAGATACTAGATGCCTTTATGTTAAGAAATGGTTAACATTTTCTTTTGTCAAAAATTCCATATCTCTATAGGCTGGCTCTTTGGATTTTTAGTAATAATCTTACAAATCTAATAATTTGTAGTTGCAATAGGCATGGTAATCAGCTGAAGATATGCAGAAGGTTTGCTCAAAAACAATTCTTGTTGGGTCAATCTTTATTAAATCCTCCCCTGGAGCTGATATTTTGGGAATAAAATATTATTGGCAAAGAGGAGCATGTGAGGTTTCCAAAAGCAAAAGCGTATGTAACCAATGAAAGGATAAAATTTCAAGGCCTGTACAGTAAAGCAGCTGTTAAATGAGTTACAGGAAAATTTCTCCAAAACATAACAGAAGCTTCCTACTACAAAGGAAATATTTTCCTTCAAGTCCATAATATTGAAGTTCAATATGTTCTGTACCCAAAACACCTCCCTAATAAAAATCTGGGATTTTCACAATAACTCCACCTTCAGGCCTTGAATCTTGTTTCATGCCTCTGAGCAGCCTGGGCACCACTGGTGTGAGGTTCATGATGTTGTTCGAAAGTCCAGAGACTCATTCCTCCTGTGCAGTTTCCAGTATCAATATCAGAGGCTAGGACTTTACTTCTCAGGCATACGAGTGACTCATGCTGAACTAGGCAAATCAGATAACCTCTCACCTTCAATTAGAGGAACTGTCTGAGACACCTGCCAGCAGGGCACTATGTGATTTACAAGCCCGTGAGGTGATTTTGGAGTAACACTTGCAGGGGACAGGGTTGGGGGAGGTTGTCAGAGAAGGAGAGAAAATAGACTGTTTCCGGTACTTCTCTTGGCTTTCTCATGGGTGATCAGTCTGCAGAAGACTTTCTCACATGTCCTAGCACCTGAGCATTTCTGCCACATCCTGGTGGAGACCAGTGAGAGTGACAAGAGAGTGAAGGAGACTCCAAGGTGTGCAGCATGTTGTACAAGGTGTCACAGCCCAGAGCAGTGACCTGTGGGGTCATCCATGTAATTGGGCCAAAAAAATCTCTTAATACTTCCCCAATTCCAAACTTCCCCCATTTCACCTCACCCTTGACTGTTGACCCATCAGACCATATATTAGGAGTTATCAGAACATCTCGGACCCTTTGTAGTGTATTTACACGTGAAACACCCTCGTCCTCCAACTACAAGGAGGACCTCACCTGTCCAAAGGGCACTATGGACCTTGCAGAGGAGTCATTCCCCCAGGGACTCTGACCCACACAGGAAAAGCACGAGTGGCTGTGGAAAAGAAATGCGGGATGCGAGCTGCAGGCAAACCAGAGGTCTTGGCTTTGGCAGGTTGGCTCAGTGGTAGAGCGTGGGTCTGGCATGTGCAAGTCCCAGGTTTGATTCCCAGCCAAGGCACACAGGAGAAGCGCCCATCTGCTTCTCCACCCTTCCCCCTCTCCTTTCTTTTTTTCGCTCTTCCTCTCCTGCAGACAAGGATACATTGGAGCAAAGTTGGCCCAGGTGCTGAGGATGGCTCCATGGCCTCCTCCTCAGGCGCTAGAATGGCTCTGGTTGTAACAGAGCAATGCCTTAGATGGGCTGAGCATCGCCCCCTAGTGGGCATGCTGGGTGGATCCTGGTCAGGCGCATGCAGGATTCTGTCTCTCTGCCTCCCTGCTTCTCACTTCAGAAAATACAAAAGAAATTTAAAAAGTTAAAAAACAAAAAACAAACAAACAAAAAAACCAGAGGCCTTCTCTGCCACTTGCTTCCTTTACTATCTTGAACATGCCAACTAATGCCAGCCCTCCTGTCCCGCAGTGTGCCGGGGGCCGGCTGGGCCTGCATCAGGGAAGTCCTCTTCCGCAGACAGCCCTTTGTCTAGTTCCTGATTAACAGGGAAGAGGCTGCTCTTGGCTTTGGACGTTCAGACAGAAAGGACACTTGGCTTTAATCTGCACATCTATTTCCTTGAACCTCCAGGTGACACATCCCACTTTTCTAAAGAAATGAACATGGAAATGGTCCAGTGGCAACAAGAACATCAATACAGGAATGACTGGTTCATTAATTAGAACATATCAGTCAAATGTCCAGAGTGTGACGGGGACCTGAGTGGGAGGACTGAGCTATCTGAGAGCAGGTGCTGGCTCGGTCTCCTGGGGCCGCTCAGCAGAGAAAGTTTGGGTCCTCGTGACGGTGAGTCAGCTCTGCTCTGCTCAGGAAAGATAAATTAGGTGCCACGTGCTTCACTATTGATGAAATAGGTTATTTTGGGGAAAATGTAGAAAGTAATTTTTAAAAAAATTACAGTGAATATGAAAGGTCCCTATCTGAAAAGATGCATATTTGGCTCATAATAATAATTTTTTTTCTATGAAAAATATTATCTTCAAAGTTGTGTAGAACTGTTTACTACAAGGACCCTCTGTGCTGCACTGATAAGGAGGGAGTCAAGCACTGCTTCCAATGATACTTGCTCAGTCTCAGGAGAGCACTCCCCACCTTCCATGCTGCCCCCCAGCCCAAACTGAGGAGCAGTAGTGAAGTCTGTCTGGATCCAGAACGGGCCCTGGGCTCAGTAGTCCCACAGCCATGAGATACCTTGGGATCAGTTACAGAGTTGTTGTCTCAAGTGTGTGTTAGACAGCTTCCCTTCTGCACTCATATAATGAAGAACAGTGTCTTCACCATACTTGTTCCCTCCACAGGGGTAGATGGGGGATCTGACGTAACAGCGTTTCTCATTCCTTTGGTCTCTAAGGTTGGTTCGGTTTCCCTGACATGGTAGGTGGGCTCTTTACTGATCCCCCCACCCCCAAACACGCCCATCACTAATCCTCAAACCTGGGATTATGTTACCTTACATGGCAAAAGGGACTTCGAATCTGGAGACAGGAAGATTATCCTGGACTATCCAGAGAGGTCAATGTCCTTATAAGAGGACAGAAGGAGATCTGAGTCAGTAGTGGGAGATGTGCTAATGGGAGTGAGAGATTGTAGCTGGGATGAAGGGGCCATGAACCATGGATTTCAGGCTGTCTTTCCAAGCTGAAGAAAGCAAGGAAATGGATTCTCTCCTAGACCTCTGGAAGGAACTCGGCCCTGCCAACAGCTTGAGTTTAGACTTGTGACCTCCAGAACTGTAGGAAAATAAATGTGTGTTGTTTTAAGCCAAAGTCTGTGAAAATTCCTTACCCCAGCAATAAAAAATTATTTTTGGCTAATCAGGTGAGACGTGTCTCCAATGTCTTTGTATTAGTTTGGATGTTTCTGCTGCAAGTAACAGAAGTTTCATCCCAATGTGCCTTAAATGGTTAATGAATCTATTATCTCACATATTAAAAACAGAGTAACAAAGTCAAGGTGTTATAGGTTGGTCATTTCAACAGCTAAAAGACATTAGCAGAGATGCAGGTTTTCCCAAGATGCAGGTTTCCCCAAAATTCCTGCTCTGACATTCTCAGCATGAAGGTTCAGTTCACTCATGTTCAAAAATGACTGTTGTGGTTCTAATCACTCTATCTTTACACATTAATGTCTAAAGGTTGGAAGGTACAGAACCTCTTTCATGGGTCCCTTTTTAAGCTCCAGAAATATTTCCCCAGAAATCTTCAAGCAGACTTTGCCTCTTGTGGCATTAGCACAAATTGAGTGACTCACCTATTTTGAAACCAGTCTGGGAAGGAGAATAGAATCGTGATTCACCTCCTGGAACAATGGAAGGGCTAGCCCCCCTGAAGGACTTGGCAGCCTACTTTCTAGGCTGCATTAGTAAGAAAGAAGAAGGATGGTGGACAGTGTGTACAGCACACACATACTTCTTATGTTCCCTCCTCAAGGACCCTTTGGGGCCGACAACATCAGAAAAGAAAACTCAGCAGTGACTTCACAATCCCATCCGAGACACGTTTCTGTGGGGGCTGTGTGCCAACCTCAGGGAGGGACATTTTATGGACAAGCTAAATTGGCAATCAAGAACAAGGCTCCTGGCTTCAAGTTCAAGATGCCTAAGTAAGAAGATCCTGAGCTCACCTCCTCTCGTTGACACCAAAACTACAACTGCATATAGAACAGCTGTCTCTGAGAACAACGTGACTGCTAGCAGAACAGATTTTCTACAACTATGGATATAAAGAAGTGGGGAGGAGGAGTCGAGTCTAAGTCTAGTCAGGACCTACCCAACCCCACACTCCATATGCAGTGACTCACAAGTGGAAAGGAAATCACAACTGTGGAGATTGTTCCTGAAGACAGTGGTCTGAGCCCCAGCCTGGGAGACCTGCACTAGGCAGAGGAGTGTCCAAAACATCTGGCTTTGAAAACCAGTGGGGCTTATGTCTAGGAGAGCCAAAGGGCTGTAGGAAAACCAGGCTGTATTTTTTCAGAGTCTTAGGACAGGGACAGCAGTTTGAAAAGCACCTAGGTCACACATGAAGGTGATAACGTTGAATAATTTTATTGTGTGTGTGCTGGAGGGAAAGGGTTAATTGGAATCTTCTGAGAGGTGCTGGTGTGTGCCATTTATTCCTCCCCCTTTTTATAAGCTAGCAGGTCTGACACTGGCAGGCACCATTTCTGACACTCTCTATTCACCTTGCTACACTGTTTACTCCACCTGGCATTTCCCTGAGGACCCAGTCAGGCTAGCACCCCTCCAAAGTGACTCTTATTTTGCCACGCCCAGTATACGGCCTTAGTCAACATCAGCACACACCAGAGTGTCTGCAACAGTTTGGCTGAGCCTCGCAGCCAGCCATTTCAGAAGCCTGCCCTGCACACCGGTGAGTCTGCAACAGTTGTGTCCAGGCATCACCTGCCAGTGTGCCCACAGAAATTGTGGCCCAGACACAACAGGAGTTACACTAGTCCACCCAAGGAACACATCAGGAACACCTGGCTCAGTGACAAGGGTGATTCCACCACTGGGCCCCACAGGACTTTTTCTAAATAAGACCACTTTTCAAATGCAGGAGTTTTAGCCTACCTACCTAATTCCTAGAAACAAACAGGTAAAATGAAAGAAAAGAATATATTCCAAAGGAAAAAAAAAGTACAAAACCCAAGAAAAAGAACTAAATGAAACAGATATAAATTGTCTACTAGATGAAGTGTTCAAAGCACAAATCATAAAGATGCTGATTGAACTCTGTGAACAAAGGAATAAATTCAATGAGAAACTCAAAGAGATCAAAATGATAGGAAAGGATCTATCAGAATCAGAGAATTTAACAACTGATAAAAAAATACACTGAAGAAAATCACTGTCAAATCAAATGACACAGAAGAATAGATCAGCAATCAGGAAGACAGGATAATACCCAGTTAGAAGATCAAGAAGAAAAAATAATTTAAAAAGATTAAGGATAACATAAGGTCTCTTTAGGACAACACCAAACATACTAACATTTGAATAATAGGAGTCCCAGAAGGAGAAGAGAAAGGAAAGGGACAGAAAACCTATTTGAAGAAATAATGGCTGAAAACTTCCCTGAACTGGTGAAAGAAACAGATATAAAAGTCCAGGAAGCAGAAAGAGTCCCAGACAAGATAAAAGAGATGTACACCAAGACACATTATAATTAAATTGTTAAAAAGTTAAATATAAAGAGAGAATCTTAAAAGCAACAAGAGAAAAACAATTAGTTACATACAAGGGAATGCCTGAAGGATTATTAGCTGACTTTTCAACAGAAACTTGGCAGGCCAGAAGGGAGTGGCACAATATATTCAACATGATGAAAGAAAAAAACATACAACCAAGAATACTTTGCCCAGCAAGGTTATCATTCAGAAATGAAGGAGAGATCAAGATTTTCCCAAATAAGCAATAGCTAAAGAAGTTCATCACCAGTAAACTGGCATTACAAAAAAATGTTAAAGGGAATTCTTGTGTGTGTGTGTGTGTGTGTGTGTGTGTGTGACAGAGACAGAGAGAGGGACAGATAGGGACAGACAAACAAGAAGGGATAGAGAAGAGAAGCATCATTTTTTGTTGTAGCACCTTAGTTGTTCATTGATTGCTTTCTTATATGTGCCTTGACTGGGGGGCTAATGAAGACTGAGTGACCCCTTGCTCAAGCCAGTGACCTTAGGTTCAAGCTGGTAAGCCTTGCTCAAACTAGATGACCCCGTGCTCAAGCTGGCGACCTTGGGGTTTTGAACTTGGATCCTCCACATCCCAGTCCAACCCTCTATCCACTGTGTCACTGCCTGGTCAGGCTAAAGGGAATTCTTTAAGTGGAAAAGAAAGGCCAAACTAGAAATAAGAAAATATATGAAAGAAAAACAAATCTCAGTAGTAAAGGCAAACATAGTAGAGTTAGTAGACCAACCACTTATAAATCTTGTATGAGAACAATTAAAATGGCAATAAGCACATGCCTATCAATAATTACATAAATGTAAATTGACTAAATGCTCCACTGAAAAAACATAGGGTGACTGAATGGATATAAAAACAAGACCTTCACATATGCTGCCTACATGAGACTTCAGATTAAAAGAAATATAGACAGAAAGTAAAGGGATGAGAAAGATATTTCATGAAAATGAAAACAAACAAACAAAAACAGAAGCTGGGATAGCAATACTTATCTCAGACAAAATAGACTTTAAAACAAAGGCAATAACAAGAGACAAAGAAGGACACAACAATTATACTTCCCAGTGTTTATCTAAAGAAAACAAAGCACTAATTCAAAAAAATATCATATATGCACCCCTATATTCACTGCCACATTATTTACAATGGCCAAGATATGGAAGCAACCTAGGTGTTCATCAATAGATGAATAATGAAGTTGATACACACTCATACAAACACCAGAACATTACTCAGCCATGAAAAAGAATTAAAATTGCCATTGTGACAATATGGATAGACCTAGAGGGTACTGTGTTAAGTGAAATAAGCCAAAAAAAGACAAACACTATTATTTCACTTATGTGTGGAATCTAAAAAAATAAAACAAATGAACAAACTGACACATAGATACAGAAAAATTGATAGTTTCTAGGGAGTTGGGTGGTTGAGTATGGGAAAATGGTGAAGGGGATTAAAAGGTACAAACTTATAGTTGTAACATAAGTCATGGAGATATAAAGCAGTGCATAGGGAACAAAGTTAATATCACAATAACTTTGCATGGTGACAGATGGATAGTGGACTGTGTGTTGATCACTTTGTAAGGTATATAACTGAAATGTCATTATGTTGTACACTTGAAACTAATATAATGTATATCAACAATAATTTGAAAAGAGCTTATGTTCCAGAATAAAAATGAGGCATGAGGCAAAAAAAAAAAAAAAAAAAAAAAAAAAAAAAAAAGAAAAAGAAAAAGAAAAGAGAGAGAGAGAGAAAGAAAAGAGAATACTTCCAAACCAAGGAGGTCTGTTCTTTTGGTGAAGTGTGCAAATGTCTGTTACCCTCCCTGGTTTTGTTCAAGATCTTCTGACCGGGAAATGCATTTATTTATTTAATAATTTTCTTTGCTTAGAATAACCCCTAAATAAATGTTTACTGAAATGAAGGTCAGTAGTTGTTATTTTGTGCCTCCAATGGTATTACTTTTTTTTATTTTTTGATACTCAACATTTGGCAGGTATTTAGAAGCTGTGGGGAGATTTTATTAACACAGATATTTGTAGTAGATTGAATAAATTTTTTTTAATAATAATAAATAATATTTTCCCTGGATCTGTCATTATACTAAGGACTTAATATGTGACTCATTTAATCTTAGCTATATGAAGTGCTACTGTTTTTAATCCCTATTTTATACATGAAGGAATTTAGTACAGAGAGGATATTTATCTATACATTATTCCTTGGAAAAGGTTAAGCAATGGCAAAGAGTGGTTCTCTAATGATATGTTTAAAGGAAGTAAGAACAATTTAGGAAAAATGACCTAATACATGATATAAACTACAGGAGAATATTACACTGATGTTTAAAAATATATTTTTTTGATGTAAAATTAAACAACATAAGCAGCATTCAAACCCAAATCAAAGGGTGGATGCAAAGATAAGACAATATGAAAAGTGTGTCTATGGGAAAGACACCAAGAGAGGAAAGTTAAACTTTCTAAGTTGTGATCTAACACTCATGAAATAAGGGAAAAAAAACAGATTTCAAAGTGTTGATTTGGACTCAAGATCATTTGGCTTTCCTTATCTGGAAACCTATATTTTAATGGCTATTATATGTTTGTAGAATTATTTTGACCTTTCTCTGAACGAACATCTTCTTTTAAAATGGATGTGGGGCCTGACCTGTGGTGGCGCAGTGGATGAGACGTCGACCTGGAAATGCTGAGGTCGCCGGTTCAAAACCCTGGGCTTGCCTGGTCAGGGCACATATGGGAGTTGATGCTTTCAGCTCCTCCCCCCTTCTCTCTCTCTGTCTCTCCTCTCTCCTCTCTATAATGAATAAATAAAAAATTTAAAAATAAATAAATAAATAAAATGGATGTGGGTATTGTGCTATAACCAGTCTAGACAAAATAGGCTTATGTTATGTTTTGGCTATTGGGCTTTCTAATCACTATTTATATATTTTATTGTTATTGGCTTAGATATAATGGAACCAAATGATTTCATCAACTCTTACATATAGATAGACACAGTAATAAACTTCCTGTTAAATTCATTATGATTCCCTCCAAGTGAAATAATGATGTTTGCAAATGTTGGCACCATCACACTTATGTCAGTTGGCACTGCAATGCAGATTGAGATTTTAAAAATAATCTACAGTGGGAATTTCTATACCAAGGGAACAAAAATTTCTTCATCTGAATCCTATTAGATCTCACCATGGTTTCAGTGAAGTTAGGTAGTTATTTAAAAAAGAAATATTGTAGATTTCATGAGGCAAAATAAACCAAAGAATGCCTTCAAGAACACAAAATTCTAAAATATGTTAAGGGAAGTAGAAGGATAATTTATGATAAAATGCAAAGCATGAAACACAAAAGTTCCCCAAACAAAACATGTGCACTGTGGCAGTATGTTGGTTCAATTTGGGCTTTACTTAAACAGATCAAATGTCCACAAAAAAAAAATAGAGAATGTTGGTCATTTATCCAGATAATTCCAAACAATCATGTATTTGATATGGTAAAGGTAAAAATAATAATGGTCCAAGTTGTTTTTTTGGGTTTTTTTAGTATTTTGTATTTATAATTGTTTTTGTTTCAACTATTACCAAAAAGGAGTTAATTAAAAGAGTCCATTGATGATTGTAACTGTATTTCACTTTTGCATTTAATATTCTTAGATGAATTGTTGTTGCACAACATGTCTGGAAAAGCCATTTTCTCGGAATAGCTGGATTTCAAGTTGACATTTCTATGGCACTCTGAATCACCGCTGGTACAGTTTACATTTGTCTAATGCAGTGAACACTCATGTGACGATATGTACAAGAGCTCTCTCTACAAGGTTTGGGTATTTGACTACTGCTTCTGGAAATCATTTCCAGGAAATAATACAAAATTCAGAAAACATACATATGTTCAATAGTGTCTGTTTATATTGTAATTGTGCTGGCCAAAATGAGATACAATCTGAATGCCTAATAATAGCAAGATGGTAAAGTAAAATACGATATATTCACTGAATGTGAAGTTAATTTTTAAATTTATAACAAGGTGAGAAATTTTAAAAATATAATGAAAAGCACAGAGGCAAACAGAAGGGGAAAGCACAATTATGTTTTGCATTTGAACTAAATAACATTAAAAATGCCTTTAAAAATGCTAAAATGTATATATCTCCAAATCCCCGTTAACAAGAGAAAGGATAAATAAGTTATAAAAATTTTTAAATGAATGAACTTCAGTCATATAAGCCAATATGAATGAATCTTAATGATATACCATTAAATATATCAAAACAAGTTAAACTAAATATACTATTTAGACACATCTACATGATGAAATTAAAAAAAGAAATGGAGATAAACATAAAAATTGGGCAATAGTTATCTCTGGAAGGAAGACATAGGGTCGAGAGGAATAAGGAAAAAACAAATAGATACAGGTCAGTTATTGGTAACATTCTATCTCCTGAGCAGGTCAGTGGACCTTTTGTTATTCATTGTGTTGATGAACAAACAAAATAAAAGATGGCCATGGATGATGAGCCAATGACAATAGTGAGTCACAACCAAGAATTACGATTTATTCAATTCTCAGCATTGTTAGATGAGGTTAGGAGTGATTTTTTCCCCCTTTATACATTTCTACAATTTCTAATCTCTATGATTAGCATTATACTTTAAAATTTTAAAAACAATATACCGATCTAGAAAGCCAGTAGATATAAAAATTCAAAAGACATTATATCTGAGTCAAGATGAGCCAGAATTACCAAATTTATGTCCGACAATTGAACCAAAAGCTAGCTTAATTAACAATCAGCTGAAAATGGTTAGTGGTTATATTATCTAGGCCTGATTTTCTTTCTTAGTTCTAATGATTTACATTCTTTTCTGAGAATGTGACCACACTGGGACCTAAATTTAAAGATCTGAAATTTTCTCATAGTAATGATAAGAGTTAACATTGATTATTATTATGAGCCAAGTACTGTGCTAGTGCATTCCATTCATGGTCAGATTCAATGCTCACACTAAACAGATGGTAGTTACTATTATTGTTCACATTTGATAGATGGGTAAACTGAGACACAAAGAAGATAGGTGCCTTGCCTAGGATCGCTGAACCAATAAATAACACTGGGAAACAGGTGTGGTTTTTTTTTCATTTTCTGTTGCATGAGGTTTTAGAACTGTTTCTATATATTTCTGCATCACTGATTCCAAATCTGAAATCTGTTTTTTGGTGCATGCTCTAGTTTTTGTGCAATTTTAATTTCTTTTTGTTACAGTTAATGGCATGCATTGGTTTGTAAATTGGAGTTAAAGGGCAACGACTCTTGGATTGAACATAACCACAAGGCAATTAATGTTTTACAAACATCACTTTTATATATTCATAACTGTAGTTGTTTTTAAATGTAAAAAATTATTATCTGATTAAAACACCCTTTTATTTTGCTTTAAGATTGAATCATGGCTTCTTCAAGTAGGCATAAATGTAAGAATAGTCCTGACACCTTCTGTTATATATGTAGCTGTTACACACTTCAATGTCAAAGGCACAATATTTCACCATTTGTGACACGTGCATATATTGCCTATTTTCAAGTTCCCCTTGGCGATCAAGACAAGAATTGGGCTTCTCATATTGTGTGTCATAATTGTGAGGAAATGCTTTATGACTGGACAAAAGGAAAATGCAAAGGAATGCCTTTTGGTATTCCCATGGTTAGGCGTGAACCTAAGGACCACAGCAGTGACTGTTATTTCTGTCTGATCCATACAAAGGGCATCGGCAAGAGAAAATGTCATATGATCGCATATCCTAATATTCCTTCAGCAATACGAACTATTCCACACTCTGAGACACTCCCGGTTCCAGTTTTTAATCGTTTTATTTCTTCTAAGGACAAAGAAAGTGAACATGGTGATCAAGTGTATTTTGATAAGATGCATGAGGAAATGGTTGTAGAATCTGAAGGGTCTTCTTCTGATGCCAAGCAGTCATTAATCCCTCAGCAGTTTAGCCAACCTGAATTGAATGACTTAGTAAGAATGATATAAAAATTGTCCTCGACTTTCTGAAGTATGAGGAGCATAACTGGATAATTTGTGTGGATCTTAAAATAGTAAATTTAATGAAGCAGTTTGTTCAGGCTTTGAATAGAGAAAGTGAATGCTTTCAACATATTATTTCTGCTTTTCCTGCCTTGTCTTTCGAGAAGATAAAAGCAGGTGTATTCGATGGACCTCAAATTCAAACCCTCATACGTGACGAAGAATTTGCCAGGAAGATGAATAAGGAGGAGAAAGCAGCATGGCATTCTTTTGTGGCAGTTACAAAGAACTTCCTTGGCAACAAAAAAGCAGAAAACTATGAACTTCTGTTTCAAAGGATGCTGTTGGCTTTCCATGACATTAGATGTAACATGAGCGTTAAGATTCACTTCCTGAACAATCACCTTGATAAGTTTCCCGAAAATCTTGGAGCTGTTAGTGATGAGCAGACTACTGCTGGAGCATCAAACGAGATTGTCTTCAACAAGTACACAAACGCAAGAGCTACAAATGCAAATTTTTGCCTGAATAGAATTTAAATAAGTTTTATGCAAATTTTATGATTAAAATAAGTGTTTTAATATGTTCTATTTGAAATTGTAGGCAAATTCTGATGCAATCATATCTTTTAGTGTATTTACTGCATTATATAAATTATTATGTTTTCACAAAGATGATGCCCAAGAAGACATGCTACTTCATTATGTTAAACTAAATGTTGAAAATTTTACAATAAGATGAAAACCTAAAATCTTGAATTGCAAAAAAACTGTAGCTTACAGAGAAAAACTAATGTCAGCTTTGAGATCAGCACACTTGAATTAGGTAAGAACAAGTGTTTTTGTGGATGCAACAAAAATTTTGTTCCCCAGTGTAATAGAGCTCACAATTTAAGCCTAGACTGAATATGAATTTATTCTCTTCTTGAGAACAACTAAAAAAATCTTTCAAATCCTGATCTTCATAAATCCTCATTTACCTAGAGTGAAGGTATAAGAACTCCAAGAGAAGAAACTAAAGTTTGGTCCTTAAAACCATGTGTAAAGGCACATTTAAGGGCAGAATTTCCCAGGGCATAGATTTGGAGACAGAAGTTGGAGAAGTATATCCCAAGGCTATTTAGAAGGCAGAACACAGTTTATATCCTGACCTGAGAATGCTACTGGAATTCTCTGTGCTTTGTTTCCTATGATTGTGAAATTCAGATAATAGTAGTACTTGCCTTACAGTCATTGTGTATATTAAATGAGACTTTATGTATAGCCCTTAGAACAATACCTGGAACATAGAGCTCATTAAATGTTAACTATGGTCATTCTAGTGTGTGGTTTCTCAGTACTTGATCTTTATTCATTCTGTCATTCTCTGTCTCTTTCTCTCTCTCTCTCTCTCTCTCTCTCTCTCTCTAGTTGTACATTCATAGGTTGCTTTTAATTATTTGGGAAATGAGGTAAGATTTAAATAAATATAGACTTGAAAATAACCCTTATAATATTAATAAATCTATTTGTATAATATTAAACAGAGACTTAAAATGTATAAGCTAGTTTTCTTTTGCAGTTGAAATAAAATAATTCTAGAAGCAGGAGATCTGATTTCAGGGCTTGGCTCTTTCACTAACTGTACAATCTTGAGTAAGTCCGGATGGCCTCTATCAGCCTTGGTCTTCTCATCTGCTGGTAGAGATGATAATGCCAGGGTCTGACGTGCTTTGGCAGAATTGTTCTTTGATTCTGTGATCTACATTTGATGAGCACCTGTTCTGTGCCAGGCTCGGCGCAGGAGGTGAAACATCCAAACTTGTTACCTTGAGGACTCCAGGCTGGAGAAACTGCAATCCTACACTGGGCATGTGTGTGCTGCAAGCGAGCCTACAGGAGTGGAGAAGGGACCGGAAGTGCATGTTGCAATTGTAAATGACGATTTCAAAATCTGGAAAATACACGTACAGGATAATAATAGCTGGCATTAACTTGGCCATTCAAATACAGGTGTTTTTTGTTTTGTTTTTTTACATAAAACGTATGTGCATTTCCTAGGAGTTTCTACCAATAATTGCCCTCATCTGAAATGTTCATTTTGCATTTGTTTTAGACCCTTCAAGACTCCAAAAACCTTTAACTCAACTTCTCAGGACAGAATTTTTGCATGTTTGGGGGAAATTTTCTCACTGTTTGTGTTTCATTATTTGGAAACAGTGAGTTTCCTTGAAGGGAAGAATGTGGGTCTCTAATTCAATTGAAGATGGAACTGAATTTGATAGCAGCAGATTACTAGCCAATAATATTTTTGTAGCCACAAATAACCTGATGACTCAGCATTTTAGTTTAGAGTCAAGTAAGAAAAAGGTTTGCTTTGAGTTTTATTAGTCATTTGTGTGCACATTTCTTCAAATGTTCATTAAGTGCCTACCATGTGCATGCCTACTCAGAGCAGAACAGCCCACCGTGCTGACCAAAGCCACCCTGGGCATCAAACATTAAGCTACCCTTCAATACCAAAATTCTATAGCTGTGGCATCTAAATAAAGGAAAAGGATGCCAGAAAAAATAATCTAAAACTTTTTTTGTGTTGATCTAGTTCCAAGATATTTGGTATTGCTTAGACTGGTATTATTGGAAATCTTGCTTCTCAAAATGTAATAAAAGGAGAAATACAAATGGCTAATAAATCATGGAAAGATGCTTGGTGTCAAAGTGATAAATGAAGTGAAAAATAAAACCAAAATATTACTTGTCTTCTATAAAACTGGTAATTAATTGAAAATTGATAATATCAAATGTTGGCAAGAATAGAGTAACAGGCACTTTCACTTAACTCTTAGGCCTTAAAATATTAGTGCAATTTTTCCAGAAGGAAAAAATAGACTAGTATTTTGCATAGCTTTTACCTTGAAATTCTACTTTTAAGATATTATCTTAAGAACCTAAGTATGAATGTACCTAAAGATTTGCCTTCAAGGACAATTGCTGCATTGTTTTCATAGCAAATAGTTTTTTATAATTAAATGTCCAACAATAGAAGATTGGTTAAATAAAAAATGCTATACCTAATGATGATATCATATGTAATCATTAAACATAATGTTATGATATTTTGTGGCAAGAATATATTTATGATACATAAAGGAAAAGAGACATTGATATGCTATGAGTGGTGATTTGTCAGTATAGGGACCAAACTTGACTTTTAAATTTTTTCATTTTGGGTTTTTTTTTGTATAGTTCATGGTGACTGAATTTACTTTAATAAAAATTCTAAAATATATAATAATAAAAAATGTATAAAATGTAATGTAATACTTCTTAAACTTGTATAAACTTCCAAATGCTATTAAAGCAAACAGATATTAGCAATCATAATCTCTGTGAGAGTAACTTTATTAAAAGTATTTTACTAATTTTTATCAATTTAAGTTTAAATAATATAGAATATAATATTTGTTGAGGATACTGTAAACACATAGGATTCTAGAGCCTGTTAGTATAACACATGAGGTGGTTGCGCACCATTTCAGTGGACAGCTGGGATTTGCAAACTTGCATTCTTGTCCCTGAGAAGCACAGGAGAATAATAGGAAAAGCTGACAGATGTAGGTACCTTTGTAGTTGAATTCAGAATAATATGGGGAGAAATCCAACACTCATTGGTACCCAGGGTGGCCCACACTCAATGCCTGCTTTTTTCCTTCATTGACTGTGTGACCGTGCCCGACACACTTAACCCCATCAAAACAAGAATAACAGTAATATCTACGTCTTCCAGTAGTGATAAGGTTTAGGTAATAAAGGTAGAATTTTTGTTATACATAGCAAATAAGTACTCAATAACCTTTAGCTATAATTCCCATTAATAGGTTCAACATGTGGTTAGTACATTTAAAGCCTTCCTGCTCAGTTCTATGTGGTCATACCTGAGGAGGGATGTTGAATACCAAGACCAACCAACAACTGCCCACCCTCCTCAGTATTCCCAAGGAAATAGAAAGTGCAATCCATGGAAAGGAATTGAACTTGAAAATGCCCTTGCATTCCGTGTGTGTGTGTGTGTGTGTGTGTGCGTGTGAGTGTGTGTGTGTGTGTGTGTTGGCCTGATCTTAATGGCATCTTTTGTTTGGGTGAAAAAAAAGCAGAGGAGGCATTCACCTTAGTTAATATTGCAAAATCTGGGGGAGTAATACATTCAGAGGTTTGTGACCCAGAGTCCAGCAGGGATTATGCTTTAGGGGATCTTCTTTGAATTGTATGATTATTTTTTCCCTTTAAAGTTGTTTAAATGTTACTAAACTTGTAAGTCCCTGGATGGATGAAAGTCTTTGAGCAAATTAGTAAAGTGTTGCTGAAGCCCAGAAATGAGTGTTCCAACACAAGGAAGGGCCTGATCTATTCAGAGGACAAACATGGGGAACAATGACCACTCTATGTGGTAAAATAATCAACCTGCTAAAACAATGATTCCTCACAGGAAAAATGTAAGAGAAGTTGACTCAACCCGGGCAAGCATCGGTGAGTTCACTGTTGCCCTCATGTGGAGTCCATCATTGAAAAGTAGCTTCATGCTTCTAAAGTAAAATCCCTCATCCTGAGCAGGGCAGGAAAAAAGAGTTTGCTTCCCAAAAAACAAAAAAGCTTATTTTTTTTCAGATCTCAAAAAGGGATATAATTTAGAAAAAAGGATAATCACAAGCAACACTTTCTGCTGAGAACAAAAAACCAAAGGGAAAAAATATTTATGGACATTCCCAAGAAACCACGATGGCAAATCTCACTGGAACGTTAATTCATGTGGAGTCTTTGAAACACCAGCACACAGCAGGAAATGAAAGGGCACATGAAAAGTGAAGGACAGCTCCAGTTTCTCTTCTATTCATACCTCTATAAATTGCAAGAGAAAGTCTTTATTTTTAGCAAAATTGCCATCACATTTACAAACAGCAGTCCTAGACATGTGTCCACAGCTCTGTGCCAACATCACTGTATTGCTGTGGATCCAAACCCACCAGAACATTTTGTTTTTCAAAAGCAGTGTTGCCTTAGACTACATTCATGCAGAGAGTAGGGAATGAGAGCTATTGTGGATAATGAGAGCTCAGGGCCTGAGAACAAGAGGCATCTGCTGGAGATCTCAAGGAATATACAGCACTAGGGAGAGAAGTTCTTTTTTAGCTTCCAGTGAATTCCTAAGCAATTAGTGGTTTGTCTTGAAATGATAGCAGTTGCAGGCTCCGTGGGCAGAGATCCATATAGCCTGCCTACATCATGGGATCATCCTTGGCCTCTGAGGAAAAGAAACTGCAAGATATTGTGCCATAAAATGTGTTTCTTGAAGCTTTATGGGTCTTTCTTTTAATAATATATGAAGCAAACAAAGAGAAAAAAAATAAGCAAAAATAAATTGTCCTTGATCGGGATTTTGAAGATATTTCAAAGTGAAGGGGTGCATTCAAACTATCAAGTATTGTTTCTGAACAAGAAAATAGTATGTGTCGGTATGCCAAGCTATCCTCCAAGTCGTATCTTAAACAAATGGAGAAATAAAGTTCAAGATAAATGATTGTGGAATTTGGTCAGTAAGATGACTCTCCCTTCTGGCATTATTCAAAAAGATATAAGTGCCATGAAAAACTACATACTTACAAAATCATTACAATCTTAAAAGCAGTATACTATTTTAGTTTTACATTTTGGGGGGCCACTGCTAAGTCCATTTTATTTCTTCCCCATCTAATGCTTGATTTTAAAAAGAAATACATGCCTGTTGTACATAACTGAAAAACATGGAAAAAGTATCCCGTCATTCCACTGCCCGGGGGCTGACATCATCAACGTACTGGCATATTTTTCCTTGACTTTTCCTATATATTTTTACACCTAGTTGAGATTATAGTATGTGTGTTTGTGTTTTTACGTAATGTATCATAGAAATTTTTCCAAGTTCATGGGAATACTTCATAGTTATCCTTTTGAAGACAGTATAATGGTTTATCCTATAGATATACTATTATTTGCTTAACTGTCTCCTGCTGTAGATTTTGCACATTCTTTACTCTTTGAGTGTCTTGTTATTGCAAGTAACTAGGACCTTTCCTTGATAAAATATGAAAGAATTGAACCTATGTTTCTTTTTAAGTATATGTGGATATCTCAATTTTGGGTTCTGAAACCAGATATTTTGATTTAACTAATATTTATTTTATTTGATGCAGTTCCTAAAAAATTAAAGAGACTTGTGTCTAGAATATATAAATAAATCCTAAAAAAATATTAAAAGATAAATAGCCTGATTTTAAAATGGGCAAAATATTTGAATAGACATTTCTCCAAAGAAGAGATACTAATGGCTAATAAGCATATAAAAAAATTCACAATATCTTTAGTCATAAGGGAAATGCAAATCAAAACCACAAAGGAATATTACTTCATACCCATTAGGATGGTAATAATCAAAAAGTGTAGGGGAGGATGTGAAGAAATTGGAACCCTGCTGGTGGGAATGTAAAATGTTTTAGCCACTTTGGAAAACATCTTGTTAGTTCCTCAGTGGTGAAACAGAGAGTGATCATATGACTCAGCAATTCCACTCGGAGGTAAACAGTCATTCCTCGCCACATCGCGGTTCACTTTTCGAGGTCTCACTGTATTGTAGATTTTTAAATTGTATATATCTAATTTTGTATTGCAGATCTTTTGCTATATGCGGATTTTTTGCTATATTGCAGGATTTTGTGATATACAGGTATTTTTATATATTATTTTGATTATTTTTGCGGTAAAATAAGCATAGCAAGTGTTTATAAGAGTGTGGGAAAGGTATTAACAGTGTGGGAAAGGTTCATAAGAGTGTGGGAGGATTTATAAAGTCTTAACCTGTATATAAAAAATAAAATCAATATAAGGTCACTACTTCGTGGATTTTCGCCTATGGTGGGGAGTTCTGGAACCTAACCCTCACGATTCATGAGAAACCACTGTATATTCAAGAGACATGAGAACATACGTCTACACAAAAACTTGTCTATAGCAGCATTATTCTTAACAACCAAAAAGTAGCAATAGCCCAAATATTCATCAACCAATGAATGGGTAGACAAATATAGTATATCCATACCAAACAATATTAGTCAGCAAGTAAGAGGAATACAGTACTGATATATGTATGCTACAACATGGTAGCCCTTGAAAACATTATGCTAAGTAAAAGAAGCCAGAAAGATTGCTTATTTTATGATCCCATGTATATGAAATGTACAGAATAGGCAAAGCTGTAGAGACAGAAAGTAGTTTAGTGGTTGCCTAGGACTGAGATGGGTGAGAGAAAATAGGGCATGACTACTAACAGGTAAAGGGTTTCTTTGTGGGTAGACAGAAATTAAATAAAAGTGATGGTTATATAATTCTGTGAATATACTAAAAATTACTTGTACACTTTAAATGGGTGAATTGTATGGTATGTATATTATATTTCAATAAAACATTTAAAAAGAGAACTCTTAGCACATTATAGAAACTGTTCAGACTTTGGATCATTTTTCATAGTTTAAAAGGTACCAATAATGAGTCCACTACAATCTTGGCAATATAGTTTTCCTGGTATCAAATTTATTTCTACGTGCTTGAGATGATCGTGCAGCCACAAGAGAGAATTACTTTTCTAGTCAAGTTTCAGAGAATTGACTCATAAATGCTTGCCTTTTCAAGAACAGGCTTTGGACTAGGCTTGCCTGAATGAAACTACAGAATTATTTTTTAGAGGAATCAAGCCAAAACCTAGACTTTTACTATATAAGTTCAAAGCAAATGTGAGCTTTCCCTATCCAGGGACTGAAAAAAAAAATTTATTTACACATGAAGCTCAGGCATTGCAAAAATGTTGACAAAAACGCTATCTAAATCTCACATACAGTGAGGTTATTCCCATTTCTAAACTTTCTTGGAATAAATGGTGACTGACCAGCTTGATATAATTGGCATTTGTTTGTTTAATTTTTCACAAGCATTTTGACAGTTCATAAGTGACAGTGTTTGTGCAGTCACACATGTGGGGGTGGGGCAAGGGAGGGGTTAAGATTGTGGAAGAACATCATTATAAATATTTTGGTGATTATTTTTCAGAATATATAATCTGCCACTAGGGGTAACTTTTAAAGCTCCCCTTAGCCATTTTCACAGCTGCATCAATAGATTTTAGATGCTTTCTGAGAAGACATTCTTGTAAGAGGGTGAGAAGCTGAGCACAAAGCCTTAAAGGAATTGGGAGGAAGGTAAAGATCAAAGAAGGAAATGGAGAGGGGTTTCACTACCACCAAGCTGCGGTGCTACCCATGAACCTGGGAGTGTCCTACCCCCCCCCCCCCGCCCACACACACACACGGGTTTCATTATTTCTCTCTGTTGATAGGAATGGTGGGTATTCCATTTTGAAACATTCTGAATTTCTTTCATTCTTTACCTAATCACTTCTCCTTCTCTTCTTCTCCCAAACCATGTCCTGATGAAGACTTGGCTTCAAAGCAAGTTAATATAACTCTAATATCAAAACCCGAATTGTGGAAGGCATACCGGTATATTGTTTAATTTCACGGACCTACTCCAACCTAGTCACCTCGCTGATTCAACTATGCAGTGACAACACCTTGATCGACACCTCCATGACTGTCCATATCTTTCAGCTCCAAATCCATCTAGAGAGGGGCCCTTGGGTTGCAACAGTTCCATTCCTATGACAATGATACAATCCGAATTTTGGTATAAGTCAAAACACACCCTTGCCTAAGTCACTTACCTATCCTAACACAGTTGTAAAATCATAATCTAGAACATAAAACATAACTAAGCCACCAGGGGAAAGAAAAGGATATAAATCTAGGAGCCATGATAAGGGCCAAAAAGTCACCAAACCAACCAACAGAAACAGAACACTTGTGCTATTAACAGTCCACAATGGCGTAGGTAAGCGTGCTACTGGGAGCCCACTCCCTCTTTCATAGGCTGCATTACTGCATATTCTCCCACCGCCTGCACCCAAACTAGTTCACCCACATGGTCTGTAAGTGCGATGCTAATGGCATAAGCCAAAACACTCACATCTCAATTTTTTAGTTTTTATGGGAGTGTGCGTCATAAACTTGAAACTTTGTGTGTTGAGACTGTCGTAACCTGAGGATCCCCTGTATTCAAAAACCAGCATTACAGTCAACACATCAATTAGGTTGCCAAAGGAGGGGTGCCTAAGGCCTGATAACTTTTTTTTTTTAGATTTTATTTATTCATTTTTTTTTTTTTTTTGAGAGAGAGAGAGAAGGGATGTAGATCAGGAAGCATCAACTCCCATATGTGCCTTGACCAGGCAAACCTAGGGTTTTGAACCAGCAACCTCAGCGTTCCAGGTCAACACTTTATCCACTGCACCACCACAGGTCAAGCAAGTTTTATATAAGAAATTTATTTACATATCTGCAAATGGATGGGCTGAGTCCAGTGGTGGGATTCATTCAGCTGGATTGCACCAATTCAGCAGAACCGATATGTAATTTTTTGTTGAGTTTGGTGAACCGGTTGTTAAAATGGCACTTTTAATCAGGGTTCTCTCTAAGGTGGGTGTCTGGGCAGCTGCCCAATGGGAAAATCACAAATTTACATTTCTTACTCTTTTTTTATGCTCATCTGCGCAACAGTGTATTCTAAGCACCTGTAGTAATGTTCATTCTGTCCATAGGTGAAAAAAATTGCAAGTGAGGATGCCAAACAAGAAACAATATGGAAATATCTTAAATAACAGTTTTATTGTTTTTTGTCAGGTATTATTTAGTATTTATTCATTAATATTTTAAAACTCTTTTATAACATAACCTAGTTTTGTGTATCTTTTTTATTGTTCTTATTTAAGTATAAAATGCATGAAATAATAAACTACCTTTCAGTATATCATTTTTATCTACTTAAAACAGTCATCAGGGCAGAGGACTGGTTGTTAAATTATTTGAATCCCGCTACTGGCTGAGCCCAAAAAATGACATCAGCCCCTAGTCTCTGCGTGTTTTAGCTTTTATAGGGCTGGTGAGCTAGGAGGTTAGTTTTGGGGGGGGGGGGTTGGGGCGGATGAGAGGATAGGCTGATGGGAGACTGGGTAAGGGGCTTGCTTAGTGAGGAAGTGGCCCCAGCGGGAGGCTGCGTGGGGGATGTGAGATGTCAGTCAAGTTTGCTCAGATGGGGAATTATGGGAACTGCCCCGGTGCCAGACACTTAAAGTGTAACCTGGCTAGTTGAGGTTTTGGGGGTTTTTTGTTTGTTTTTTGTTGTAAGGGGCCCTTGACCTGAATCTAATAACATTCAAAACCAAACTCAACTTCCTCTCAAAAGTGCCCCTCCTCCAGTGTTCCCTATATTATAAAATAGACAATCATCTAAACGGTTGCTCAAAAGAAAAAACTGAGAATCATCCTTTATCTACTCCCTTCTCTTATATATCCAAGTGACCATTTCATCCGGCTTCCTCAGCCACCACCCTCTCTTGACAGGATGACTGAAATAACCCTCCTAAGTGGGTCTTTGCCTTCATATTTGCCCAGGGGTCCCCAAACTTTTTACACAGGGGGCCAGTTCACTGTCCCTCAGACTGTTGGAGGGCCGGACTATAAAAAAACTATGAACAAATCCCTATGCACACTGCACATATCTTATTTTAAAGTAAAAAAAACAAAACGGGAACAAATACAATATTTAAAATAAAGAACAAGTAAATTTAAATCAACAAACTGACCAGTATTTCAATGGGAACTATGCTCCTCTCACTGACCACCAGTGAAAGAAGTGCTCCTTCTGGAAGTGCGGCGGGGGCCAGATAAATGGCCTCAGGGGGCCGCATGTGGCCCGCGGGCCGTAGTTTGGGGACCCCTGATATTTGCCCCTTTTATATACAACCTCCCCATGGTGTTCAAACAATGATCTTTCTAAAACACAAAATACGACTCTATGAAACTCTCACTTTAAACTCTGTAATGGTACCCCATGACCTTAAAGTAAAAATTCAACTGGTTAACATGGCCCCTGCCCACCTTGACCAGCCTCCTCCTCACCTCTCTCCAGAGATCGTCCAGTTTCTTGAGCGAGCCAGGCACATCCTGCTTCAGAGCCAGTTCTGCCTGGAGAGAGATTTCCTACAAAGGCTATTTTTGCAAGAGGTTTCTCAGACATTGAAGATAAGGAATTATGAAAGACTCATTTTATATCAAGATTTGTGTCACATATTGCAAATTGAGTGTAAATACAGGTAGTCTATATAATACTTAGTTGTAGAGTACAAATGACTAGGAAATGCTAGTGAATTATTCATGTTTCCCTTTTCTTTTTAGCAAACACTACATTCTGTAATGCTGCAAATATTGTAATTTAGATTATTCTATTCCAACAGTAATTGACTTTATGATACAATTTTAGTTTTTAATCCAACATATATAAGTTAAAATTTTATCTAAACATTTTTTAAAAGATCCAGACTCCCATCACTTTCTTCTGGTTTTTTTTTTGTTTTTTTTTTAATTTAATTTTGGAAAATTTAATTCAAATCTGGTGAGATAAAAAGGGCAAACCTTGCATTTGAAGCCAGATGAACTTGGGCTCAAATCCCCATTTATGGTAATTAGGTAATGCTGAAAAATTGCTTTACCTCTCTGAGACTTGTAGTCCTTCAGCCCACTGGAAACTACCTGTGTCATGTGGGAAAACTGCTCAAGTCACAAACTGTTGTCAAGAGAAGAGGGAGAGGCAGTCAAGAGAGACTGACCTCCCAAGTTCCCTGCTCCCAGAGCTTTTATTGATCAGAAACAGAACAAAGGTAACAGGATTACAGGGAAGAAAGATCAGCTGTTAAAGGGATTAAAAAACACAAAGGGAGAGGCAATCTATAAACCTTTAAACTAATTTCCTAAAGCCCATTCACATGCATTCTTTTGTGTTTGCACAAAGGTCACTCCCATGGTTTGATGGTGTTTGCATCCAAGAAACCTATATCCCTGTGTGTGCAGCAAGGGATTACATTCCCATCACCATTCACACTCAGGGCTTTCTTAACTAAAGTTCCCCAATCCAAGTTATAGAGGGTCCAAGATCAGATAGGTGATTCCTTACAGAGACTCAGTTTTCTCATCTACAAAATGAAGATAACATTTGATTTGCCAGGTTGTTGTGAAGATCAGACGAAATAGCATGAATCAAAGAGCCAAATATAATTTCTAATTCATAATGGGCCTTTAGCAAACTTTATTCTTCTTAATTTAATTTATATTTTGTATATCTCTGAATACAGACTTACCCACAGGCGATGTTTTTTTAGATAGACACACAGACACCCATTTTATAAACATACTGTAAAGACCTTCCAAAATTAAACTGAAACTTAGATACGATGTTGTGGGACTATTTGTGCATGTTGTTTGGGCCACTGGAGCAAAGCCAAAGTAATTAAATCTCTTACAAATTTAGTTATATAGAAGACCCTAGCCATTGGCCATTGCAATTATTCTATTTCTGGGAAGAAAGGAGGCAGGTTTATTTGCAGTATCCCATGCTTAATCATTAGTATTAAATGAGCTAGGACCAGAACTAATCAAAGAAGCAAACAGCTGATTACTGCTGTTCTGTAAAAGAAAGAAGTAATTGATGTTCACGCAGGTTAAAGCAGCCAAAAAGGCCTCTAAATAAATGGCCCAGCTCTTTTTCTCCCTTTATAATTTGTTTTCAATGGTCTTTAGTCTGTGATTACTTAAATATTCATTTATTTCAGAAGCTTTTTTGTGCAAGTCCCAATTAAAAAGCCAATCACGTCGTTAATAAATTGGGCTAACAACTTCTTTCAGAGGAAGAAACAAATAAATCACTATGTTTCGGCTATAAAAATTTAACTTTGTATGAGTATACGGGCATTTAATTCAATTATAAAACCAGGGACCCAGGGACGAACATGACGCCACATGGATTTGTTCGTGCTGATTGATTTATAGGGGAAGGAGGGGCTATGTTGTGCCTTATATAACACGGAGAATCTGTATTATTTGTTCAAAATTATGTCATAATTTTCTTCACATACATTTTGTACTCATTTATTTACTATTCAGTATAGCTAGAGTGACTGTGGACAAAGTTGTGTCTGTAGTTGGTGACCTAGTTGCATTTGACCATCTGGCTAGAAATATTGGTATAATTAGCATGTATTTTTCTTTTGGCTTTTCAAAGGGGTACTACAATCACTAAATTTAAATTCCAGTGGTGAACCACAGAGGGCAGAATTCTTTTGACTAATTATAAAATAATCCCTTTTTTTGCTTATTCTGAAATTTGACCGACCACAGCATAGGATTGGCATAGGGCCTAAACATGAGATTATTCATTTGATTCTGACCACACTTGTACCATCCTGCCCATTAGAGATTCTTGCACAGTTTTCTTAGTATTAATATATTTTAAAGGAAAGGACTTAATTGAGTTCAATAAGCTGGAAGATTAATTTCTGTTCTATAAGTAAAAGTTTTACTTTTCCATATTATACATAGAAAACTGTGTGTGTGTGTGTGTGTGTGTGCGCGCGCGCATGCACGTGTGGTAAGGAAACTGTATATGGAAAGTCTCAGAAATTTTCTATTTTTGTAGAAAATTTTTGATAAATAGGGAAGATGTCAGACGATATGGAAAGGGCCTTAATGATTAATATTTTTGTATCAACTTGACAGGCCTAAAAGATGGCCAGGTAGCTGGTAAACATTTCTAGGTGTGTCTGTGAGGGTGTTTCTGGAAGCGATCAGCATTTGAATTGGTAGAGTGAGTAAAGTCACCACATTAATGCGCGTGGGCATCATCCAATCCACTGAGTGTCTGGATAGAACAAAAAGGCACAAGGGTGAATTTGCTCTCTTTGCTTGAGCTGAGACATCCATCTTCTCCTGCCCTCAACATTGGCCCTCCTGGTTTTCTGGCCTGAAGTCTTGGGCTGAAATTATACCACAAGCTTTCCTGGGTCTCCAGCTTACAGTTGGCAGATTGTGGGACTTCTCAGACTCCATAATCACACAAGCCAATTCCTATAATCACTCTTTCTCATGTACATATGTCCTACTGGTTCTGTTTTTAGGTGTAGAAATATTAAAAATGAGTGCAATTAATAGAAATGAAGAGCAGTGACAATGCAGTTTGCTGGTCAGTCCCTTCTCAAATACCAGAGCTGATTCTCACAGAATAATGTCAATTATATTCCTAGATAAGCAGGCCTTTAGAGGTCCCTGGGCTACATCGCTCTGGAATCTAATGCAGCCATTTCCACGTTAGTGTCCACAGATACTACCCAGAGAGATGTCAGCATAGTCAAAGTAATTCATTATAAAACACACTGCAAACTGGTTTTTCACTGGGAGGTTCCCAGTGTAAATTAAAGTCTCCAAGGATTCCAGCAATAAAAACACGTGTTAAATACTGTTGAACATGGCATTTCCAAAAATGATTGGCTACACGTGCTTTCTTTCTTTGCCACACACCCAGTAACATTATGAGGAATATAAATTTGGAAAACATTAATGATTGTGTCAATCAAGATGCTTTCAGCTGCAAATAATAGAAAATCCAAAAGAAAGTAGCTTTAACAAGTGGAACTTTTTTTTTTTTTTAATTACATGCTGAAAAGTCAAGAAGATGAGTGCTACCATTGCTTTGGTAGTTTCACTGAGATAATAATGTCAAGGCCAGCATCTCCAGGATTCCCTGGTCTCTTCCTTCATAGTTACAGGATGGTGGAAATAACTCCTGTCCAAGACGGTGGGGAGGAGTGGGGTTGTGAGAAATCAAAAGCCTTTCAGAAGCTACCCAGCAGACTTCCAGGTCATCCTGAGCTCCAAGTGAGCTTCAATAGCCTCTGTCCTGGAGGCAGGGAAAGGAGAAGGGGTTGGCTATAGCTGCTGGGTTAGCCAAACTACAGTGTCTTCTACAGTGGTAAGATTACTTTTAGACACTTACATTGTAGTTGTGTGCTTTCAGCTTCCACCAAGACACACTTAGATCCAGTTACCGTATTACCCCATGTATAAGATGCTCCACTGTATAAGATGGACCTTAATTATGGGGCCCAAAATTTGAAAAAAAAAATGTATTACATAAAGTTATTGAACTCAAGTTTTATTCATCATCAAATTCACTCAATTCCTCATCTCTGTCAAAACTCCCATCCATTAGCTTGTCCTCATCTGTGTCTCAATGATGAATCACTGTCTTTATATATTGCCTCATCCTCAGTTCCATCGATGGTATATTTGAAATGCCACAACCACTGTATAAGACGCACCCAGTTTTAGACCCCAAATTTTTTGAAAAAAGGTGCGTCTTCTACATGGGGAAATATGTATGCAATCTATTGTGGCTTTTTTTCCCCCCCGTAAGAACATTCTGTCCATGAGGATGTTGTCCAAAGTAAAAAAAAAAAAAATACAATCTAATAAGGTACATATGAGAAACCCTTCTCAGAATCAATGTTATCTTCTTCTCCAATGCTATGCTCATTCTAGAGACAATGCTTACCTCATGTAATGCTTTTATTTCTACCTTAGTCCAAGAAGCCACAGTCCTGGCATTGGACCATCATCTACACCAGTCAGTGGTAGTCAACCTGGTCCCTACCACCCACTAGTGGGCGTTCCAACTTTCATGGTGGACGGTAGCAGAGCAACCAAAGTATAAATAAAAAGATAGATTTAACTATATTAAGTTGTTTTATAAAGATTTATTTTGCCAAACATAGTGAAAATCCAACATAAAATACTTGGTAAGTAATTATTATTATATGCTTTAACTTGCTGTAACTCTGCTTTATAGATTTTATAAAGTAAAGTTACTTCCCTACTTTATAAATCACCATTACTGTGGAACTGGTGGGCAGTTAGAAAGTTTTATTACTAAAGAGATACAAAAGTGGGCAATAGGTATAAAAAGGTTAACTACCCCTGATCTACACTGTCCAGCAATTCTCAGCATACAATGGGGAACTTTCAACATACACTGGGGAACTGAGCAAACTTTTTCTTGCTCCAAGAACTATATAGATCTCTCCCTCCTTGTTATCTTGAGACTTTTCCACTCTTTCCAACTCTGTATTCTTATTGTGACACCTTAATTGTTCATTGATTGCTTTTACATATGTGCCTTGACTGCAGGCCTCAGCAGACCGAGTAACCCCTTGCTCGAGCCAGCGACCTTGGGTTCAAGCTGGTGAGCTTTTTGCTCAAACCAGGTGAGCCTGTGCTCAAGCTGGCGACCTTGGGGTCTTGAACCTGGGTCTTCCGCATCCCAGTCCGATGCTCTATCCACTGCTCCACCGACTGGTCAGGCCTGTTTCTCAATAGATTTAAGTCTGTGCAAATAAAAGCCTCAATGTAGCTTTAAAAAATTCTTTTGAGTGCTACTATAGTTTCTGATGCAAAGCAGCATTGTCTCCTGTTATGAAAGGGAAAAAAGCAGGAAGAAATTGTAAATTAATATTTCAAGAAATATTTGGCCACACCCTTAAAATAAACTCTTTAATGACAAATTAAGATGTTTGGTATTTAATGTCTGTCTCTGCTGATAGATTGTAAGCTCCACTTATTTGACCAACACTGTTCAAGGATTCTTCAGTTCCCCACTTTTAGCCAAATTTTCACTCTTCAAGGCACACCCACTCCACCCCCTTTACTCTCAGCTGATGACTACATGCAGTTGTTCCGTGAGGGGAAACTGATCAGCCTCTTACTCCACACCCCTATTGACATCTTATTTTTCTTCAATTTTTCTGTCAGAAAAAATGTTTTTCCTAATTCTAGTCAATATTGACCCCTTCACTTTCTCTGGCATTTTCTATCGTTAACCATCTTGCATTCTTGTGCATTTCAATTGCTGTCTCCATGTGGATGACTCCTCTTTGCCTACTAAAACATTTTTTTAAAAACATTCTAAAAAACATTCTCCTCCTCTTCCCCTAGATTTCTTGAAAGAGCGATATATACCTGTGGCCTCTACTTTCTCGCTATATTCTCAATTACTTACGAACTCATGGTTACAGGGAAATCGTTATATCCAACAACCATTTCTCAGTCCACTTCCTCTTTGAAAGTCTGCTTGTTAGACAGTCAGTACAGACAAGACTCACTGCCCTGTCTCTTTTGAGCCTCTCCTCCCATCTCAATCATGCTAGAACTAGAACCAGTTAGAGTATCACTGTGATCATCTAGATCAGAGTGAACAAACTACATGCAGCCCATTTTCTGTCTGTATAGTTTTATTGGCACACCTATTCATTTGCATATTGTCTATGGCTGTTTTCACGCTCAAATAACAGAATTGAGTAGTTGTGACAAGATGCTGTATGGCCTGCAAAGCTTAAAATATTTAATAACTGGCCCTCTGTAGAAAAAGTGTGCTGACTCATTTCTAGATGACCTAATATAATCTAGATCAAAATGAAAGAATGTATACCCAATTGTGTTTCCAAACTGTAAGAACCAAGAGGAAACTACTATCAGATGTAAGGAGATATCATTGATGAAAACTAATGACTACTCAGAAGAGGTGCAGTTGGAAAACACAATGTTTAGTGACACCTAGAGAGATTTCCAGTTGTGATGCGCGGGTAAACAGTGCTGTGTTAACTAAGGGCGGTAACACGAAGTCAGAAAGTTTGGGTGAGGAGGTGATACCGAAAGGGGGAATATGATCATAATTTCACTTACAGCTATTTTATATTTGAGGGTACTTTATTATATCCAAAATAATAATAAAATAATTTTAAAAATAATACATACATACCACTTTACTGCCTAAGAGAAAGATTTGGGCTGAAGAAAAAATTTGGAAATGTCTACGTTCATAGTAAAAAGAAAAGGAAAATAAGGTATGGAACAGAAAATGTTCACAGCTAGAAAGTGTCAGTGCATCTTCTTCCCACAGGTCCAGTTGTCAAATTCACACACCATTCCTTTTTCATTACTTCATACTTCTTACACAGTGATTTTCACATGTACAATTGACCCTCAGTATTCATGGATTCCGTATTTGCAAACCCACCTACTTGATAAAATTTATTTGTAACCCGAGAATCAACATGCATGGTGCTTTTATAATCATTTGCAGTTGAAAAATTTAAGTTGCCAGGTAGCTGAGGTTGGACAAGGGGATACTGCACCTTCTTAGTTTATACTGTAAGACAAACGTCCTTTTTGAGGTCCAATTAGTGCATGTTTTCTGCATTTTTGTCATATTGGTGATCTTACTGTTTAAAATTGCCCCGAAGTTCTATGTAGGTCGTGTTTCTATACACAAGGTTGTAATGTGCCTTATGGAAAAAAAATACACGTACTAGATAAGCTTCCTTCAGGCAGAGTTAAGGGGGTTCAGTGTTAAGGAATCAACTAGATTATCAAATAAGGTGTCTTTAAACAGAAACACATGTAAAACAAGGTTATTATTGATCAGTTAACAAAAATGTTAGAAAGAGCTTTCAGGAGCCTCACGCCGTATTTCTCCTAGGAGCAGTGATTCAGTAGTCACTGTTTATGAAGAATTATAGACCATAACCATTGTAAACAATGGGAATTGACTGTACCTTAGTGCAAACCATATAATACTTTAAAAATCCTTTATTCATTTTTTTTTTAAATTCAATTTATTTAAACTAAAAAAAAAAAAAATAGAAACACCCATAAACAGTTCAACCATATCTGGTGAATCAGAATTCCTTATTCATCTTTATGCAACATGTAGTACTGCCATTCACTGACATTTTCTTAAAAATATCTATTATTGCCAGACTTTGTTTACAAACTTATGTGACTTTCCTAACAGACAAGAGCTAATAAACATATCTGTATTGGAAAGGAAGTTTAAAGATAATGTGGGTCAAAGGCTAGAAACTCCAGGTGAGAAGGTTTGCTTTTAAGAATAACACGTTTAGAGATACTTTAAAACAAAAGACAACCACAAATGTAAAAAAGTGCTTTATAATTTTTAACCAAAAAGATCATTAAGTTAATGTAACAAGTTTTTTAACTGAAGGAATCATAACAAAGTCATTCAGTATTCCTAAAGCAACATGATTAATGAAAGCTGAGATGGAGGGCGGCAGCTGTACTTTGTGTAAAATTTACAATTATACAAATTTAAAGTTTTTTAAACTTTCATAATATTATAAGCTGATTAAGTTCCTAATTTGGAAGCTGAATAACTTCATTTTAATACAATTTGAAATTAAAGTACAATTGTTCACACAACAGTGAATAAGGGTGTTCCCAGTATGAAAATTCAAAAATAAACAGAAGAAATGTAAACAGTTATGAAATACATTTATAAATGCTGCTTAGAGCAAGTTCATTCAAAGAATGGTCTATTAACCATTTGCAACCAATCCAAAATGAGAATGAATTCGAGGCAGATGAAAATCAATTATGTCACTATTCAGCTTTTTTATATCAAGACTTTCTTGATAGGCCCTGGCCGGTTGGCTCAGCGGTAGAGCGTCGGCCTGGCGTGAGGTGGACCCAGGTTCGATTCCCGGCCAGGGCACACAGGAGAAGCGCCCATTTGCTTCTCCATCCCCCCCCCCCTTCCTCTCTGTCTCTCTCTTCCTCTCCCACAGCCAAGGCTCCATTGGAGTAGAGATGGCCCGGGTGCTGGGGATGGCTCCTTGGCCCCAGGCGCTAGAGTGGCTCTGGTCGCGGCAGAGCGATGCCTGGGAGGGGCAGAGCGTCGCCCGTGGTGGGCGTGCCGGGTGGATCCCAGTTGGGCGCATGCGGGAGTCTGTCTGACTGTCTCTCCCCGTTTCCAGCTTCAGAAAAATGAAAAAAAAAAAAAAAAAGACTTTCTTGATAAAGGAAGCAATGTGTTGTTGATTTCTATCCTGGCCTGGGGACCTTATCTCATTACAACTGAAGAACAGGTACTGTTTGACATCTTTATAAAGGGCCATTACAATTTTACTCCTCAGATTAACTTTGTGTGGGGAAAAAAATTAAAATGACAATTACATTGTCATCTATACCTCTATTTTTTAATCCCATCTATGCAGGGATCCTATCCAAAAAGCAAATTAAATTTTATAGATTCAGAACAATTTAACACTAATCTTCAGATGTTTCAGTGGAACAAACATCCATTCCCCTCAGAGGACTCTCTAGGGTTCCACTTCAGTGACACATCCTCCGCTTTTGATAGACATTTGTTTCCATTCGGGAGAAAGAGTAAAAATCAAGTCATTTGTTAATAAATTGTCTCTAAAAATTGGTTTACTTCATTTTTCACATTTCAATTAGCAAAAATGTTTAAATTCACCCTTATGAAAAAAAATTGAATTTTTATACTGTTTGCAACCACTAGTTGCTTGTTTACAATAAAAATTGTTAGAAAAAAAGGTCTAGAAATTTACAATTCTGTATTCTATTAACTAAGAAGAAGTATAGGCCCTGGCTGGTTGGCTCAGCGGTAGAGCGTCGGCCTGGCGTGCGGGGGACCCGGGTTCGATTCCCGGCCAGGGCACATAGGAGAAGCGCCCATTTGCTTCTCCACCCCCACCCCTCCTTCCTCTCTGTCTCTCTCTTCCCCTCCCGCAGCCAAGGCTCCATTGGAGCAAAGACGCCCGGGCGCTGGGGATGGCTCCTTGGCCTCTGCCCCAGGCGCTAGAGTGGCTCTAGTTGCGGCAGAGCATCTCCCCCTGGTGGGCAGAGCGTCGCCCCTGGTGGCCTGGTGGGCGTGCCGGGTGGATCCCGGTCAGGCGCATGCAGGAGTCTGTCTGACTGTCTCTCACCGTTTCCAGCTTCAGAAAAAAAAAAAAAAAAAAAGAAGAAGTATATAAACTATTTTAAGACTCTTAAGAGTAAAGCTGGTATAAAATACTTTTTTTGAGAAATAGCTTACAATTCAGAATTTCATCATTTCTTGATTTTTTTTTAGTATGGCACAAGTCCTCTAATAAGTTTAAATATATAATATGGCCTTTTGTAAAAGTAATCATTTTCTCTTTCTCCAATGACTAAGCTTTACCTGCATTAGTTTAACACTGAAGGCAAATAAGTGGACAATGAACAATTTAGAAAAAAAACCTCATCAGTTTTACATATACAGAAGCCCAGCTTAGCTTCTGCAGTGAATGGTTTATTGACCCAACAAAATACTTCTTAAAGAATTTAAATGTATATATAATCATATGTCATAAGACAAGAGCTCCTTTGGCACCTGAGTTGAGCACATACAGAGGAGTGAAGAATGTCTATGAGAAACTTGTGTAAAGAATATATTTTATCTATCTATACACATATTTACATATACACATATGCACACACATACACATAGATATAACTTTCCTTCAAGAAATGCTGGAGATATAAAAGAAATTAACCATTTAACCAGATAAAGTGAGCTGACGGTGATTAAAAACAGTTTTAAGTTATTTGGAGTCTTAACCAAATTTCAACAAGTTAAAGGTTTTAGAGCAATAATTCAAAGGGGGAAAACTCAAGGATTTTGGGAGGATCTAAATATAATTTTTGATATAGTAACACTGTCATGAGGCTACAATTATCTTAAAACGACACCAGACTTTTAATAGTCAGCAGGTAGAAAGTCTTTCCCCCCTATTAGGACTTAATATAGTCACCAGCCACTGATCAAACATGCTGCTGTCCCTAGACTCTTACCTGCACTGATCCAAACAAAAGACTATTAAAGGCCACTTTCCAGATAGTTTTCTGCTGAGTCTCATCAGTCACTAGGAACTTACACATGAACTTTAGAAGAGCTTGTTGATGTCATCTTGTTTTATGGCCACATCCACCTTGCTGACTCTGGTGTTGTGTTAATATTTCTTTTGGTCCAGTGATTTTTTACACGTACTTTTAGAACTCTGAACGACTGGCTTGTATTTCAAGACTTAGAAGACATCTAAATTCTGTAAGTTGCCTAGCCTCTTAGCATTTTTTTCTACATCACTTAATAAATATGTTTGGCTGACTAAAAATGGAGTATATTCAGTTTTACTTAAGTATCTTCTACTCTAGAAGTTCTGGAGAATGAAAATCCTCTACACTTGTGTACCATGTATTCCCCACCTGTCAGGCCTTATTACATCTGAAGGAATCTGAGAGCGGGCAAAAGACATCTGAGTTTAAAAAATGCCATGCTACTCTTTTCTCTGCTCGAAGTTGTTTAGAATATCCCTATTCAGGTTTCTAACTCCCCCTTCACTTGGTTAAAGGACCTAACTCATATAGTAGACCATATATATGGTATATATTTTACGTAGTTTCAAAATATTTGTGATTGAAAAACATTTCCATATGTAAAATATCTCCTGATCATCTGTAAAACAGCACTTATTCTTGCTTAAACTTGACAGTGTTATCCTCAAAGTCTTTCTCAATAGAGGCATTATTACCTTAGAGAACCTATTAAATTCAAATGTCTTCATTTTGTTCAGTTTACATCAACCATAATATAACTCAAGTAACTTTTTTTCCTGATATATAAAACATTTTGATAAGTCCATTTGAATTTGGAATTCTTCCAATAACATATAAACGCACATATACACTTTTATTTTGGGTCATATATTTAAATATTTTCTTCTCTGTATAGGTGGTATCTCAGGATAGGAAATGAAATTATGCCAGTAACTGGTAATTTAACATTAAAATAACTCCTTAAATTCTTCTATGCAAAAGTGCATTTACAGTATAAACAAGCCATATATGAAGCTACAAACACAGTCACATACTGGAGTGGATTTCAAATTCCGAATTCACTTCAAATGAGTCAAAGAGAAAAGTGCTAACAGAGCAAATCTGAAACAAGTTCATGGGGATTGGGCAATGAGTCATCAAAGCGAAACCTTTTGGAAACCATACTGCTATCCTCCGGGATATTCTCTTTGTCTTCTCGATCACTGCAGGTGCCATTACAAGAGGATTTACAAGTCTTGTCTTCAGTGGATCTTGTTGTATGATCTTGACTCTGAGAGGAACTAGAAGTTTCTTCAGGGAGAAACAAGTTTCCAAAGTCCCATTGCTGCAGCCAAGAATGAGAAAGGCAGGTTTCTGCTGTTGGTCTTTTCCTTTGAGAGAAAACGCCAAGGAGAAATTGAGAACTAAAAATCAAGCTGCATTTCAATATATCAAGTTATTTTTTATGAAATATGAAAATAATGCATCCTCATAGTACAGAACTGAGTAACAGGAAAACTTGAGTACCTAGGAATTTCTTTAATTCTTTTTTTTTAGCGAGAGAGAGAGATTGAAAGAGACAGGCAGACAGACACAGAAAGGGAGAGAGGTGAGAAGCATCAATTCATAGTTGCAGCACCTCAGTTGTTCATTGATTGCTTTCTCATATGTGCTTTGACAAGGGTGGAGGGCTCCAGCTGAGTAATTGACCCCTTGCTCAAGCCAATGACCTTGGGCTTCAAGCCAGTGACCTTTGGGTTCAAGCCAGCGACCATGGGGTCATGATTATGATCCCACACTCAAGCCGGATGAGCCCATGCTCAAGCCAGCGACTTCAGGGTTCAAACCTGGGTCCTCAATGTCCCAGGCCAAGGCTCTATCCACTGTGCCAATGTCTGGTCAGGATAAATTTCTTTAATTCTGACATGTGCTGAAAATTCAATTTATCATGGAGCTTACTAATAAAACTATCTAGACAAAAAACTTATGAATGTTAGCCTCACAAATAAAAATTAGCAAAATTATAAAGTCTCTTGGAATTATATACCCTTTGAAGGAAAATTTATATAAGTAATTATTTTGTATTATAAGTAGTAACTGATAAATCTTAAAAAAATACAAAAGCTACTCTTCAGTGGTGTTTATCTAACATTCTGGGTTTTTAAATCTTGTTTTCTATTATGAAAGTAATATAGTCAAATGTCACAATGTTTCAAAAGGGAAACCCCTATCTATACTCAGAATTCCAACCTTCACACAACCACCATTACTATTAAAGCATGTTTCCTTAGGCTTTTGTTTCATGGGTTTTTTTCTAATTATAAAAGAGTTAATGTGCTCAAAGAAATTTTAGAATCTAAGTAAAAAATATTTTAAGAAATGAAAACTGCTTATAATCAGAAAAAAATAATATTATTACTACTTCTACTAAATAACTCATGTCCAAAATATAGCCAGTAAGAGTCTGTTTGGGCATTAGCCAAGAAAATTAGCAAACCTATGAGGTATTTTTCTTAAACAGATAAGAAAGCTGAGTCCTGCAAGAGACTGAGTAATTATCAGAGCTAAAAGACCTGACAAGTAGAAAACCCAAGGTCCCAGCCTGAGGTACTACTGTAACACGGCTTCTGCATGAAGCATAGCCAGGCCATTTAAAAGTGAATACTGCTGACCCCGGTAAAGAAAAGGGAGGTCAGCCTTTTCTTTTCCTGCTTTGAAGCTGCCAACGATGAGGTAAGAGTCCTAAGCCATAGTTCCAAGTCCCTTCTTTAGTAGGCGGTCAAAGAGCCTGATCCTTAAAGCTCTGACAGTTAATTTGTACTTGTTACATAACTATAATTAGTTAACTACAAATCATTCACAACAAAGTCTTCCAACCAGCCATGTGAATTGTAAACCTTCTTTTTCTCATTTTTTTAGGGATAGTAGTAGGTTGAGAGAAAACTTACTCAAATCTTCTCTTCACTCCAAAATTTCCTGTTGTGTACTTTGTATTTTCCAGGTTTGAAATTACAGATTTGTTATTCAATGATCTCTCATTCTACTTCTTTCCTCACTTTACTGGACAGCATACTTTTAATAATTTTATACTATTTTTAAACAACTATTTTTTAACAGTCACATATTATTTATTTTGTAATAGTATATATTTAAGCAAATTAATGTTATTACTTACTCTGGATTTTTTACTAAAAGACTCTGGATAAAGTCTGTGGCCAGCTGTGAAACTGATGAAAAAGTTTCTTCTGAATAATCTACATTAACTTGAGAAATATTGAGGTATGTTTCTTGATTATCTTCTCCCACAAATGGGGACATATGAGCCACCAACATATAGGCTATTATCCCAATATTCCTGAAAAAAAAAAGAAAAAAAAAAGTAGAAGAGGGGAATTTTAAATGTGATAATCTTAAAACATTTGTATAAAATAAGATTGATATTCAACATACTCCTGTCCTCAACTTGCACCATTAAACTACAGACTTAAATTGCTTTCAGAGTTCCTACATTATTTATATTAAAATTAATATAATTGTGCTATCTTAAATATAAAAAAATGGGGTTGGGGGAATACACATCTGTTACATAATTATACATATCATGTATTAAATATCTGTCCTTTACCTACAGTCTACCCTTCACATAGACACTTGTTACCAATCACACAAAGCTGCTCCAAGAGGCAGCATTTCCCAGATGGTGCCCAATGACATAGCAATGATCTGTGAGACATAAACAGGGTTCTCATGTAAACAGTCTGCCAAGTTTGGCAAAGCACAAAGTTGGGCAGGCAGTAATTTTTTTTTTTTACTGCAAATCTCAGAGCCTTAAATATGTTAATAACAAGTCCTGTGCTCAGGAGCCAGAAAAAGACCATACATATAGCATGTTTCACCCACTTACTTAGCCACAGGACTCTTTTTCCTTGGCAAACCCATTCCATCTCCATGGAATACAGAGAATAAGTCTAAACTCTTTTACTTGGTCCTTAGAGTCAGACCCCCCACAGTGATCCAACCAAAGTGCCATTACCATTATCAACTCTAGTTCTACCCCCTCTGGTCCTCTCTCTGTGCTAGCCACAAAAACTCACAACACCCTAGTTTAAGAGAGTACATTTTTTATGATACACTCCCATAAAACTAAACTTTTACGCTGACTGGACCTCATTTTTGAATTTGGTAAACACTAGTTCTTCTAGACCTAGAACAGATGTCTCCCGTCTGGTGCTTGTCTGCTGTATCCTCCAAGCTTATTAAATAGCATTTTATCTTTATGATAGAACATGTAGAGTAGTACTGTGAGTATTCTGTTCTTTTACTAGAGTGAGTCTTCCTCCAGAAACGGGATTTTCCTATTTATTTCTGTACCTTTGGCTCAGAGCCAAAGTGTCACTTAAAAAGGATAGGTACATTTTTTCTGTGGCATAATAATGACACTTATATAAAATCTTTTCAAGAAAGTCTTATTATTTACATTCGGAATCAAAGAACCCTAGAATATACACTACCCAACTTTTAATAAAGGCATTTAGGTAACTAACAAAATCTTACCACATATCTGTTGCAGTGGTAATAGGATCATAATTCAAGATTTCTGGAGCTGAAAGTGAAAATACAATTCAAATTCAATACTGACAAATTTAAAAACAAAAATTACATCAAATTAAAACTGGATTTAATTTTAAAGAACTACTGGTACACTCAGTGAAAATTAACATTATATTAATTATCCTGTGATTGCATATTTAAACATATTTAATGTTAAGCAAATTATATAACCACATGATTCAAAAGCCCAATAATGTTCTTGGAGTAACTGGTAGCTATGTAATTATTTTTAATCATTAAGGTTAATATGAGAAATAGTAATTATACAGAAGTAAAATGTTAGAAGCTAGAATTGTCCTAAAATTTTATTTTGCTACTCTGTTAGGAGTTAGTTTGAATTATTTCATTAGACTAATTTAACTTTTTCTTTTCAGGGTAAATAGCATCAAATGCATTTTATAATGACATTATGAGCAAATTATGCTTCCTGGAAGTGCTCTAGATTTTCAAGTAGATTAACTATCCCTCTTAAACTATCAGAAACCTAATTTCCGAAGCAATTAATTTCCCACTGTCTACTCCCCTGCCAAAATGTTTTTAAAAGTAAAAAATAAATTCTCCATACTTTCTAAATATTACCACAAATTTCAAATTAGTACAGGGCAAAGTCAAATTTATGCCTGAATAATATTTTTTGTTTCCCAGTATGGTTTCCTAATTTCTCCAAGAGAAATTGTTTCCAAAGCCTAACAATTCTTTCTGTTAAGAAAGCCTCTGAGTGACATTGTCAGCTGCCACTGCGTGGCCACAGCCTTTCATGTACTTCTGCGAGCAGTGTTATCTATAGTCACAGTCACTCAGTCTAGGCCATTATCGCCTCTATTAGCATTCAGAAGTTAGTAATTGGCTTCGGTTTTCATTTTGGGAAAGTCAGCTGCCCAGTTTGAGTAACACCTGTTCTGTTCAGTTCAATGTCTGCATGGGGCTATTAATATAAGCAAAAACAAAAAAGTACAAAAAGATTATTAGTATAAATTTTAAAACCTTAAGTTTATATGCTGTTTCACACAACTTAAAAATCTTCATCTTCATAAACTAATTTGTTGGTATAGTACAATATTACTATATTATCTATTCATAGATTTCCGTCACCCTTCTTCAAAATCCATTTACAAACTAAGGCAAAACCTCACATGTTAAAGCAGAAATATAACCAACAAGGACTTCTGCTAACAAATCTGGCAAACTAAAGATATCTGTATTATCAGCAGCTATAGAGTTGGGACCAGCACAGAAGTAGAAGTGACTTCTATCCAACAGCCCAACTTCAAAGGCAATAATGGGCCATGTGATTGTTTTGCTTTTTTTTTCCATTTTCTCCTGCTCCCTAACCTCCCTTTTGCCCAAATATTAAACTTTTGAACTTATATGTCCAATATCCTGTGAATTGTTGTGAATGTCTCAATAATTGTACATTCACTACATTTCATTCAAGTGTGTCATAACTAAATAGCAATGCAGTAAAATAGCTGAATCAAATATATCCTGGAATTATATGCTCTAAATATACTTATGTAGAGGTGCCATTTAGTTAATACATTTTAAAATGGCATAGAAAATAAGAAGAAATTCTTACCCAAGTATTCTGGCGTTCCCATGATTTCCCGAAGTTCACATGCATTTCCTATTTTCCGAGACATTCCAAAATCTACAATTTTTATGTCCCCAAGAGGGTATATGCTGCTCAACAATATATTCTGTGGCTAATAAAGCACAACAAAAAATAATCAGTGATATACAGCAATAAAAGACTACTAGAAAATTAAGTGGAACTTAAGAGGTAAATTAAGTGGAACTTATTGCTTATATATTTCATTGAGTCATCAAACATTTACTAAACTACTTTTTAGAGGAGTTATATATTCAATGATAAAGCAAAAAATATACTCTAAGAGGATTCTTGGTTTGGAGGAAAAGACAGATACATAAAGTGATTAGTTGATTATAAGATATAGAATACTCAGTAATAAACATGACTTAATTCTGCCCAAAAGAAAGTCTAAGAAGACTCTGCAGTAGAGCTAATGATTAAAATGAATCCTAAAGGATAGACAGCAGTATGCCAGTTAGAAAGATGCTCTGGGTAAAAACACACAAGATGGCATGAGGGAATAGAATGCATACATTTCCAGAAAGAGAAAATGGTTCGGTTCAGTATGTTAGTTCTGACCTGACAGTTTCCAGGTTTGTAGCTTAACAGTAAGACACATGATAGAGCCTATGGAAGGGAGGTTATTCAGAAAGAAAAGAGTCCAATGTTCAAAAAATAAGATACAGATTGATTCAGATTTTAAGCTCCCTGCGTAGCTATGGAGGAAGGATACGGAGAAAGGAGAACATGAGAGGCTGAAGTGGTGATAAGGCATGGGAAAGGGGCCTGAGTGATCTGGGGAGGAGATGGAGGAGCCAAATACAGAAAGCCTCAAGGGAGAGATGAATGAGTATGAGGAAGCAAAGGAATGAGGACTAGCAGGAAGTCATCTTCAGAGATGGAGGTCGGAATTGAGTACTGCAGTGGTAGGCAGTGTCATAAAATAGGAAGGTCCAGGATGTAAGAGTGAGATGCAGTAGAATGGCTTATGGCTTAGAACAGAGAGAAATGATGGTTTTTAAGAACCCAGTGATGAATGGAGCTGCTCACAAGTGCAGGCTTCTCCTCTGCTGATACAAAAGTAAGTCCATGCAGCACACAGGTAAACAAAGTGCCGTCTAGCCCAGCATGATCTGACTGCTGTATGCTACTAATACCAGCCTACAATTGTGCAAAGCAAGAACAGAGAAGAAAGAGAGGTGTAGCGTTACTTAAAATCACATTACATTACCTTCAAATCAAGGTGTACAATGTTATTCTGATGTAGATAATGAACTCCTTCAAGTATTTGTTTAATAAGTCTAATAATGTCACTTTCAGAGATCATTTCAGCCAGCTCAGGTAAACATAAGTTGAAAATTTCTCCACCTGCAGCACTGAAATAAAATTCAAAGTATAGAAACTTGAAAAATGCAACTTGCAATCAAATCATGCATACAGAACATGCCAAAGTTAGAAACCATAGAAATTTGCTTCACATTTTGTTTATTATATTGCAAAGAATACTGTGGGACAGCAGGTAAGGAACACATGTGAAAGCTCTGATCATGTATACTTCATACTTAACTCCCCCAAACCTCTGCATTTCCCCAAAAATTCATGAGAAACTAACTTTAATATTGTCGTAACTCTATCGTGGTAAAGATAACATGTGTGAAAAATTCAGTTGCTTTAAAATTTCTAGTAGTGACCTCCACCCTGCACATTCGTGCAAAGACACTGCAGACAATAATACTAATGCAATGCTAAGCAAATGTGCCTCTGTGTCTTCTGTAACATATTGACACATAATGAAGAGTGATAGATCCTGCTTCATTGGGTTGCTGTAAGAGTTAAGTTAGATAAGTCATGTAAAGTACTGAATACAACAGATGCTATAAGGATCAAAGCAGACCACCCCAGTGTCTGACACATAGTAAATATTCATTAAATATTAGCTATTATTATGAGTAACAAATATTAATTCTATATCTAGCCAATACCCCGCCTTTCTGAATTTGGGGATTCTTGCTGAACTCTGATTATGAAGGCAATTTTAAAAATTCTTTGCTAAATTAAAATTCAGTTTCAGAAACACTGTATCATACATATAGAAGTATACACAATATATTCTTAAGTGAAAAAAGAGGGCTACAACAGAGTATACCCAATAGATCACAATTTGTTTCTGAAGGTAGATATGCATAGACTGAAAAATAAGAATAATTTTAACGTACAAGAATATGCCATAATAGTAAACAGTTTATACATGATTTCTATTTTCTATATATTCTAAACTTAACACAAATAGTAGGTTATTACTTTTATAACCATGGGAAGTATTCTATGGGCTTTTGTTTGCTTATTTCAGTAACAAGATCAAACAAAATTATGATTGTCATCCTATCAGATTTTCTCTTCCTTTTAGTTTGGCAAGCTGAACAACGTCTGCTGTAAGACTACCATTTTTCTCACAAAAGGGGTAAAGAGGTGGAGCTACGGGAAACAGAAAATGAGCAAGAGTTAAGAGGAGGGAGAAAACAGGTAACATTAGAAACAGATTACAGAAGTTGGCAGAAGCTGGATAAATACCTCAGCATGTAAAGGAGAAATATCAAGATACCCACAAATTTTAAATGGTTCAGTTAATATGGCAAAATATCAACAACTGGTGAATCAAAATGAAGAGTTGAGAGTTAACTGCACTATTCTTTCAACTCTGTAGATTTGAAATTTTGAAAAATACAAAGGTTATAATATGTGTCAAAACATTTGATGCATTTTATTGCTATTTAGAGGAACTAAAAAAAAAAGAGAGTTTTATTACAGTAAACAATGCTCCTATGCATTTTCACCCTCCAAACCTAGAATTCCATTACTGTTTTGGAAAAATGTTAGCTACTTTTCAGAGTCAAACAAGTAGATGTCATGCAAGTAGATAATTTTGTAAAATAAGTCAGCTGAAGAATCTGACAAATGTAATCACAAAATGCATGAAAAATAAATCATATTGGTAGTATCCTGGACTCTTCTGCAATTCTAATTTATTTTGAAGGTATTATAATATACCTATTGAGTACATTAATTTTCTGGGAATGTACATAGTATTCATTTTTAAATGAATAAACAACTTGTCAGTTTAACATTTTGCAAATAATCATTTCCATTTACAAGCTGATTCTAAGCAATCAACTTTCCTGGTACAAAAACATTTGTTTTTTTAAAAATATAGAAGCAAACCCCTTTATTCTTAAGATAACTGAATACTAAAATTAGGTTAATCTACTTTAAAACTCAAAAAAAAAAAATGATACAGATTAGCTACTAAATAGAATTACAAAGAATTATAAAGAATTATATTATGCAGTTTGAAGACAAATAATTATCTTTAGTTTATTATAAAGTAGATTTGTATTATAAAAGACTATCAGAACCTAAAGCATCCTAAACATAAATTTAGCTGATCTCCTGAATTGTTGCGGAGTTCAAACACATGTTCTACACAGTGGTAATGAATGTGTCCGACTGCCACGCAGCGCAGGTGCTCCTTCAGCGGAACAGGGCAGGATGTTGGTTAGCAAGCCAGTTAGCTTAACCATGCTCTTCCCCACAAATATGTGGGTGTTTTCAACTTTTCACTGACTTGTGGGAAGAAATATATTTTATTTATTATTGCTATAATTTCTAACATGGTGTTCTCTGTACATCACATATACTAAATAGATGCATTTAACAATGTGCCAGGCATACCTTCATGCAAGTTTATCTTTCTATTCTCCTTGGGTTACTCCCTACATGTGTTTGTCAAATAGATGGACAAAATAGGTCAATTTCAATTCTATTTGTCAGATTTTCCAAAAAATTTCATTAAATTTCTGTGCTGTTAGCAATGAAAGTATATTCATATCACCACAGTCCCCAAACATTTTGATGTATTTTGTTTATTTTGTGCCATTTAATTAGTTTTCATGTCTGTAGGGCTGTATATTTAGCCTTGTAAAAATATTTGAATATAAACTATGTTCCTCTAACAGTTTATCAATAAGACTGTTTAAAAGTTCTTGTCATACTTTATTCACTCTTGTTCTTGACCTTCAAGTCACCTTATCCCACCAATTAAATAGATAACTATATTACTTAAATTTATTAAAGTGCATACTTACTATTCCAATACCAAAATGATTTCACTTGTATTTTCATAGACTTCATGAAGATTAATCACATGGGGACAAGACTTGGCTAATTCAAGGACAGCAATCTCATGTAGAATCTCTGCTCGACAATCCTGTCCTCTTCTTCTCTTTTTTAGAAATTTTGCAGCATATTCTTGGCCAGTAGATTTTGATATACATTGTCTAACCACAGCAAATTTTCCTCTGGGGGAGAGGGGGAGAAGAAGAACAATCAATTTAAAATTTCCCATAAAGAACAATATTGGTATAATACAAATTCTGTTATACCTCCAATTTAAATTCAATTCTTTCAGAAAATCATGCCATTAAATTTATCTTTTTTCTCTTAACTGCTGCTTTATAAAGTTTACAGTGCTAGCACATAAAAATGAAAAGGGCAAATGTAACAATAGGATAACACAGAATTATATTTTGTTATTTACTATTAATATGATATAATAATTATCATTGTAGGGGAAGACCTTATTTATATGCCAACTCCATGCCATACCTTTCATAGAAATTACTGTGTTTAAGCATCACCACAATCCTATATAGTAAATTTTATTTTGTTTTTTCAGGTCTCAAAGAGGATATGTATCTTGGTTTATTTCCAAAGACCATAACCTTAAATAGCTTTAACTCTCTAATCAAAATAGTTTTACTTCAAATACAAAAAATTAAGGTGAACACAAAAATGAGTAGTTGACATTTAATTTTATTAGAGTATTCAATTTGCCTTTCAACACGACTTTTAACAAGCTCTGCAACTTTCTATCACAATTTGTCAGTTGTATTACCAGTAAATGTCTTAGTATTTATTGCTTAGTAGTCTATGAAGCCTGTAACAGATATCAAAGGTATACATGCCTTATGGAGAGTACCTAAAGACATTTCACCACCAACTAAGGAAATAAATGGTTATCAACACCTATGTACAAACACACCCATTACATGACTGGAATAAGCATGTGTTTAGCTCTCTCCAATGAAGTGTTCAGCAGCTCAACCAAAATTTAAAGACACAGGCAAATAAGTGTATATTCTCAGCCTACAGTTCTCCAAACTAGCTTCCCAAAGACCTAGTGCTATTTTGAGTAATACTATTTTAAGATACTAGTAAAAGCTATTAACTGGTACCCAGAAAAATGTACAAACAGAAAGGTTTTGTTTTGAATTCACTGAGAGGAGAGGTAGAGAGACAGACTCCCACAAGCACCTCAACCGGGATCCACCTGGCAAGCACACTAGGGGGTGATGCTCTGCCCATCTGGGGCATTGCTCCATTGTTCAGCAACCGAGCTCTTCTTAGTGCCTGAGGTGGAGGTCATGGAGCCATCTTCAGTGCCTAGGGCCGTGATGGCGAACCTTTTTATAAAAACCGCCCACTTTTGCAGTGCTGGTCAACTACAGCCCATCAGGAAAGCTGGAACGCCCACTAGTGGGCGGGAGGGACCAGGTTATCAGCACTGCAAAAGTGGGTGGTTTTTATAAAAAGGTTCACCATCACGGGCCTAGGGCCAACTTGCTCCAATTGAGCCATGGCTGCAGGAGGGGAAGAGACAGATAGAGACAGAGAGAGAGAGAGAGAGAAATGTTGGGGGGATGGAGAAGCAGATATGCACTTCTCCTGTGTGCCCTGAGCAGGGATTGAACCCAGGACACCCACATGCCAGGCTGATGTTCTACCATTGAGCCAACCAGCCAGGGCTAAAGCTTTTTATAGAATTCCAAAATGTTTTCAGATTTTGAAACCCATTCATAAACTTTCTGAGCCTGAGTTCAGAACCTCTACTGTAATGCTCAAATTATGCTCTAAATACTAACACATCAAGTATAAATAAAAGGTCTTCAGAATATAACTTTTGTTCAACCACTCCTCGTCCCAATATACTTCTAACATAGCATATTAGGTGCTTCATAAGGAAAACTTTAATACACTTGATATTTGGATTGGGGTTAAAGGACCAAATATATTGCTTGATTGTATTTTCCTTCATTGTTATCCTGGACCAGAATCACAATGATTTCTGCTCTTTATTTCCCAAATGTTCTCCAAATGAGTGCCAATGATATATACTGGAAAGCAAGCTGAAAAATTATAGTTACTAATGTCAAAAAAAGTGACCAAGCTATAATTTGACTTTTCTACATTTAACAAAGTACACATTAAGTCAATAAATCTGCACGCACAAACCTGATTCTTTGAAAGAACTTTTCACTTATTATTTGAGGATGTTTAATTTTAACTGTAAGATATTTTCTTACTGTGAAAAAGGAATATAAATTGATGCATTTCAATGAGCACACAAAACAGTTAATCATTCCCTTAACTTTATTCAAACCACTCGTGTTTTATAGACTTTTATGGTGGATAAAATGAGTCATATTAAGAATAAATAATTCATGAAAAGTCATATATGGAATTAGAGTGCCAAGAATTAAATTGTGGAATGTGAATTACTAGTTTTCTGTTCTAACCACTACAAAACAATTCCTCTCTTTAAGACAGAGTTTTTTTTTAAGAAGTCAAATTCATTCACTTCTGCCAATTCTTTCTTAGATTTAGATACAAAAATTTGTCTAAACCAGAAAGGAAATTTTAAGTTTTATGAAGAAATCCACTTTGTAAAACTTAGGAAACAAAAACAAAACGCCAAGAAAATTGTTCACATAGTTCAGGGCCACAGCTGTGGCAGTTTAGTCCAGCTGTAATTTTATGAATGCATCTACAAGTCAGGACCTTCTCAGAAACAAAGAGCAAAATTAAATAACAATACTTTGTATCTAATTGTTTCAGGTATTCTAAGAATGCTTTCTTAAACAAGTTTTGTTCCATCAATCAAGGTAATGGTGACCAAATAATATTGATAATTATTTGTCAATGTTTACCACTAAGTAAAAGCCCAGAAAGGCAGAGACTCCGAGTGCCCTAATTACCACAATAACTATAAAACCTACACTTTACTTACTAACATATAATAGAAACTAAAATACCTGTTGAATGAATGGAAGCATTGAGCACCAACTATAATACCACATATTGTGCTATTCTGAATCCTGTACTTAAAGCATTTATAGTATTTTTAAAGCTTATTTGAGATTCCAATAAAATTTTACAAATATATTCATTTACATACTATTAAATAAGGTAAGTATTCTTACCATAATTATCAAATGACTTAGGAAAAAAAATAAATATTTAATTTCTATTCTAAAATGCTAATTGTGGTTTAGAAGTATCAAAAATAAATTTCAATACATAATGTTTCTATATCAAGTTAAACAGAAACATTTAAGTAAATTTAAAACCCTTAACAAATACATATAATTCATACCCAAAAAAGGCAAATCTGACTAGCTTTCCCACCAGTGAAAAGGTCTGGTAGTTATCCTTCTGCAATCTAGAATAGACAATAAAATGTGAAAGGAGTGGGGAGGGTAAGCCACAGAGGAAGCTGACGTTTACTTCTGCATCAGCCTCACCCTTCTGACCACAGAAGGTCTATGAAGCCTTGCCTCAGTTGGGGGAAGGGTAGAAAAAACTTACCCAACATATTAAAAAAAACAGGAACAATACAAAGAGTTTTGAGAATAGTCAAAAATGAACTGTTAGCTTTTATATGTTATTTTAGTTTGCTGAAGACAAATTCTAAAACACTAACATATTAAAATTAATAAAAAGGAATTGATTTAGAAATTTAACTTTGCAGCTTACCACATTCTAGAATTATATGTTTATATACTTCAAAATGTACAAGCATCAGGAGAAACTAGATCATGATCCTAATTTCCATTTCACAAAAGTACAGAATATTAAAATTGGTAATGATATTAAAAGAACTTAAAGGAAGTTTCTGACAGATAAAAGAACATGATTTCCAGTTTATCAAGATTTACTAATTAAATATGTCAATATTGACCATGTGACTCATTAGCCCCTATCAATTAAAAAAAATGTTAGGCTTCTTTCATAACAATATTAGAATATAAGATATTAGAAATCTGAATTTGTTTTAATCAGATTCTATCCAGAGTTTTTGCTCTAAAATGTTGAAAAGTATACCTGATTCAAGTTTTTTTATTTTTATGAAGTCATCTCATTTGTAGAACAATTCAGAATTATTAATGTTGTTCTCTGCAAAATTTAACTTCTCCAAAACCCTCTAAGAAAAAAATATTTTATAGACTTTATAGCTCTCATAATATCCCTTGGTTTGTAAGCAAAGTTCACTTAATAAATGTATGTACATTTGCCCTGGTTAGTGTCATCCCGATATACCAAGTTGTGCGTTCAATCTCCGATGAGTACACATACAAGAATCAATCAATGAATGTATAAATAAGTGCAGCAAATTGATGTTTCTCTCTCTCTCTCTCTGCTTCGCTCTCTAAAGTCAATAAATTTAAAAAATTTTTATCAAATTAAATAAATAAGTAAATGTATGTATATTTACTCATCAAAATAGTAACTTAGAAAAATAGAAAAGAATGTCCTTTATTGTGTGTTCTTTTCAAGGCATATTTAGTTACCTGCTCAAAGCAGTTTCCAAACTTTTGCAACAGAGGGAAAATTGGAGACATCTAGTCTACCCTCCCATTTTAAAGAAAAAGAAATCACACAACTAAATAGATCACATAACTTTAGACAAGTTTAGATTCAGAGTAAAAGTAATCAACTGACTCCAGCTTAATCTGTTTTTACAATACACTAAAGGATGTCATAGGACACATATTTGACATAGCTATTAAAAAAAAAGAAAGAAAACTCGTAATGGAATCTTAGGCTACCTCAAATAAAGTTCTGTTCTATCGTAGATGGTAGGATATTGACAATACTATGTCCATTCTAAGTCTCCTTATTTTACAACTGACAATGACAAATACAAAGTGGTTCAGAAGCAGGTGACTGGATCAAGAAAAGCTATCTGGAAACCAGGCCATAGAGAACATGTAAGCATAACGGCTATGTTTAGCCATATTCAAATCTCTGAAAGGTTTTCACATGAAAATAATATGCAGCTATAAAAGGAGAACCGTTGTCTATTGGGTAGATGTTAAAACAGAACTTGCTGTGCAAAGAAGTGCCCACAAAATGGAACAAACACATCTTGAGGTAGTGAGATTCCCATCACTGTAGCATTCAAATTGAGGCTGGGTAAAGTTTGTCAGAAAAATTGTAGAAAAGACTGCTGCACTACATAAAAATTAGAAGACCACTGACCACCGAAGTCCTTCCAATGCAAAGACTCTATGACTAGTCCATGTGAGATATAGGTATCTACTTACACTTTCCTGTTACAATGCAAAGAGAAATAATTCTAGATTGAGAACTAAACAATTTTAAAAAAACATCCTGAAAAGTTTTTTAAATATAGCTTTAATACACCATTAAAGCATCCAAATATTTTGCACATATAATTAAATGAATATGCCAGAAATTATGAAATGTGCTTTCATATTTAGTTCTTAGTCTGATAAGGTAAGATATCATCCTTATTTTACAAAATAAAGATTGCGTCTAACATGTCAATAACATAATTACTTTTCAAGAGTCAATTTTTGTTTTCACATTGAGATTTTCAAAGATAAAAATCAATCATACTATTTTACTGTACACTTATCAATGCAAACCGACTCAGGAAACCATTTTAATGTAAGCCAAACCCTGCCTCTAGAACTAAAATCAGCTGAAGACAGAAACTGATCACCATTTTCTAACCCTTTGTTAAGTGCCTTTAATTTAAAGCTCAAAAAATGCTGAGTATATAACTTAAATAACTGCATATCTTTTCTAAGTTCCATTCATATTAAAATGGTAGTGCTAAGTGGTCTTATAATCTCAGGTCACCCCTCTGCATTAAGGAATTTACACCTTGGTTAAGTCAAAAGAGATTATTATTACATTCTCTGTATGCTCTATCTATAGTATAGAATTGTACAGTACACAATTATACTATCAAATATGAGTTAATTTTTTTTTTTAATTTTTTTTTTTTTTTTTTAGAGAGGAGAGAGAAAGGAAGAGAAAGAGACAGAGAGAAGGTGGGGAGGAGCTGGAAGCATCAACTCCCATATGTGCCTTGACCAGGCAAGCCCAGGGTTTCGAACCGGCAACCTCAGCATTTCCAGGTCAATGCTTTATCCACTGCGCCACCACAGGTCAGGCCTATGAGTTAATATTTTTAATTTAGGAAAGAAGAAGAGTATCTAACCATTTATTTTTTTAACCCAGCATAATAACCTAGGAATTTTTATATAACAAATTTTATAAAGCACTCTACTAAGTATTAACTCTACAAATATTAACTAATTTAATATAAGATAGACATAATTACAATTACCTTCATCCCCCCTACTCAGATGAGGAAACTACAGTGCTAAGAGTTATAGTAATTTAATTGGGGTCACACAGCTCGTTGGCAGTTCACTATGTTAAGCAGCCTCTTCCCAGTACTATCCTCAAATAAAAACCCTGACCTTCTATCAGGGGCTCTGAAGTTAGGTGAGATATATTATATAACATAAAAACTCACTAACGCTCTAGTCATTTAAGACGACCTTGTATATATAATAACAGCAGAAGTGACTTTTCTAAACATTGCTAAATAATGACTGAGTTTATATCAGGGGTCTTAAACTCGCGGCCCGCCAAACAATTTTGTACTGATTTTTTTTTGTTTTCAACTGCAGTGAGAAAAGTGTTGCGTAACAGTTGCCTTTTGTAGACCTAGTGCGGCCCGCCCAACGGCTGTGATCTTGCTCTGCGGCCCACATGCTGAGTTGAGTTTGAGACCCCTGGTTTATATAATTACAGACACGTAAGTCCAAAATGTGAATTTAAACAACATATACATCATAAAATGTCCTTACCTTCCTAGCTCTTTAGATGTCAGTGTATAAAAATTATTAAAGTTTTCCATTTTAATTGGAGTTTGAGGAGCTGTAGTTAGCAAGCCTGAAATACTTCGGCAATCGAATCTTCTCCTCGACATGTTAGATTACTTCCAGATATACTTCTTTAGTCACTTACTTTTACCTATTTAAAAAAAACAGAAGACAGAACACATCACTTAAATGTAACTAAGACAAAAAGATGTTACCTCAGACAGGATGTGCATTACATTATCAGCTCCAAATATAAGATACAACAAAAAAGAATATTTAAAGAGCACATTCTACCACACACATAAACTGGTTATCACCTCTATGGCACTAAGTTACTGATTTCATTCAAAATAAAACTACTGTTAAAAAACCTGTAAAATACTTTAAAAATAGCTATAATAAAAATGTAATATAAGCAATCATTCCATTTCATTTTAAATACCTCTTTAAATTGGTATCGTCACAAAGCAAGATAATTTATCATAGCAAAGTAATAATTATTCTTTTAAAATTAATTTCACATGGCCAAACAAATTTGTAGTGAAATCACCTTTTATGAATTATATTATTGACATCCGAATGACTACAAGAAATAGAATTTGTTTCACAGACTGTCATTTCAATACTAAGTTCAGAAAACTCTCACAGGCTTTCAGAGTTCCCTCCTTTGGCAGAACCAAGCACAGAACCAAGCACGGAGCCTGCCGGGTATGAAGAGCACTGTGATTCTGTTGGATGAGTGACTGACCATACAGAAAGCCTTATTCTGGAGTTCTGATCTATATCAGAAGCTCATATTTATCTCAAACTTTGAGATATTTACATGTGTTCAGTTTTAACATCAAAACTACTATTTCAGGCCCTGGCCGGTTGGCTCAGCGGTAGAGCGTCGGCCTGGCGTGCGGGGGTCCCGGGTTCGATTCCCGGCCAGGGCACATAGGAGAAGCACCCATTTGCTTCTCCACCCCCGCTTCTTCCTCTCTGTCTCTCTTTTCCCCTCCCGCAGCCAAGGCTCCATTGGAGCAAAGATGGCCCGGGCGCTGGGGATGACTCTGTGGCCTCTGCCCCAGGCGCTAGAGTGGCTCTGGTCCCGGCAGAGCGACCCCTGGGAGGGGCAGAGCATCGCCCCCTGGTGGGCAGAGCATCGCCCCTGGTGGGCGTGCCGGGTGGATCCCAGTCGGGCGCATGCGGGAGTCTGTCTGACTGTCTCTCCCCGTTTCCAGCTTCAGAAAAATACAAAAAACAAACAAACAAACAAAAAACAAAACAAAAAAAAAAACACTACTATTTCATATTAATGGAATTCATATAATAACAGCAAACTATGTATTTTAAGATACTTCCCATTTTCTGCTATGCCTGTCCAGTAAAAGATCCAGTATTATTCTTCTAGCCCCCTCTTATCATAACCCCTTAGGCTTTTGTTTTTTCTCTGCCACATTTTTCCTCTAATTGTCTACCTGACATGTACTGTTTCTTTACTTTCCTAAATCCAAATGCCAACAAAATTCAACTTAGCTAATAAGTAGTGTGATTCAGCTCAGTGTTTTTGGCTTCTGTTTTCTTGGTTTTATTCTTAAGTCAAAATTGTTTTCTCTCTCTCTCTCTCTCTCTCTCTCTCTCTCTCGGTCTTTGGGAAAACAAAACCCTAACTAGTGGGAATCTCTTGCAGTCTTAAAAGGTAGCAGCATAGCATTCTGAAATAACACTTGGACAGAATCACATCAGGGTTGGAACCTTATTTGCCCATCAAACCAGATTTGAGAGTAACAAAATTATTTAGCTTTGTTACTGTTATGGGCTGAATGGATTGCACTCCTCTCAAAATTCATATATTGAAGTCCTAACCATTCATACCTTAGAAAGTGACTACATTTGGTGATAGGGCCTTTAAAGAGGTAATTAAGCTAAAAATAAGATCATTAGGGTGGGCCCTAACCCAACAGGTCTGGTGTCCTTATAAAAAGAGATTAGGACACAGAAACACACAGAGGGAAGAACAGGTGAAGACAGAGGGAAAAGGCCACCTACAAACCAAAGAGAAAGGCTGCAGAAGACCCCGGACCCTGCCAACACTGATCTCAAAACTTCTACTCTCCAGAATTAAGACAATAAATTTATGTTACTTAAATCACCCAATCTACAGTACTTTATTATGGCAGCCTAGTAAACTAATACTTTAAAACAGCTACTTTTAAAAATAAGAAATAGCCTGACCAGGCGGTGACACAGTGGGAAGAGTGTCAAACTGGGACACAGAGGACCCAGGTTCAAAACCCCGAGGTCACCAGCTTGAGCACAGGGTCGCTGGTTTGAGTGTGGGATCATAGACATGACCCCATGGTCACTAGCTTGAACCCATGGTCGCTGGCTTGAGCAAGGGGTCACCTGCTCTCCTGTAGACCCTGGGTCAAGGCACATATGAGAAAGCAATCATTGAACAAATGGGGTGCCGCAGCAAAGAATTGATTCTTTTCATCTCTCTCCCTTCCTGTCTGTCTGTTCCTATCTGTCCCTCTCTCTGACTCTGTCAAAAAAAGAAAAAAGAAAGAAATATTTCAAATATATATCATAACAAACACTTACTTTTTCAACCTTATTGCTTTGTCATATTGTGTTTAAATTAAAAATGATTAAGACATCATAGACACAGTTGGAGTCAGTCCTTTCTTTTCATCCCCAGTTTACATTCCTACCACCACTGGGTGGGAGAGCTTCTTGTTTCCTTGCCAACGTTTGCCCCAGTTGGACTTTTAATTTTGGCTATTCTAGTGTGATGAAGGTGAAATGGAATTCGTAATTTACTTTGTATTTTTCTGACTACTTGTCAGGAATGCTTGAATTCTGCTGCCTCTAAAGTATGAATGATAACTGAATCTATCTTGCAGAGCTCTAAAGATTAAAAATTAAAATACAATGAACTCATGTACAATGACATTGGTACAGTGCTAGTCATGAGACTATATTATGATTGTCCAAAACATACCATTGTTAATATTCTGTCTAAAGACACTCTCTATACAGTCTCTTACCATTGTATCCTGTTTCCATATATAAAACTCTCACCCTGCTAGCTTAAACTCAACTCTTAAAAGTCTATCTTTTTTATTGTTTTAATGAAGTATTTGTATACTTTCTTAATTCTGATGACACTGAGTTCCACTGGTCACATATTCCTCTCTAAAAAAAAAAAAAAAGAAGAAAAAGAAAAACCAGTACAGCCTGACCAGGTAGTGGCACAGCGGATAGAATGTCAACCCAGTACACTGAGGACCCAGGTTCAAAACCCTGAGATTGCCGCCTTGAGTGCATACTCATCTGGCTTGAGCATGGGCTCACCAGCTTGAGTGCAAGGCCGCTGGTTTGAGTGTGGGATCATAGACAGGACCCCACAGTCACTGGCTTGAAGCCCAAGGTCACTAGCTTAAGCAAGGGATCGCTGGCGCAGCTGGAGATCCCCAGGTCTAGGCACTTGGACAAGCAATCAACGAACAACTAAAGTGCCTCAACTAGAAGCTGATGCTTATCCCTTCTTGTCTATTTTTGTCTGTCTCTGTCTCTCTCTTTCTCACAAAATAAATAAATATAGTTAACAAATTCTACACTCAATCTATTTTTTTCTAGCTCATCTTTGTTTTTTTATAAATTTTTTCCTAAATTTAAAGTGTATGTGGACTCTAAAGAACAAAACAAACAAAACTGAAACAGACTCAAAGATAGGAGAAAACTGATGACTGCAAGAGGGAAGGAGGGTTGGGGATGGGTGAAAGAGGGGAAAGGATGAAGAAGGAAAAATTGGTAGTTACAAAATAGTCATGGGATGTAAAGTACAGCATAGGGAGTATAGTTAATAATGTAATAACCACACTGTGCCAGGTGCGTACTGGAAGTACCGGGGGAGCACTTTGTAAAGTATATGACTGTCTATCCACGATGCCCTACACCAGAAACTAATACAAAATACTACTGAATGTAAACTTTAATTGAAACATGAGATTAAAAAAATAAAAATAAAACTCTATGAATATGCATGCTTATAATCATATTTTGTTATACATATATATACAGAAGAAAGAGATGTACCTGTATCACAGATAAAAATTGGGTTACATTCTCAATACTGTTCATCAATCAGGACTTGGGAAACATGAGAACAAGAACATACCAAATTCAATCATAGAGATAGATACAGGCTCCTGTGTTCTATCTATCTTTAGATAGAATGAGTCTAAGATGTTCACCTCATCTACATTCTAGAATTTCTTTTGTCTATCTCATGCTGCAATAATACACCAGCTACAAAGTGATCTATTCATAAGAACTGTATCTAGTAGAACTAAGATACATTTTACACATATAGTCAAAAGTTAATGTTCAATGAAGCTTTGTAAGAGTGAAAAAAATAAAAAACGTGTGAAATGAATGAACCCCAAAGTCCAACAATATGGAAATAATTAAATACACCTAAATAATAGGGCATTATATACTCAAAAATTGTGCTTCCAAAGAATCCTTTTAACTCAAATTATTAAGTGAAAAAGGAAAATAAAACTTTATTTACAGTATGATAATTTTGTGGGAAAATATAAAAGCAAATAGAAGACTGGAAAACTATTCAAAATGTTAACAGTGGTTATCTTTTGATGGTGGCATTATGGGCATTATGGCAGTATTTATACTTTCCTGTGCTTAGATTCTTTACATTAAACAGGTCAAAATTAGTAAATACCTCTGGGTAGAGAAGATGGATGAAAATATATGATGGGATGCTAAATGCAGAAACCCATTTGCAACAGCAAAACATAACTCTTTATACATTAAGGGTTTACTTGGCTAGAATAAGAGCGATAACTAATCAGGGTTTTTTAAGGCCTCAACATTTTCTCTGCATTTATATAGAGCAGATGGTGTTCATTATCCAAACACTGCATCAGTTCTTATGTAGAAACCATATAGCATTTAGAACAAATACTAAGCAAGAATTAATGTCTTATTTAATACTATATAGAAAAACCAATTTAAGAAATTGTAAATAGTTATAATTATAATTCTACATAATGAATAACACTTTGTAACCTTAAGACATAGCCTTTATTATGACTATCACTTGTAAATATCCAGACTCATCCTGAGACCCCTCCAGAATAAACCCAGAATGTGATATCCAAACATACTGTTAAATAGTTAAGTTTTAAAATACCTATTATTTAGTTTTATTAGAAGGAAAAGTAACTTTTTTTTAAATGAATGAAATGGATAGTGATAACATAAATAAGGCTTTATTACTCAAGCTACTTAGTAGTATTTCCTAATACACGACATTGGCTTTCACCCTAACAAATTTTCCTTCCCTCACATGTACTGTTGATCATCATAATGAATGAATATACCTCCAGTATTTGTATGATTATACTATATATGTAGCTGAAAATAGCATTTGGCAATCAGCAATTTTAAAAATCCATGTTAATACAAAAATCCTTATTTGAACTGTGATACATTTTACTATGGCTCTGAGTATGCTGGAACACAAGCCATGTCTCAGAAAAAGAAAAGAGAGCGTAGTTTTGAAGACTGAATCTTAAACTGATCTGCTTATTGCTGATATATATATAGTACCACGGCTACAAACTGCTTCAGCCATCCACAACAGCATCCCTTAAGTGCATTTCCTTCTACTCACTGCACTTGAACCAGATGCCACAGCCTATATTTTCCATTTCCTCTCCTTTAGCTAATTTTGCATATAGCTGAGCTGAATGTCACCTCTGCCCACCAAAACCGCCACAAGCATCAGTTGCCTTTCATATAAGACTTAATCCTTGGGTACATGAAGGTTATCAGTAAGCTTTCTGTCTCTTTTTATTCTCTTTAACTCCAACAAATAATCCACAACTTTTCTTGTTTTCTACCTCAATTCACAGACCTATAACTGATTCTAAATCACCAATATGTCTCACTCCAGTTGAAATAAATTTTATAACACTTTATTAGGCTAATAAAAATATGAGACTTAGTAAATTTATGTGTGTATGCATGTGTGTGTGTCTGTGTGCAGACACACCACACAATCATAGACACAATCAAGCACCAGAAATAGTAAAAGGGTAATAGAAGGCAAGATAAAATTAAGCTTTCAATTACACCGTATTACTAGGAAAAATGGTATCTCAAATTTATTTTCTAAGATTTTCTTTTTCATTAACATCCATTACAATAATTAAAGTAAAAATTCAGATATGGATCAGTGAAGGAAGGAACAGAAGGAAATGTTAGACGATGATCTGGGCCTTAACTTATTTGAAGGGAGAGAGCAAATGTGATGTGATCAAAATTAAGACAATCTCTATAAATCTCTAAATAACTCTATTTTAAAAATATTCATCATAAAGCCCTGGCCGGTTGGCTCAGTGGTAGAGTGTCGGCCCGGCGTGTGGAAGTCCCAGGTTCAATTCCCAGTCAGGAATACAGGAGAAGCACCCATCTGTTTCTCCACCCTTCCCCCTATCTCTCTATTCCCCTTCTGCAGCCAAGGCTCCACTGAAGCAAAGTTGGCCCGGGCGCTGAGGATGGCTCCAAGGCCTCCACTTCAGGTGCTAGAATGGCTCTGGCAGCAACAGAGCAATGCCCCAGGTGGGCATGTGGGGTGGATCCTGGTCAGGCGCATGCGGGAGTCTGTCTGACTGCCTCCCCGCTTCTAACTTTGGAAAAATACTAAATAAATAAAATAAAATTAAATTAAATTAAATATTCATCATGATATTCATTTCAAACTTATCAAACAAAAATATTTATAGAATATATCATATACAATAAATGAAAACAGCTGGTAAATTAAGTCATCTGCTTTGATCTCTTCATTAGCTTCCCAGTACTTACACGCTATTAAGTCCTTATAGCAGGACATGCAAAAGCCCCTGAGGCCTGGTGCATACCAGCTTCATTTCCTGCCACACTCATATCTCATATTTTTATCTCCACATCTCTGTTATACGTTCATGTCTGAAATATCCTTTCTACCTTTCCTTAAATGGCTAATTGTTCATATGCATCCTTCATATTTCAACATAGAATGTGATATCCTCTATACCGCCCCTCCAACAGAAGCGTTGACTTTTTTAAAACCCACGGTTGGGTTAAATGTCTCTCTTTTATATTTCAAATAGGATCCTTGACATATCTCTTTACTTCAATATCTAATATGTTAGATTTCAATTATGTTTAGTGTCTAAAGGGCAGCAACCATTTACTTTTCTGCCTAAACTCCCACATGCTCTCTGGCTCTCGGTAGGAATTTTCACTGAATTATAAGCATTATGATATATAGCACACACTCATATCTCATATTTTTCGGTACATCTCATGTCATCCAGGGTTGTACAGAACTTGAGATCTATCTTGAAATTATAGTATTAAAGCTTCAAATGCAGCTAGTCTGCTTAATTCAATAACTGGCTAAATAAAATAAGATATATTTTAAATTGCTATTAGAGAATTTCAATTCTAAACAGGATGGCCAAAAAGTGTGGAAATATGGATAAAATTATTTTACCAAATATTGTAATGTAATACCAACAGACTATTTATTTTGTTTTCAGATTAGTCACCTGTTTTTATGTGAATACCGACTGCAGCTAAGAAACTCAATATATTAAGAGCTATCTCAATCAGGAATTCAGATACTTCCCTGTCAAGAATTCATCAATCTAGATTTTCCTGAAATAAATTCAAAAGGCAATGGAAAGCAAAGTGAGGCACAAGATACAAGGAAACAATTCCTTTCCACATCAGTATTTACAGCTACCAGCTTTCCCTAGGAAACAGGAACTGGAGATTTGTTTAGCTATCATCCATAAAATAAAGGAGGAACTTTCTGCTAGTGTGGAAGAGAGATCCATTTTTAATTAGTCACTGATTAGCAGTACCATATCTCCCCATGTATAAGACACACTTTAATTTGGGGCCCGAAATCTGAAAAAAAAAATGTACTACATAAAGTTATTGAACTCAAGTCTTATTCATCCTAAACTTCATACAACTCCTCATTCGAGTGAAAAAGTAGGAAATGCAAGTAAAAAAAAACTACAACGATTGTATAAGACACCTTCAGTTTTTAGATCCCAAATTTTTCAAAAAGGGTGCGTCTTATACGTGGGGAAATATGGTAAATGTATTGGTATAGATATAGGAATAACAATGATTTCCAATTTCAAGGAAGAGACTGTATTCCTTATATGTATTCCACTAACATATTTTGTTGCTTTCTAATTCCGTAGAAAGAATAATTCAAGAATTTATTCTTTGAAAATCACAATAGCCAGCCAGCTAACTGACTCTAGTGCAAGCAGTCTACTCTAGCACATACCCTGACCAAGGCTGACATTCCAGGTAACAACCTCATGCCTGATTCTGTGCCAGGACAGTAAGGCCTGGTGACTTCTCTTCTACCTTTGCAAGAAGAACCAAACCCTGTAATTGTGAAACAGTAAAAGAATGTGTTGCAAACAGAAATCTATGGGGCCAACAAACACACAGTGCTTGTCATTCAGATGAAATATTAAGTTTCTGTTATAAAATACAGTACTGTTTACTTACAGTATTAGTAGAGTACTGTTTATTCAGTAATTTTTCCAATGCAAATGGCATGGGATCATTTGAGGATTACAGATGAAACTACCGCTTTATTTACTATTAGTATAAAAAATGGTAATGCTTAAAGTATAACTGCGCCCTCTTTTGGGGAAGAAATTGCAGAGTCCGGGGTGCACCAAAATATGTTGCTTATAATATTAAAAGAAATTGACCAGCTGAGATGTTGAAGTTCAAGGTTAAATGTACTGGGGTAAAAAATGAAAAACAAATGAAAGAAATAAAAAAGTTTTTGTTTTTTTTTTTTTTCATTTTTCTGAAGCTGGAAACAGGGAGAGACAGACAGACTCCCGCATGCGCCCGACAGGGATCCACCCGGCACGCCCACCAGGGGCAACGCTCTGCCCACCAGGGGGCGATGCTCTGCCCATCCTGGGCGTCGCCATGTTGCGACCAGAGCCACTCTAGCGCCTGAGGCAGAGGCCACAGAGCCATCCCCAGCGCCCGGGCCATCTTTGCTCCAATGGAGCCTTGGCTGCGGGAGGGGAAGAGAGAGACAGAGAGGAAAGCGTGGCGGAGGGGTAGAGAAGCAAATGGGCGCTTCTCCTGTGTGCCCTGGCCGGGAATCGAACCCGGGTCCTCCGCACGCTAGGCCGACGCTCTACCGCTGAGCCAACCGGCCAGGACGAAATAAAAAAGTTTTAACAAAGTATGTCTTGAAAATTACATTATCACAGTATACTTAGATTAAAATGTTTGCAACTTAATTTATAAGTAAATTTGTTAACTAAAATATTCAAAGAGATATGCTTTCATTATACAGTAGTCTATCATAGAATATAAACCTCTTAAAATTAAAACATTGAATTTTGTCAATATTGCCGAAAACTAAAGCGACTAAAACATTTAAGGCAGGGGTCCCCAAACTTTTTACACAGGAGGCCAGTTCACTGTCCCTCAGACCGTTGGAGGGCTGGACTATAAAAAAAAACTATGAACAAATCCCTACGCACACTGCACATATTTTAAAGTAAAAAACGAAATGGGAACAAATACAATATTTAAAATAAAGAACAAGTAAATTTAAATCAACAAACTGACCAGTATTTCAATGGGAACTATGCTCCTCTCACTGACCACCAATGAAAGAGGTGCCCCTTCGGGAAGTGCGGCGGGGGCCGGATAAATGGCCTCAGGGGGCCGCATGTGGCCTGTGGGCCATAGTTTGGGGACCCCTGCATTTAAGGTTTTCCCAAGTAGAAAGGAAGTACTAATGACTTAATGTTTCTGACATAATCAATGCCTGCAGTATGCAAAAAAAATTTTTTAAAATAAAGGATCAATCAAAATCCTTTAAAAGCAGAAAAACTAAAAGCACTGTTGTTAGCTGCCAATTTTATATACAGGAAATATGCTCTACAATATAATATATGTGCAATTTAAAGACAGTTATATGATTAAGTGAAAGTGTCAGCAATGGATTTCCTTAATTCCTGGGTTTTAAATTGGGATTCAAATATTAAAACAGGAAAATTTTGATAAGGAAACTCTTATAATTATCAAACAGCTTTGAAACAACTTTTAAAATATGTTTAAATGTTTACTTTGTAGTACAACATTGTCAGTGAAAGCTTAAAAATAAAATTGTTTGATTAGAAACAACCATAAAAGGCCTGTATCTTCTTCAGACTTGTTATCAATGTGCTGACAGTGATAAATTAGTCCAGTCTTAACTTTCTTTAAAACTGAGTCTATCTTAACCAAACTGCAATTCACTACTCAATGAGTCCAAGAGAAATGGCAACCATATACTGTCTGCACACAAAAAGAAAGGCCTTCAAATTATTACACAAGGTTTACTTTTAAAACTCAAATATACTGCCATGTAAACATATTTCACTTCCATTTTAAATCCATAACTTAAAAAAATTATCTGAAATACATATGTATCCCCAAAATAAAGCGACTATTAATAACAACTCCATTAAAACATTTTATTAAACATATATATTTTTAAATTTTTCATCTGCTCAGCAGAGGATGAAGGGGAAGAAGCGGGGTCTTAAACTAGGGCACTGCGTCTATGGACCCGCTTCTTCAAAAATACACAGGTCTACGTGGTGTAACAGTTATAAAACAAACATTTTAGGAGTTACTGAAAACTCAAATATATCGTCGTGTAAGTATATTTCACTTTTGGACAGCTCACTATGAAACAATAAAATGGTGTACCAATTAGAAAGCAGGTTTATCGTCTTTTCCTTCAATAAAATTGTGCTCCTGGTTACATATGCTATCACTTGTCCACCACAACTCTGTCCACCACGCTGTCTCAGTTCACACAGTCCCACAAACTAGAGAACTCAAAGGGGCCATCCCATATCAAACATCACTGCAGGTTCAGCATATCAACTGGTACCGCAGATATAAACATCTACGTTGGCAAAGAAATCAGTGAATGTGACCTAATACTGACATTTGACCATGTGGATGGATTTTTTAAACGTATTTTTTTTCTGTATTTCCATTTGTATTGATGTCGGAGTGACACTAAGTTTCCTCACAACGCCTCCCACACTCAACCCCCAAAACAGAGAAAGAACCAGCTGCCAGAAAGTCTCTTTCAATTTCGTCTCCACTTCTCTCTCTGCGGGAATTCAAATGAAGAGCTTTTCCCTACACTAAAACAAAGAACTGGGTAAATGTCAAAATCGCAGCCATCATGTGGTTACAGTTTGAGCACAGGTCATGTACACTTAAGCGGTGTACATGGCGTCAAGATAAAGTCAGATCGCTGAAAACCACGGGAACAACTGCAACTCGTCTTTTCTATTCACTGACTTTAAAAACTGTTCATAAGTAGTAACTCAAAACGCCCCACAAGACACGCACACACTTTCTCTAAACTAAAGGCAGCTGTGAGCAGGACGCGTCCACGAGTCCAGAGGTGAGCCCGTCCCGTGGCCGCACTATAGCTGTGACCTCGGGAGGGACGTGAAGGACCACGTCCAGACGACGTGGAGGGACGCGCACAGCCGGTCGCGAAGGGGCCCCCGCGGGGCGTGACCCGGGGAGAGCCCGGGCCGGCCGGGAGACTGCGCGCACACGCAGACACACTCGCCAAGACGCGCTCCCGGGGCTGAGAAGGGTGCTGGCGGGGGGACTTCTGTCCGCTCCCCGCGCCGAACCCGAGGGACCCAGGGAAGCAGGACCCCCGGCGGGACGCGGAGACCGGCGGCCGGGGGCAGTCGAGCCACCGGAGAGGCGGCAGAGTCCGACTCCGTGTCCCCAGGCCCGGAGGTCCGAGAGCACCCCCGACCCGCCCACACCGCCTGGGAACCTCCTCGGGACTCCTCCCCCCTTCGGGGTCTCCGTCCCGAAGGTGAAGGGGGGCAGGATCGGGGGCAGGGAGTCACCGCCCAAGCCTACCCGCCAATCCCAGCCGGACCGCGGCCGCGCGAGGAGGAGGACGCTGACCGCTCGGGCCGCAGCAGGCTCTCCCGGAGTCGGCCCCTCGAGGGGGCTCCGGCCCGCCCCACGCCGGTGGCCACGGAGGACGCGTTCCTCAGCTCCAGCCGGCAGAGGCTCCGCGTAGCTCCGATCGGGGCAGGACCCACTTTTTAGTCTTCCGCACAACGGCCAACAGTTGTGACCCGGCCCCTTGTGAGGTGGTTCCCGGCGACGGCAGCGCAGACGGTGACCGGAGCTTGCAGTTGAGGTTTGAAAACTGCAGCCGCGTTGCGGGGCAGGGCTGGATGCTAGGTCCACCCGCTCCGTCCAGAGGCCAATCCGAGCGCGCGGGGAGGGCGGGGCGGTCACGTGACGGGAGGGCGGGGTGCCGGCTGGCGGCGCGTGCTGCGGGGCGGGGCCGCAGCGGTGGAGGGTGTGTCCCGCGCCGGGCGAGCCAGTGGCTGGGCGCAGCTGCGGCTCAGGTGGGGCGCTGAGGTCATTGCTACCAGGGCGGGGTGGGGCGTGTGCTGCTAGGGCCGCGTGCGGGGCTGTAATTCTGGCTGCACCACTCCCCGACTTCAGAGTGGTCAGTCTATGTGATTCTCTGCAGACTCGGGAGAGAAGAAGCAACAGTAGTCTTAGCTGCTTCCCACTCATCCCCAAACTTCTGTTCCTACCGGAGACCTGTTTTCTGCCTTTTCGAGTCATCTTCCTTGTGACCAGAACCCACCTGCAAGTGGAGAACCCAGTTTGCTGCAACGTGGCAAGCATCAACGTCGTTTCAGCGAATTAAGTCTTTCTGAGGCATGGCTGAAGGCAGTTTAAGCAAAGTCCCAATAGGATGAATTGCTGATTTTGCATATAGGATGCTAATGGGAAAGACTAAGCCCACAGTAGAAGACTCCAGGATCTGTTATCCCTTGAAGAAATTGAAAGGTTTAAAGTTTTGTGCAAGACGTGACTGAGCTTTTGTCTTGTTCTATATATTCTAGAATTGGTTGCAGAATGTATTTACAGTAATTGTAGAAGACTGTTGGGAAAATACATCAGGAGGGGAATCAGTCTCTTTCTAAAGACTTGAACTCAACAAAAGGGGAGCTTTTCTTGTTCTTTCCCAGTAGGCCAAGCAAATTCTCATTAAACCATCCATTTGCTCCTCCATACTGTGTTTTCCCCAAGATAAATGCCTCAGAGTCATTCAGTGAAGTCTGCTTGTTCTCATTTAAAGGATTCATCCCAGTTTAATGTGTCTGTTTCCTAAGCCTTGTCACTTGTAGGATATTGCTTCCTTCTATCTAGTTTCTTGTTGCTAACTATTGGAGTGGTGAGAGAAGCTTAATCTTAGTATGACCCCCCCCCCCCCAAAAAAAAGCCACATGCTGAAATGGATTTTTCAGTTACCATTATCTAAAAGTCCACAAACCAATGAGACTGTTCCCATCTTTTCTTTTTGGAAATAGTAGCCTTTAGGGATCACAGGACTATGCTGCAGTAGTGATTTTTGTTTTGTGTGAGGTTTAACTATGGACCTCCTCAATTCCAACATTTCAGCAATCACCAGCTCTTAGCAATCTCTTCACAACTGGTCCTCCTTTCTATCATTTTCCCAGTCTCACATCACTTCATATCTCTCCATCACTGCTTTAAACCAACCCTTCTTGTGGCCACTGTAACCAGTCAGCCTTCCAGGGGGTCTTCCCATGTCCTGCCTTTTCCTGCCTCTGCTTTAGCACCAACTTTTCACCATCCTTCTGACCAGCACCTGTTCATCAACTTCCAACTTTAAGAAGGTTCCACTCTCCAGAATCAGAAATCTTTGCCATTTTCTACTTTCCACTTCTAGTCTGTTCACCTCTTTGCCCTATGTTCATATGTGCAGGGCTTACATTTGTTCCAATCTATTTATGCCCCTAAATAGATTGTTAACCTTGTACATGAGGTCAGATTTGCCAGCTAGGACTTAGCACTCTATCCCAAGGACACTTGACTACACTTGCTTGGGTTCTGGCACTGTGATTCAAGTGACAGGAAATTCTGGTGCTAAGGAGCAGACTGTACCGTCTACGGCCTTGTAGTAAGATTCAGGACTCAACACGTCCCTACATCCTATGTCGTTTACCTAAAATCACTCATAGTCATATCAAAGGTACATGTTCATGGTCTCATTCTCTTGAGTGGGAAATGCCATGTGATCTAATGTGCATACTGTGGTTATTGCCTCTGACCACTCAGTTCATTAAGTTGATCCTTAAATGTCACATCCTGACCAGGGATACTGGTTGTAATGGGCAGAATGTGTCCCCAACAAATTCATATGTTGAAGTCCTGACACCCAGTACATACTTCAAAATGTGATTGTATTTGGAGATAGGGCCTTTAAAGAGATAATTAAGATAAAATAAGTTTATAGCGGTGGGACTTTATCCAAAATGAAGAGATTGCAACACAGATAATGCAGACTGAGGGACAACCATGTGCAGATACAGTGAGAAGGCGGCCATGGGCAAGCCGAGGAGCGGCGCCTCATAACAAACCAACCTGTGAGACCTTGCTTTGGACTTTTAGCGTCCAGAATTGTGAGAAAATAAGTTTCTGTTGTTAAAGACTTTCAGTCTGTGGTATGTGTTATGGTAGCCCTAGCAAACTAACACAGTGGTCCTTGCCAATCACTTCAAGTGAATCACGATATGTGACCAGAGGTTTTTTCTGATTATGCCATGATATTCACCTCATTCTGTCCAGTGAAAGTGACCCTCAATCACACCAGGTCAGTCACCACACGCTGACCACATACCAACCAGAGAAGGTGATCCTCCCTGATGGTACATTTACCCTGTAGATACAGAGAAGGTGAGTGGAATTTTATATAAAGAAGAAGGCCCCGTAATAAAAATTCCTGCCATTGACACATGCTCCTTCTGAACAAAGTCTTCACAGTTATTTTTGTGTCAAAATTCTATAATTCAATCTATGTGGAAAGTACAAAACAAGCACTACTACCTGTCTCCCACTGAATAAACCATAAATTTGTGGCCAGGTTAAAGACAGCCAGACATGAGGGAGAGGGGCGGGCTACAGCCTCTGAAGGGCTTGGCTCCAACTCGTTGAATGGAGACAGCTAGTCTAAATACATACCCTTTCTGGAGGTAGGAGTGCTGGGTGTACTCAAAAGGATAAGTCACAGTGCATTTACCTATGGTGCCTATAGAACATCACAATTTGGGAAGAACTGAGGACCACAGAGATTCTAGGACACCTTGTATCCCTGGCTCTCTTAAAACAAACCCTGTTAGCAACGGTAATTGGAGCAAGTCTTTCCTGATGAGAGTAATGACTCAGACTGGTACAGGTGTCTTCCTCAAAGAATGACACAATTCTTTTCTCCAAAGCACCTATGATTTACTAGGATCTAGACTGCCAATCAAACTACCCACCACAGTTTGTAGAATATAAACTTCAAAACCATCTAAAAGAAACATCATGCAAACCACGTATGTCATTTTAAGTGTTCTGGTACATAGTCACATTAAAAAGGTGAATACAGATTAAATTAATTTTAATATATTTTCCTTAACCCAATGTATGCAAAATGCTGTCATTTCAATATGGAATCAATATGAAGATTTTTAATATTTTACAATTTTTTTGTTTTTTTATTTTTTTTATTTTTTAGCAAGAGTCAGAGAAAGAGAGACAAAGAGAGGGACAGACAGACAGGAAGGGAAGATTGGAAGCATCAATTTTTTATTGCAGCACCTTAGTTGTTCATTGATGGCTTTCTCACCTGTGCCTTGACAGAGGGGCACCAGCCGAGCCAGTGACCCCTTGCTCAAGTTAGTGACCTTTGGCTCAAGTCGATGACTTTTGGGCTCAAGCCAGCGATGATAGGGTTGTGTCTCTGATCCCACACTCAAGCCAGTGACCCCACGTTCAGGCTGGTGAGCCTGCACTCACGCTGATGACCTCGGGGTTTCAAACCTGGGTCCTCTGCTTTCCAGGCTGATGCTCTATCCACTGTACCACTGCCTGGTCAGGCTAATTTACATTTTTTTTCATATTGTCTCAAATATGCTATATTTTATATTTATAACACATCCCAATTCAGATATTAAATTTTTATCAAAAACACTTAGATTGCACAAAATTTACCATTGAAAAAAGATTCATATCCCTACATTGTTTCAAGCATAAAAGTTTACAGTAAATGAATAGAGTATCAATTTCTTAATTTAAGTGTAATTAGAATGAAATAAAGGTATAAGTCAGTCAAGCTAACCACATTTGAAGTGCTCCATAGCCACATGTGGTTGGTGGCCACCACAATGTGCAGCACAGTCAGGGCTACAAATTTGTTTCCTAACTGGTTCTAAACCTCAAAATTGTTTAATGGAGAACTAGATACAATGTAGGTTCTCAATAAATCATAGCATGAGAGCAGTTTGGAACTTCAAAAATCTTCAAGGGTTAGTAGCCCAACTCTCTTATTTTAGAAAGAGAACATCTAGAATAAGTTAAGGAACTTGCAAAAGATCTCACAGCTACACTAGTTAGTGCATACATGAACAAGAATTTAGGTCTCTTGATTCTTAATCTTAAGGACCTTCCACCTCATCATGTCAGACATATCTCGGGAAGAAAAAGATTTTAAAATTTATTTGAATAATCACTTGAATACTATGGGCAATGCAATATATACTTATCTCCTAATTGCATTTGCATTACCTGCTAAAGACAGTGTGTCCTAGAATATTTAAGGCGTCTTTCCCCCATGGTTTGGGGTCTGTGTGATTTTTTTTCATTTTTCTGAAGCTGGAAACAGGGAGAGACAGTCAGACAGACTCCCGCATGCGCCCGACCGGGATCCACCCGGCACGCCCACCAGGGGGCGGCGCTCTGCCCACCAGGGGGCGATGCTCTGCCCATCCTGGGCGTCGCCATGTTGCGACCAGAGCCACTCTAGCGCCTGGGGCAGAGGCCACAGAGCCATCCCCAGCGCCCGGGCCATCTTTGCTCCAATGGAGCCTTGGCTGCGGGAGGGGAAGAGAGAGACAGAAAGGAAAGCGCGGCGGAGGGGTGGAGAAGCAAATGGGCGCTTCTCCTGTGTGCCCTGGCCGGGAATCGAACCCGGGTCCTCCGCACGCTAGGCCGACGCTCTACCGCTGAGCCAACCGGCCAGGGCTGGGGTCTGTGTGATTTAATGTCAGTCACTGTTACCTAGGCCTGTCACTGCTTCCTCTCCTTGAAGCCACTTCACTGCACATCCGCCCACCCAACCCCAGAACATCCGGCCACATGTTTTTGTCTGCAGCTGTCCTTACCTAGCCGTCTCCAACAATTTGGTTAAGGTTATGCTTCAGAGAATTCTTTATATTTGCAAATCAAAGTATTCAGTAAAAACTGCAGCAAAGTTATAAAACTGGTATCCTCCAGCCACAAATACACCAGCTTTGAGGTGAAAGGGGTGTGTGTGTGTGTGTGAGAGAGAGAGAGAGAGAGAGAGAGAGACACACACACACACACACACACACACAGAAGGTGTACATGAGTTACTGTATTTCCCCATGTATAAGATGCTCCCATGTATAACATGTATAAGACACACCTTAATTTGGGGCCTGAAATTTAAAAAAAAATGTATTACATAAAGTTATTGAACTCGTTTTATTCATCATAAAATTCATACAAGTCCTCATCACTGTCAAAACTCCCATCCATTACCTCATCTGTTTCTGATGACGAATCACTGTCTTCATATATTGCCTCATCCTCAGTTCCATCTATGGCATTTGAAATGCCACAACCACTGTATAAGACGCACCCAGTTTTTTGTTTGTTTGTTTGTTTTTTTAATAGTCTTGTTTTTTGTCTTTTTTAAAATATTTTATTTATTGATTTTTTAGAGAGAGAGGAGTGAGGGAGAGAGACAGAGAGAGAGAGAAGGGGGAGGAGCAGGAAGCTTTGACTCCCATATGTGCCTTGACCGGGCAAGCCCAAGGTTTCGAACCCGCGACCTCAGTGTTCCAGGTCGACGCTTTATCCCACTGCGCCACCACAGGTCAGGCAAGACGCACCCAGTTTTTAGATCCCAATTTTTTTTTTAAGTGTGCATCTTATACATGGGGAAATAGGTAAGTGTGTGGCACTAAACAGACCTGCATTGATGTCCCAGCTCTGCCCATTCCTAGTTGTATGGCTTTGGGCAATCCTCAGTTTCCTCGTCTGCAAAAGAAGGATAGTAATAATAGCTACTACTATGAGATGGAAGTTTGATAATGCACACAGAGCACAGAGCACAGCAAGATAAGACCTTAGTCCACACCATCTGTTGTTGTTTCCCGGTGCTCTGCAAGCTCCCTGAGGACTGCACACATCTGGCTGACTACTGTACCTTGTGAGTAGCAAGATGCTTGTGACGTAGTAGATCCGAAGTGAGTGTTTTTTGAATGATTTTAGAAGATATTGTACTTAGCATTTTCGTCAGATTATATGATTGATGCTAGGAGAAACATGGTGACATCATTGGTAAGAAAAAGAGAGGAGATGGCTGGTTTCCCTTTCAAATCTACCTGGTGGAGGCACCCAGGTTCACAATGAAGCTGTAAGGTAAACAGAGGGTGACGTCCACGGCTGTGTTACATAATGAAATTAGAGTCACTAATGTTTAAAGGGAAGCAGATTATTGAGTGGAACAAAGATATAAATATAGGGTGTAAAATGGTCATCTATTTGATTTAGTAGATAAATGTCTATTAGTTCTCCCCAACAAATCTCCTCCCTTTTCACTTTCTTAAGAAACATTGTGTACCAACAACATATTCTGTGAATCATGACCTGTTGTCATATTTCCAGACCACATGGCAGGTAAGAAAACGTGAAGTTTTCAAGAATCCTTAACTGTGTGTCACCTTACATCAGGCAGTAATAAGCATAGATAAGGCAGGGCTGACCTTTAACCCCTACCAACTTCCTTGTTGAGAGTACTCTTTGCCTCAAGCAGCTAAAGGTGACAGCATGAGCATTGAGAAGGCCAGTCTGCTCCACTAGCTGAGTCTTTTTGTGGCATAAAAGTGCTGGGAATGTGGGAAATGTTACTATTTTTTTTTTAAATAATTTTATTTTTAATGGGGCGACATCAATAAATCAGGATACATATATTCAAAGATAACAATTCCAGGTTATCTTGTCGTTCACTTATGTTGCATACCCATCACCCAAAGTCAGATTATCCCCTATCACCTTCTATCTAGTTTTCTTTGTGCCCTTCTCCCTTTCCCTCTCCCTCTCCCCCCTCTTCCTGTAACCACCACACTCTTATCAATGTCTCTTAGTTTCACTTTTATGTCCCACCTACGTATGGAACAATGCAGTTCCTGTTTTTTTCTGATTTACTTATTTCACTTCGTATAATGTTATCAAGATCCCACCATTTTGCTGTAAATGATCCGATGTCATCATTTCTTATGGCTGAGTAGTATTCCATAGTGTATATGTGCCACATCTTCTTTATCCAGTCATCCATTGACGGGCTTTTGGGTTGTTTCCATGTCCTGGCCACTGTGAACAATGCTGCAATGAACATGGGGCTGCATGTGTCTTTACGTATCAATGTTTCTGAGTTTTTGGGGTATATACCCAGTAGAGGGATTGCTGGGTCATAAGGTAATTCTATTTTCAGTTTTTTGAGGAACCACCTGTAAAGCCAGCCACCAGGGCCACCATCACAGCAGCCCGGCCCGTGCAGGTTCGCATTGGATTCGGACAGTCGGTAAAGAAACAATGGAGCCAAAAACTGGTGGGCCATAGTCTTTAATCCTAGCTTGCACCCGGCGGGCAAGTAAAAACATACACTGGGCTCCAAAACCCACTCACATTCAGTGCTCACAAAGCCACTGACTTATCCGAGTTTCCTAGAATCAAAGGTTTCTAGCTCACCAGACTTATTCTCCTCAGTTCCCCATCTCCTTCCTTATCCCAGATACAAACTCTGCATAAACTGGCATCTCACTCAGCACTCTGCCATCTTGGCTGCTTCTCCTGGCCACATGGCCTCTTTCTTCTCTCTGCTCTGCTCCCTCTGCTCTCTCATGCTAATCATCCCAGGAACCAAGAGAAACAAACTCTCGTTCTGCCCCCATTTTATAGTGTAGCTTCACAACCTTTAATCCAATATACAAAATAGGCAGGTCTCTACTACAAAGTCACCTTCTGAGGCGTGATAGGATTGTACCATCCCACATCAAAAAGGGTGGGAAAGGCTTAATCCCAAAACCAAGCCCCAGGCTACAATGATCCTGCCTGCCCCCCAACACACATTAATATCACCTGGGCAATGGCCTCCACGTGGGCAGCGTTATCTTTTACAAAGTGAGCATAATACATTTTATCTGCCTACTACCACCATACTTTCTTCCATAATGGTTGTACTACTTTACATTCCCACCAACAGTGGATGAGGGTTCCTTTTTCTCCACAGCCCCTCCAACAGGGAAATGTTACTATTAATAATTATCACTACATTCCTGACATTGGGAATATTCAAAGTGTCCCCGAATCTTCTTGGTAATTAACCTACCTTCAGATTTACAGTGTAGCGCTTCACAGCTTCATTTTTACAAAAAGATGTGAGGGGCTGTTCAGAAACCCTGCAAAGGGCACAGATTATGAGAGTGAGTCTGTAAATTACTAGCATAAGACCTTGACCAGGTTACAATGTCTCCAGGCCTGTTTTTTCATTAAAATGGAAATAATAATAGATTTATCTCATAGGGTGCTGTAAAGCCAGTAGCCAGGGCTGCCATCATCACAGCTGCCTGGCCCATGCAGGTTCGCATTGGATTCGGACAGTCGGTAAAGAAACAAAGGAGCCAAAAACTGGTGGGCCATCATCTTTAATCCTAGCTTGCACCCGGCAGGTAAGTAAAAACACACACTGGGCTCCAAAACCCACTCACATTCAGTGCTCACAAAGCTACTGACTTATCCGAGTTTCCTAGAATCAAAGGTTTCTAGCTCACCAGACTTATTCACCTCTGTTCCCCATCTCCTTCCTTCTCCCTGCATAAACTCTGCACAAACTGGCTTCTCACTCAACACTCCACCATCTTGGCTGCTTCTCCTGGCCTCCTCCACATGGCCTCTTTCTGCTCTCCTCTCTGCTCTCTCCTCTAATGTTAATCTCAGGAACCAGGAGGGCAAGCTTCCGTTCTGCCCCCATTTTATAGTGTAGAAATCAAAACCTTTAATCCAATATACAAAATAGGGAAGTCTCTAATACAAAGTCACTTATCTGAGGCATGATGGGATTGTACCACCCCACATCAAAAAGGGTGGGAAAGGCTTAATCCCAAAACCAAGCCCCAGGCTACAAGGATTCTGCCTGCCCACAGCCCACCCCCAACACACATTAATATCACCTGGGTGAAAGCCTCCACGTGGGCAGCGCCATCTTTAACAAAGTAAGCATAATATATTTTATCTGCCCAAGAGGTGCAAAGTAACAATAGCTCATAAATAATGAGCCTGGCATTGTTCTTAATGTGCTAGTTAACTCACTTAATCCTTATACTTCAATGAGTAAAGTGCTCTATTTTCCTCCTTTAAAGATAAGAAAACTAAGGGACATGGAAGTATTATGCTTCCCCATAGTAACCTAAGTTAGTAGTGAAGCTGTAACTAGTGAAGCCAGGATTCAAACTCACTGCATGGCCTTTACTCTGCATATTTAATAACTCTAGCTACTAACAATAGAGCACAGGTTCTTGGTTGTTCAATTTACCTTGGTCCCTGGTATCCCTGCTCTTTTCAACCTTTTATTTTCTTTCGCACTTACCATTCCAAAATGTCTTCATTGTTAAAGTAACTCTACAGATACCAAATCCAAGAGGAGAAGGCTAGAATGAACCGTGTAGCAATGGAATAGAGTCAGAGACATTGGTATGACCTAATGTTTAGCTCAATATAGATGCAGATGTTTACATATAGAACTATTGATAGACATATGTGTGTGCCTGGGTATAGATATACACGTATCTCCTTGCCCTGTCAGCAGAGAAAACAAAGAAGTAATGACACCCTAGGAGCAATGAGCATCCCTACCACTCAGGTCTTGGTTTCTAATACCATTCATTCTCCATAAAAAGGAACCAAAACTCCTTGGGGAAATTGATGCTTCTGGAACTGGGGCAGGAAACATACAGAATGGCCTGGAACATTGTGCAGTGCCGGAAAGAAGGAAGTTGAAAGAAACAAATCAACAAACTCTGTAACAGTGATGGGAGTATGTCAAAGGGTTCAGGAGCCAACTGAAAGAACTCCCAATGGCCAATGCGGGGACAGTTTGAGCAACACAATAAATAAACAAAATAATGTTGGATTATGACCCAAGGCATAAAGTAAGTATTCATGAGTACATACTGATATAAATAAATGACTGAATAAATACATGGAAAAGAATAGACAACTCTCCCATGTAGAAGAATTATGAATAATTCACGTAGATTCTCCACCCTCAACTCGGTGGACCATAACTTCCCACTCCTTAAGTGTGAGCTCTGCAGAGTGATTTTTTTTTTTTAAATCCCAAATAACACAATATGGGAAGGGAGGAAAAAGAGCAACTTCATAGTGAAGTAACCTGACAAACAGTACCTGAAGGCAGGTGATCAAAGTTAAGAGCAATAGTTGTAAAGACATTTTAAAAAATTTATTTGTTGACTTTAGAGAAAGAGGAAGGGAGAAGATATAGAGAAACAGACAGAAACACCAAACTGTTCCTGTAGTGCCCTGACCGGGGATTGAACTGTCAACCTTTGTATATCAAGACGATGCTCTAACCAGCCAAGCTATCTGGCCAGGGCCAGTCTTAAGATACTTTGATCATACCCTTTATCTAATGTAAGGAGAATGACACTTTGTGGTCTTCCTTCCAAAACTCATCACCCTAGTTCAACCAATAAAAAACATCAGAAAAATACCTATTGAAGGACATACCACAAAATGCCTAACCTAAACTCCTCGAAACTGCCAAGGCCATCAAACACAAGGGAAACTGTCACAACCAAGTGGAACCTAACGGGTGTAATGACTAAATGTAATGTGGTTTCCTGGTTGGGACCCTGGAACAGAAAAAAACTGACATCACACAAGAACTAGGGAAATTGGGGCCCCGGCCGGTTGGCTCAGCGGTAGAGCGTCGGCCTAGCGTGCGGAGGACCCGGGTTCGATTCCCGGCCAGGGCACACAGGAGGAGCGCCCATTTGCTTCTCCACCCCTCCGCCGCGCTTTCCTCTCTGTCTCTCTCTTCCCCTCCCGCAGCCAAGGCTCCATTGGAGCAAACATGGCCCGGGCGCTGGGGATGGCTCTGTGGCCTCTGCCTCAGGCACTAGAGTGGCTCTGGTCGCAACATGGCGACGCCCAGGATGGGCCGAGCATCACCCCCTGGTGGGCAGAGCGTCGCCCCATAGTGGGCGTGCCGGGTGGATCCCGGTCGGGCGCATGCGGGAGTCTGTCTGACTGTCTCTCCCTGTTTCCAGCTTCAGAAAAATGAAAAAAAAAAAAAAAAAAAAAAAAAAAAAAAGAACTAGGGAAATTGGAATAAAGTATAAAATTTAGTTAACAAAAATGAATTAATATCAGTTCATTATAACCAATGTACTCTACTAATGTATAATACTAACAAGGAAACTGGTTGTGGGCGTGACGTACTTTATGTACTATCTTTGCGATAGGTCTATGAACCTAAAATGGTTCTAAAATGAAAAAGCGATTTAAAAAAATGAACAAATCTGTCATCGTTTTAAAAAATCCAAGTTCAGGGAACTATAGAATCATAAAGTTAGAGCTGGAAATAATATGTAAGATCAAAGGAAAGGAAAAAATCCATAAAATAACCAAAACCCCAAACAGCCATTGTTTTTACAGTCTGTTCAAAATACCACTATATCAGTAATTTGATGCAGACTCAGTCCTGTCAAACTCTGAACAAAATTTCCAAGCCTTAGCTAAAAATATATGTGACAGGAATGCAGAAAGGGACCCAAAGTATTGTGTGTTTCAATATAATCTCTATTATCTAATTTCAATCACAAAGTGAACCTTTCATCTGGCAATTCCCTAACTGTGTTAGGGAGACCTCAACATGTTTTTAGGGGGTCCCCAAGGTTGAAATTATTTTCATAATAATGCTAAGATGATATTCACCCTTTTCACTCTTATTTCTCACAAGTGTATGATTAAGTTTTCCAGACCACAGAATCTATTACAACAGATTAATGTAGAAGCAGCTATGGCAATCCAAATACTTTCTGTTAAGCTAAGCCCAAAATTAGAGAGATCATAAAAATGTAAAACAATAACATCCTTATCATTATTTTGTTTGGGATAATATAGCTATTTTTTATAAAATGTATAATTTATATTAACATGTAATTCTTGTTATTGTTAACATGTAGTTATTTTAAATGAATTAATATTTAATTTTTTTTCTTTTAATTTCTAGTATGGTAAAAATATTTTTAAATATTTTATTCATTCATTTTAGAGAGGGGAGAGCGACTTTGGATATTGTTCCTGGTTATCCTCTCCTGACTCAGGTTGTCCAGCCCAGATCTCTGTCCGATGAGCTACACAATATCTTTTAAATACATTCCTTTTCAGCTTCAATCATTCAAAGATGCTTAACTGCTTACAATGAATAACTTGAATCCTACCAAAAGTTGGTTTCTTAGTTCACTTCTGTAGTCACATATCTTGATTATATTTAAAATCAGCTTTTCTGAAATTTCACAAATCAACCATGAGTAATTAAAGGAAAAAAACAAAACAAAATAAATTTACCTCTTTCTTTATCTGCTATAAAAAAATAAACAACTACAGAAATAAATTAAAATGTTGCCAGAGCGGATGAGGGTTGGGAGGCTGGGTGAAAAAATTGAAGGGATTAAGCAAAGAATAAAATGCTCATAGACACAGACACCAGTGTGGGGACTACCAGAGGGGTGGGAGAGTGGAAGAGAGTTGGGGAGGATGAATGGTGATGGATGGAGACTTCACTTGGGGTGCTGAGCACACAACACAGTGTACAGATGATGTAGAATTGTTCACCTGAAACCTCTATAGTTTTATTAATCAGTGTCACCCCAATAAGTTCAATAAAAAAAGAAAAAATGTTTAGCATATTAAAATATGGAGAAAAGTGTTGGCCTTCAACTCTAGCTATAAACTTTTACCTAAATTTTGGAATCGTGATCTAACTTGCAACCAGCAGCGAGTGAGATTTCCATGTGTTACTTCCCTGTTATGCAATTTCTATAAAACAGGCAAGAGGCTCTGAAGAGAATGACTGATGATGCCATGCCATGTGCTTAGTTCATTATAAATCATTTCAAGTAACTCCAGCCTTTCTGAGCCAATCAAAACAGAAGTGTTCTAACACATTTGAGAGTATCTTGTTTTATAGAGTGCTTACGAAAGGCATGAGAAGCACACTCGATTTCAAATGTACCACATCATCCATAAAGGATTTTGAAGCTGATTCCTATTAAGTTACTTTTTTTATTATTATTTCATGTGATATATAAAATATAATGCATTTCTGTTTGGGCTCATAAGGCCTGGAATGGTTCTGCCTTCTATAATTTTGCAAACAAATTTTACAATATTTTTATTCCAGTTACTTTCCAGCTGGACTTCAAAAGTGAAAAGTATATGGGCTATTTAGGCCCTTCAGATCTTCCCATATCATGCTAACTCAGATGTTTAGGGACTTAAATTAATTTTCACTAGGAAAGACATCTTCTACAATTGAAATACTACTTCAGATTAAGGATCCGTTGAAGCAATGTAGTAAAATAATTTAAGGCCAAGGGAAGCGACCCATTGCTTTTTCCTCTCATGATCTTTGATTGTCCAGGTTTGAGTTTAGGGGTTCTTAGATCTGGATTCTGATATTTCCCCAGTTAACTTCTCAGAAGAAAGGTTTGTTTATAGTTGAAATCAACAGGAAAGCATAAATCAGCACACCCTACCTTGCGAACAGGTTGAAAAGTTGAAAAATAGGTACATCTAATGACCAAAAACACCCTAATTCTTACAGGCCTGAATTGGGGGGGGGGTGTCTTTCTAAACATGAGGTTTCTGAGCCCTTTGCAGATGATTATTTTGGTGACTTGAGCGACTCTGGATAAGCATAAAGTCATTTGTCTTTATTTCTTCCTGTCTCTCACCCTGGGTATTTGTCTTCTATACTTGCTAAGAACAGGAAATGGCAGAATGAAGATCTGATCAGTTTCCATTACTTCAGTGAGCCTTGCTCAGTTGAACATAAGCCAACAGCACATTTCTATTTGCTTAAATAAATAATACAATTTATTGGGATAGGCTACTCTTGTGCAGTTTTTAATTATCTTTTAATCTTCCAGGCCATGAGTTCTTCTCACTATTAAGCGTATCTCTGATGAGAAGGTTGCTCTTTTCAAAGTAAAAATAGGCAATACATTTGAGACACTTTCCGTGATTCATTGACCTAAAAAAAAATCCCCTTCTAATAAATCTGTAATGAGCAGGTCTAAAAAGCTTTTAGGCCAGCCATGCACGCTGGCGCAGGAGGTGCTAATATTAGGAGCACCTGAAGTCTGTACAGTATTTTAGAGTTAATACAGTGCTTTCACATGCAGTGTTTTATCTGAGCTTCACCAACCCTGAGATTAGTGTTAGCAAGGCTAGAATTATCCCATTTTACAAACGAGAAAGGAGGCTCTGAGAGTGACTTTCCCGTCTGAGATCAGGGCTGAGCCGAGAACCAAAGATTGTAGACGCTCTGGGCTACCTACCCTTAAGAGAGAGGACTATCCAGAGTAGTTATCAGACCTGCTTTCTCTCCTCTCCAAACGCCAGCCCCTTTCTGAAAGATTATAGGACACCCTCTGCTAGAGCAGCCATGGACAATGGGGAAGAAAGGAGGAAGTAATTTTTCAGGAGGTCCCAAAGGCGAGGTGGGAGCCAGACGGAAGCCCCAGGCTATCTCACCTGCAGCTGCGTGCAGCTCTAGGAGCCCAGCTATCACCCAGAAGCTGAGTGTGCACCTCTCCCCTGGCTGGGCCACGCCCACGCCCTGCGGCTGCCCTGCACTGCCTGAGGCCGTTCGGGGTGGGGAATTAGGCAAATCAATAATAATTTACCTCCGAAAGTTTTAAGATCTGGCAGAGAAATAAGAATTCCAAGCCAATCGCCAGGGTTATAGGAAGATATTTAAGAAAAAGGAGAACACCTATTTTTTAAAGTTGATATTTTTGTACTGAAACTACTTAAGTACAAAAGATTCTATTGCAGTGAAATGACAGGAATGTTCTAAATAAACATGGCACAACTTTTATTGTGTGCAAGATGCTATGTGTACATTATTTCATTTAATTCTTGAAACACAACCTCGAGGTAGTCATTATTATTCTTATTTCTCATAGGAGGGAACTCATGCTCAGAGAATTTGAATGACCTGCTTGAGATCATACAGCTAAAAATGGAGACAGAATTTGAACTCCGGCAACAAATCCCATGGTTTGTTTTTTGTTTGTTTGTTTGTTTTTGTCAGGACACTGTACTACATCCTAAGTATTAGATTACCTGTTCTCATTTTTAAAAATTTCCCTTTATGGTCCCATCTGCATAGCTCATTATGCAAATGAATTTGTATTACTGTGGTGGAAAGCAACTTATCTGGTGGTCTAACTTCTAAGGCACAGGAAGTGTGCAAAAAAACTTCTAAGAAGCAAAATAGGTGTTACAGCAAGTGTTCATATGTGAGAAAATTCTACTTGGTAGTGATTATGTCTTTTATGTGTACTCTGTAATTAGTGTGGATGTTATAAGACTTCAATGATAGGATGCTGCGGGAGCTTTCCCTCTGATCTTCCAATGACTGGCTGCTCTGCCCCCTTCAGTGCTCACTGGAAATGTTACATCCTCTGAGAAGTTCTCCATCACTGCTCCCTGGTCTTTACAGCACTTTTTATCATAGTTAATAATTATGAATTTATTTGTTTACTGCCTTTCTCATGAAGTTGTAAACTCCCTGAAACAGCAACCAGGACTGCTTTATCTAGCAGTTTCCCCAACAGCCATCTTGGTGCCCGGCACGGAGGAGCGACTCAGTCATGTTGACTGGATGGGTGGATGGATGGATGAGTGAGTCACTCCCAGAAGAATTTCCAAAGGAATCTGAGGAATAGATCCTTTGATAATGCTATTTAGGGAAGGTGGCATTTGGGGGGGCAACGATAGGTCAGTCACCTTTTCCCTAAAAACAGGCTTGAGAATTAGTGGCTTCCCAAAGACAATATTCAGGAACTATGAGGCCAGTTTCCCAGGAGGGAAGGGAAGTGAATATATGAAGCAGTTACCAAATGCAAAGCAGTATACTAGATGTACTTTATCTCATTTAACAGAAATGCACTGCGCTGCATGAGAAAGGAATTTTCCCGGTTTTATAAATGAAAAAAGTGAGACTCAGATGGTGAGGTTGTCCAAAGCCATGCAACAGATAAGTGGCAGAGCCAGAATATGAAGCTAAATTTATTGTATTTTACTTTTTTTTCTTTCTTTTTCTTTTTTTTTTTTTTGTATTTTTCTGAAGTTGGAAACGGGGAGGCAGTCAGACAGACCCCCACATGCGCCCGACCGGGATCCACCCGGCATGCTCACCTGGGGGCAATGCTCTGCCCATCTTGGGGCGTGCTCTGCCGCAATCAGAGCCATTCCAGCGCCTGAGGCAGAGGCCACAGAGCCATCCTCAGCGCCCGGGCCAACTTTGCTCCAATAGAGCCTTGGCTGTGGGAGGGGAAGAGAGAGACAGAGAGGAAGGAGAGGGGGAGGGGTGGAGAAGCAGATGGGCGCTTCTCCTGTGTGCCCTGGCCGGGAATCGAACCCGGGACTCCTGCACGCCAGGCCGACGCTCTACCACTGAGCCAACCAGTCAGGGCCAAAATTTGTCATATTTTTAAAACCATACTTTCCTCCCTCTTTTTAAAGCAAATTCACTTTAATTTTTTTCTTTTTAATTGGCCTATAACTAACATACAAGAATTCCTCATTTTTTACGTGCATAGCTTGATGAAATCTAAATATGTATACATCCTTGCAATGACCACCTATGTAAAGAAACAGGACATTGTTTAGCCTGCCAGATGTTCCCCTGCACCTCCTCTCAGGCCTTATTCCCAAGGCTAACAATATTTTGATTTCTATCATGACAGGCTTCCATTGTCTATTTTTATTTTCTTTTTTGACAGAGACAGAGAGTCGAGAGAGGGACAGATAGGGACAGACAGACAGGAAAGGAGAGAGATATGAAGCATCAATTCTTCATTTTGGCACCTTAGTTGTTCATTGATTGCTTTCTCATATGTGCCTTGATGGGGGGTGGGGCAGAGGGAAGTGAGTGACTCCTTGCTCAAGCCAGTGACCTTGGGCTTCAAGCCAGTGACCTTTGGGCTCAAGCTAGCGACCATGGGGTCATGTCTATGATCCCACACTCGAGCCAGCGACCCTGCACTCAAGCTGGTGAGCTTGCGCTCAAGCCAGCAACCTCGGAGTTTCAAACCTGGATCCTCTGTGTCCCAGTTCAATGCTCTATTCAACAGGTCAGGCCTGTTGCCTATTTTTAAACTTCACATAGGTGAAATCTAGAATATTCCCTTTTTGTGTCAGGTTTCTTTTGTCTGCAATGTCATCCCTGTTGTTGCTTGCAGCAGTAATTAATTCTTTTTCATCACGGACTTATATTCCAATATAGTAATATAATCACAATACATATATTTATTCCAATAAGTCCTTCATGTGATTTAATCCAATTTAAAGGAGACTGCATTCAACATTGGGGCAATATTGCTGGAATTTGTGTTATTTCCAGTGTTACTAATAAAGTCATAAACATTTTTCTTGCATGCATTTGGTTGGCATATACACTCATTTCTATAGGATATACACTCAGAAGTGAAATTGCTGGTGATAGCTATGCATATGGTTAGCTTTATCTGCCACTTTTTCATTTACATTCTTAGCAGCAATGCAGAGAATTCCCATTGCGCCACCTCCTTGTCAATTGTTCCTATCATCAGTCCGTTCCATTTTAGTCACTCCGGGGGAAGAAGGCCATGCTTTTATACACTACACCTTGGTGCCCTAGCATGTGGGTCATGAGCTTCGGAATAGGAAAGACCAAGAGTTCTCTTCTGCTTCTTGGATGAAGCTGACATGATACTATTCCCAGGTCTCTAGTATTTCAGGAAAATGAGACTTACATGCCTAAGCACACGGCGGGTGAAGAACTGGAACCTCCTAAAAGGCTAGAACAGACTCTAACAAATGGCTCAGGAATGTAAATGAGAGAAATCAACCCATTTGAAGAGAAATAGGTCATAGCAATGTAAAGAACTTTCCCTCCTTTGATCAGAGCCACAGAAACCTCCAGTAGGGGGGTAAATAAGGCCTCATCAGGGCCAGGCTGCATTTTGAACACAAGATCAGGACTCCTAGGTAAGGGAGTGTGCACCTCAGGTAGGAGTTCAGATATCAGACAGTTGCGACCGCAACTGGAGCACTTGCTGTGTGCCAGACACAGTGCTTCAGGCTTTACAGAACGCAGTAGTTAGGACTGGTGGGCTGTATATAGCAGATTCATCACATAACATCAAGCTGATTGTAAAAAATTATTTCTTTAAAGAATAGTTCTTAGTTCTGAGGTTGACCTTCTCTTCTGTGGGTGTTAAAATTCATTCCTTTTTATCTAATGATGATAAGAATGAGTGACAATTGCTAATTATTATTAGTAAATGTCCCTTCTAACATGTAAAGTTCATCACAGGAAGATATTTGCCTGCCTCAGCCAACCACATTTTTTCTTTTGGGTTGTGTATGGGGCTGACACCCAGGAGAGAGAGCCAGTGCTTCACAGCATTCTGTAAATCCTCGGTGTTGTATTCTTTTATCTGCAACCACTTAAAAAAAGTGGCATTATAGCCCCCAGGTGCTCATCAACATCCTATTTATTAAAGTAGCAAGAATGTTAAGTGAGCTTGTATGATGCTGATACATTATTATTAACTCAAGTCCATACTTGATTTAGATTTCCTTTGTATTTACCAAATGTCCCTTTTCCATTCCAAGATCTTATCCAGATACCACATTTAGTTACTGTGTCTCATTAAGCTCCTTTGGCTGTGACTGTTTTCAGTTTCTCAGACTTCTTGGTTTTGATGACCTTGATAGTTTTGATGGTACAGGTCAGGTATTTTGTAGAATGCTTGTATATTAGAATTTGTTGTTTTTACGGTTGAACTGGAGTTACAGATTTCGAGAGGAAGACCTCAGGGATGAAGTGCCATTTTTGTTGCATCTTATCAAGGGAACATACTATCCACATGATTTACAACTGTTGGTATTGACCTTGATCACCTGGCAGGCATAGTGTTTGTCAGGTTTCTTCACTGTGAAGTTACTCTTCTCCACCTCCCCCACTCTGTGCTCTACTCCTTGGAGGGAAGTCACCGAGAGCACCTCCTACTTAAGGGTGGAGCATCTACATAGAATTATTTGGAATTCCTCTGCACAAAAGATTTGTCTTTTCTTTGTTTACTAATTATTCAACCATTTATTTATCATATGGACTTATGAATATTTATTCTATATTTTGTGTTATAATTCAATACCACTTTATTTATTTTGTGGCTCAAATTGTTCCAGCTTTGGCCGTTTGGCTATTAGAGCTCTTTCAGTTGGCTTCTGCATCCTATTGTGGGGTTTTCTTTTTATTTTTTTAAGTACTTTCTTACTTTCTAGTACTATAAGATGTTCCAGGCTCATCTAGTATATTTTCTAGAATCAGTCATTTCTCCAAGGAGGAGGGCTAATTTTTGAAATGGGATTTTATATCTTAACTAAGGGCCTTAGCTCAGGACAGGTAAAATCAGCTAGGAAACATTAGTTTTCTAGCATGTATATGTACAATCATCGCCACACCCAAACTGTGTGGCTAGTGAGAAAAGACCTGGTTATACACTCCAGCCACGAAGCTACTGGCATTCCTGCTTGGTTCCAAGATTCAGACAGCCTGTTATCTTCATTCCTTCTTAAACATTGTTATGAGTGTTATAACAGACAGGTTAATTACAGACGAGAGAAAACAAACCCAAACATTTTCACTCCAAATTATCAGTAGTATTGTATGAGAAAGAGACTCTGATGATATAGACATTGCTTTTCAAACCAGTGAGTGCACACCTCAGGGTCCACAGTATTGGGCCAAGGAACAGGCAAAGTCACAGTGGTATCAAAGTCACCGGATCAGCAAATGTCCTTGATACTTGAAGGGGGACCAGCTGTTGTTAAAGATTAATAGGGGAAAATTCTTATTTTCAAATTAATATCAAGTTTGATGATATATAAAAGTTTTACTTTTTTTTTTTTAAAGAAAAGAAAATTTGTTTTAGAGAGGAGAGAGAGAGAGAGAGAGAGAGAGAGAGAGAGAGAGAGAAGGGAGGAGTAGGAAGCATCAACTCCCATATGTGCCTTGATCGGGCAAGCCCAGGGTTTTGAACCAGAACCTCAGTGTTCCAGGTTGATGCTTTATCCACCGTTCTATCCCAGATCAGGCTGAAAGTTTTACTTAAAATAAGAGAAACACACAAGTATTTCTGAATTGGTAGGGCTGGCTTCAAGCTATGTTTTCCTATTTGGAGGGTCCTCTATCACTATTGGTGATTTAATGAAACATTTGAGAAATGTTGACATGCTTTCCTAATTGAAGCTAGAGTAGTAGTAAATTATCGCTAATTAGTGAATGGCTCTTTAATCAACAGTTAAAACGGTTTGTTTTGTTGTTTTGTTCTGAGAAGTCAATCATTTAAGAATAGAGCCCTGGCTGGTTGGCTCAGTGGTAGAGCATCGACCTGGCATGCAGGAGTCCCGGGTTCGATTCCCGGGTTCGATTCCCGGCCAGGGCACACAGGAGAAGCGCCCATCTGCTTCTCCACCCCTCCCCCTCTCCTTCCTCTCTGTCTCTCTCTTCCCCTCCTGCAGTCAAGGCTCCATTGGAGCAAAGTTGGCCCGGGCGCTGAGGATGGCTCCATGGCCTCTGCCTCAGGCATTAGAATGGCTCTGGTTGCAACAGAGCGATGTCCCAGATGGGCAGAGCATCGCCCCCTGGTGGGCATGCCGGGTGGATCCCGGTCGGGCGCATGCGGGAGTCTGTCTGACAGCCTCCCAGTTTTCAACTTCAGAAAAATACACACACACAAAAAAGAATAGTATTAACCACCAGGAGGAATGCATAGCTCCTGTCCACTCTCCTTGCCTCCATTCCAAAAAAGAAATGCTGGTCTGGATTGGTCAGTTCAGGAATGCAGACTTGGATCTTGTCCTCTTTGAAGACTTGAAATTTCTCTTGCATTTCCAGGCCACTAGAGGAGCTGTGCAACCTCAGTCAGGTATGGCCATGTTGTATTGGGGTTCTCTCTTTGCTCTGAACCCATTAGTAGTACTGTTTCCACTTCCCTGAGAAGTCATGGAGTGGGCAGTCTGGACCAGATTTACACATTACTTATCCAGGTTAATATGTCAACATATTCTCTTCCTTTTTATTGGCTGGATTTCTCTTCTTAGAACTTGCCTTTCCTTCCAAGTAAGATGCAAAGAATCGAGCTGCGAGTGTGGGTTTAGGGAGGACAGGTATCGGAAGTCCCTTTACATTTTCTGGTCTCTTTATAATTTTACTCACTACAAACTTAACTTCATGTGGTTTAATCCTACTCAGGAAAGATTGCTTTAGACATTGGGGCAAAAGCCTCATAGTAATAAAAAGCAAGCCTTTACTTATCTTGAGCTCAAGATTATAATTTGGGGGTAGAGGCAGGGAGAAGGATACATTGTCATACAAATTTAAAAATTCGGATTTGGGGTCTATTTTTTAATGCCAGTCAAATACCAACTAGATGTGTATTATCACAGTATCCAAGTATTTTGTATAGCAAGAGGTAGTATTTAATAACATTATTATAAATTTTCAAAATATATATATTGTTCCAATGGTTTATGCTTTAGAAAATTGCTTGTTTTTACTTTCTAAATGAATTATTAGTTACTAAAAATTTTTTGAGAGGGCCTATAATAATGGGGTGAATAAAATGTATAACATTTGTCTCTATCAATGTAAACATTATATCTTTATCATATTCTCTCATTTCAGTTTATTACTCTGATTTCAAAGCTTATTTTGGTTGATAAATGTAATACTAGTCAGCCTAATTTCTTGTTAGAAGGAAGTGTCTACTTAGAAAAAAAAAAAGCCATTCTAGGTAAACATTTCTTGATCAAGAAAAAGAGGAGGCCTTGGTCTGTTGGCTCAGTGGCAGAGCGTCGGCCCGATGTGTGGAAGACCCAGGTTTGATTCTCAGCCAGGGCACAGAGGAGAAGCACCCATCTGCTTCCCCATCCTTCCCCCTCTTCTTTCTCTATGTCTCTCTTCCCTTCCATCAGCCAAGGCTCCACTGGAGCATAGTTGGCCGGGCACTGAGGATGGCTCCATGGCCTCCACCTCAGGTGCTAGAATGGCTCCAAATGGGCCGAGCATTGCCCCCTAGTGGGCATGCCGGGTGGACCCTGGTCCAGCGCATGCGGGAGTATGTCTCTGTGCCTCCCTGCTTCTCACTTCAGAAAAATACAAGAAAAATAATACAAAAAGAAAAAAGAGGAAGCATGATGAAAAAGTATCTTCCATTCCTTGATAAAAAGGTTAACTCTTTCTGGTTAAAGGATGAAATCACAAAATACCAAGAAAAACTCCCTGGGAGGCAATTACCAGAATGGTGGGAATTACACATTGTTTATACATTCACTAACTAACTGGGTGTCAGCTTGTATTAAAAGTACATAATGAAGGCAGATAAATTTATCATAATAGAAGCACTTCGAGGTCAGAGTTTATAGAGGAATGTTATGATACAAAAACCAGGAATGCAATCCTGGGATTGCATCTCTTGTCAGGGATGCAATCTCTTGTCTTCCTTCAAAGACAATGTAAAACTTTAGTTAGTTATACAGAATGAGTCTTGGCTTTTAACTGCTCTCATGTGATATATGAAATTCATCTGTAGTCTAAAATACAGAATAAAGATTTCATCTGTTCCATAAAATCTTGACAAGGATTCTCTTAATTTATATGAATCAACACTTAGTTGGTTTTCAGAAAGAGAATGGTAAGCACAGATCATTTTCAAGAATATTCCTTAGTGATTGTCTAAACTCATAGTATATATTTGCCTTTTCCCATCTTGTCCTATTAACTGCCATGTCTTAATCATATTTTATTTATTTAGTCAATTTATTCACAGTACTAATCAAATATAAAAGATATTGTATTAATTAATTCAGGGTTCCAAACTGGTGGACCCAGAAGGGAAATTCAACCTATCGACATACAGTACTTGCTTTGCTCCAACCAGTATTAAAAAGATCTAGAAATATCACAAAATTTTAGATGTCTGGATTTCTGTTTTAACACAGGAACTGAATTTCATGTAACTAGAATCTGCTGCAGCAAAATATTAGAATGCCCCCTTAGAAGCACCACTCCCTGTTGCTTACAGTCCGCCAGTTCTAGTCATTACATACCTACTTGGCCCCTCTAGGATTGTGAGTATGTGACACCCGGATTAGTTTGGTGTTGGTGGTTGTGGTGATATGCATAAGTGTTTATGAAATAAGCATTCAACCAAGATGGTTTAAAAAGTAGTCTCCATCCAAGTGAGTTAAGAGATTATATTTATGTTAATTCATTTTTTCAACATTAATTGATAGCCTACCAAATAGTAAAATATAATTTTTAGGGATAAAAAAATAGTTTTCTAACTATAAATATCATGAAAAGAAAATGTCCTGTATCCACAAAGCTGCATACTAATCCCACGAGACCTTTATCCCTACTTTGTTTTCTTCCCTCGAGATTTTTCTTCTGCAAATGTATCACAGAAAAGTCATCATCTATTTTTTTTTAAGAAGATTTATTTTGGATTAAGTGATTTCATGATGTAACATGGTTTTAAACAAAAATAGAGATCAGTATGAAAATAAAATAAATTGTACGCATTAAAATATCTTTCTTCAAAGCATTTCAGAATCATAAAAAAATACAACACAAAAGTCAGGGGTTCAGCTGAGGATAAGAATACAGACTTTGCAGAAAACAAACAACTAGTCTACATCTCAGAGTTCGAGGCTCCATTTAATACCACCTGTGAATCATTTCTAGAATGTCAACAATCTGCATTATTTGCTTTGAAAAAAAAAAGAAATTTAAATATAACATGAAATGAGAGCTGTATAATCTTAATGCCAATAGCAAATGCCTTCCATTATTATTCCCTATTAAAAGTCACATTGAATAAATATGAAGTTTAAATCAGTGCAACAAAATAGAAAATTACCATGTTCCCCCATGTATAAGACGCTCCCACGTATAAGACGCACCTTAATTTTGGGGCCTGAAATTTGAAAAAAATGTATTACATAAAGTTATTGCACTCAAGTTTTATTCATACAACTCCTCATCACTGTGAAAGCTCCCGTCCATTAGCTTGTCTTCATCTGTGTCTGATGACGAATCACTGTCTTCATAGATTGCCTCGTCCTCAGCTCCATCTATGGCATTTGAAATGGCACACTTCTACAACCACTGTATAAGATGCACCCAGTTTTTAGACCCCAAATTTTTTCAGAAAAGGGTGCGTCTTATACCTGGGGAAACACGGTAGCTCTTAGCTGTGATACAGGGTGTGGTGGACACAATGGGTGGGGTTGGTGAAGAGAAATGGAAAGGCTTTAAAAAATACACCACCTGTGCTCTACTGAAATCTTAGAAATAAATGTTTTTTACAGAGCCTTAATATTAAAAAGTAAGCATTATTATAAAATTAGATTAATACTTTCAGTAAGAGGCAAAAGAGATGCATGTATTTTTATTTATGTTGGAATGCCTGCATCCCTATTCCCTATTGTAAAAACATGTAATCTTATGTACTTTCAACTTATTAACAACCTTAAAGTTTACTTATGTTATCATCTAAAGAAAAAAATATGTTGTAACGACATCTTTTAGAGCATCAGGGTCCTAAAAGAGCATTCAGTTCTGTGTTTTCTGGTTAATCCTTCCGAGGTGTTTCCTGGTTCAGTCCTTCTTGAACAGTTATTCATCTTTTTTCGCAGGAGGTGAGAGTAACCAGAAGTTTACTGGTGCTTCCGCACTGGCATCAGTAATAGCTGATGCAGTTTGAATCATACAACATACGATCAACGGTCCTCTGGATTTTAATATCTTGAAGCTATCGCCCACATAAGACCACTAGATGTAAAAATCACATAGATAAATTTGATTTTCCTGTGTTCCCCAGAAACCACACAACTAGGGCCTTCCAATTCTGCTGAACTGTTTGATCATGAAAGCCAACTACTTTGCATATTTAGTCTAAGCATGTGTATTTTCAGTCTTGATTAACTTCCAGAAAAAATTAAAAACACTGATTATGTCTCCATTTGTAATTCAATAACCTAATTCCTAGGTTGTTGCTTTCTAGATGAACAGAAAACATTTAAGTTGCCCTTGGAAACCAAGAAAATATAACAGAACATCAAAGAAGGTCTGCTAAAAAAACAGATGTAATAAACCAAGCAACACCCTTTCTTTTATTTCATAGACAAAGTCCAATAACACTAACAATAATTCTTAAGTTAAAAAAACTCACATAATTTAATACTCAACTGTTGAACTCCTGATTAAGCTATAGTTAGCTTTAATATTTAGGGACTAAATTTTGTTTTGCAATACAGAAAATGTTATCAACCTACCAAACTTATAAAATAGGGTCTTTCCCATTAGGAAGGTTATCAAGCAGTGCCCTCATTGGGCAGCATAGAATGCTTTTTCTCCAAGTCAGAAACCAAATTGAAGTATATGTTCCTACCCCCACGAGCAAGCCCTAACATGATCCTCCAACCCTTGTTTTAACTTTTCCTCGATTAGTGTCTTAGTTTTACCATTCCTGCATTCCTTCCGGCCGATGGCTATGATATGGGCAACAGTGAACACACTCATTCTATCCACTCTGCCAGCTCCTTGGAATGCAGCTACCACTCCTCAATTTTGACCGTTGGTCAATAATTAGCATTGCATTCTTGGGGGAGATGGCACAGCTGTTGGGCTTCTTCTCTTTTTTGCTTTTTTGTTTTTATCGCTCAGTGGGCAGCAGTGCCGTTAGTTGGTTGTAAGCATAATTTAGGAAGTTTTACTGTCTCTGACATTCTTTTGCTTCCATGTTAGACAAACAAATCTATCTGGAAAACACAACCAAACTAGAAAGGTAATCGATTTTGCAAAATTTGAATTTAATTGAAAGTGACAGTCTCAATTTAAACCCAAATCTTATGAAAGTAAAATGTCTGAGATGTAGTGTTTTTCACTCACCATCTAAATCAGAAAGCAGGTAAGAGAGGGCCTGAAACTCAGACTCAGGAGATTAGGCTGTCGTCTTTATTTGCATGTTTTTATTTTATTTTTTAAAATATTTTATTTATTCAGTTTAGAGAGGAGATAGAAGGGAGAGAGAAGGAGGGAGGAGCAGGAAGCATCAACTCCCAAATGTGCCATGACCAGGCAAGCCCAGGGTTTCAAACGGCGACCTCAGCGTTCCAGGTTGACGCCTTATCCACTGCGCCACCGTGGCTCTTAATGATCACGTAGCATTATTTAACCGACCTTGGAATTTCCTGAATGGTATTAAAATTGGAAAGACTTTTAGATTTTTCATTGTAAGATGTTTGTCTTAGAAGTGGTCACGTGGTAAATATGATTTGTGTAGAAACAAAGAAAAAAGATTAGATGACCGTGAAGACAGAGAAGGAAAGAAAATCTGCAGAAGTTTCTTTATTCACATCACTGCAACTGAGCTACCAGGGCTTTCCAGATCCATCCTTACTAAAAATGAAGACATAAAATAAGGCCTCTGATTAAAGTGTTTTTTTTTTATTATTATTATGTTGCTTCCAAATAATATTCAAGAAAACTAAACTACTATACTATATAAATCCACCACATGCAATCAAATTTTGCATTCTGTTTTTGATTTCTTATAACAAGTAGTAAAATGCAACCATTAAGCCTACGGGGAGTTTTTCCATGAATATAGTATACTAATTTCTTTATGGGCTTTTCAGAAGGTGTCACATTTTAAGAATGTTTGAATAATGAGTCTTTGGTCAATGAAGCAGCTTGCAAAACTAACTGAAAGTGGAATGTGCTGGTAGAAACATTAGTCTCTACATCTCTAGAGATGAAACCTAGAATTGCAGCTATGAAGTACTGAAACTGATCTCACCAGCCATCTATGAAAACCAGCCTCAGAGCAGATGGGACTTGATATCTTCTTCCCCACAAAGTATGAGAGGATCAAGAGACCATGCATATGAAAGCACTTTGAAACTCTACCGTGCTATGCAAAATGTTCCACCATTATTGTTAATAACTTGAATCCCATCTTATCACTTCGGTTGTTATACAGATGAAACAGATTTTCCTTCATTTATTACAGAATTTCTACTTAAGTTCAACACAACATAAGCTAGAAAATTGTAACCGCAATTCTTTGCAAAATGTTTTGACCCCAGACATGGGTTGGGTTCAAGGACTGGTATTTTTTACACGGAGAACTGAAGGTACATTGTAGTGCACAAGAAAGGAAACAGAGGGAAACTGCCCAACTCAGTTCTGGCACTTCTTTGGTTCAGCTCCCGTGTGCACACTTTAAAACCCTTGTGTAAATGCACCTGAAGGGTCAACACACTATTACATGCTATTAGTTACCAACAGAAAGGGTATTTATATGATTTTTTTTCTTTCCTTTCATTTTTTTTAGCCACATAGCTCCCATGTATGAAGTCTTCAATGAATTTCTCAGATGGAACAAACTATTTTCTTCTCATTCCTTGATTGTAGAACATACCAAATTTTATTTTAAGTACTTTTTTGAACCTTGGTGTCTATTCCTCTAGACCATGGACTTCTCAAGGGCACATTTGAAATCTTGTGGTTCCATCATCAAACACAGTGGCTGGCACAGACTGAATGCCATGTGTCTCTTTTCTCATCTCAGAGATGTTCTGCATACATGTTCTGTGTACACGTTCTGCATACACGTATGATGTATCGTGACTGTCTTTTATACTGTAAGACAGTATAGTATGAGCATCACTTAAGAATTTCTTAAAGAAAACAAGACCATACAGCAAGGAATCTAGTTTGCAGTCCAGAAGAAAATATATATGGATATTTCTATTTGTAGAGTATATTAAAATCTAAATTATTCTGTGGGAATGATATTTACTATTTTATAAAGTGATCCTTGGACTTTTTGTTTCCCTAATGAAGAAAAATCGGTCAGTTATCATGGCATTTTGATGTGCTAAATAAACCTTTGGTAATCCTCAATTTTGAGAACAGTGGCAACTAGATGCTTATACTATTATTTGAGAAGATGCATACCCTAACAGAGAAATATATTTGTTAGAAATAAGTAAGGAGATACATTTTATTTCAAATTTATTTTACCTAATGTGAATATGGTAACCGAGTGTCACAAACCAAAATGAAAGCTAGCATGGTCTATGAATGTATTTTTGAAAGAAATGCAACTTTCTGTATCAGCTGCTTAGAGAATGGCAACTCTAAAATACCTTACGTACCATCAAAAAATGTAGTTTTTAAATATATATATATTGTATTATTTTTTCCTTATAATGAAAAAAATGTAAACAAGCAAAAAGAGTTTGCAAAATTAAATATATTCATGATCAGTGAGTATAAACTAACATTTCCAGTTAAAGTGTTTTTTTCCTCTTCCCTTTTGCTCAGGTCCAATTATAGCACACAGGTAACTCTTCCTTTACTATTTGCATGTTGTTGTGGTCTTCATTTCAGAACATTGCCCCAGACTACAGGATCTGCCATTTGTGCAGGAATGCAATATTAGTGGTGTTCCTCTTGAGAATCCCAATCGTAAACATAACCAACAGGGGAGCAAGCAGGTCTTAAAACTAACCTACAAAACCATGCATATAACCTTTATAAAGTGTAAAATTGCCAACATCCCATAACTAGAATTCCATGACTACTTGTATCTCAAAGAAGTGTTCAGGCAATGCCTGTAAAAACCATAGGCTGGTAAAACAAATGTTAGTTCAATGCTTTTATTATTCACAATTTAACTTCGCTGTATCGAACCTCTGATTAGTTATGGCCATAAGTCAAGAAATAAACAATGATGTGGAAAACCCCCAACGCAATAAAAATGAAGGACACCCTCTGATTAAACTAAGCAAAGCTACCATTAATGTCATGCAATTTCTGAGATACCATAGAAAAATTGTTTTTTTACATTGATAAGAAAAGTATGCATCAGTGAAAATGCAGGCTTAGAAATATAGTACTGAGAGTTTCATTTTGTGATGTCTTCACTGATGGAGGAAGTGGAATCCTTATTACTAAAGAGAGCTGATCTCTTGGGTGCTGCTGATGGCTCCCTAACTGAGCGTAGTGTTGAATGATGCTGTACAAATAAAAAGCAGAGGGGGAAATACGAAATATCTTTATTAAATGCCATCCTGTAAAGTATTAGATGGATGGAAGAGGCTAATGCATTTTAAATAAATGCATATCATACTATCACATATAGTGAGTCTTAAAAAAATTATTACTTAGATGCACAGTCCTTGTAGTGGTCGACATGGCACTGTGAAGGAAGTCTGATTTAGAAGCTATTTTCTATTGTACTTGTCAAGTGATGGAGTTGCCGTTAGTCATATTGTAATGTCCCTTCAACTTTGGTACATTCAGTGCAAAATATTCTGGGGAATTTTTTTGTACCTTTATAAAAATAAAAGGCCCTTTTGTTCCCTTGAGAGTGCTTAAAAGGATAGAGACTAGCATGATGCCCGAGTAAGCATGGAACATGAAAATGGAACAGCTGACTCACACAGTAGGGTAGGTAGGTTCCTATATACATCTTAAAGAACATAAATATAATGAACCTATCAAAAATAAACAGAACTCATTGTGTACTTTTCCTGATATGCTGTGATTAATTGCTAGTTATTTTAAATTGTTCCCATGCATAATAAAGCATAAAATCTGTCATTAGTAATTCATTGTATAACAGTTTGTCTTCAGCCATAATTACACACATTTCACTTTGCATATACATTGTCATAGACCCCCTTATTGCAAATCTTTAAAGTTACCTCATCTTGACTCGGTTTCATTTTCAGTCGTGTCCCATGAAAGCTCAGACCTATGGTGCACACCATGCAGGCACACATAAGCAAGAAAATGAATATTCTGTTATAACTTAGGGTTTAAATGGATGTACTGTCAGAAAATACATTTGTTTTTATTATATTAGTTAATTCACACTAATTTGGAGATTGGGTCAAGTGCTGCCAGTTTGGTTTGAACCACATTCAAAGGGAAGTTTCCAGATTCTCCCGAGTCCCTGACAAACTACCATGGAGCTGATCGTGTACAGGTTCATCTTTGTCTCGGAACATAACAAATGGAAAAAGTTTGGCAGTCAAGAACTGTTGATTGAAAGACTGTTGGGTTATCCCCTGGGCATCAAGTTCACCCAAATCCTTCAGAGAAGACTCATCACCACTCTCCAGTCCCCACATGTGGCAGAGCATGCGTTCCTGGAAGATGACGGCACTCAGTTTTCCTCTAATGGAAGCACGCTCTTGAAACTTCCAATGTCCAGCCATTCTCCTAGAGGGCAGCCTCTGAAATCACCCGTCCACACTGCAGCCAGCATTGTGCGTCCAGGTCACTCAAGTCCAAAGGTACTGGTCTCCTCAACGGCTGTCAAGAGTTTTTCGTAAAGCATGGAGAAGGATGGGTATGGGGGGAGGTCCAGACGGTTAAAACAGGTGTGAGCTCTGCAAACAGAAGAAGCGTACAGAGTTTAGCATGCTCAGAGTGAAACGAGACTATGTTGTGTGTATGTGCTTCTCTTTTATATTCAGTTTGGTATGTTGTCGACTTTCACAGTCCTTTTGGAGAAAACTTTGAAAACATTTGGAGTTCAACATTCAGAACTGAATTTCTCTTCGGAAAGGAAAATGGGATATGTTTAAAAATATATATTTTCTCTATAGTTTCACAAGCACTTAATATCCATATTATATACCTATTACTATTTGTTTAGTTGTCTAAAAATTACAAAGACGAGTTTGTTTAGTTGTTTCTCTTTAGGTGTTATTTTTTAATTTTTTTTTAACGGACATGAATAATATAAGCTCTTGCAAAGTAATTCATTTCAGAATTGGCATTTGTGTGGATGTCTCTCAGAAAAATCTGTGGTTCCAAATGTTTTTATTTTGTTGGGTAGGGAAGAGTACTAAGTGTCTCCGAAGACCTGCCTCGTGGCGTAGATTCTTGGGAAAGTCCCTGGCTGGACTTTCCTGTCAAAATCAGTACACCATTGTTACTCCTTTGAATTCTGGGCTATAATCTGTTTTCTCCTAAATCACAATGCAAAATAACGGCCATTTAAATCATTACATTAAGTATTCTTTTTTAGAAATGCCTCCCCTTTTGCCAAGGTAGGGAAAAAATACGCTTTCCTGTTATTTGCACCTGAGTCACAATAAAAAACATTGATAGTCCTCAAATAGTACACCTTATCAGGAAGCAAATCTACACTTTTGACACTGGATAGGAAGCATTTTATTATGAATGTACAACAGCTTGTTTGTGGAAGCTAAACTTTGACTTAAAAAATGCTCCTGAATTAATATGAAAATTTAAAAGCTACAATTATTAATGAGCTATTTTTACAAAGTCACATGTTTAGATTTTTGTTCTTATTAATCACTTTTATACTTATGAGATAAATATAATTCTATTCCTAGATACGGTGTAGTGTGCTGGTGGGACAATCACAGGTTTGGAGTTAGACAGACTTGGGTTTAAATTCTAGCTCTACTAACCAGCTGTATTATTTGGAGTGAGTTATGAAAACTCTCTGAGACTCAATCTTTTTCTCTAATAAAAAGAGAATAATATAATTTGTCTTAGAAGGATAAGAGGATTAAATGAAATGACAGAAACATGCTTAATACAATGTCTGGCTCATAGTGTTTGACCAATTAATAAGACTTGTATTGTTAGCTACATTTCCTTATCATCAAAAAGATTTACTCTAATTGCCTTCATTAAATTGCCAAGAAATAACCATAACTCATGGGAATTATGAGATAACAGAGATAATAAGGCAGATGTATGGTCACATTGCTTATTAGGAACAGGAATGTGAGGGGGCTCTGTTATATTATAAGAATACCAGTTTTAGGTTTTAATTTTTTTCCTTGGTTACCAAAAGGCTGAGCGTTTTCCCCTAAACCAACTTGCTTGTTACATCTCCTGTTTTGTGATCTATATGTTCATCATCTTTTCATTTTGTTATTGTGATAAAATATACAGCATATAAAATCTTTCATATCAACTATTTTTAAGTGCACAGTTTTGTAGCAGTAAGTATATTTACATTGTTCTGCAACCATCACCCCCATCCATCTCTAGATCTTTCTGAACTGAAATTTTGTATCCATTGAGGACTACCTCCCTTCCGCTCCTATTCTGCAATCACCATTCTATTTTCTGTCTCTGTGAATTTAGCAAATCCAGGTATTTCACGTAAGTGGAATCATACAATATTTGTCCTTCTTGACTGGCTTATTTCATTTAGCATCATGTTTTCTAGGTCCATGTTGTGTCATGGGCCAGAATTTCCTTTCTTTTTAAGACTGAATAACAGTTGATTATATGTATATACCACAGTTTGTTATTCACCCATTAATAGATATTGAGTTGTTTCCATTTTTTGGTTATTCTAAAAAATGTTATCATAAGCACTAGTGTACAAATATTTGTTCGAGTCCCTGATTTCAATTCTTTTGTTCATATACCCAGAAGTGGAATTGTTAGATCATACAGCAACTCTATTTTTAATTTTTTAAGCAGCTGCCATACTGTTTTCCATTGTAGCTGCACCATTTTATGTTCCCACCAGCAGTGCACAAGGGTTCCAATTATTCTACATCCTGACCAACATATTATTATTATTATTATTATTATTATTGATAATAGCCATCCTAAAGTGTGAAGTTCATTTATCCTTGAGAGCTTTAGGATTCTTTATTGATTTATTTGAACGCTACAAAATAAAGAGGTGAACTTCATAATATCTCCTGCTAATCTCTTCCAGCCTGTTCACTTTTTTATTCAGGTAGACATTTTATTTATAGAGCAATATTAACCTGGCTGCTATCCATTTCTTACACATTGTCTTTCTCTCTTTAGTGTGTTGCTATGATTAGAATCATGTTAAAAAAAGTGATCTCTATTGTTTATACCTAATAGAATGTTTTTTTGTCTATTTTTTACTTTTTTTTAGTGCTGGTGTATCAAAGCGTTTGACAGGTCAACTTTCGGGAGAACTCTTCTTTAAAGAGTAACTCATATATTCTTGTAATCTTGAATAGAGATATGTAAATTCATTTTTGTGAACTGAATCATGTTGGGTGAACTAGAAATAAAAGTAATTCAAAATGATGCTAATTCTAGGTAAGCAATAATCCTTAATTAATGTTTTATTTGCTTAAGACAGAACATAACTCTAGGTGAATATATCTATCATACCCCAGTTTCTGCCTCCCCTCTTGACAATTAAATACATTTCCTTAAAAACTAAAGGTGAATTTGAGCAAATCAAGAATTAACGAAATAGTTACATGCATGGAATAAAAATTCATAAACAGTAATGTTTGAAGTCCCCAATTAACTTGCACATACTTAGATTGAGTGCCAAATATTAGAGTGAATGCAAATATTAATTCACTGTGGTAGGCAGAGTTCTCAGAAAACTCACCATGACTCAGGCCTTTACATAGTCCCCATCTCTGGCGTGGGGGAAGGACCTGTAAGTCACTTGTAAGCAATGGAATGTGGCAAGGGTGAAGATATGGTGCAAATGTTATTGATGCCCGTAATGTTGATTTGTAACTTAATCAAATGTGATTATCTTGAGTGTGGTGGGCCTGATTAGGTGTGACCTTTAAAAGAACATCTAGAGGTCAGAGAGTCACTGTTGCTGTATTTGAAGAAGCTGCCATGAATTCTGCAGCTGCAAGAAATGGATCCTGCCAACAACCTAAGCAAGTCGTTCCCTAGTTGAACCTCCAGATGAGAATGCAGCCCAGCTAACATCCTGATGTCAGCCTTGTGATGCACTGAGCAAAGACCCAGCTACGCCAGGCCTGGGCTTCTGGTCATAGAAACAGTGATGAAATAATTGTGTGGTTTTAAATTGCTATGTTTATGGGATTTGTTATGCAGCAATAGAAAAGTCCTACCAGTCTCAAGATACAGATTCAAGAAATGGCAGAAAGTGTCATAAATGAGATATAACAGAATCACTCCTGTCAAGGGCAGGAGTGGGGCAAAGATGCGAGTCAAGCGCTGTCCTTCCTTCTCTCAGGTTTCCGAGCACAGAACAGGAATTCTGCCGGTCTCTTTGTAGTTTCGGCATTATTTTTGTAGACACTGTAGTATCTTATCCAGGAAGTTCATAAACCTGGGCCCTCTTTTCTCTAAAGATTCAGTTCTCAACACAAAGGGAAGGACTGGAGAACCTTTCTTGATCTTCCTCAGTCAAGACATAGTCACCCTTACTGAGCCGTGACCTACGGCCATCGCTGCTTCCTAATTTACGTCTGGTCGTCTCACACGCGGTCATCATAACCGAGCTTTCCTTCTGAATAAACTGAACAGCTCCCCTGAAAATGGTTTCATGAGGATGGAGAAAGTACATTTGTAAAGGGGGAAACTGCAGAAAGATTAAATGTTTTTCCCAAGGTCAGAGCTGAGTCAGTGGCCAAAGCAAGAACAGGGAGGGCCTCAGCCATGGGCTCCTAGGGGAAGTCCAGCATTAAAGCCAAAGCAGAGACTACTGTTCACCGCTCGGTTCTCCCACTTCTGGAAGCCTGACTCTTAACTCCTTCCCTTCCCTAACGGTGGACAGCTAGGCCTCAACGTCCACCAGATCACATGCATTTTGAGGACAGGGATTAGCAAAATAAAGCTTCAAGTATATATTTTTTTAAATGAATGATTTGATCATAATATGCAGTAGCTTTAGGGAAAAATGGTTCAAACTGAGACAATCCAAAATACCCTGGGAGATACCAGGGGATTTTTAGCTGCTTAGTTCTACCTCAGGCTCCCCCAAAACAGATAGTCAGAGTGATCAGAATCACCAAGAAGCTTGTTTACAATGGAGATTTGGGGCTGCACTCCCTGAGATTTTAGTTCAGAAAGTTTGGGGTGGGCCTGGGGATCTGCATTTTAATAATCACTCCAAGTTAGTCGGATGCAGGTAGTCTCCACTGCGGGAGTGACATCAAGTGGGTCAGAAACAAGATATCTCCCCTGGTCATCCACACCAGAAATTTGTGTGCTTGCAAAAATTTCAAAACTCCTTATAAACAAGACAGCATTGCTAATAAGGAAATTGAGGAATAGTGTGGTTAAGTAAATTGCCCAATATTTACCATCGACTTGCTCTTTGAGCCAAAAACAGGAAAAAAATAAAAAGCAAAACAAAACACAATCCTCTGAGGCTTTTCACACCCCCTCTCCTGCCCCGTTCCATGTCCTAAGAAAACTCCAGCAGAAAATAACAGGAGGGCCCTTGGACTATGTTGACATTGGCAGCAAAAGCACATCCAGTTATTCAGTCTCCACAAAAGAACATTTTTCAAATCTCTCGGAGCCAGCCACACTACGGCTATAATGAGTTTACCTCATTTTGATCTCTGCAGCCAGAACCACTCAAGGAGGGCAAGTCTGAACTCGCCTTTGGGAAATCATGCTGGCATCAATATAAAGAAGATTTAAAAGCCCTCTAGACATCTGGTCTGACTTAATAGATCTCTTGGTCCTTTCTGGATTCTTCAAATGTTAACCAGGAGGTCACATTCTTACCCTCTTCTTTCCTTAGATAGACAAGTTGACTATCCAAATCCAGTGAGCCGAAGTATCACAAGTATACTCAAATGTTCACACATTGATTCACTGATCAATGTATTTCTCTCTCTCTCTCTCTGTACTTATTTATTTAGTACTCATTTTCCCAGAAGTGATTTTCAGTAGCTTATAAGAACTCAAAACAGAAGACAGTAAGAATTATCATCAGGATTTTAACTTGAGAGAGAGAAAAGGAGAAAACCGTGGCCTCATTTCATCTAGTCAATGCAGTCCTAGAAATACAATGTATTTGAATCCGATCCTTTTTATTTGCATTATAATTTAGAAAGAGTTTTGTTAACACTTTCTTTTTTCCAGTTGTCCAGGGTATCTAATTCTTCAGATTTCAGTTTCCTTACTCCTAATCCTGCCTCTTCATCAAGTAATGAGAAGCGTTCTGGAAAACTCCTAAGGGATCTTGGATCATACTCCTTAATAAGGGCAAGATTTCTTTGGAGATGTGAGGATTCCTGACCCAATTTACCTACCAAGTCCAAATTTTCCATGTCTGTTTCACCCCAGGCTTCGCCTAAGGCCAGCATGCGTGCCTGCAGCTCCGGAGGTCAGGGACAGGGCACGCCAGCGGAGGGGCAGGGTCTGCCTGGTGCTGGGCTCTAAGGGCCCGTGAGTGTTCAGGCAGCAGCCAAGACCTTCACCTGTAGAAGTTCTTTCATTATTTCCCCCTGGAGGATCCCATATTTTGAAAGCGGTCATTCCCATACAAAATGCCCTGATGAATAAAACTGCATTGCTCAATCTGCATTACATTTCGTTTACTCCTTCATTCACTGAGCTCATACTGCATGCCAGGCACTGAGTGGCCCCTGGTACATGACATGAGGTCTGGTCTCTGCCTACAGGGAGTTTTCACTCAGGCAGCAATACAGACAGACAGATGGGACTCCCTAAGTCAGGGGTCCCCAAACTTTTTACACAGGGGGCCAGTTCACTGTCCCTCAGACCGTTGGAGGGCCGGACTATAAAAAAAACTATGAACAAATCCCTATGCACACTGCACTTATCTTATTTTAAAGTAAAAAAAACAAAATGGGAACAAATACAATCTTTAAAATAAAGAACAAGTAAATTTAAATCAACAAACTGACCAGTATTTCAATGGGAACTATGCTCCTCTCACTGACCACCAATGAAAGAGGTGCCCCTTCCGGAAGTGCGGCAGGGGCCGGATAAATGACCTCAGGGGGCCGCATGCGGCCTGCGGGCCGTAGTTTGGGGACCCCTGCCCTAAGTGCTGTGCAGCCCGTGCTCTGTACTCGGGGATCTGGCTGCTGTGAGCAGACGCTGAAAGCCAGCCTATCCTTGGCTTCACCCACCAAATCAGGAACCCCACCTAGCTCAGGGCTGCGTTTCTCCAGAAGACTGCTAGATACCTTTGCCTAATTAACCCAAGAGACTCATATGGGCCCTGCACACAAACAGTTATAATACCATGAGTTACAGGTCCACTCTGCAGAGTCTAGAAAGGCTGTGTGGAGGACACTATGCTAAGCTTGGAAGGATCTGCAGGTGTATAGACTTTTTCTGGATCAACAACAAGAAGAATGCCCCCGGCACACTGATCAGAAGTGTGAGAAAGCAATGCATCATCAGGAAACCTGAGAAATACAAAAGCTTGAATGACAGAAGCCAAGGCTGGACCTAAAGCCAGATGAGGAGGCAAGGCCACATCAGGAAGTGAAGTGTGTTCACGCAAAGACCTTCTGCATTTATGCCACGGTTGAAAGGGCGCTAGTGACTGGGCGTGGAGAGTGAAACGGCAGAGGTACCAGTGATCAGAACAGGAAATGGGTAGGGGTTGATGATGAATTCAGAGCTTGTAATCAGCATGAGAAATCCAAAGTTACCAATTAAGTTAATCCAGTGATTGTTTTGTTAGCCTAAGAAGGAGATTATTAACACAAATAAAGGTATCACTTCTGTTATGACTTTAAAAATATTCATAATTTCTCTCCTATCCCCATTAATACTTTCTTCGGCCATGCCATTTAGGGCAGGAATTCCTGCTAAGCCTCGTTCACAAATATTTGTGTAACCCATGGTGACACAAGCACAACCCCTGACCCTCACCAGGTGTTCAGTAAATGTGAATCAATGAAAAGGAATTCTACAGCAGTTACTGCCCCCACTGATTTGTCATATACCATTTGGTGGCAATGTTATTGGTTGGCTGTTCCTTTAAATATCTATTACTTCCCTCTCTGTGGTCTACATGGGCACAGATCAACTTATATCTCCCACAAGGATTCTGCACATAGTAAATGCACGATGAGTATCAAAGGCTTGCTAGAGCCTTTAATAATTCTAATTAGAATTAATGTCTTATTTCAATGTCTCATTAGGTCACGTTGGTTAAAATGCACCTGGGTCTATAAATAAAATGTGGAATGTTGCCACAGTGGGAATTCTTGCATCCAGGGATAACTAGGAGAAGAAGCCTTTCAAATTACTCATTATAAGCAGGTAACTTCTTCACCTGTTGTTGGCCCTGAAGAGTACATAACTTTTTAAGTGTAAGAAATTAAAGCCAATAGAAGAAAACACAGTGAAGAACTGTTCCAGGAAGAGTAGTCTTGGAAGTTCAAACACAACAGAAATATCGTGCATGGATATAGCATAGTTCTTGCACACATCAAGACTGTGAAATAACCTGCCAGCTCTGAAGGGTTGGTATTAGGAACAATAATAATAAAAGCTGAATTTATTGATTGATGTGTTAGGCATCATTTTAAGCACTTTGCAGGTGTTATTTCATTTTATCTGCAAAATAATTTTGTAATGTAATTAGTATCTATCTCAATTGTTCCGATGATGAACACAGATACAAAAGTGACTTCGGCATATCTTATCTAGAGTATTCAGAGTCACCTTCATTCAGTGTATGCCAATTATGTGCTAGGACTCAGCAATGGGTGCAAAGCCAATGTCCAATTCAAACAAAGTCCTTGTTCTCATCGAGTTATAACCTAGAGAGGGAAACAGATCATCAACAAGTAAAGCAATAACTAAACACAATGACTGAATAGGGCTAAGTCCTATAAAGGTAATAAAGTGTGACAAAGTGACAGGTGCACTTGGGGCCGAAGCCTGGATGACCTTTCTGAACAGATCATGTCTGAGCTAACACCTTGGGGATGAGAAAGAGCCAGGCAGGTAAAGAATCAGCAGGAAAGAGTTTGAGTATCAAGTTCCAGAGTCTTGAGGCAGAACTGAGTTGGGCATGTTGCAGAATAGCAGGCAGGAAGGAGACTGGCATCTGTAGCAGGTGGAGGCAGAGTCTGTGTATTGAGGTTGGAGTGGAGGCCAGTCCAGGCCACCTCTCAGGCAGTCTTTAGCCAGGACTCTGGCATAAGCAGGGGAGGAAGTGAGCTTGAGAGGTCAGAAGCTCACTCCGGTGGCTGTGCAGAATGACTACAGGGTGTCCGGACAGAAGCAGAAGTTCAGCCAGCAGGCCGCTGCAGTGGTCCAGCTGAGAGTGCTAATGCAGCGGACTGGGGCGGCGGGAGGAGATGAACCCGAACTAGTTTCTGCTCTGGAGGCCAAGGAAAGGGGGATAACCATTCCTTAAGAGCTGTCGTGTTCATCACTCACTAATATACACTTTAAAATATGACTTGTGAAATAGCTCTCAAGGACCATTAGTCATTTTGACTTGGACTATCTTATTTTGTTGCTCACAGCAATTAAAATTTCTTTCATTCCATTACATAATCACAAATTAGTTCAGTAGCTCTACTTTTTTACATGAATGACTGAAGAGTCCCCTTTTACACACAATATGTATTTTTATGATCACTTTACCCACTTCCTAAAGTAAAGACCAATCCAAATGGTACAGCACTTGAAGGATTTTTAGTAAGGTACTACTACTACTGGACATTACTGATATATTTTTGCTAGTGCATGCTGATTCAATAGTAGAATAAAGTAAAAACATAACATACTCATGTCAGATAGAAAGATCTAAATGAGAGGAAAGAGACGAAAAAAGTAAAAAAGGACCTTATATCAGAGATTAACTACGGAGCAGACTAAAACCAAAACTCTGCTGCCAATTTCCTCGCTGAGCACAAGGCACCTCGGCCGGCCAGCAGGCGGTGGGGGCTGAGGAGACCAAGGGGAATGATGCCTCAAGGAAACTACGGAAGAGACCAGGCACCAAGGGTCCTCCGGTGCCCACCTCTTCTTCTAAAACATGTTTTAATTAAATAAGGTGACACTATATTACAGGCTTCAATTATTTTTCTACTTCCTAGCTGATAGTTCACTTTGACAGTAGACAATATGCTCCCTGGACTGAGGAGGAAAAACCTGAATTATTGATGACATTGTAGAGCAATATTTAATGACATGGAAAGAGGTTCATGATTAGTGGTATTTGATAAACAAGAAGTGGTTACAAACAGTGTATGCAATATGACTATATTTTCGTTTTTAAATATGTGTGTGTGTGTGTGTGTGTGTGTGTGCATATAGAAATGAGTGAAAAATATACTCCAAAATGTTTGAGGTTACCACAGTAGTGGATTTTTGATATGTATTTTTAATTTCTTTCCCTTTCTTGGTGCTTGGTTTCCTTTTCATAAGGATAAAAAGGTTTTTAAAATGAAAAAAAAAGTTTTCTCTTTAAGATATAATTTTCCCTTTTTAAGTTTTCTTTCATTGGGAAAGCCATCTCCTTGAGATACCCATTTCATAATTAACTCTAGCTTCTTCTTTCTTAATCTGGGTCAGCAGTTCATTCATAACCATCTCCTAACACAGCCATTTTAAAAAATTCATTTTCTCCCCTTTGGCAAAACCAACATGATGTTAAAAAGAACATTGTAATTGTAGCTCTCCAACTCTCCTATTATCCTACTTGGCAGGAACCTCAAAGATGAACATACAAACTACACCACACTGGGAGAGAGGATTTGCCCTGCGTTTTCCAGACTGGCATGTCAGCAGCCTGTTTTCCGGAATGTTTCTGAGCAGTTGCCATAAGACAAATTTACTGTCTCATAGGCCCATCAGAACACCGAGGGGACAGGAAATCTACAGACACGCAAAACAAAGAGCCGACTACCAACCGTGAAGCACAGCAGAGGAAGTGCTGGGCTGCGTGCCGGCCGCGAGCTCAGTGGAGACACCGTCTGCCTCCACCCTTATTTATCGTCTGGGTCTCTACTTACTTTATTCCCACAAGAGAGGAAAAAGAGCCATGGATTCAACTTGTACTGGCTTCAGAGACAACCACGTGTATTTTTACGCTTCTTGGCCCACGTGGTGAGTAGTGCTATATTCGCTACTACCGCAAAGGGAGGCTAGGAAATCTGAGAGAAGATGAGACTCACATTTGCTTGTTTGAAAGGCCCTCAGCCATCCGTGTCTAGAGAGACTATGATGCCCTCCAATTTGCCAGGGCTGCTTGCCCTCATCCTTGACAGCCGCGCCCAGCTTCCCAGGGTATGGCCTCCCAGGCCGGGCCTCAGACGATGCCAGATGTCTTAGAGAATAGATCTTTTTAAGCAGGAAGGACATCCATCCATTTTGTCACCAGTGTGTACAATGTTACATTTTAAATAAATATCACTGCACTAATTAATCAATGAAATAAATTGGGGTTGATAAGTATGGGAGAAACCAGCTCTTCAGTTTTGCAACTTAACTCTATCAGGAAAATGCAGAAAAAATGGCTTCAGTGTATCTGTTCTGATGATAGAGGAAATGGACTTAGCCATACAGAACAACTCCTTAGACCAGAGCCAATATTACAGACCTTTTACACGAAAAGTAACGCCCTACAATTCATAAAAGGTGATGACAATGTGATCAGTGCAGAAGTCACTTCTGATAAAGAGGTTATTTTTATTTTTTTCTCCAAATGCACTTTTTCTGTGGAGCCTATTTTAATAGTTACAGCAGGATGGTGGTTTATAGAAGATTCAGGAAAAAAGGTTAAGAAAAATCAAAGAAAACCTACTATTTCTGAGGACTGTCTTACATATGATCTCACTCATTTCAAATACTCTTTGAGCATAGCATTGTTACACCTACTCTTCAGAGATGGATCGAGGCTCTTGTTCAGGATCTTATAGCAGGTGCATCGTAGGGCTTAGATGTGCAGTTATGCCTGTTAACTAGGTTATATAAATAAACTAACGAGCAGTGGAATAGCCAAGTAGTTCTTTCCTCCTATCAGATCTGAGAAGTTAGGCTTGTTAGACAGGGTATGAATACATACTGCTTTCTCGATATGCTTCATATTAACTTGATGCTATTTATAATCTGGGTAAAACCAAGACTCTAGAATCAGTCTTGGGTCATAATAAAGAGAGGAAGAAACAACAACGCCTGTTGCCCAACTGTGTATATGTAACAATAGTGAAGAACACCACTATTTCTAATGAGTCAGCACATGAACTTCCTGGATCTTCTGGGGGAAGTAAGAAAGTGAATGCAGTCCAACCCCCAAGATTCTTCAACAATCTGTTGAAGTTACTTCCTGTTCAATCAAACCTAACATACCATTTCTTCCCTGGCCTTCTATAGGCGAGGAAACTGAGGTTCAGAGCTCAGGTGATCTTCTAGGTCCCAGAGTTAGCTGGTGGCAGAGGTGGGACTGGGAAGCCAGGTCTTCTATCTGCAACCCTGGGCTTTTTCCAGTATGCTATTGCCTGATATATATTACAGTTGATGGTGACAGAAATCATAATGGCAGCCGTTAGCCACTAGCTGGATGCTTTTTCAGGGCCAGGATCAGCAATAAATGTTTTAAATGAATGATTTCATTTAATTCTTAGAATTAATAAACTACAAGAAAGAAGAGGAAACAGAGGCTCAGAAAGATTAAGCAACTTCTCCAAGACCCCACTGGGGGTAAGAAGAGAGCTGGGATAAAACCCAGTCTCTTTGAAGCTAAAGTTTCATGTCCACAACAAACTGCCTCTCTCTGCTCACCAGGTTTAATGAAAATTGCAGTGATTTAATGTGAACTGATCTATTGTACCTGCTTCTTGTTACACATTTGTTCCATTTGCTTTTACGAAAGCAATCCTTCCAAAAACAGATTTTAAGAGAAAGGGATCTGACCCTTCCTGCCTCCATGATGCTACTGCCTGAGTTTCTCCAAAGGGTGACAGGTGCTCCTCAGACAGTGTCAATGTGCTTTTGAGATACAAATATGAGTTTAAGGGGAACAAGAACACGACTTGGGCATAAATAAAATAGAACAGTTCTTTAATAATCTGGAACATCAGGTATGGCAAGTAATGCTTAGGTGTGGAAGCATGGCGCCTCTGCTCCCGGGGAGGTGCACCCACGGTGACTGGGGAGACTCGGGCCCCCCTGAGCGTGCACTATTCATTGTTCTTTCTGGTTTCCAGCACTCCTTTGCACACGTGTCGATGCTTAGAATGTAATTCTCAAGCACTAGTGTTCTGCAGTTGCTAAGAACAAAGTCTTCTTAACAGGTTTCTTAAAGTTGTCTGTACTTGAGGCCCTGGCCGGTTGGCTCAGCGGTAGAGCGTCGGCCTGGCGTGCAGAGGTCCTGGGATCGATTCCCAGCCAGGGCACACAGGAGAAGCGTCCATCTGCTTCTCCACCCCTCCCCCTCTCCTTCCTCTCTGTCTCTCTCTTCCCCTCCCGCAGCTGAAGCTCCATTGGAGCAAAGATGGCCCGGGCGCTGGGGATGGCTCCTTGGCCTCTGCCCCAGGCGCTAGAGTGGCTCTTGTCGAAACAGAGCAACGCCCCGGAGGGGCAGAGCATCGCCCCCTGGTGGGCAGAGCGTCCCCCCTGGTGGGCGTGCCGGGTGGATCCCGGTTGGGCGCATGCGGGAGTCTGTCTGACTGTCTCTCCCTGTTTCTAAGCTTCAGAAAAATACAAAAAAAAAAAAAAGTTGTCTGTACTTGATTAACTCAGGATGACTTGGGAAGATTATCTAAGCTCTCTAGGTTGCAGTCTTATGAGTAGTAAAATGAGAGGCAATCTGAGGTTCTTTTTACCTCAAAAATTCCACATTATTACTGCTCCTTGGAGAGAGGAGTTCTAAACCCCACTCTTCTCCATTCCACATTTGTTCATTTGTTTCCTCTTCTTCTTTTGTTCCAGCTCTGGTTATCGCCATTTAACTCCAAACACTTTTTTTATTCATAAATACTACCTTACCTTTAAGGTAGTAAGGCAAGACTCTTACTTATATTGATAGCAGCAGTAAAGCAAATTTTTCCAATTGGAGGAAATGTGTCATCTCGTCATGAATGCGAATGCAACGCAGAAAGCGTTCCCACAGAATTAAGGCATGTCTGATGTAAGCTAAAGTGGCAGATAGCGCTGTCACACGGTTTCATACTCTTTAGAAACCACCATGGTCATTTTCAGTGAAAGGATTCTAAATCATCTTTAATATAAACTTAAAAATAGAAAACATCTAACTTAGAGCCACAATCGTAAGAAGCCACTCTATGGTGATCAACATTGCTTTGTTGAAGCTAACAAGTGCTCTGGTTTTATTGCATTTAAAATATATATATATATGTATGTATGTTTACTATGACCAGGAAGATCTTTTTTTCCCTTCATTTAGAAAAGTAAACCAGCAAATTAAATAAATTTTTTCTAAAAGCTTTTCCCATTCTCCCAAACTTTTAACATAAAAAAGTAATGACGGTAATATACACAGAAGTGACAGGTCATTCCTAGAACAATGTAGAGACAGTAAAGAAAGACTGTTTTCCATTTTACCTGGGAAGCGCGGTGATTTTCCCCCATTTTTCCACACAGAATCTTCTCGGGCCATTACTTCCTCGAAGAGAAGCAAATCCTTCATAGGGGATGCTGGATGTTCCTGTGACAAACTATCAACCCAAGAAAACAGAAGGAGAAGGTGAAGCCGAGGGACCAGCTGCCAAGACAGGCCCGGCCTCACTCACAGGCGAGCTCCCGGGGAAGCGAGGCCCGCAGCTCGCTGGTGGGGACACTTGGAAGACAGAACTTTCCAGTCGTGGAATAAGCATGGCATGAGAATTCTGCCAAGGACCACAGAAGCACAGCGCCTTATAAAGGGAAAGGGCTTGAGAAGATACAGTATCTGGCACAGATGCCAGCTCAGAAGCTTAAACCAGGTCTAGTTCCCATTAAAGATTAATAATGTAGGTGTATCAATTAATCTACTTAACATCAGTCTCTGATTAACCCATGGTGGATTTAAATAAAAAAGAAAGATGACAAAAAAAAAAAAAAAAAAAAAAAGGAATTTCTGGGCCTGCAAATTTGAGGGCCAGATCTTTGATCCAAATGACCCAATCTACATCTAAGATTCTGTGTAAGCATCCTGAAGACTCCCCCTCATGCCTGATATTTCTTTAGCTGCATCCAACCAGCAACTGCCCTCTGTAGCTATAAACACCCCAAGAAAATGAGTTAGTTTTTCCAGTGTTCCTGAACTTCATTGTTATCTCTAATTTGTTGAAAGTTAGATGGAGGAAAAGAAAGGACTCTTTATCAAGGAACTGGGTCACTTCTTAAGGGATTGAATGAAGATCATCTGTTACTAAGGATGCTGGCCTGCAGAGTAGCCCAGGACCTCTTTTTGAAAGGGCTAACCTGCCCTGAAGGCAGATGTTGTTCCTGGGATTCTTGGACTGGAGTTGGTGCTTCCTCAGAACTCTAATGAAATACTTGGACTTGGTTGGGGATGTTCTGCATACTAACAGAGCCAAAAAAACATCAATCCAAAGAGTCTGGAAACAGTATATCTGACACTGCATATAAACATGGGAGGTATTTATTGGGTATATTTAGTAATTATTAAAAATATGCAATTCCATCAATAATTATATTAATGCATTACCAATGGCATCTTACCTGTAACAACCTCAATCGCTGTTCATTGTTGAACCTTTCCACTGCAGCCCAGAACCACCGAATTACAATATGATTGTCATGATAGCCTGTCAAACCAATCACAAAAGCCCATATTACTTTCGACTTTCCTATCTTAAGCCACCATGACACACTGACAAAAGACCCCCCAGACATATATCATCACCTTGGATTCTTTAAAGGTTGTTTATATATAATATAAGACTAAGGAATAACACTGTAAATATGATTGTATAAGTGTCAAAGTCAAACAAAAACAACACTAAGTGAAACCAAGAGGCCTCTTTTTCTTCTCAGTGGTCACTAAATAAAGGTAGAGGAGAGATGAACAAATGAGTTATTTTAACCATATCACTTCTGAAAAATATAATTGCTGTTTAATGGAAATGCTTAACTCTTTTGGTCATCCAGTTAAATAATTTTTGAGTATCACTATGTCAAGCACTGTACTAAGTCTGGGGGTGCAGTAGCAAAAATAAATAGACCCTCACAGGGCTTCCGGTAAAGGAGAAACACATTAATCAAATAATTATACAAATTAATACACAATTGTAAACTATTTTAATACTACATGTAATGTTCATATTTTAAAATCAAATTACTTTATTAATAAAAAAGCAATTTTACTACTTTAATTTCTTCAACAAATAAATCCCCAATAATTATCAACCTAAATATTACTTTTATCCTATACTTAAGTTGAATTTCATAACTGTTAAAACTATTATTCCATGGGTGGGTTAAGGAAGTGGATTCCAAACCTTCCAATGAAGAAAAATTAAGTTCAGTGAGAAGGCCAACAGAGATTAAAGTACAATTAGTGGTTTAAAGCAATTAACTGACATATTCAATGTGGATAAAGTTACTTGAATCCTGAGTTAGAGAAAGTAAGTCTAAAATAACAGAACTATTTTAATTCAAAATTTTCTTCACATGTTTCGGTGGTTGCAGGATCTGGGGGGCTCCTTCCCTACTGTGTGTCACTAGATCAGTTATGCTCAGTGACCTTGGAGAAGAAAGAATCCAAGCGAAGGGTAAATAAACTAGATCAGATATAGGGATGCACAGCCTCCAAGTCTTCCCTTTGGCAAAGACCAGCTCTGTGGTGCTGAGCAAACAGTCTCTCATCTATAAAATAGTATATTGGCTCTTCTTAGCTTTCAAGTTTTCCGACCTTATGCATTGGCCCTTTTCTGACTCTCCTTTGCTCTTTGTGCCAAACCTTTTGGAGAAGGAGGAATAGAAGTGTCTCACTGTATCTTCTACAAACAGCTGCCTCCCGGACATTTGGCAAGTGGCAGAGATCCACCTCTCTGTCAGTGCCAAGTCGCTGGGTTAGCAGCCTGGCAGCTGGGTGTCTTGCTCTTTCCTTGCCTTCCCCCCTCCCCCAGAACTCTCTTCCCAAAGATTTCATTTGATAAGATTTCATTTATAATAACCATAGCAAAAGGTACTTGATTAGTCATCTACTGTGAATAAAAGTTTATACTGTATAAAGACAAAAATGGCTGATTTGATTAATGGCATTGCTATTGGAATCACCATAGAGTGGGGGAAATGCACAAATAATATTTATGGTAAGATATAAGTTATGTAGCATGTAGAAGAAACTGTGTTCTAGTTGAAAGTAATTTGATTAGCCAAGTTGTAATAACCAAGGCCATACATGGATTATATACATTGAGCCAACTAGAAAAGACTTATTACAGCAATTGAACTTCAGAAGTAGCAGCAGTAGAAATGGCAACTTAACACTGCCTCTCAGAGAAAATGGTTGAGCAGAGACAGCCCCCGGCAACTGTGTGGCTCTGAAAGAGCCCAGCATAGGCAGAAACAAAAGCAATTTGGCAAATGTTAAGTTCCTTTTTACACCAAACTTAAAAAAAATTTTTTTTTAATATATTTCAATTTATGGATCAGTTTTTTTAAAAACATGTTTCAATTTACGGAGCACTGTTCAGTCTCCGTGTATTCTGCTAAGAGATGAATTCAGTGACTTAAAATTTGCCTTTTTCATTCTCCAAGTTTAGAACTATTGCTAACCTCTTACATTCAGAGTTAAAAAACCAAAACCAAAACCAAAACCTAAACAAAAGCAACTGCTCTGTGCCACGATTTCCAAGGACTTTAGAATACTACAGCAAATGTCAGAAAATGTATTCTTTCTTTGCTTAAAATGAGTGGATAAAACTTTCACTCTGGGTTACGATGAGGTCCCTTTCAAAGTATATTGATTCAGCAATCAAATTTAAATGGCTTTGGTCCCAATTACTGAGAATTTGTACTGATCTATACAAAGGCCCCTTTTAAAGCTTCCCATCTGGTGAAGTGTCATATAATGCAGTCTTTAATCTTACAGCAATTTTCAGTTGAGCTCAATGCTTGACTGTAGGAGGGCTTGTTCAATAAACAGCTTGAATTTTGAGAACCGTATACCTTCATGTGTTTTAACTGTGAATTACAACTACCAAGTAGTTTAAATAAATGTAGAAAAACTATGTTTACTTATTAGGAAGCGCAGAGGGTGTGTCTCTCAGTTTCAGAATGAAGGTGGAATATAGGTGGAGTCTGAGCTTCCTAGCGCTTCCCTACAACACCATAAAACAATTCATTAGTGTCCTATGGTCACATTTCTTCACCAACAATTAAGCATTATGACATCCGTAGATGGTGTATAAACAGTCCTTCCTCCACTTGACAGATGAGGTAACTAGGAAGAGAAGGGAATGCACCTCGCCCAAGATCTCAAGGGAAGCTGCATCAGACCTGTGATTAGAATGCAAGTGTTCTTGCTTGTCCTGGATTCAGACCAGCGTTGCTGAACCAGCCCCCACCCCTTTAATTTCAAACTTAAAATCCAGCCATCTACAAATCAAATTTCACCTCCTCTATATTCTGTGTTGTTTCTCCAATCGCTTAGGTCTATTTCAGCGGTGCCGGCGATGACCAGTTCTAGCTCTCTTGCATCAAAAACAGACACCAGCCTGGCATCCACCACCTATGGAATAAAAAGAAGACAGGGTGTGGCTTCAGAACCTGGAGCGATCTCAGCGACAGTTAAGCCACAGCAGAGAAGGAGGACACGGGCAGTCTGGGGGATACCGCGGACACACTCTGTGCCGGCACTTTAAAAACTGCAGAGCTCTCTACAGACATAAGGTATTTTTAGTACGAGGTCAATGAGATTTCCCTCAAAAGGATTTTTATTTTGTAAGTGAGCACTGACTAAATCCAGTTTGTTTTTCTCTTTTGAAGAAGATCTAGAGCCCCCACGGAAGAAGTCACGTGGATCACTTGCAACAACTATGCAGACCCTCCGATACAATCATTTTACATATCAAGCAGGGGATTTAATTATCCATATTTAACCAGGAGTAAGAGGCAGAACTTAAATCTTATCAGTGGTCACTAAATTATCAAATGCTATTTGAATTCAGGTTGTTTTATTTCAGTGATCTCTTATAGCAGGGCATTAAGCTTTTTGTGTGCGCACTCTTGAAATGTACAGGGAAAAAAAATTGGAGTTTTCATATTGAAAGAACACCAGTAAATACGGCAAAAGGAAAATGAAACGACAGCTTATGTATAAAGCACAGTCAGATGGACGGTGGCACCACTGATATCAGACTGCAGACCTGCCCTCCGCTGCTGATGGTCTTTACCTCGTAGAAGCCACGCACTAAGCTCTCCGTCTGTTGCACAACACCCCTCTCTATCCTCCACTTCACCATCCTCTCGATGTACTCTTTCTTGTTCTTCTCTGTGACTGGGATATTGGCACCCCCTGGTTTCAATTCTCGTTCGGTAATCTGGGATTAGAAGACAGAAGGACTGACACTAAAGCAATACCCAGGCAGTAATATGAATGCTGCTACCACAAGCAGGTGGCGAGGTGCCACACGGAGCCCAGGCACACACTGAAGTTCAGTGAAAACTGGGCATTGAGCCAATGTCTAAAAGCCTCAGTGGTTAAAATATATATATTGCAAGTGCTGAAGGTTAAGATTTTTAAACCCTGACTAAACAGATAAACCTCTTATTTATATACTGCTCACAAAAATTAGGGGATTTTTCAAAATAAATATGAAGCGATAAAAAAAAGAATTTTATTTTTTTTAATTAAACAAGAACATCAGAAAAGCAAATGACAAGTCAAAGAAAAGTTGTTTGATTATGCAAATGAGATGCAAAACCAACTTCTATTTCATTGGTGAAAATGCTCTATATAAAAGGCTGAAAGTACTGAAGTTATCTGCATGTTCCCTGATCCTAATTTTTGTGAACAAGGTATTTTTAATTAAAACATTTACGGAATTTTAGAAAGATAAGGAGAAAGAAACATCAATTTGTTGTTCCACTTATTTATGCATTCATTGGTTGATTCTTGTATGTGCCCTGACCAGGGATAGAAACCAAAACGTTGGTATACCAGGTCGAACCGACTGAGCTAACTGGGAATAGATACACCTTTTAAATGACAATAAATTGGCTCCAGATACTGGCCCACTGCTATTCAGATATTTGACAAAAACACATTTTTCACATATTCCTTTTGAGTTCAGAATCAACCACATATAGAAAGTCCATATTTAAGCAAAGATTTACTTTAAGGAAACAGAATTATGTCCAAGTGAATGTTAAATTGAGAACTTCTTTTCCAAAACATGAAATTCAGAATATCAGCTAAATATTAATGTCTAAATAGGAATATTACGTATGAACTAGTATATAATTTCTGAAAGAAATCTTTTAAGCAACCCTTCCATTAACTTTGTAAACAAAAAATCAACATGCTTTCAAACCTTTACCAAAATATTGTTTACTTTCCCTCAGCTTCAACACAATCAATTTCAGTTCTGAAACATTAATGAGAGTTAAATACAAATGCCAATTAGGTAATTGACCATTCAACTATGAGGTAACATGGACTTTTAAAAACAGTATTTTATACAAGGCACATTCTAATATTTTATGTGGATATTTTAGTTGGAAGTAAAAGGAAGATTGCTTACAAAACACAGATAGTTATCACAATTGTAACTATACATAAACTTGGGTTTAAACCACCTAACAAGCCACAAATAACTTATCTTAGCCACTAAATTAATTCTTCACCAGCTAACTGCCTTCTATCACCCCACTTAGTCACCAGTTACTCACATACACAGACCTGCCCAAAAACTTCTTCGTTCACAGTGAACGTGAGGTCCAGGATGTCATGGATATCATTGTCTTTCATCCACTGAAGGCTCTGGTGGAATTCTTCATCAAGGTATTCTAGGTCACTCAGGTCACAAAGACTAAGATGACAAACAGATAGAAATAAATATGGGGGCCTGGCTAACAGCAAAAAACCAGAGTCATGAGAAAAGAAACAAAAATTAAAGACAAGAACAAGCTCAACTAAATAGGCACTGATTTCTGAATGTTCTTAGTCACATTCAGTAACCAAATCAGTGAAGTAATTCAGAAATAGAGTATAAAATGGGAAAACCCTGGATATTTATAAAATGCCTTAGGAATCACACAGCCTATCCCTTCTTTCAGAGATAAAGAACTGGAGGTACAAAGAGTGACAGCCATTGGCACCATCACCCACAATTCACGCCAGAGCAGGAACTGGAACTCAGTTCGACAACTTGGGTCCAGTATTCTTTTGGCTATGTTATACTATCTTAAAATATTGTTATCCTAATTAGAAATCCTTTGTATGTTTCTATACTGTGCTTTAACTTTTTTCCCCCAAAGACTAGATGTGACCCACGTTCACATACATACCCTTTACCTTCATGGTTTTATTTCCATGACTCTGAAAACAGCAAGCCACAGAATCTCTGCAGTTACAATGGTTTTCTACAGTTCTCACCTCTTTATTTTTTTATTTTTATTTCTTTTGCTGAGAGAGGCTCTACACGAGGCGGAGTAACTATTATGGAAATGAAGGGTGGTAACATTTGATTTGCTTGTTTTGTTTTGTTGTTTTTTTTTAGCTGTAAAATTTTATTTTCAGTATGCTTCAGTTGTTTTTGAAATTTCCTCCCATCAGGTCAATCTCAAAGGTCATATTGTTTTGTTTAGTCTAAACATTTAGTAGGTATCAAGTATGTGCCAGACATCTTAATAGCTTCTTGATAATTACTAATTGCCCTCAAGGAGATAAAGGCACACGAATTGATAAGTAAATATAAGGTGACTGGTGATAGCCTAGGATGGGTAGCACTTAAAATTTTTGCAATTTTTTATAAGTATGTTACACTTTGATTAGAAAAACAAAGATAAGGCAGATAGAATCCTCACAGCAAACACAAAGGATATTTACTTAGAAGTAGAGATTCAGGAAAACTTTCTGATGTAGATGATACCTATATTAAAGTTTGCAGGGTCTTTAAAACTTACAGAGGTAAAGGGGAATGGATGAAACGGAAGAAAAGGGGACAGGAAAAAGAACAGACCAGCAGGAACAAATCACAAAAGCATGGGGTATGCAGAATACCCCGAGCATACTGGCAGGACCAGAGAGTTAACCCCTAGCTAGAATGTCCAGAGAATGAGGCTGGCGGCTGGGAGCTGGGAGCAGGCCTCTCTAGGGAGCGTGGTGATTCAGAACTACTGAAAGTAAGACAGTGAGTAACATGATCAAATATGAGATGTGACTTCAAATTGTTTCTCTGCAAGTCACAGTCTAGAGGATTACTTAAAACAAGGAAGGTGTGGTTATTATTAAAGGGTGGAGAACAATTAATAGATCACCATAGTAATTTGAAAAAGATAAGGGTTTTAATTAAGGCACAGTTATTACGGGTAGCGAGGAGAAGACGAATTAAAAAATTATTTAAGAGGCAAATGTGGAAATTAGTAAATGGGTTTACTGAGGGGTATAAAGAAAGATATCTAAAATAAGGATGGCAAACAAACTCATGTTGCAAGCCAGTCCTGACTAATTGCTCGTCTTGTGGGCTATAAATTGAAAAAATTTCTAAGGCCACAGCAAGTTCAGCAGGAAAAGGTATCGTAATTGGTTTGTGAACTGTATCACAAGAAAGGGGGGGGAGAGGGGGGAGAGTAGGGACATGTTAACATGTGTATTTGCCATTCCTCTTTGAGGGTGACTTCCGATTTCTGACCAGAGTGACTTTAGACTACTAAGACCATGAACTATAATTGGGCACATTGGAAAAGGAACATTTTTAGGTCAGGGGAATTGATGAGTTTTGTTTTAACCATGTTGATTTTGAGGAGCCTATGAGACAAGCTGATGAGATATTCAGTGGACTGTTGACCACTTGAGCTTACAAGGGAGGTCAAGGGAGATCAAAACTTAGTGCAGATGAGAAACTTTTCCCGTAGGAGAGGGAAAAGTTGAAGCAATGTCCTCATAAGAACATATAGAGAAAAGAAGGGGGCCAAGGATGGAAGCTTCAGGGATACTGAGGTTTAAGGGAAAATCAGAGCAGAAGCTCACAAAGACATAAAAGCAGAGGAGAACACGGACAGGACAGCGCTGTGGGTGCCATGAGTGTAAGACTCAGATACATGGGTGGGACTAGGGTGGTCGACAGTTTCAAAAGCAGCAGATGGTCCAATAAGAACAGAACTAAGAAATATTCTTTAAAAGCTTCCATAGGTTACCTGTGAAAAGAAGCTAGGCACAGTGTGCTGAGGGTATGTAAAAAATTGGTCTAGACTACCCTTACAGAAGGCTTAAATGAGAAAATGAGAGATAAGGCAATGAAATGGGAAGATACAAAATGAACCGGGGGAGGGGGCACTGAATAGCCCCAGTGCCCTGCTGCCCAGAGCTTCATCTGCCCAGATATCAAGAAGGAAGATGGCACATGTCTTTATACTGACCCTCTTAAAAGCTCACTAGAAACACCATATTTTCATTTGAGGTCCAGGCTTCCATTTTACAGAAAGCAGGTACGTGGCCTCACCTTGGGAATGAGCTACCCAGAACCAAACATTCATTCTATGCTTTTTCATTGTTAGTTTGAGTCACTACCTCCACTACAGTTGCCTTCCCTTGTTCAACCTTGTAGGTTACTACCGATGACAGGACAGAAACTGTTTACTTTACGTTTTATAATTTCAATCTTTTATTTTTTGCAACAGAGACCGAGACAGAGAGAGGGACAGATGGGGACAGGCAGCAGACAGGAAGGCAGAGAGATGAGAAGCATCTACTCTTAGTTGCAGCTCCTTAGTTGTTCATTGATTGCTTTCTAAATGTGCCTTGACCGCGGGGCTACAGCAGAGTGTGTGACCCCTTGCTCAAGCCAGCGATCTTGGGCTCAAACCTGCGACCTTGGGGTTCAAGCCAGAGACCTCTGGGCTCAAGCCAGCGACCATGGGGTCCTGTCCATGATCCCATGCTCAAGGCAGCAACCCCGTGCTCAAGCTGGTGAGCCTACACTCAAGTGCTCAAGCCAGTGACCTCGGGGTTTCAAGCCTGGGTCCTCTATGTCCCAGTCTGACGCTCCATCCACTGTGCCACCATCTGGTCAGGCTCTATCTTTCATTGTAATACAATGAAGAAAAGTTCTATGAGTGCTAGTTTTTCATTTGTCATCACAAATTACTCTATTGTATGTAGGAAGGTCTCAAGAAAAATATCATACTGCCCAACTCAAACAAACAAAAGACAAAAACAAAATGAAGAAGAATAAAAATATGAGCCAAGAGTATGTAGTTGAAAGTTTGCATAAAGCAAAATATAAAGTGCATCTCATAACAGATGGGGCTGTGCCTCACCAAGACTGACCCACAACCATTCTATTAATAACCAGCAGTAATACCACAGGAATTCCAGCGCTGTATTGAAGTACAACTGTTTTTAAGAAACATGTATTGCCGCAAATGAGAATAAATTATTTGAATACAGCAAAACTAAGACATTGGGGGTAAGACAGAACGAAAGGGTCAGGAGCAGGAAAAACACAGTTACCATATTTGAAACAATTAGTTTCAGAATAATTAATCACTATTAAGTTTAATAACAACAGATTTGAGGCAGTAAGCAGATAAATGACACTTCCCCTTTCCGATAAAGGAAACATTGCATTCTTACATGCTAATTACACAAGCAATGAAAATACTCTCACATTCTTAGAAGAGCCTTATAAAAAGGCCGGGTGAAGAATGCATCCAACAAATACTGGTGGATCAGTGCAAGACCAAGGATCCTGCCGCTGAACCGGAACCTGCGGAGGAAGAGCATGAGATCACTTTCACGTCATGGAACAGTTTTACGGTTTTATTTGCTTTCTAGAATGTCTTTCAGCTCTAACCATCTAGTGTGTTCAAGATTAGTCGCCCTACTAGGTCCATGAGCGTTTGTGTGTTCTGTAAGCTGTGACTCCCTTAGGCCAATATTCCTATCGATTTGTTGAAGAAATGTGTTTCACTCTAATATTTAGAGAAATACAGCTCCATTTTCACCCGGTGACAATTATGTCTACTATGTAGCACCCCACATGGCCATCAGGAATTCCCTGTCAGTATGTCAGTGAAATTTCCCCAAACCACGTCTAAGAGACTTTGATAGAATAAAATGCTGTCTGACTGGTTTGCATGAATATTAGCAGGCTTTCTCTAATACAAACCCAGTGGTTCCCTTCTGAGAAAAATCCCAATTTCAGTGAGAAAGTTCCTAACCCCATTCCTGATGATAATTGTCATCATCCAAGAACTGTGCGGGTGGACATTTGGGGGAGTTTCCTCCTGGGACATTTCGTTCTCTAAAATTTCAAGGCTTGAGTCTATTCTGAATCACTTTGGAAACTTTATTAGATCTATCTGTCCTGACTGAATGAGACACACACTTATTTTCTCTTTTTTAAAAGTACTCAAGTTTCTAGCTCTTTGAAAGTCTGATGCCTTCCAAAACTCTAAGTCCACCCTTCGGTTCATCCTGTCTGTTGGTAATTCTAGTCTTAGGCAGTCATTTTAGGAGTAACGGGCAAGAGCTTTGTTTTTTTTTTTTAAATTTCCACTTATGTTAGTATAACCACAATAGCTACCACTGGGTGGGCTCCAAATTTTAACTAAATGGAAGTTAATTTGAAAATAACTCCTAAAAGTTAATGCCCTCCACCCACCAGTATTAACCTCATGACTCAAAGAAGTTTTTTCATGGGTCCTACTTGTGTTCTTTTTTTTGTCACTATCAGTGAAAATTAGCAGAAACAAGCAAATGGGGGTTATAAAACTATATATTGCAAGTCTATATATGCAGGGATATTTAAAAAATGTAAGGACATTTAATAAAAGTGCAATTTGGGATTTTCAAAATAAATAATCTCCAGATAGGAATCCTGTACCAGTTTTCCTTGGTGATTTTTGTGTGAGAAATTAGAAAAAGAGGCAATCACTGGCCACAAACTTCAAATGGCTAACAGGGTATGTGGCCACTGTTATGACTCCACACTCCTGCCCTTTTGCCTCAGTTGCTCCAGGTCAGGCCATCCTCTGCTCCTGCCCCAGTGTTAGCACTTCCCCAAGGTCAGGACCCCGTCCCCTCACCCTCCCGCCGCCTCGGCCTCTGAGCTCAGGGATGCCCGAAGGTGCAGAGAGGGATGCAGGGATCTCACCAGGAACCTAACAACAGCCAACACTTTCTCTCAATGGAAGAAACCTTTCCAATTCTACCTCGCTCACTTAAAATTGCTCTTGTGGAACATAATCTATTCCTAGTTTGGAGACTGCTTGTATATATAATTTGACAACAAGAACAAGAGTCAAATAAGGTACTTAATTGAAAATATTATTTTCTCTAAGGAAAAAAGTGTTAGAAATGTGGATTCCTATAAAAACTACTATCACAGAAATCAACAGAAGAAAAGTGTTAGGGAAAAATTACTTACCATTCATGATGATTGTCTACAAAAGCAGACATGGGACTTATTTGTACTGTGTATGTGTCGTTGGCCGAATATTCAAATAAGCCGTAATATGGGTTAAAGAGTTCTCTGGACACCAGGAAGAAAAACTCTCTGGAAGGTCCACTGTAATCCAGCCTTTAAAAAAATCCATTAAAAGAACGACCAGTTATTTTTTTTCTATATATTGGGCACATTTTCCACAGAGTTCTCAACTTTCTATAGAATACTCATTACCAGTCTGCCCACATCCCAGGACTGTCCACAACAAACCGAACAATCATGAATCCTGATCTCATCCAGATCTTGGCACAAAATAGCAGCACGGACATTTCACATGGAGCATATATAAAACGAAAGCCACACATCAGACAATGAATACAACGGGCAACATACTAATGATTTTATTGTATACATATGTATAAAGAGGTAAATATTTTAAATGTTAGGAGTGAGGTCATGAGGATGGAGAACATATGGGAATGCTTTACTTGAACAGGGTAAAACCCGAGGGCCTCATGGATTTCTAAAACATTTTTAAAGCAGGAAAAAAGAGACTTCAGTGAATTGGTGAGAGGCTATTACAGATACAAGCGGCCGTAGGAAGATTAGAGGCAAAAAGAAAAAAAAAAAGAAATGATAGGATGCAAGTGAAAACTTAAATTATAAAACACCAAGGAAAATCATACAGAACAAAGGTGAGGGTATCTACAGCTTCGTAAGGAAAGAATAGGAGAAGCTGAAAGTCTAGCACATGGACTACAGTGTGAATTCCACTGTAGTTACGAGGACAGCAAGTCAGAGCAAAGTATGAAGAACGACTATGTTAGGTTTAAGGAATGACTAGTGGCAAACAGTGCTGAGAGCAAAAAAATACAGTAAAGAGGAATTTAAATAAAGCAATTTGATATGTTAAATTTCAAATGAAAAATATGAAGGACGCCTATCCTACCATAAATGTTTGTGCACGAGTGTAGAGGCAGGAAGGAATTCTGAGGGGGACTGAAAGTGACAGTGGGTTGGGGTGGGAGGACTTTATAAAACTCGTTTGTTCACTCTGGTTGTTTTTTTTTGTTGTTTTTGTTCTCTTATAGAACTTCCTCCATGGGCCTTACTGCATTTTTTTTTTTAAAGGAATCATCTGAGTCTTGTGCAGTGATGGGACTGTGTGATAGAGAAAAGAATCCTATTACAGGGGGAAGATGGAGTTGGGAGACTAGTAGGAAAAATAAAATAACTTTTATCTGTCTGAATTGAGAGTTTAATAGAATTTCCTTAGAACAGACATCAGCTATTCACAAACTACTTTCCCAATTTCTGCCATATCTGAATATATATGCACTGTTATTTACTTAGTATTTTTCATTAGATCAACCTTAAATTCATTTGCTTTTTCAGTGTAGCCTGGTCTTACACAACATTTACAGAATTGTTAGGCTAGCTTTATTTTTTCTAATATCCTTGGAACTGACAAAAGAAGTGTCAGTTCATGTAACAGCTAAAACCACCTTGTATAGCACCGGTCCCCACAGCACTTTGGGAGACGCAGTGTGGCCTGACAGGAAACGTGTGTGTGCAGAAAACGCAAACACATCAGCCTCTCCGCCCGAAGGGGCCTTAAGGTGACAGGATGAAACTGCTCTCAGGGGCAGCTAAACAGTGTGCGGCTAGTAGGTGGCCACCAGGATCGATGCGACTGTGCTCAGACTCCCCCTGGGGACTCCCACAGCAGAACTCCGGCTGCCTCCCGGGTGCAAGGAGGCAGACTCCACCTTCTCGTGCCTGCGAGGACCGGGCAGCCTCCTGTGGCTTCCTCCCGCTGTCCTCGTCTGATCTCTGAAGCCACCAAGAACAAGCAGAATACTTCTTCCAGTTGAATGTTGTTCTCATACTTAGAGGCTTGCTTTCAACAAATATCTGCATGCCTAGTATGCTTTGGGTACTGATCTAGATACTAAAAGATGTACAATTTTTTGCAAAGCCATTTTTCCCCCCTTAGGTCCCACTACTTGAATATTCTGCTTTCTCCTGTTTACTTAAAAAAAAATTTTTTACTGAATTTATTGGGGGGACACTGGTTATAAAATGTGTAGGTTTTCGGCGTGCAGTTCTACAATACTTCATCTGTACACAATACATCATCTGTACACTGCATGTGTGTCCCCCTTCCCCAGTCAGCTCCCCCTCCACCCCCATCTCCGCCCCCTCTCCCTTCCTGCCCCACCCCCTTCCCGTCCTTCAGTCCCCACACTGTTGTCCGTGTTTGTAAGTATTTTTCTTTGCTTAATCCCATCGCCTTTTTCACGCAGCCCCACCCCCCATCCCTTCTGACAGCTGTCAGTCTGTTTTGTTTGTTGGTGTGTTTTGTTGATTAGATTCCACATGGGTGAGATCATACGGTGCTTGTCTGTCCCCGACTGGCTCGTTTCACTAGCATCATGGTCTCCAGGTCCATCCTGCTGTCACAAAGGCGAAGGTTTCTATGAGAATTCTTATGTTGAGCAGTTTCCATATCTCTGGCCTCTTTCCCTTCCTGCTTCCCTCCCCACTCCTGAACATAGCCACTTCTTTCAACCTCTTCTAAAGGAAAAGTTGGGAATTCCCACTGCTCTGGATGCTCTCAGAGTTTCAAAGTCTGACCCAAGGGGTGGTGTCCGGTACTCTTTTCAACACTTCGAGGTGTGGTCTCGTCAGCACGGAGCTCCTGCCTTTTCTTCCTGGACACGTTTCTCCACTAACACAGCTTAAAATTACCCTGCCCTGTGGGGCAGCCACTTGGTTGACTCATGCTGAGCTAGCAGTCATCAGCCCAAACCTTTCACCTGCACGACTTTAACCCAGGACTCTCCCATCCTGTCTGCATGTCACTGCATCGTTTTTAAACCTAAGCACTAGACTTTAGACTTTTTCCTATTAAATTTCACTTTGTGAGATTTAGTCTATGACTCCAGTCTACTCAGATCGCTGTGGAGGCATAACATCTCTCTAAATTCCCTATCAATGGTGAATTTCATCAGTAGAGCCTGCGTCTCTCCAGACACAGAGAATGCCCGTGGGCATGAGCATCTTAGAAGTCATTTTGTCCAGCTCCTCCTTTCATTGAGAAGACTCGGGCTGAAGGAAACCTCTGCCGTGCACCCAATGAAGTCAGCAGTGGAGGATCCAGGCTTAGACACAGGCGCCCTGGCCCAGGTTCAATGCTCATGACTCCTCACAGCCTATCCTCACTACCTGTTAACTGTGCAAGACTGAAAAATACAAAAGTGTTACTTACGGGGCAGTGTTGGTAAACTATGACCTGTGGACCAAACCTGGCCCGTCTCGTGGCTTCAGGTTTTACTGGCACACAGCCACGCTCATCTGTTTCTGTGCTGTCTGTTTTCCTGCGTCTGCTTTTCTGCTCAGATGGCAGAGTTGAGTGTGTGGGGCTGGGGATGCACGGCCTGCAAAGCCTAAAATATTTACTAGCTAGCCCAGCGGTTTTTAACCTCTTACACTTGGGGACTGGTGAAAATAGGAGAATCATTTCGGGGACCACGAAGGCAGAAATCACCCCAAGCATAAGCAAATGTGACTAAGATCATTTGGGTCTATAACCTTCATATAATGGTCAGGGTGATTAACTCTTTCGTGGACCAGCATGAAATTTCTCGTGGACCAGTCTGTAAGCTGGTGCTTGAAAAACACTGAATTTTTAGCTCTTTTCAGTACAAGTTTGCCAACCCCTCTTATAGGAAAAAGTGAGAGGAAAATGCTACTTTATTAAAATACCTGGCTTATTCTAAATCCTCTTCTTTAGTGAGGATCCCTTCAAGAACACATAAAATGACCACAATATCCTCGGGTCCGAATGCAACCTCAGGAGTGGCCATGACTAAGAACGGGACATGAGTGGTCAGTCTGAGCTTTCCAGGGGCCTTCAGCCACAACCCAGGCCCACGACGGTAAGGGTCACACACAGCTGAGACACGAGCCGAACGCTTTCTGAGTGTTCTTACAAAGAGACAAATGGTATAGATAAAATGGCTTTTCAGCTGCTTATAATTCAACTGTGGCATTCAGTTAGAAACAGCAGGCTTCCTTTGAGCTTTAACGCTCAGCGTTTAATGATAGATACCACACTCTGTGTGTCGGCTTCCTCTGTACACACGTGTAGATTGTAACCATTCAGAGGAGAGGGACTCTCCTCTGTCTCAGTTTTGTGTCCCAAATACTTAATATATGTTGAATCAATGAGTGGAGCTCTTTAAAGAAAAAGAAAATCAACATAATTCACATTATTAGTAGGTACCCAGCAGGGTGAATAACTTTGCGCAAGTTTGCCTTCAGGGGGTATGTTGATTCAATGACATTAGCAGGCTTGCCAATCCCGAACTTGATCTGCAAATATTGTCATAAATCACACAAGTGAATTATGTTTAGAGAGCTTGGTGCTTGTCATTTCCAGGTTTATCATCTAATATGATAAAGTTTGTTAAAACAACAAAGATAGAGCTCATTGATTGGTTCCTTTATTATGATAATAGCTGAATCTGGCTACCAATAATATGAATGTTCCCTGAGGGGTTAGGCTGGAAAGTGACACTCCTTTTTTTTCCTCTAAGAGAGAACAAAGCTAACAGTTCCTCTAGGAGAAAAATGTATCTTCCTCAACCAGTCAGGTTTTTATCTGCTGTTTTTTTAACTCTCCCAGCACTGATGAAGTCAATCTACAGTAAGACAGTTTTTAAAGTTTGATTTGATTACAATCCAAAACTGAGAAGTGTATCTCTGAGAGCAAGTTGTAAGCTACAAATTACATATGGCTACCTAACCCAATAAGACGTGTCCCAGCAGAGCACCTCGTGCATTTGCTTCCTGTAATGTCTTAGCAACCTCGTCCATATAAATAGTTAATATGACTCATATCACAGGGATCGTTTGTTACATTCCTGTTTTGCCAGTTAGGTTGGTTCCACAGCTAAAGGCTTGGCACTGAAATATAGAAACTCCGGACAATGGGTGTGTAGCCACACAACAGCTGCATGTGAGGGCATTTCGGAATAAGCACAGATGTCTTTCGGGTGGCAGTGCAGTTTTGAGCCCCACGGAGTGCTGACAAAGCATGTTCAACACCATCACGTTGCCAGACTGACACCGCCCGACTTGTTAGTGGCATTCCATATTTGTTTAAATTATTAATATTATTCTCTTGCTCTTCATTTTCAACTAAAAGTTACTGGAAACAAAGTACCCCAATGGCAGTAGACTATACAAGGAAAGAAGATGTGATGGCATTGGGAGGTTGCCCCATCATTTCCCACATGGTTTCTGGAAGACGGAAAGCTTTGCTTTCTTACAAGCCGGGTCAGGAACACACCCGCTGATTCACCCGCAAACATTTATAGCAGCAAAGCATCAGTTCTTCAGCTACTTCAGAAGGCCTGGTGGGTGAGTAAGGAATTGTGGGAGCAATTAATAAGACAAGCAGAGTTTTACCTGGTGATATCAAACTCAGATACAGAAGCACCCTTCTTCAGAAAGGTTTGGGTAACTTAAGTTATTCTGCATATGTCCCTTTTTAGAAGAAAACAAGCAACTTTGATTACATTTAACTCGACGCTTTAAAGAGTTCTGAGGAATAAATGTTAAGCTCAGAATCCCACACAGCTTTTAGTAAGGATGACACCAGTCAGATGAAAGAGTTGTTGGTTATTTTATAAGCAAAAATGCAAGAAAACTGTTTCAGATCTGTCTCGGCAGAAAGGTCACAGAAAGAGCTCACTGTCCTTACACCGCTAAACTAAAACTGCACACATGCCTTCCCTAGTCTAAGCGGGGCTCTGCAAGACAGGTGATTGACGTCATATAGATGGCACCTTGCATATAATGAACTCATTCTTTCTTAAAGAAAGGTGCCTTTTACAGAGTTGGCCATGGAGGAAAAAAAAGAGGTGAGGCAAATCACAGTGTAAACATCCTCTTTTTACCAAGGTCATTATTTCCTTACTGTTTTGGGTACTGAGAAAGAAATTAATGGCCCAGGATGCCTTCTCAGAACACAATAGTCTACTAGCTACTTCTGACACTACGTAGCTTTAGTTGCTAGGGCTTTGAATTCAGAAGAAAATGACACACTAGAGACTGCAATGCTCCACTGGCCCCCTTCTAAAGGAGCAACTTCTAGGCAGACAGAAGCCCAGCAGAAAGCAGCAGCCACGGCATGCGATTTCCCACCACATTCAGTCAAGATGACTCAGTTTCCAGCCATTCCTCCGCTGCTGACAGCCACCCCCCCCCCCCACACACACACACACTTTGCAAGAGCAGATAACCAAACTAAGTTGCGTGGAAATAAACCTCCAGCTCTGACCAGATTAAATCACAGTGGTTTGCTTAGAAACTGCTTTTAGTAAAAAGCCAAGTATAACATGAAGTATTATTTTAGCAAGAAGCATTAACAGGCTCTTGAATGATGTTTGTAGTTTTTAATTGAATATAGGCAACACCAACATTCTGGGATTAATTCGACCTCACAAGGAACTTGCAGTTAACCTGTAAATTTCTGACTATAAATTTTTCCATCATTTTTCTTGCCTCAGCTATTTCATTTCAGGAACAATCTATATATCGTGTTTCAGGCCTGTACAAAGAAACAACTTAAAGCAGAGCTCGACTCTCTCTGTGAATGTGCTAATTCACACCTTTTGGGAGTATAAGCAGATGCACTATTCTTCTTTGAAAAAAATTTTTGTTGAATCGAGAGGGGTGACACTGGTTAATAAAATTATGCAGGTTTCAAGGACATAATTCTATAATACATTATCTATATGCTGTATTGAATGTTCACCACCCCAAGTCAAGTCTCCGTCCTTCACTATTTACCCTCCTCCTCTACCCTTTTCTGCTTCCCCTCAGCTCCCTTCCACTCCGGTAACCACTATACTGTTGTCTGTGTCTATGAGTAGTTTTTTGTTTGTTTGGTTTTGTTTAATTTCACCACCTTTTTAACTTAGATCCGCAACCCATTTCCCCGCTGACAGCTGTCAGTCTGTTTTCTGTATCTATGAGTCTGTTTCAATTTCATTACTTTATGTTATTAGATTCCACAAATAAGTGAAATCATATAGTATTGATCTTTCTCTGACTGGCTCTTTTCACTTAGCATAATGCTCTCCAGGTCCATCCATGCTATCATAAAAGGTAAGATTGCCTTCTTTTTTACGGTCGATAGTGTTCCACTGTGTAAATGTACCACAGCTTTTTTTATCCACTCATCTATTGATGGGCACTTCTGCTGTTTCCAGATCTTGGCTATTGTAAAAAACGCTGCATGAACATATGGGTGCATATTTTCTTCAAATCAGTTGTTTTGGGTTTCTTTGAAAATAGTCCCAGAAGTGAGATCATTGGGTCATAAGGTAGTTCCATTTTTATTCTTTGAGGTAACTCCATACTGCTTTCCAAAGTGGCTGCACCAATCTGCATTTCCCCCAACAGTGCATGAGGGTTCTGTTTTTTCCACATCCTCACTGACATTTGTTGTTTGTTGATTTATTGATGATATGCCTTCTGACCTGCATGAAGTGATATCTCATTGTGGTTTTAATTAATTGCATTTGCATTTCTCTGATGAATAGTGACATTGAGCATCTTTAATATGTCTATTGGCCATCAGTATGTCTTCTTTGGAGAAATGTTTATTCAGTGGGCTGTCTTCTCATTTTGTTGTTTTCTTCTACTGCGCAAAAAACTTCTTAGTTTGATATAGTCCCATTTGTTTGTTTTTTGTCTTGTTTTTCTTGCACAAGAAGATATAACAGGAAAAGTATTGCTACGAGAAATGTCTAAGATTTTACTGCCTATGTTTTCCTCTAGGAATTTTATGGTTTTGAGTCTTATATTTAAGTCTTTAACACATTTTGAGTTTATTCTTGTGTATGGTGTAAGAAGGTTAGGGTCTAGTTTAATTTTTTTGCATGTATCTGTCCAACTTTGCAAACACCATTTATTTTATAGACTGTCTTTGCCCCATTGTATGTTCTTGTCTCTTTTGTCAAATATTAACTGATCATAAAGATGTAGGTTTATTTCTGGGCTATTGTTTTTCTTTTAATATTTAAAAACTTTATTGATTTTCAGAGAGAGAATGGGAGAGAGACAGAGAGATAGGCAGAGATAGAAAGAGAAACATAAACTTGTTTTTCCACTTATTCATTGATTAACTTCTATATTGTGCCCTGACTGGCATTCAAACCCATAACTTCAGCAACTCAGGACAAAGCTCTAACCAACTGAACTAACCAGTCAGGGCCTGGTATTTCATTGATTTATATATATATGTCTGTTTAATGCCAGTACTATGTTGTTTAGATTACCATGGCTTTGTAGTATGGTTTGATATCAGAAGGGTGATTCCGCCAACATTGTTGTTCTTTCTCAAGATTGCTAAGGTTATTCAGGATCTTTTGTGGTTTCATATAAACTTTTGGGATATTTCTTCTATTTCGGTGAAATATGCCATTGGTATCTTGATGGGAATTGCACTAAATCTGTATATTGCTTTGAATAGTATGGACATTTTAATGATGTTATTCTTCCTATCCATGAATGTGTTACCTGCTTCCACTTATTTGTAACTTCTTCAATTTCTTTCTTCAATGTCTTATAATTTTCTGAGTATAGGTCTTTTTTTTTTATTTTTTTATTTTTTTTATTTTTCTGAAGCTGGAAACAGGGAGAGACAGTCAGACAGACTTCCGCATGCGCCCGACTGGGATCCACCCGGCACGCCCACCAGGGGCGACGCTCTGCCCACCAGGGGGCGATGCTCTGCCCCTCTGGGGTGTCGCTCTGTCGCGACCAGAGCCACTCCAGCGCCTGGGGCAGAGGCCAAGGAGCCATCCCCAGCGCCTGGGCCATCTTTGCTCCAATGGAGCCTCGGCTGCGGGAGGGGAAGAGAGAGACAGAGAGGAAGGAGAGGGGGAGGGGTGGAGAAGCAGATGGGCGCTTCTCCTGTGTGCCTTGGCCGGAAATCGAACCCGGGACTTCCTCATGCCAGGCCGACGCTCTACCACTGAGCCAACCGGCCAGGGCCTGAGTATAAGTCTTTTAAATCCTGGTTAAATTTATTCCTAGGCTAGCTATATATACATACATAATGCTATTGTAAAAGGGATTATTTTCTTAGTTTCCATTCTGATAGTTTATTATCGGTGTATAAAAATGTAACTGATTTCTGGATATTTATTTTGTATCCTGCTACCTTACTGAATTCATTTATCAGTTCTAGTAGTTTTTTTGGTGGGCTCTACCATATGCATTATTCTTAAAAATAAATCCCTTTCTCTATATGCTCTAGCTAATATATTATAAACAAAGATCCTGATGATATAAAGTAGAAAATATGACCAGTGAGATGGTTTCCATAAGAGTTGCAAGTATTCTCTCATAAATAATAAGTTGACCTTAGCAACACAAAATACTTTATGTATACCAATATCCCTGTTAACTTGAACTTTCATAGAATTAACTCTATTTACATACTTACTACTCTGCTGACCTCAAGTGCAGAAGAAGGTATACACATATCCAAATACCCTGGTGGCAGGCACTTATCAGAGAAAAGGAAATAAGAAAAATCATTCTTGGGGAAGCATTTCCTAAATCTTTCCAAATCCAGACTATATGTTTTCTTTTAATACATGTTTTTTTTTAAATAGTTTTTGATTTACAGGAAAGTTTCAAAGATAGCATGAAGAATTCTTGTATACCTCACACTCAGTTCCCTTCTTATTAGCATCTAATATTAGTATAGTAGGTTTGTTACAATTAGTGAACCAATATTGATACATTATTTTTTACTAAACTCTATACTTTATTCAGATTTTCTTTGTTGTTATCTAATGTCCCTTGATCCCATCCAAAAATACCTGTATTACATTTCATTGTTATGTTTCCTTGAGCCCCTCTTGGCTGTGACAGTTTCTCAGACTCATTTAATTGTCAATGACCTTGACAGTTTTTAAGGAATACTTGGTAAGGTGTCTTTAAGACATCCCCCAATTTAGATTTTTCTGATGTTTTTCTCACCATTAAACTGACATTATGGGTTTTTGGAAGCAAAGGCATAAAAAAGTAAACTGCCATTCTCATCACCTCATGTCAAGAGTATGCACGATTAACATGACGTGGCACTGCTGATTTTAACGCTGCTCTCTCGGCTGAGTGTAAGGCATCTCCACTGCAGCCTGCCTTCTCTCCCTTTCCACACTGTTTGCAAGAAAGTATGTGCAAGCCACAATTAAGAAGTAAGTAATTCTACTAAATTATTTGGAAATCTTCTGCACAAAAGGTTTGTCTATTCATCATTTATTTATTTAATTTATTCAATCATGTATTTACATGAATATAGATATTTTGGACTTCAGATTATAATCCAGTACTACTTTATTTACTTATCTTGTGCAAATTACTCCAGCTTTGGCCACTGGGAGCTCTCTCAGTTAGTTCTTATGTCCCTGTGACCTACCCCATCACTGACTTTTTGACTTCTTTACCTTCTGGCCGGACCTTTAGGCCTCCTCTTGTGTATTTCCTGTCTCCATCCTAGAATCAGCTGTTTCTTCAAGGAACCCTAGTTCCTTTGATTAAAGAAGGATTATAAACCAAGATCTGGGCACTAGCGGTGTATGATATACATTTAAATAGTTTTTTATTAGAGCTAGACATTAAAAGAGTTCACAAAATGACACATTTTGAGGGCATTAAGATTAATGAAGGGAAAGTAACAGAAAACTTCACACTCCATGTTTTATAGTTTCATCGAAAAACTTAGGCAGCTTTCCATTTGGGGTATTTATTATAATCCAGAAAGAAATGTTTCATGTGATAGAATTACAGTTGTCCCTCACCATATCGCGGTTCACTTTTCATGGTCTCACTGTATCACGGATTTTTAAATTGTATACATCTAATTTTGTATTACAGATTTTTCACTGTATCGCAGAATTTTGCGGTATATAAGTATTTTTATATATTTATTATTTTAATTATTTTTGTGGTAAAATAAGCATTTTCTAGCTTAAAAAATAAAAAAATATAAAAATATTAAAACATTAAAAGAATATTGAATCAAAATAAAATACGTAGTGTACAGCAGATGAATAGACAAAGACTTGCACATATGGAAAATGCATAGGCAGTGTTTATAAGAGTGCGGGAAAGGTCAATAAGAGTGTGGGGAGGATTTATAAAGCCTTAAGATATATATATATGAATAATAAAATAAACATAAGGTCGCTACTTCGCAGGGGGTTCTGGAATCTAACCCTTGCGATAGACGAGGGACCACTGTAATGTTTGAGAAGTTGGCAAAGGCTAAAATCACCTCTTAATGTTGTTTTGAGTTTTCCATTTTCTAGCAAGTGCCCTGTTTTAATCTTTCAAAATAGTATATGCCTAATAGCAAAATAAGTCTGTATCTAATAATCTATATGTATGATATTGGCATGATAAAGCCATGAGATCAGAAATTATCTGGCCCTACTCTAGCTTCAATAGGACATATGCAGAAGGCACTGATTAAGAGATTGTTCCTGATGACTAAGTTATACTTCAAAATATCCTCACTCTTATTTTCCCTCTAGGGTAGGTAGGAGACAGGGAATAGAAACAGGAAGCACTGGCGCTTTAGTGGCACTCAGCCTGGCCTTCTCCTAGAGACAGATGTCATCAGTCCAGATCATAGGGAGACACATTAGGATGATCAAACATGATAAGTATCTTTTCTATTCAAGCTTAAGTGCCAAGGCCCCCAAGGACTCTTCCCTACACCTTTGAGATCTCAACAAACCGTGATCCAACAATGGAGGAAGGCAGCTGGAGTTCTGGGGGAGGAAAAGTATTCTCATTCGAAGCAGGCTAATTATGTCAGGAAATATTTGGCATCCCATGCATACCTGTGATTAAGCTAAAAATATCTGTCTTTATTTTCAACTGTGCACCTGCATCTTTCAGCCAATTAACACAAGCATCAAAAGGCTCAGGTCTGTTCAACTATGTCACACTATAGTGTTTTGCCATGTAATGTTTTATTTCATAGCTAGGAGGCTATACAACAGTATATGTGAAAAGCAGAAGTTATCAAAATTCAGATGAACCAGACTTCAGGAGTCTTGTCTGCATCCCAAGGTTGGTCTAAGAATACCGACTGAAAGACTAAGACCTTGTGAATCTCAGTTTTGCTATTATCTGGTTCTGATAGCACATGCAAGTCATTTTATACGTTGGAGTCTCCATTTCATGAACCAGGTACTGAATGGTTAAATTTGTTGGATGTTAATACTATGATTCCATGATTCCATAATCTAACACAGTTCATTCCTGGGCATGACTCAGAGGGGTAGTCTTGAAATAACCCAAACCAACACACTCAAGAAGACAACCAGAGCTCAGGCAACTGTGTGGCATTTTTTTGAAGTTCATTCTAGTGATGGCTGGGTTACATAAAGGTGCTGAGATTCGACCCCTGACGTGAAATGAGGCAAGAGGAAGGGGTCTGGGAGAGATGGAAGCTGTCACCTTCTCGAGTGTTGTATCACCGCTGGTATGTCTGTTCGGATGCCATAGCTGTGTGGGTGTCTTCACTCCTTCATCTCCTAACCCTTATCTATATGAGCACACTCATGGAAGAGTCACACAAGGTTGGAGACCTTTGTTTATAGCAGGTAGTTATTTTGGTAACTGTGTTGCCATCCAAAAAGGAGAGAAGAACTGGGGATGGAAAAGTAAAAACCAAGACTCAAGAGTTATTGCTGTTTTTGGCTTCCTCATAGAAGAGTAGGAATCTAATTGGTGCTTCTGAAACTGAGTTTATTTAGCAGGTGAAGCTGGTTCTACTCAGCACCCCACCGCAGATAACAAGATTGTAGATGCTAAAATGCAATTCCTTGTGGGGTTTTTTTTTCTTTTTTTTTCTTCAAAGCCCACTTTTCCCTTTAAGAGAGAATTTGAGAGAGAAGAAACCAAAGCAAGCTCTGCTCTCAAAAATGGTCCACAGTTACACGTTTTTACCAAAGAACGTCTATGCCAAATGATTTAAAAACCAGAGAAAGCCTTAAAAAAAAAAAAAAAAAGCCCAGAGGTTTAAGTGTATGAGAACGGCATTTCCTGCCAGAAGGATTTCCTGTTTCAGGCGACCACAGCGAGGATGTGGTGAAACATCCGCCCTGCAGCCACGGCCTGTGTTCCCCAGGCCACTTCTCTGTTCTACTCACCCTTCTTCCCCGACGAAGGTGACGTACAGCTTATTTCTCTGCAGATCTTTTCGGGAGTAGCCCATGATCTGATTAAAAGCATCTTCAAGTAAGTGATCTCTTCTGATAATTAACCTGTCCATAAGGAGACAATTTGAAAAATACAGATTATTTCCTAATCCTTATCTATCTAGAACTGGGTATATGCCAGTTAATTTCCATTTACCATAATTAACTAGGCAAAAAGGAGTGACTTAATGTCGTTGCTATCTGCCACAAAGGACAGGTTTGTCTTTAACTCTAAACAGCATTAGCAACTGTTATGTAACAGAATCATTGGTCAAGACGGCACCCCACCTATGACCTGTGAAAACAATCTGAGAGGCCCTTCTGAATGCTCAAATCAATTTTTCCAAGAAAGATATGAAACAACGCAGGCAGAACACTTTTGATTAGTAAAGGAAGAACAACCCTGTGAGGTCATGTTTGCAGCCTGAATGCACCCAGACAAGGAATTTAATCACTCAGTGCCTAGAGAGATGACCGTGAGAACAAGGAGAAAAAAGAAATTCTCAGTGTCCTCCAAAACAGAGGCGTTTTTAATTGTGCTTAATTTTTAAAATAAGCAAATCTTGAAATTCCCTAAGTGAAAGATACACATGACCGATAACTTGTGCCCAATTAATCCACTTGTCATAATGTCAGTTAAAGTCATCCTTAAGCAGATATCAATTTGCCTTTAGAGAAAATAGTAATGTAAAGGAAGATATCGTGGAGGCCAAAGGATGAAAGCTTGATCATCAAGACATTTTTAAGAGAAAAGCATCAGCAGGAAAAAGCTCTGGGAGGTGCAGTGTTCTGGGCAGGCTGATGTTTCCGGAGGGCGATGAGAAGTGCAACCTGTGAATTAAATCAAGCAAGCCCTCCCTGTGGGGCTGCGGGGCTGGTCCCTGGACCTTCATTCAGGCCTCCCAGAACATGACAGACTGCAGTAGAGAGTCTCCCTCCTGGGTCCTCTCTTAGATGGCATAGTGATGTCCAATGGGGACATGGCACAGAGGCGGAGGCAGGGATGAAGGCAGCAGGGGGTAAGCAGAGAATGAAAATAATTCTGATCGCACATTATAATGATGTTTCAGTGTCCCCTTTTAAATGGAGGTGGATAAAAATAGGCAGAAACAGCATTCATGACATACTCTGTTGGACAAGTTTATTTCCCAGAATGCAATGGGGCTGAGCATGGTTCCCACACTCAGGTAAGCGCAGGAGACAGTGATGGGCAGTATAGGTCACTGTGACAGCTCTCTCTCTAATGAATATACTCTCAGCCAACAAAGGTACTTTTCAGAAGAAAAAAAAATAAATCAGCTTTTAATTCTTAACATTTTTATATGGAATGTGTACTTTTTTACTGTTTGTTTTAAAACCTTCATCTTAATCGTGCTTAATTCCAAAACTAGATTTTATATGGTGCTGCATTTTACAGACACTAAAGATAATTATGCCCACTAAAACAAAGGTGGTCACCCCAAATCACAACCAATTCTCTACAATTCCTGCTGCATCCCGTCCTTGCACCATCTACAGACCTGTGGTTTGTTTCGCTTTTGACTTACTTTAATTTCCCTGGGCCTTGTCCATATCCTTTCGTCTCTAACTTCCTATAAAAGTTCCTTAGTTTGGCTTCAAAGTCTCGCTTGTAAGGGGCTGGAGCCCGAGCATTGGCACGCTGAGTACCTACAGCAAACCACAAACAAGAAGAGAATGTGAGACTGTGCACTGTCCTGATGTTCATCGCATCATCATGAAGAAAATAGCAACGGGGAGTCGGGATCAGAGTTAACAAGCAAAAGGAGGCAAGAGTTCCTGCCATTTTCAACTCTCCAAGTTAACGACCACCACGGAGATTAACCAGGATCTCACGAGATGTCTTCCTTGTGGCATTTTGGTTGAAAAGAACAGTTTGAATAGTTACGATGGTGCCCTGTGTTAGTCAAATATGTCCTCCTTTTCGGTCCAAATTAATATGAGTCAAGCAGGGTTACTCATGTCTGATGGTAACTGCTGAGGGTGGAATAGCTTTGCTTGCTGCTGAGATGATATCATAGTAACTAGACAGGAAGTGACAATGTGAAAAGTATGCAGTGCATAAAGCATGAATAGTGAGTTTTCACACTTTACTTTATAGAAAACCTATAAAAAGTTCTTTTAGATATGAACTATAACTAAAAATGATTTTAGACATACATTTTAGATTATAGGGTAAAATAATGCTGATGTAAAAGACATAACTATAGAAGGCACATGTCTCCTGGTTGCACAGAGTACAAAATACTGCTATTTGTTCCATTCTTAATATGTGCCAAGTACTATGATTAGCTATAGATTAGCTAAAGATTTTTTTTTTATTTCATCATATGACAAGTATCATTGATCAAATGTAGAAGTAACAGTTCCTCTTTCCAAAGAAAAATCCAGCTCTGGGTTGCAAGGTGACTAACCAACAGTCAGGATACAAAACTGGTGATGCATTTGGGAAGCTGACCCAGAGCCATGGTCAAAACACTGGAAATTTCCACTAAATACTTCACAACACAATGAAAGAAATCAGAAAACAAAACTTTTGAAGCTTACATCATGTAAGCTCATTAACTATTTCTGTACTGAATGAACCGACGAAGTGGTGGTTATTCACTGCTAATACTGTGTTACGTTCAGCAACAGATGCGCAAAATGAATAAGGCAGGGCTCCTGAAGCGGGTATCTTGGCTGGGAAGACAGAAATAAAACATATAAAACAATTAGAGAATAGTTAAGTCCTACACTAGATAGCATACAAACTATAAAGCAGAGGTGACAAAACTATTGCCCCGGGGCTAAACCCAAACCTATTGATCTAGTATTTTGTTTGCCATAAGAACATTTTTAGAATATTTTAAATTAACTTTATAAACACTTAACAATGAGGAGATTTCAAGTAAAAAAAAAACACACAACAACCCAGGTTTCTTTTGCAAATGACCTGGGAGCTCTTGCAACCACCGGCTTGCGTTTTCCCGGGGCTGCGGCACGTAGATGCTCCCTCAGAGGAAGTGTGTGCTGTCCCTGTGCCCTCACCGCTCATCCGCACGGCCGCCTGACCCTCCGCGCGTCTGCACTGGAGAGCAGTGCTACAGAAGAGTGACAGTACACAAGGATGAGTAGAGATCACAATGGAAAAGACGTCAGGGAGCAGGCTCTCTCAGAGCGGGCCTGGTACACAGGAGAACTTGACATTCCCCCCTGGGCCGGGCAGTGAGCATTCAGCGAGCCCTGCATGCGTGTTTCAGGAGCCCTCGAGTGACCCCACTTGCGAGCTCAGAGCAGAGGGCGAGTGCTGGGAGTAAGGGGGAAGTGAAGTAGTCAGAAAGTGGGAGCCCACTTATGAGAGGAATTGAAGAAACAAGGCTGAGATCGGGCATGATGCAGTGAGCAGTGGGGACCCCTTAGAGAACCCCGATCAAACAAGTAGCAGGCAAGTGTCACTACGTAAGAAATGGTTTTCAGAGTGTGTTGAGTGCAGTGAGGGTGGCAGGAGGAAAGACTGCAGGGTGGAGACCCAGTGAGGAGTTCTTGCAGCAACGGAAGCCTGAGGCATGGATGAAGACGAGACTGCAGAGTGGTGACTCGGAGAAACATTTCCAATGTGAACTAAGAATGGGTAGCAGTAGATAAGCAAAGCAGAGAAACAGGAGTGGTAACATGAAATGTCGAAAACAGTACCCACAGCTGTCATCGGTGAAGTGCCTGCGAGGCATGAGGGGCCATGCCCTGCGCAGAAAGGATTCTGGGGAACCCTCACAAGTCTCTGAAGCAGGCACTGTTACTATCGCCACCATCAGCACTCAGTAACTAAGGAAACTGAAGTCAGATGCCAGTGCATGGGAGGTCTGGCATTTGAGCCAGGTCTACCTCACACCAGAAGAGTGTGAGAGATGATGGCGGTGGACAAGGGTGTGTGAAGCTTTATGACAGTGGAGCTGGAGATGACAGCTGTTCAGGTGAACATACTGGATAAGCACTTGAAATTATAGTCCTGGAGTTCCAGTGAGATCAGGGCCTCACGCTGGGATGAAACGAGTTAGTGCATACATAGCAGCACTCTGTGCCGTGATTCTGCATAAGAAGCCCCACATCTCTGTTAGCTCTTACTGTTACTACTTGCATAGAGGCGAACACTAAAGACACGGGGGAACTGCATTGACGTTTTATGAATGGATTTCAATAAAATTGGCTATTGATCAATAATATGTCCCAAGGTTAACTTTGCATAGTTAACTTTTACCCACAGAGCTAAAAGCTATGTCACAAAGGAAACAAATAAACTAGCCCTTAGAAATGTCTGGGATACAGAAGAGACTCCTAGGCCGTGGTCCTCAAACCATGACTGCACATTAGAGTCACTCAGGAAGCTTTTAAAAATCTCAGCATTCAGGTCACACCCCAGACATATTACATCAGAATCTGTGGGTGTGGGACCCAGGCGTAAGTGTTTTATACTGCTCTCCAGATAACTCTGAAGTGCAGCCAAGGTTGAAAGCCATTATTCCCCACAAGGAGGTCCAATGTACCCAAAGAAACACCTGGGCAGCATCAGGGACCCACAGAGGGGCAATGCTTCCTGCGTACTTGAAAGGCATCATTTGCAACATGAGGAAAGATGATCTCCACAAGCACGAGTCTGCTCTTTTGGACGGCTAAGGGACAGGGCAGTGCCTCACAAGTCCACTCAGGGGTGCAGCAAAAAGCTGTCGAAGCTGCAGTCTGAGGAACTGCAGACTAGTAGACTCAGAGAGCAGCCGGATGAATCAATCTTCAAGAGCATGATCATGGACAGGGAAGAGAAAAAGGAACAAAGAACTCAATGAAAATCTTTCAAGGCTCAGAAGAAACATTCTTTAAGAGTTCATTATTTAAAAAGAAAACAAAACACATATTATACTACTGCTGCATAATGTGAGATGCTTAAAAGGATGTGGGAAATGCCATAAAGCATTCCATCAATATCAAGACAGACACTTAATAAAAATGAGCTCTGACTCCATTTATGCTCTAGGTAAAGTGATTTAATTATGAAGACTCCGGGGACAGACATTGTTAAATGCAATTTTTTTTTTTTTTTTTGCTAATAGTTCTATTATGAAAAAATCATTTGCACATTACTTCATGGTTTAAAAATTATAGTAAATTATGTTGTTGGCCCTTGTCAAACTTTTAATGCAAGTCAGGGGCAACTGCCAAGAAATTCCAGGGCAGGAACAATGTTACTTCCACCTTGGAAATTAAAAATGATCTTGGAAGATTAAGTTAATAGAACTGTATGGGAACCATAACTCCCAAGTGAAGTTCTACGATATAACATTCCTACAGAGAGAGCAATTTTATGGTCTTTATGGTCTTAAAAAAGGAAGTCAGATACAAAAAGGTCAATGTTATATTTAGGAAGTGATCAAAGGAACAGTGACTTCATAGGATAGTCAGGCGTTATGGTAATTATTTGCAGGAAAAAATTTCAGTAACAGCTATTAGGTCTTTTTTTTCCTTCACCCTTACTGGGCAGACATAAAGTACTTCCTTCCAGTGTCACACTATTTCTATTTACTGTTACAAAACTGCATCATCGTATATAAGCTAAAACATTCTCCCTGAGAAGATACTTTGGGTAATACTAGAAAAATCTCTGCATCAAACTTCTAAGAAGCCTGAATCTCTTTTGATTATTCTGGAAGAACCCAGACTGTTTTGATGACTAGCTCTCACTGTGCCCTGGGTGGGGATCGAGCTTACCACAACTCCATGTGGCTACTGGCCTCTACGCTGGGATGGCCGGAAGAGCTCACTGCTTTCCTGGTTCACTTTCTGGTGTGTGTGTGTGTGTGTGTGTGTGTGTGTGTGTGTAGAGAGATATGATATATATATTATATATAGATAGATATCTATGACATATATATATATATATCTAAAACATTTTAAAACATTCTCTGTTAGTGAATGAGAATGAACTAGCAAGCACTGCAATAATTTCTGGACTACTCGTCTCTGGAATACAGCTCCACAATGGAAAGTGAGGGGAAACACCTCCAGTACAGCCGGCACTGAGCACAGGCCCGCCAGCAGGACAGGCCCTCAGGCCCCTGGCTGAGCTTGCTTGTGCTTTCCTGTACCTGCTATTAATTTTAAACAACCACCTTGACAGTGTGATTTTTCAGACCACGGCAAATTAGAGGCACTTTATTAAGAAGGGAAAGTGGGAGGACATGCCAGTGACAGGTACTCCTGACGGCTTAGGGCGGGGGGGGGGGGGGGGGGGGGCAGGGCCGACTAACAGCAGCAGCAAAATACAAATTCCTCTTTATTGCTTATTGCGACAGAGAGAGTATTTGGCTCTCCTTCCGTTTCTAGAATCACAGCTGCCCCCATTCCCACATACTCAGGGAGGATCCTTCATTTGAACCATCTGGTTCCTAGATCGTCTCTGTGGGGCTGAGAAAGAGACAGGATAGAACTATTTCTAAAAACAAGAATGGAGCTACTTTGGGGACTGTGGCGAAGATGGGGGAAGGGAGAGGGAGGAAGGAAGGAAGGAAGAGGAGGGAGGGAAAGAAAAGAAAAGAAAAAAAAGAAAGAAGAAAGGGAGGGGAGGGGAGGAGTGGGGAGGGAAGGGAAGAGAAAAGAAAGGAGGGAGAGAGACAGAGGATCTGGAAAGAACAGGAGAGGAGATAAGCAGCACCTAAGATGCTAAGACTTTGGGAAGAGAGGAAAAGAGGACCCTTAAGGTGACGTACTATGTGTTAGAAATAATCCCCCCTCGAATCCCGCCCCTCAGGACGACCTTAAGGAAAGACCGGTGTGGTTCTCCACACTGTCTGGTCTGTTTTTCACTTGTTAAGTGTAACTGGGGGGGTCCTACTGCCCCCAAACCATGAAATAGCCTCAATGCACTCACACTCCGGTTAAATGCAAAATTCACACGAGTGAGTCAGTGCATCTCCAATAATATTAGTTAAATTAGGTATTTACTGCATTCAGATTCCTAGAAATGTACAACTATAAAAGGTCCTTAAGTCATCTTCTGGGTCCCATATTTGACAGAGTAAACCATATGGTGTTTGGAAAGATCTTTTCTTTCTGGCACAGCTAAGGTTGGGATTGGCATTATAACGGTCCTAGAAAAACAAACCTGCACATTCCAAAATTTCGACAAGTTTTAGGTGAGCACTCTCACAGCTGCAAAGAGCAGTGAGCCAAAGTTTCCAAAGCACCTCTCTCTCTCTCTCTCTCTCTCTCTCTCTCTCTCTCTCTCTCTCTTCTAGATTTGAAATGACATGCAAATGTGCTTGGAATGAGGAAAAGTGTGGAAAATCTACCAGGTTCCTAGATGTTCTGAAAAAAAGATCATTAAAATTTATTATTGGAATAATTTACACAATGTTATTCCCACACTACTAAAAGGGGAGAAATTCTAGTCACAAGAAGGAGTATCAGACAACTTTTAAAAATCTCTTTGAAATGTTTTCACTAAAACTTTAGGGAAACCGGTAGAAGGAGAGGCTATTTGACTCAAAGAAACAGAAGAACGCTCGCCCGGGCGCACGCAGCCCGCTGGCCAGCCCTGCCCTCCTCGCGCCATGTGGAATGAGTTAGTCACTTCCACTGATATCAGGCAGTACATCCCCATTTTAAGATCAAATAAAGCCCACTGAAACAGAGTAGGCCAAAAATATAGAGATAATTCTTCTCGAAAATTAAAACCACCACAAACACTGCTAGCAATTTAGATATATTTGGGTTCTACATGTCTTTGGAAAATAACTAAATCTGCTCGCAGGGTGCCTTCTGCTGCCACCAGGGGTTACTTGCGTGCATTAGTGACGCCAAAGGAAAAGAGCGACACTAGGATGTTCACCCTCGTCTCAGAGGACGCTCGGCTAGTGGCCACAGCACGTGCATGCATTAGTGACGCTAAAGGAGAAGAGCGACACTAGTCTAGGATGTTCACCCTCGTCTCAGAGGACGCGCAGCCAGTGGCCACAGCACTTGCGTGCATTAGTGACGCCAAAGGAGAAGAGCGACACTAGTCTAGGATGTTCACCCTCGTCTCAGAGGACGCTCGGCCAGTGGCCACAGCACGTGCCTTTGGGGGGCTCCAAAGGGCCAGATTGCAGGATCTGCCTTTTTCTCGGGGAGGAAGGGCCCCAGAAAAGGCCTGGAAAGGAGAACCTTGATTGGAATCAGTAATAATCCACTCAGCTTCACCTCTTTAACCATAAAGCATCTGGTAAGGCAGGGGTCGGGAAACTTTTTGGCTGAGAGAGCCATGAATGCCACTTTTTTTTTTTTTTTTTTTGTATTTTTCTGAAGCTGGAAACGGGGAGAGACAGTCAGACAGACTCCCGCATGCGCCCGACCGGGATCCACCCAGCACGCCCACCAGGGGGCGATGCTCTGCCCATCCGGGCGTCGCTCTGTTGCGATCAGAGCCACTCTAGTGCCTGGGGCGGAGGCCAAATGTAATTCCGTGAGAGCCATACAACAACCCGTGTATGTTATGCATTAGCCAATAAAAATTTGGTGTTGTCCCAGACCATAGCTGTGATTGGCTCCAGCCACCCGCAACCATGAACATGAGCAGTAGGAAATGAATGGATTGTAATATGAGAAAGTTTTATATTTTAAAGGTTATTATTTTTTTTATAAAAGATTTGTCTGCGGGCCAATGCAGCCATCAAAAGAGCCACATCTGGTTCGGGAGCCATAGGTTCCCGACCCCTGCTGGTAAAGGGACAACCCATTTAAACTTCACCAGAAGTTCCAGCTAAGATAAAGACCAGTCAGAATGATTAAATATCTAGGCATCCAGCTTTGCAACTCAGGCAGAAATGTATTCCTGTATTCCAGTTATTAATGGTTCAGATCTTGGCAAATGATACTTTTCAACATCCTAGTTCCAAAAAAAAGAAGAAAAAAAGGAATAAATTGACATATACTGGATGCACTGTATATTGTTCTCCAGCAAGGTATTCTCCAAACAACATAGGAGGTGATTACTATTATTCTCATTTTACAGCAAAGAAATTCAAGTTCAGGGAAGGAAGCAAATTGCCCTAAATCACAAACAGTTGATGAAGACTAAGGCCCGCTGTAAATTATATCAGATTTCCCTCTACACCTCGGCATCAAACTTCTAAGTAACATTTAAACTTACCTGTAGCCTCATATACTTATTTATGTCTTTCCAGCTTGTATCATGAAAACAGGTGTCCCTCCTTTGTTCCAATGCCGACCTGTGCTTTTGCCTCCAGTGTCCTGCCTGCCCATGGGCTTGTGCTGTTGACTGCTGCTGCTTTGGCCCATTGAGGAAGCCGTTTTCTTTCCCCCCACATTGTTGTTGACCTCTGCACACACACATGCTCAAATTCCCCATCCTAGAACCCCTTCCTTAACTCTTCTTCTCTTTCTAACTACTGTACTATTTTTCTTTCCTTTCACAATTCATGAGAAAAATACTTCTTTCATTCTTTTCATACTCTGTGAAAGGAATACTGTGCACACCTGGCTTCCACTTGACACAATCTATCATTCTATAACTGGTCCCGTTCCAGTTTGTGACCTGTTCACGGAAACCGCTCTGGCAAAGGCCATATGTAATTATATGATTTTCCAGTGTAATGGCCTCTTCTCAGGCTGCGTCCTTCTTGCATCCTTTGAAAATTTGGCCTTGGTCACCACTCCCTCCTCCCTGTAACCCAGCTTCCCCGAAAAGACTTTTCCTAATTCTCTTCCAAAATCCACTGGCTCTCTTTCCTTCATTTGCTTCTCTATCTCAACCCACCCCTTAAGTCCTGGAGTTCCTCAGGTTACCACCCTCCATTTTCTCTTCTTCCCATGGACTTGTCTTCCGCAGTCCCTCTGATCTATACTCTGGGCCTCACTGCCACCAGTGTCCCTCTGTTCCTAGCCACCAACCTCTCCTGAGCTCCAGGACTGTCTTTTCCAGTAGTGCTTGGATATCTCTAAAGATTCCTCAACAAAACAGGTCCCAAACCAAACTCATTTTCCCCTTCCCTCCAGTCTAACCTTTCCCCTTTCTTGGTAGTGTTACCATCTGTCTGGTAATCTAACTGGTGAGGCCCTCAGCATCTACCCTACTAGGACTCAAAGTCCTGGAATCTCTATATCTTACAGATCTTTTGAATTAATTCCCTTTTTTTCCATTACTACTAGTCCAACCCTTTAGCATGTCACCTGGGTTAATACAACAGCTTTCCAAATAGTTTCTCTGACTCTAGCCTCTCATCTTCTAATTCATCCTCTGTATTGCCACCAAACTTTTACAAAGGTAAAATATGCTAGTCCTCTGTTTGCAAATTGTTAGTGGTTCCACATGGACTACAAAATAAGGCATCAATGACCAACTGGCCCTTGTCTATCTTTCCAATCTGAGCTTTGAGAACTTGCCTTCACTTGTATCTATTAATTTGCTCTAAACCACTTTCATGATTCATTGGCTTAGCTTATTATGCTCCTCATTTACCTAGAATGCCCTTCTTCCTTTGGTCCACCTAGTAAATTTTTATTCATTATTCTTCAAGGCTTCCCTTCATACCTGTTATCTTCATCTTTACCTAAACACCCCACTCCTAGCCTTAAAGGAAGAATGGTTCCCACATCTGTGTTCCCATATATCTCTTCAATAAAGGACTAACCACAGAGCTTTACAGAGTCATTTGTTGACTCACTGGCCTACTATGAATCCTTCAAAGGAAGAGAGTATATTATTCATCTTTGTAGCACCAAGGTTTAGTTCAGTGCTTGGATCAGAGATGGATGCTCAATAAATCTGTGTTAAATGAACAAATTAATCGACCTTTTCCTGTTTGTGGTATTCAGTTAGGCTGTGGCTTCATTATCATAACAGTATGTGAAAACACATGTTATATATCAAAGAACATAGAGCAGCTTTTAGTGATACATATGGAGTTTGGATTTCTATTAAAGCAGTTTTAAATTCTGATAGCCATGAAAGTGTGAACAATACATTGTCTATAATGAGGATAAATGCAGCAAATGTTCTGTCAACACCATGACTGCTTTCCTTTGAAAAATACTCATTTGCTAAGCTGCGTTTTCTATCATTCATTCACTCATTCCTCATTTACCACATACCTCTTTCAAAAAGAATTTGCAGTGAAAATTTTTCATTTGTTTCATCAACCACATGTTCTATCCGCCCATGTGTCTTTAGTCTTCCTGTCTAGCGCAGGCAGTGACTACTACAGGGAAAACTATCCAACTCCACTCCACTGACCCATTTTAATTCTGTATTATTTCTTGAGTGTAGAAATTTCTTTCTATTATTCATTGAATCAGTCTCCTAACTAGAACTTTTTAAATCCAAAATATTAACATAGTATATTGTGCCCTAACCTTTTCCAAGGTATATTAGGCACTAGATAATAAAAATAAATTCTATATCCGAGTATATCAGATTACTAACCTTTATCTTCCTATTCGGAATGTCATTATCTTCCTATCAAAGTGAATCCCCATGGAAACAAGCCAGTTTTAAAATACAGAAAGTGCCACAAAATATGTCCCTGTGCTAACACTAAAAGATGCACCGAACGTGTTCCTTTGCTGTCCTTTATGAAGAACAGAACATCTGACTTTAGGGCTCACTCCTCAGAGAAGTCACTGTGAGCTGCAGGTGGACTCACCTGGCGAGTTCTGGGGAGAGGACACAGGGGAGCCACGTGGGGACTGACAGTAGCTGGGGTGGAGTAAGGCATGTGGAGGCACATAAGACATTATCTCTTCTTCAAATAGACTGGGGAAAAACAAGAAACAAAATGTGTACTTTAGCCAAGGAGGTGGGGAAAAGTCCTGTTTCCGCAATGAGTAAGGCAGTCGATCTCTCATTCCGACCCATTCCATCCGAGGTCCAGCCCACATCCCAAAGGGAGCGCTGTCCCTTTTCTCTGCTGGTGATTCTTGGGACAGACTGGCTGGCTGTTGCCGCTTCTGTGAAACCTGTGCTTACGCGTCTGTTTTCCTAGCAACTCTGGACAACATAATTCCTGTTTTGCCACTTTAATATGTGAGTTTTAGTTTACATGTTTATTTGAAATAGTACCTGGGTTTTTAAATTGGGGAATAAGATTCAAACACGACAGACATTTACTGAGGACCCATAATGTATACACAAAGTATGTTCTATATCCTCATTACCAGAAATAGACAGCCGAGTCTCAGACTTCAAACTTCAGATTTTAACGGAGAGTTAAAAGCAAAATAAAACAAAACGCCTCTTGAATAATTAGCTCCCTCGTTTGCTCTGGCTTTATAATGTTTTGTTTTGTTTTTAATGTGAGGGTTTTAATGTTAGGTTATTCAATCCAGTATTTTCTGTCACTAACAGTCTTCTAAAAGATAGTAAGCAGGTATCTGATATCTTAGAATCCTGTAATATCATAAATATTATGATAATAAAAAGTAATATTGATTGCACTAAGCTCAAATATACAAACACTTAAAATAGAATTAAAACAAAAATAAAAGAAATTTTTAATTAAGAGGTGAAAGTAAGTTTACTTCAAACTTGGCCAAATCTAGGAACCTGTTTTCATTCAGAAAAAGTGGCAACAGTTTAGTCTTGTAGAGATTTCATAAAAAGATTCCCAAAGGCTATAGCACTGGTTCTGAACTGAGGCAATTCTGCCTTTCCCCCACATTGCCTGAGGACGTCTGGCAATGTCTGAGGACATTTTTGGTTGTCATACTGGGAGAGGGGGTGTTTTTGGTGTCTAGTGGGTAGAGGCCAGGATGCTAATTAACATTCTGATACGCACAGAGTAGCTCCCTGCAACAAAGGCATACCCAACCCACAATGTCAGTACTTCTGAGGCTGAGAAACCCTCGGTTATAGCAATGCAGTAATAACTTGATAAGTCTTGCGTTCTTCATTCATATGCACATGTCTGCTAGATTGACCATTGCAGCAAAAGCATTTTTAGACATGTTATTTTTAAAAGTCATCTTTCTATTTTTAAACTATAGAAGTCAGAAGATCTGGAAACAGAAGCAGTAAGTAATCATATTTTTTAATATCTGTTAAGACCCAAAACAGTAATTTCTCTTTTTCAATAAATCAGTAGCCATTGGAATAAAGTGAATTTAAGATTAATTGCTAAGGAAAAAGTCCCATGTGATAGTTGGTACCACAAAGATCCAGAAACTTACAGCTAAATTAATTGTAGAATAGTAATTAGGACCCTCTCGTTAGACATCTACACCTGTATCCCAGTATTAATAAGTATTACCAATATTACTTTTACTTCAGACAAACACACATACATACTTATAGAACAGTAATACACATAAAAGTGTATACATAAACCTGCATGCGTGCAGGTATGTATATGAAGGGCCTTTTGTTCTTCTCTATCATGACTTTCACAGGTATCCTTCCTTCCACAGTTTTATATTTTGCAACATGTACATAAAGGTAAACAACATACAGTTTTGCCTAATGCATTGCTAAAAATTACAATAGCTATATGTACATAGCATTCTTGAACATTTTTTTTTGTTTAACATATATAAATATTTCCGATATCTATCTATGTTGATACATAAGAATATAGTTTAGGCCCTGGCTGGCTGGCTCAGTGGTAGACTGTCAGTGTCTGCAATTCCTGGGTTCGATTCCCAGCCAGGGCACACAGGAGAAGTGCCCATCTGCTTCTCCACCCTTCACCCTCTCCCTTTTCTTTCTCTCTCTCTTCCCTTCCTGCAGCTAAGGCTCCATTGAAGCAAAGTTGGCCCAGGCACTGAGGATGGCTCCATGGCCTCCACCTCAGATACTAGAATGGCTCCAGTTGCTATGGAGCAATGCCCCAGATGGGCCGAGTATCACCCCGTAGGGGGCTTGCCTACTGGATCCCAGTTGGGTGCATGTAGGAGTCTGTCTCTCTACTACCCCACTTCTCACTTCAGAAAAAATAAGAATATAGTTTACTGTTTTTATCTGCTATGATAAAAACAATATCATTTTATTTGTTCTGATCTCCTTTGACAAATACATATTTTCTCCCCACATTTGTGCTTTCATCAGTAATGAAGCAATAAACATCCTGTATATATCACCTTGTGTATATGTTAAAGTCTTAGTGTAAATATGGTATATATCTAAAATTAAAATTGCTCAGTCATAATCCAGATGCTTTTCAACTATATGGAACGTTGTCAAATTGTATTCTGAAGAGGTTCTAGAAATGGCAATTCCACAAAGTCCAGGCAATTTGAGGGTTCTTATTTCTCATTCGGTATTACCTATCAGGCTTTTTGATTTTTTAAAAATCTAATAGTGTGAAATAGCACCGATTATTTGAAATTGCATTTAATTGCCAGCATCTTTCCCTAAGTTTACTGGCTATTCCTGCTTCAGTATCTGTGGAATGCCTTCTTATCTTCTTTACCCATTTGTCTTTTCTCTTTTGGGTTTTCTTACTTTTAAGTTGATTTAAAGGCATTGTTTACATACTCATGTTGTCATTTTATGTGTTGTGAATACATTTTTCTGGTTTGTTACCTTTCTTTATGTCTTTACATGTGGTGTTTTTTATTATATAAATTTTAAAATTTGAATGTAGCCAAATTCATCAATAGTTTCCTATATAAACTCTAATAGAAGTACATTTTTATACGATTTGAGTTAGTGAAAGAATACATGGATTAGAATAATCAATAACAAATGCAATAAGGTCATTTCAGAATTCTTGCGTTTTATAATACCTATATTGGAAAATACCCTTACATAAGTTTTTTTTTAATTGAATACTTTCCTAGAGCTATATCATCTCTACAGTGGAGCTTATTTGTAATCAAATCAAGTCCTTTTGTACCAAGTATGATTTCTTTTATTAAAAAATAAACAAAGTATAAAAATAGGTACAAAAACAGTCTTCCCCTATGTTTGCAACAAATCCATTGCTTGAGTTTGTAGTCACCGATTCAAATGACTCAAGCTCTTAAGTGAAATAAAAAATAAAGTATTGAAGGTATCCCTAAAAGTTTCAATAATCACTAAATATTACTTATTAAGCATGCAAATGTAATACACTATGTCACTGTGTACAATTATTAATGAATACATTTCGTCATCCAAATGAAGTTAAGTCTAGAACTGAATAGCATCATTTCTATTATAATACATAATTATAGAACTATTATATATGTGAATTTCTCATGCTTTTTCAAAGGACCATTTACTTCAGAAAACATGCTTATTTCCCCAAATGGGAGAAAATATAGTCTTGTTCTTATATTTGTATAAATATGTATACATATATCAGGTTTGAAATACTTTTAAATTTCACCACATAACACATACAAACTCACACAAACTATGGTGTTTACCAAAGTACAAATGTTCTAAGCTGTATTGTAACTTAAAATATTTAGGGCCATACCATCTAAAGATTATTTAACTAAGGGAATATGAATTATAATTATGATTTCTGTTTTGCAATTATTTTTGTTTTATACTAATATCAAAGCAGAATTCATTAGTTTATATGAAAAACCCTAGATTTCTAGAATGAAGTGAAAGAATCATATCCTAGCCAGAGTTTTATAACAAAACTTACTGTTTATTACCAACCAAACTATGGCAGAAACATCATACTCCATATTAATTGACCAACTGCCTTCCTGGCCATCTTGTGTACTATGATATATCCTATTTCCAGATCCAGCTCAGTACACCATAGTCGAGGGTCACCCCCTAGACTGAAAGGAACCCCTTCTCCCATAGGTCTTATTCAGAATCAAGTGAAATGAAGTCTTTATGGAAAGTGAATACATATGTTTGAATTATGCTCCAAATAGCCAGTAAAGGAAAGTAATTTTTTGGCTTTAATTTTTAAAATATGGCAGCCAGCAAGTACACAGTTAGAAATGGTTAGGATTAAGATCATGATGAACAATGTGAATGAGATTGTTAGCACTTTAGGAGAAATAAAACATTGTCTGATATGGGTCAGCATGACTTTCCCTTTAATTCTGTAGAGGTTACAGTGGTGAGGTGTCCCAACCACTGGGTAGAGCAAAGCATTATTTTACTCTGGCATGCTGCATTTGAAAGATAATATTAAAAATGAAAAAGGCTTTTGAAAACTTGCTATTTTTCCTTCCAAACTACTCTAAAATTTAAAACCAAGGCTGATCTAAACATCAGTGAAGAAAATACAATTGGTTAATTTTATGAAGGGCTATAAAATGTGAGTACCACTGACCAAACTTCAACTTGATCTGATTTCTCAAACCTAAATTGTCAAAACCATAACATAAATAAATAGTATTAAATCAGCAAAAATGGACAAAGCACCATTTTGAGCAAAAAAATTGAAAGAAAAGATAAACATGACCTCGTCTACTCTGAAGGGGTGAGCTGTGTACACCCCTCTGTTCCGTTCTGTGAGAGGAGATGTGATCCGAAATAAGTGACCACTAAACCAGCACCCACGTTTTCAACACGAGTGTTCCATAGGTCTTCAAGAATAAAGGGGATCTTTTTTAGGCTACCAATATTGTCATATTCTTTTCAAAATGCTCCATAATATCTGATAACAGGAAACTTTCTAATTTAAGAACGGGTGTTACATACCTCAGCAACATCACAAGGTCTGCATCGCTTGAAAGACGCACCAATCCTGGGGTCCCTTCAGTTCGGATAAATTGGATCTTCTCCCTATTCAAGGAAAGAAACAGTTCACAATATATGTAGATTTTTGGGGACATAACTCAGTGCTTTTGGCATCATTGTTAAAATAATGGTCACAGCATTTTGGAGGTCCCTATTATGTGGCAACTATTGTGTGATATCCTAGCCATAAACATCCAAGACAGATATGGTCTTGCCTTCAAGAATAACCTCAGGAGCATCAGTACTCCCCAGTCCTAATGCTGGGAAAAGATTCTTTTATTGCCTTTGACTTTGCTGTTCAAGTTCTACTACAAGTAGTAGTTTCATTCAACCAGTAACACTCAGTTTCCATTGCGAGTTGTGGTTTGGATCTAAGGAACAGTCTCTAGATCACTCAGGTTGATTCCCTGTTATTCCAAACAGTGAGTGTCATTTAGGGACAGTCATTTATTTTCCTGAGGGTATACCTTTAAATTGTGTGTGATGAACACATTCTTACTTGGAAGTAGATAGTATCTATGCATTATATACTCAATATAAAAGCATGAGGCTCTTTCAAATAAGTGAAAATTTGAAACACTTTCAGTTACTATAGCCAGTGAAGGAGATAGTGTGTGTACCTGTGTAAATGTATATACACTTATACAAACACAGAAAACACAACGTCAGCTATTTCTACTATTATTTTATTATAGATATATGTGATAACACCAGTTATTTTTGTTTAATGAGTCATGTTACTATTCTCAATTCTTTTATATGCATATAATTTTAATAGAATTTTTCCTAGTTGCTTTCTGTGATTTACACCATACTACTTTAGAGCATACCATGTTATTTTTTATGAGATAAGGAAAAAAAATAAGAACATAAATTATGGCACTTTTGAAAGCATTACATTTGATAGGAACATAGGGGCCAATATAAGTGTGCAATTTTACTTTAAGTACTAATAACAATGTATTTGGATTCCTGCATTCTATAAAATAGCAGGTATTTATTTAAATATTTATTTAGATATAAGAATTTATTTAGCCTGAATAGGTAGCCTGAACAGGTGGTGGCACAGAGGATAGAGCGTATACCTGGGATGCTGAGGACCCAGGTTTGAAACCCCAAGGTCGCTGGATTGAGCACAGGCTCACCAGCTTGAGCACGGGATTGCTGGCTTGAGCATGGAGTCATAGACATGACCCCATGATTGCTGGATTGAGCCCAAAGGTCGCTGGCTTGAAGCTCAAGGTCACTGGATTGAGCAAGAGGTAATTGGCTTAGCTGAAACCCCCTGGTCAAGGCATGCATGAGAAAGCAATCAATGAACAACTAAGGTGCTGCAACTATGAGCTGAAGCTTCTCATTTCTCACCCGCCGGTCTGTCCTCTCTTTCGCTAATAATAATAATAATAATAATAATAATAATAATAATAATATTAAACTTAGATTTAGTTCTTATCTACAGAACATTTTGTTTTTTTGTTTACTATTTTCATAAAGTTTCACTGTATTTTATATATACAAATTTAAAATTTTCTTCTTGATTACTTATAGGCTTGAAAGCAATGAGGTGGAAGGCAAGGTTTAATTGTTGAGATAAAAAATTCTTTAATGCACAGAAAAGTGAATTGACTTTCTCTCAACTATACAGCTTGCTAAAAGTAATAAACAGAGTTCAATTCTTAGCTTCTCCTGGCTAGGACCATGTTATATAATATGTTAGAAAACTAATCCTTAGTACTGCCAGTTCTTTTTTTTTCAGTCCTTTATTGCCATATATATATATATATATATATATATATATATATATATATATATGGCAATATACACACACACACACACACACACACACACACACACATATATATAATGACTGGCAGCCATGTATGTAAAGAAAGGCCAGCCTCTCTGCTTAAAGTTATTTCAGTTTGAAGGCTAGAACCAATCAGAACACTTCCTCTCAAGTTTTAAAATCACATGTCTGAAGTACAGGATGAAAAAACCAAGGCCCATTACCTGGTGAATGATTTTTTGATAGGAGATATAATAGTTAGTTTAAAAGGGTAAAGGGGGACAAATACAGTGTGTCCGTAAAGTCATGGTGCACTTTTGACCGGTCACAGGAAAGCAACAAAAGACGATAGAAATGTGAAATCTGCACCAAATAAAAGGAAAACCCTCCCAGTTTCTGTAGGATGATGTGGCAGCATGTGCGCATGCGCAGATGATGATGTAACACCGTATATACAGTGGAGCAGCCCACGGCCATGCCAGTCGAGATATGGACAGTACAGAGGAAACTTCAGTGTGTTCTGTGGCTCGCTAAATTTGAATCCGTGACCAAAGTGCAACATGAATATCGGCGTGTTTATAATGAAGCACCACCACATAGGAATAACATTACTCGGTGGGATAAGCAGTTGAAGGAAACCGGCAGTTTGGTGGAGAAACCCCGTTCTGGTAGGCCATCAGTCAGTGACGAGTCTGTAGAGGCTATATGGGATAGCTACCTAAGGAGCCCTAAAAAAATCTGTGTGTGAGCCCACATCGAACTGCACTGAATAGGTATGAAACTGGGAGAGGTTTCCTTTTATTTGGTGCAGATTTCACATTTCTATCGTTTTTGTTGCTTTCCTGTGACCGGTCAAAAATGCACCATGACTTTACGAACACACTGTATATGGTGATGGAAAATGACTTGACTTTGGATGATGGGCTGACAATGCAATCAATATAGTTCAAATGCTATAGAGCTGTTCACCTGAAACCTACGTACTCTTATTGATCAATATCACCCCATTAAATTTAATTTCTAAATAAAAAAAAAACTAAATAAATAAAGAGCTAACTAGGCCCTGGCTCAGTGGGAGAGCATCGGCCCAGCATGTGGATGTCCTGGGTTTGATTCCTAGTCAGGGCACACAGGAGAAGTGACCATCTGCTTCTCCACTCTTCCCTCTCTCTTTTTTCTCTCTCTCTCTCTCTCCCCCCTCCCACAGCCATGGCTCAATTGGCTAGAGCAAGTTGGCCAGGGTCACTGAGGATGGCTCTGGTGGCCTCTACCTCAGGTGCTAAAAGTATCTCAGTTGCCAAGCAACGGAGAAACACTCCAGACGGGCAGAGCATCACCCCACAGGCACATGCAGGAATATATCTCTCTGCCTCCCCTGCTCTCCCTTAATTAAAAAAAAAAAAAAAAAGATAAAACTTAAAGAAAAGTTATCTTGGAAAAAAAATAAACAATAACCTAAAGAAGTACTCCTCTAAGGGTCAGTAACATATTTTGATCTTGAAGGATCAAAATCTACCTTCAACAAATACACAGTTTATCTCCTTAGTCATCACAATGAATCAAGCAAACAGATCAAAACCAGAAAATAAACAAGTTGAGCACTCTCCTCCACTTCTCTGACTAGAGTTACACAGAGCGGGTGGAGTAATCACAGAGATCTCATGCTCTGGACTGTGGCTAGTATGTTTCCTGTGAATAAGGAAGAGATCAGAGCTTCCTGAGTCACAGGGATGACAGGGTGAGGAACGCAAAGGGAGAGACACCAAAGGAAATATGCCAGTTGGGAAAATTTTCATCATTTTCCAGATATTAACTATTAAGCCGTGAAGGTAATTGGTCTGATTCTTTAGCCAAAAACATACCAGAAGCAGGCTGAGACTAGTTTTCTACCAGGCCAGCTAATTTATCACAATAACAAGTAATGGGTCATATGCCTCCAAGACCAAGACACACTGGAGCATGTCATCTGAGGTACCTCATACCACTAAGGACTTTCTTACACTAATAGTCATTCATTCTTTCAGCCCAGATTTTCTGAAGGCCTACTATCTGAAAGGCACAGTATCACATACTAGGAATCCAATAGATGGTAAGACACACAGTTTCTCAAAGACTTCAGGGCACAGTGGAAGAGAAACACTCAATCGGCAATCCTAGTACAACATGAAAATATTTAAATAGTTACTTCACCGAACTGAAATCTTTTTAGGCCTTATACTCACTCCTAACAAGTCCTTTCTAAAGTCTTTTAATGTAGAAACAAAGGTGGCATTGGTCCAGAGAAGAGCTCAAGGCTGAGTATGAGACAGAAGTGAGCAGACATACTCAGAAATGTCACCAATCTTTTCTGAGAAATGAAAAAAAAAAAAGGGAACTACTTCTTTGTTATCAGATCAGGATTTCTTAAACTGGTGTCCTTCTCCACTAGAAATCTACAGACAAAATCTTGAGTTCTGAGAGAATTCAAAAATTTTGTTTTCACTTTGATGATCAAAATGCTAATACAGAGGTAAGCATATTTTAGATAATCTGGAAGACATTTATGACTGAACATTGCCACTTGACTTTGGCTCTCTTGTTTGCATTTACAAGGAGTTGGTGCCAAGTGATCAGAGATAAACTTCAAAGTGTCAGTGCCAGGCCCTGTTTGGGCAGGGCCTTAATGCTATCTAAATATGGGAGCAATAATCCTTGTCTGCTGCTTACTCACAATTCTTTTACCAATTAAAACACAAAACTTTTCTTTGGTAGTATTAATTTGCATAATGACAATGCCTGAAGTAAGACTAAGTAAATAATATCTAAGTTGCCACAGGCTAAAGAGAAAGCAAAATAAATGGGTTTGAAAAGTAAATTAAGCATTTATACTAAACACACCATAAAAGATATCATGATCCATTCTAAGAACAAAAGTTTTACAACAGTTTACAAATAGAAAAGTGGCATACAAGCATCACAGGGTACATGTAATGACATATTTTCTCTTCTGCACTGTATTTAGGGGTACACTACTGAATGAATTGGCTCATCAAAACAGTGAATCAGTAGACAAAAATAAGGTATTTGTTAAGAAGGAAAAATGACCACGATAATGCCACCAAAGCATGTGAGGAACTATTAGATAACAAAATAAAAAAAAGTCAAAGACAACTAAAACAAAAAGCACAAATGTATCTTTCCACTGACAATGGTTTCTATTTAGGTGATCAGGCCTCCGAGAAACAAAATCTTCTCACATTAATATAATTAATTCAAATGTTATTGACTTTAAGTACTTACTTAATTTATACGTCTTTTGGTTATATGGTTTATAAAAACTGTAAGGATAAAAAGTTTATTTATATTTGCACACATTTATATTTCATTAAAATAAAAGTGGTTAATGTCAACACTGGATCTACAATATTTCTTTTCCTTTTAGAATTGGAAATAACAGATCTGTCTCCTAACAAATTTCCATGAGTTCTCTCAGTATCTAAAATAAACATAACAAGTTTGAGAAATACTGTTAGAGATATACATGACTTTTATTAGGGGGGCATTTGAAAGTTATATTAATATATTGATCCAATTTTATTTTATAAAGTTACTGAGTTAGAAGGATCCTGTGGCAGTCCTCTAATTTCTTTCTTCACTGCCTGCACCTTATGAAAAAATCCTATCCAACTGTAATGGCTTATAATGAGGGTTAAGGTTACATTCAAATATCATTTTATCATTTGAACCTCTCTGCATGGATATGCTTCTCTCTGTGTGCCCTGTGGAGTACATTCCAGCACTTCCTCCATCCTACTTTCTTACAGGGTCACTCAGTAACAACTTAAGTTCCTACTGAAACATGAGTTTCTTGAGGGCAAAGCCCTTCCTTCCTCCTTTACCTTTCTGTTCCCCAAGTACCTACCACTATTTCGTGCACACAGGCATGCTCAGTAGAATATAAACCAGGCACAAGATCAGTTTAAAGCCAAAGTAATAGATCTGACTCAGCAATTTTCCCTGAGTCCACTCAGTGTTTGAAAGAAACTATCCTGCTATCATTTTTTGCTGTGGCAGATAAAAAGGAAAATCAGAAAGTTGACATCAGATTATTAACTAAAATAGAATCCACTGAAGAAAGTGAAAAAACTGGGAAAGATGCAATCTCTTAAAAAGAAAACTCAAGAAGTTGTAAGAAGCTAAACTGTACAGTAACAATCTCAGGAAAAAGTCACTGGCTATTACTGTCTCTCAGATGCCCGTAATATTTAGACTTTAAAACCACTTCCTCCAGCACATAGAATCACCCCAGAATATAAACCCTAAAAGATCATTTGAGGACAATAAACATAGTCTCAAGACCAGAATTCCCACAGAAAAAAACTCTCATCAAAACCAACCAACATTTTGTTGAAGTTAAAGAAGGGCACGTGATCAAAAACAATCAGAAGCAGCAATGCTTCTAAAACCACAAAACTCTGAACTGCAGACTGTGCACGTACATGGTTCCTGTAGACACAGTTCAGCAACTGTTAAAAAATACATTTGTTTTTAAAAACTCCCTGAAGGCAATTTTAGGGAAACCTTTATGGCTACTCTAATGGTGTAATGTCAAGAAAGGAAAATTGGTACTCATCATTTATCTACACTCTTAATTGCAGTCACAGGGTGTGTCTGACTTGAAGGATAGAGCCAAGCAGAAAAAGGATCAAGTTCTTTCTACTTCCATTATATAGGTTAGATTTGGAAATATTGGCCCATTGTGGTCACAGGATACTTATAGACCCAGAGAAGTGACATTAAGTAGCCATAAGTTTTAGAGTAAAAATTTGTTGTAAATGGATATAAATCAGTTCTTTGATAAGAATTTAAAGAGTTACTTAGAACTATCAGACAGGGAAACTAAGAGAACAATTTCATTTACAATTGCATTTTTAAAATACCTAGAAATACATGTTACCAAGGAGGAAAAGACCTGTGCTTGGAAAATAAACAGAAATTACAGAAAGAAATTGAAGATACAAACAAATGGAAGCAAACAATATGCTCATGGATAGGAAGAATTAACATCATTAAAATGTTCATATTACCCCAAGTAATCTATACAGTCAGTGCAATCCCTGTCAAAACACCAATGGCATTTTTCATAGATTTAGAACAAATAATCCAAAAAGGTATATGAAACCACAAAAGACCCTGAATGGCCACAGCAATCTTGAGAAAGTAGAACAAAGTTGGAAGTATCATGTTACCTGATATCAAACTATACTACAAGGCCATAGTAAACAAAACAGAATGGCACTGGCACAAAAACAGACACATAAATCATTGGAATACAATAGAGTCCAGAAATAAATCCACACCTATATGGTCAATTACTGTATGACAAAAGAAGCAAGAACATACAATGGGGTAAAGATGGTCTATTCCATAAGTGATGTTGGAGAAATTGGACAGATACATGCAAAAAGAAAAAGAAAACTAGACTACCTTCTTACAACATGCACAAGAATAATTTCAAAATGGACTAAAGACTTAAATGTAAGACCTGAAATGATAAAAATCCTAGAAGAAAACATAAGACAGTAAATCCTCTGACATTTATCTAAGCAATATATTTTCTAATATATCTCCTTGGGCAAGGGAAACAAACAAAAAAATAAATAAACAAATGGGACCTCATCAAACAAAACGTTTTGGCCCAGCAAAGGAAATGGTCAACAAAATGAAAAGACAACTCACTGAACTGGAGAACATATTTGTCAATGATACACCTGATAATGGGTTAAGATCCAAAATTTATAAAAAACTCAGACAACTCAACATCAAAGAAACCCGAACAATCCAATTAAAAAATGGGCAGATGAACTCAATAGACACTTCTCCAAAGAGGACATACAAATAGCCAATAGACATATGAAAAGATGCTCAGTGTTGGGAATCATCAGAAAAATGCAAATTAAAACAACAATGAGATATCACCTCACAGCTGTCAGAATGGCTGTCATCAATAAATCAACAAACAACAAGTGTTGGTGAGGATGTGGAGAAAAGGGAACCCTCCTGTACTGTTTTCCTGGGAATGCAGAACTGTGCAGTCACTAGAAAAAACAGTATAAAGGATCCTCAAAAAATTAAATTTGGATCTGCCTTATAACCCAGTGATTCCACTTTTGGGTATATATCCAGAGAAACCCAAAACACTACTGAAATAATATATGCACACCTGTGTTCACTGCAACGTTATTTATTATAGTCAAGCTATGGAAACAACCCAACTGTCCATCAATAGATGAGTGGATAAAGAAGAGGTGGTACATATAAACAGTGGAATATTACTAGGCCATAAAAAATGAAATCTTACCATTTGTGACATCATGGATGGACTGAAAGGGTATTATTATACTAAGTGAAGTACGTACCGTAAATCAGTCAGAGAAAGACAAATACTATATATTTTTATTTATATATGGAATCTAAAGAACAAAATCACTAACTGTCAAAATAAAAATAGACTCACAGATACGGAGAGCAGACCGATGGTCTCCAGAGGGGAAGGAGGCTGGGGGCATAGGTGAAGACACTGACAGGATTAAGAGGTAAGATGGCTAGTTACAGCATAGTCACAAGATAAGTGTGGCATAGGTAATACAGTCAATAACATCCTAATAACTATGTAGTGTGGCAGGTGGGTGCCTGAAATTTCTGGGGGAACTCTTGTAAAGTATATGTCTATACTAAGCTGTATACCTGAAACTATACAAAATAAAATTTAATGTCAACTATAATTAAAAATAAAATTTTTTAAAAGTTACTTAACGCCTTGCTTGTTTCCTCAATTTGAAATAAGCATAGTTATAGCACCTGCCTCAAAGGGCTGTCAAAAGGATTAAATTAATGAATGCAAATAAAATAGGTAGCATGCAACCTATTTCATGGCTATTGTGTATATTATTAGATAGGCCTCATAATTATTTATTCCTTTTTCAATAAACGGTATGGTTTACTGAAAACAGAATGAAATTAGATACCGTGTATCTGACTCCTTTTTCTGTTTCTGGCAAGTTGTTTTAATCATGCTGTTGGTTTTAGTTAATTCCTACAAATATCTTATTGAGTACTTTAATAAAATACAGTAGACAAGATACTGGCCTCTTTATAAAACTGAAATAATGGTGTATCAAAGAGACCATGCATGTGAAGGCTTTACATTTCTCATAATTCAGTAGAAAGTGAGAAACTTTATTCTCAGTAAAGAAAAGCCATTTTGCACTCTAAAAAAGAGTTTAGCTATTACACACAAAAGAATCTGGTTATAAGACACTTTACCTTAGGCTTCTATTGTAAGAGCTTAAACCCCATGTCCTTCATTATTCTGAGGAACTACTACTATCTAGGATATATTAGAATGTATAATTAGAGAATTTAATTTTCTTATAAATCGTACTTCTTTACTGTGAGTTTGATAGCAGGTGCTTTTTAACCTTTCAGTTAAAACAATTCAGGAATTGAAACTTTTTTTATCTACCTGTAGCCTTATTTCAAATAACTATACATATTTAAAAACAAACAAGTGAGCCTCACCAGGTGGTGGCACAGTGGATAGAGAATCGAATAGGGACACAGAGGACCCAGGTTTGAAACCCCAAGGTGGCTGGCTTGAGCATGGGCTCATCTGGCTTGAGTGCGGGCTTACCAGCTTGGGCACGGGGTCACTGGCTTGAGCATGGGATTATAGACATGACCCCATGGTCGCTAGCTTGAGACCAAAGGTCACTGGCTTGAAGCCCAAGGTCACTGGCTTGAAGTCCAAGGTTGCTGGTTTGAGCAAGAGGTCACTCGCTCTGCTGTAGCCCCCCTGGGTCAAGGCACATATGAGAAAGCAATCATTGAACAACTAAGGTGCCACAATGAAGAATTGATGCTTCTCATCTCTCCCCTTCCTGTCTGTCCCTAGCTGTCCCCCTCTCTCTCTGTCTCTGTCAAAAACAAACAAATAAGAATTGGTTAATGTGAAGCAATTAGAATGGACAAGCCAGTAAGAAGCATGAAATGAAAGAGATGAGGTTATGATAGTATTTTCTAAACAGTGATATAAAATGTCAAGGCAAGGGAAGAAAACCTCAAAGTACCAATTTTTTGGAAAGCAGTACTATAAAAACTAGTGGTTTCCAACATCTTGGCAATCATTATTTAGAAGATTTAGAAAAAAGAAGTCCACCTACAACAGAAACAAAAATATAAAATACTTTGAAAAACCTAGACAAGAAACATTGAGTTCTTAAACAGGAAAATGTTACTGTAAGAAACAAAAGGGTTCAATACATAGAAAAGTGTTATAGAAGAAAAAATAGAAAACTAAAATTAAATATATAAATTGTATCCAAAGTAAAAATAAAAAACAATCCCATGAAAATCCCAATGTATTTTAAAAGCTGAGAACATCATCTCAATATTCAAAATAATGCTGTCCAGCCATAATGGTGGCATAGGTAGGTGCGGTACTTGCATCCTCCCACAACCACATCAAAGGTCAACTAGATTACAGGACAATCATCAACTGCCTGAGGTATAGCTGAGTGGAAGTTCTACAGCTGAGGATATGGACAGGCAGCCACATCAAGGCTGACAAAGACCAGGCTGGTCTCACAATCATGTGCAGGGGATAAAAATGGGGAGGGATACCTTGGCTGCAGAGGTCCCCCCTGAGGAATGAGGGATCCCAGCCCCACCCTTTACCCCAGCCCAGGGTTCCAATGCCAGGAAGAGAAGTTCCCATAACTCTGGCTATAAAAACCAGTGGGGATTGTGGCGGAGAGAAATGGGGGGCCGCTAAAGTTCCAGGTAGTTCCTCTTGGAGGGCCCGTGCACAGACTTACTCAGACTCAAATGCTCTGAACTCCAATGCTGGGAAACAGGTACATAGAAGAAGGAACTGAAGTGTCTGGCACCAGAGCAAGAGCTAGAGGGGCAGCTTTCCCCCAAATGGAATTGCAAGCAGAGAACATTGCTCCTTTTCTGAGCTCTTCCCCCACAAGGTCAGCAGGCAGCCGCCATATCGGAAACTTCATCAACCTGGCTCACACTGCTTGCCTCACCCTGCTGATTTCCTGAGACCCTCCCTGCCTCACCAACTTCTGGGCTCACCCAAGCTGTTTCCAGTGGCTTTTATATATGAATGGCCTATCTGGGCTCATGTTTCAGACTTTCCTAAAATCTCTCAAACAAGCAGCATCTGTCCTCAGTGTACCCTGTGCCTTTTGCTAAGTGGCCCCAGGCCCAACATTAGCAGAAACTGGTCTTGGTTCTCAGCTTGACCTTTCCTAGGTACCTCCAAGCCCAGCACAAGTAGCAGCCATCTGCAGATTGCTTTGTAACTCATGCTGGGTGGGCCCAGGCAGAACACAGGCAGTAGCTGATCTTGGCCTTAACTTCCTGAGAGAACCTAGAGCCAGTGCTCCCGGTGGACAGCTTCAGACCGTGTTGAAATACCACCCAACCACCGCCATAACTGACACACTCAAGAGGCGGACTGAGTGGGCACCAGAGCCCTGCTGAAGTAAGTCCTGTTTTGGGGGTGGGCCCCCGCACAGATGATTCTCTATGGTGGTTGCAGACAGTCCTTGCAGCTGATCAGCCTGGGAGTAAATTCCTCCCATTGATGTGCCAACAGCAATCAAACCTCAACTCCAACAGAAGCCCACCTGGGGACGGGTGGGGGTGCTTGAATGACTGAGGAGACTGTGCCACTGGACCCTGCCGAACTTCTCTACCCAGCCTGGATATGCAGCAGCTCTACCTAATACACAAAAGCAAACACAGGGAGGCTGCCAAAATAAGACAAAGAAACAATGTCCCAAATGAAAGAGCAGAATAAAACTCTAGAAAAAGCACTAAACAAAATGGAGACAAGCAATTTACTAGATACAGAGTTCAAAACACTGATTATTATTAGATCAAGGAATTTAAGAGAAGTGTAGATGAACTCAGAACTTCAATGGCCTAAGAAAGAACATGGGAAGCATAAAAAAAGAAGCAGGCAGAAATGAATAATATAATATCTGGAATGAGTGAAATAAATCAGAAAAGGCTAAGAACTATATGATTTAAATCAGATGTGAGATATAAAACTGAGATTTATGGACATGGACAAAAGTGAAGTGGTGAGGGGAGTCAAGGGGCCACACAGTGGTGATGAAAAGTGACTTGACTTTGGGTAATGGGCACACAACACAAATGTAAACAGTTCACCTGCTGTGGAGATGCAGATCTGGAACCGATGTGTCCTGAGGACCAACGTCACCCTACGAAGTTTAATTCCTAAATTTAACAAATGTTTACATAAAAAATAAAAAAGAATAATTTACAGGAAATCAACAGAAGAGCAGATGAAGCTGAGAATCCAAACAGTGATTTGAAATATAAGGAAGCAAAACTACCCAATTAGAACAGCAAAAAGGAAAAAAGAATCCGAAAAATAAGAATAGTGTAAGGAGCCTCTGGGGCAACTTCAAGCATACCAACATTCACATCATGGGGGTGCCATAAAGTGAGACAGCAAGAAATGGAAAACTTCTTTAACCTGGTTAAGAAAATAGACACACAAGTCCAGGAAGTGCCGAGTCCCAAACAAGATGAACCCAAAGAGACGCACACCAAGACACATCATAATTAAAATGCAAAAGGTTAAAAACAAAGAGGGGATCTTAAAAGCAGCAAGAGAAAAGCAGTTAGGTGCCTAAAAGGAAGCTCCCATAAGACTGTCAGCTGATTTTCAACAGAAACTCTGTAGGCCAGAAGAAATTGACAAGAAATATTCAAAACGATGAAAAGTAAAGACGTACAACCAAGATTACTCTACCCAACAATTCTATCATTTAGAATTGAAGGTCATATAAAGAGCTTCACAGACAGGAAAAAGCTAAAGGAGTTCATCACCACCAAACCAGTATTACATGAGGGTGAAGAAGAAGAAAAGATGAAAGAAGAAGAAGAAGAAGGAGAACAGGAAGAAGATAAGATTAAAAAAATGTCAACAATAAAATAGCAATAAATACACATCTATCAACAAATGAATCTGGAAAACAAAATAATTGAACAAGCAGAACAGCAACAGACTCACAGGTGCAGACAACACTTTGATGATTGCCAGATGGGCGGAGATTTGGAGGGCTGGGTAAAAAACTTGAAAGGATAAAAAGTACAAATTGGTAGTAGCAGAACAGTCACAGGGATGTAAAGTACAGCATAGGGAATATAGTCAATAATATTATAATAACTATGTATAGTGCCAAATGGGTATGAGATTTATTGGATGATCACTTGGTAAGCTATATGATGTTTAATCACTGGGGAATACACCTGAAACTAATATAATATAGTATGTTAACTGTAATTGAAAGATAAAAAGAATGATTTTAAAAAAAGAGCTGTAACAAATAATAAAAATAATGCTATATGCCGTAGAAATTTAGCCAGGTTTTCAAAATAAATTGTTATGCTATCATTTCCTGAGATCTAAAGTGATATATAAATTGTTGTATTAAAAAGATGAATTCTGTATCTTTATATATGTGATTTTTGCATAATAGAAGTATAATTATTTAATCTTTGGATAAATAGTTATATAAATATGGACATTAAGTGCCTATTAGATTAATTGGCTTACCAAATTTTCTCAAATACCCACTTTATGCAACATAAAATGTGAGGTCCTATGAGGATTAAAAAGGTGAATAAGATGTTGACCATGACTTCATGTATCTCGCACTTGATTTGGAATATAAATATATAAGAATTAATATGGTAGAAAAATACAGGATATTTTTAAACATTTTAAACATTGATGGTACTATTATGCCTTTTCTATTATAAATTGTAAAAGTCGGACACATAAGGCACCGGATTTTTAATACAATGACACCCTTATGGGTCTGCAAGAATGTCTGCAGTAAAATGTGTCCCAAGGAACTCATAGTGATAACTTATTCAATGGAATGTATTAATAGTATCCATTTGTATGTAGGACAATGTGTATGAAACATGGAAATTTCAAGTTTAGCTTAGTTAATTTTTCTGAAAACAGTTTCCATGACTATTTAAATCTACTGAGAGGAGAAAAAAAAATATATATATATATATACTGCTCACAAACTAATTTTTTGTGAATATTTTATCACTTCGTATTTATTTTGAAATATCCCCTAATTTTTGTGAGCAGTATACATTATTAAATAGAAAGCATGCATAGATTGTTTGCTTTGTGAGAAATGCTTCTGTTTCACTAATAACTTCTTAATTTATCTAAGGATATATGTTAAAAAGCATATTTCACAAGAAACTATTTTGTGCTATCACAAATAATGCATTTTGGATAGCTTATTACTCTTTTGGGTTTGGGGAAAGCATAAGGCTCGATTTAACACATATTTTTCTTTGGGCCATACAGAGTCCATTCTGATAAGCTCCTGTAGAAAGATGACATTTCACTGAACTATTTTCTTGATAAATGCAACAGAATACTGGCAAAAATCAACAGTGGAACAGACCTTCCTAAAATAAGGTTATTCTTCATGCTACAAAATGGCTTGCAAACCCTGACTAAACTATCTGACAAGAAAATACAATGCATTGGAGAAATGTTCAGTGGATAAACATATTTATAAATTGGGAAATCTTTCAGTTATATCAGAGAACTATATTTACAGGTAAATGATTTATCAAATACTTAGGTATGATACTTAAAAGAATCTAGAATAATTTTGGCTATGAGTGTTCTTCTAATGTTTCTTTCTTTTTTTTAATCTTAAGTAATTGTCCAGTTAAATGAGATTCCATGCATGGAAAATGTGAAAACTAGACATATACATGATACTATTAAGACTATACTTTCAGGGATCATTTCTATAGTTTGTTACATGATACTACTGAATAGATATATACATGATATATATATATGTATATATACATATACATATACATGTGTGTGTGTCTATAATGTCAAGAGTCTATTTACAACTCTAAATTAGAATATCCATTCAAAAAAATGAGTAGCAATTATTCCTTTTGCAGAAGCCATAGAATAGATTAGAGGTTCTAAGAATCTGTAGTCCTTATGGAAGAAAGTATGGTGGTTCCTCAAAAAACTGAAAATAGAACTACCTTATGACCCAGCAATCCCTCTACTGGGTATATACCCCAAAAACTCAGAAACATTGATACATAAAGACACATGTAGCCCCATGTTCATTGCAGCATTGTTCACAGTGGCCAAAACATGGAAACAACCAAAAAGCCCTTCAATAGAAGACTGGATAAAGAAGATGTGGCACATATACACTATGGAATACTACTCAGCCATAAGAAATGATGACATTGGATCATTTACAACAAAATGGTGGGATCTTGATAACATTATATGGAGTGAAATTAGTAAATCAGAAAAAAACAAGAACTACATGATTCTATACATTCGTGGGACATAAAAACGAGACTAAGAGACATGGGCAAGAATGTGGTGGTTACCGGGGGTGGGGGGGAGGGGGGATGCGGGAGGGAAGGAGGAGAGGGGGAGGGGCACAAAGAAAACTAGATAAAAGGTGACGGAGGACAATCTGACTTTGGGTGATGGGTATGCAACGTAAGTGAATGACAAGATAATCTGGACATGTTTTCTTTGAATATATGTACCCTGATTTATTGATGTCACCCCATTAACATTAATAAAAATTTATATATATATAAAAAAAAGGAGCTGTAGTCCTTACAGTTCTATGGAGCAAAATTCCAAACTTCTCATTAGATTGTTGCCTACAAAGTTGTTTTAATGTACTTTTGGATGGCTTCTGAAATGTTATCTCAATGACATTGCCATGATGTCCTTTGATCCTCAGTAACTTCTGCTGAACCTTGAGGCAGAAGGCTCAGTCCTTTGTATAGGCATAGGACAGTCAAGGCTGGTTTCAACATATACATATAAAAGATTTTAGAGCAGAGCTTTTTGTAGGAAACAGCATGAGTACAATCCTAGAAAACCTTGCTATACAAAAGATAATAATGGAACTCAAGAGACTCTTTCTGTATTTTAACTACATCTACAGAATCATATGGTTACGATTAAATATATGATCAACTTCAGGGATAGTAGTTTTGAGAATCAGTGTAAATTTACAGACAAATTTCTTTAAACTGAATCTTTGTGATGCACTAAGGAACAACAGACTACTAATGTAACATTAATTTAAATTTGTTGTATGCTTGCTATTTATATAGTATCAAATGCTTTAAATAAATTATCTCCTTTAATCTTCAAAATGACCCTGAAATTTAGAAATCCCTACTTCTATTTTACAGATGAGGAAACTATAACTAGAAGGGGTTAAATGCTTCATTCAAAGTCACTTGGCATATAAATGGCTGAGCCAGAATTCAAACTAGGTCAGCCTGACCCCAAACAGGAACTCTTAGGATCTATATTCTACTATTTCCTCAGAGCCACTAAGAATGAGCTCCTGGAGGGAAGGAGGGAGTGTGTTGTGGGGAGGGGGGCAAGGGTGAAGGGGATGCATTGGGGGGGACACTAGAATCTATGTAAACACAATAAATTTAAATTTTTTTAAAAAGGAAAAGAAAAAAATTAGCTCCAACTTTCAATCAGGTGGTTTAAAAGATTAAACAATTAGTTCTAACCCAGATTTTCCGTTATCTAAATTTGGTAAAACAAAGATCAGAAGTTTGTCAGGTTGATTCCAGACATCTGCATGAGCAATAAACAAATTAAGGGAAGAGTGTAAGAGAGAGCTAAGCAGGTCTTAACAGGAAAATGCATAAGGATCAGCGGAAGTAAATTTGGGCTATTTTGACCAAGCAGATCAGATGTTAGCTGAGAATTATACTTCCAGTGCAATAGTAAATGTAGAAAAATTAATTTGCTAGAAAACTGGACAAGAAACAGGTTAGAAATTTTGAACATTTGAGTTTGTTTTATGAAAGCCAGCTTTTGGAGACTTTAATCTTTTTTATTACATAAAATTCTGTGTTGTTTGAGAATTTCACAACAGCATGTGTTATTTTTAAAATGGAAAAAAATTGCCTGACCAGGTGGTGGCGCAGTGGATAGAGTGTTGGACTGGGATGTGGAAGATCCAGGTTCGAGACTCCGATGTCGCCAGCTTCAGCGTGGGCTCATCTGGTCTGAGCAAGGCTCTCCAGTTTGAGCCCAAGGTCGCTGGCTCAAGCAAGGGGTCACTCGGTCTGCTGTAGCCCCCCCCCCCCCCCCATCAAGGCACATATGAGAAAGCAATCAATGAACAACTAAGGAGCCGCAATAAAGAATTGATGTTTCTCATCTCTCTCCCTTCCTGTCTGTCTGTCCCTATCTGTCCCACTCTCTGACTCTGTCTCTGCCACACACACACACAAAAAAAGGAAAAAATTAAGACCATACTTGAGCAATAACAAAATTCCAGGGCTTTTAAAATAGGGTGATGTGAAGAAAGAGAAGGTGATAGCCTATGTTTGCTAAACCCTGAGATGTGTATCCATTGGTCCGCTGTGGGTCACAATTTCTTGATTTCCAAGTTACTACATATTTTACAGACAGAGTGGCTCAATTTACCAAAATGTAAAAAAAAAAAAAAATCAAGAGATCACATCCTTGTGACACCGGCACTTATTTAGGAAGCACTAGAGGAGGAATCACCCTGGAGCCCAAAATACTTTACCATGGCTGCCTGGGAAAAGCTAGACCAGCAGGAAGCAGATTTAGTGGCTGTACCTAATAATCACACAAGAGGTGACATTCTCAACACTTAATTCAGTATTATGACACCTAGATCCTTGTGCTGTACAAATACCAATACCAAAAAGTTTATTAAATTTCTACAATGTCACCCTGTTAATGTTATTATCTAAATAAAAAAAAAAATCTACTCATTGCATTCACCTACAAAATACGGTGTAAAACGTTGTGTTTTCTTACTATTCCATGAATGAATATGTTTGTCTCCAGATAAAATATTAGAACATTTTATTTCGGTTTTTATATTAATGTCACAGCATACAAAAAACATCTTAGTATAATTACTGTCTTTCAGTCTTTCAATGTGAATGAGGAGTAAGAGCTAGGAATCCAGGGAGGATGGTACCCATTTGACGGAGGTGGTACTGACTTCTGAACGTTGATTTTTCTAAGGAAATAAAGCTCTTTCGAGATTAAAAAGAGAAAGAGAGAGAGAGAGAGAGAGAGAGAGAGAGAGAACAACTTCCTAGCATTCACCTTTGCATAAGAGATAAAGGTAGAGGGAGCAGTGATTTAAATACAGCAGGTGAAAGCAAAAGCCATAGCACTCCAGTGCGAGCCACAGCCATTCGGCAGGAAAGGATAAACCAGCAGTCACAGGAAGAGGAGCTACATACGGATACAAACCAGATGAACTGCTTGTATCTTCCGGTTTAGGAGGAATCATAAGCAAAACAGAAAAAATACAGAGGTGTATCGATTTGAATTTCCCAAGGGCTGACAGACACTTTTCCTCATTATATTATGGAGAAAACAAAGAGGAAGGCTATTTCCTTCAAGTGGTTGTGCCACAAATGAGGAAGAATGCACACAGAACTATGCTGGGACTGGGAGCCCTGGCTCAGGTTATGGATACAAGGTTCACAGTTACCTCTGACACACAATTACTACTGCATGCACGAATCTCTTATCAAAAATATCACTGAAACACAAGATTACAGAACCCTGGCTGGCTCCCCACACTTGCGTTTGTGGGGAATGCCTCTTACAATGCAGTTTTTAATGATATGAAACAGAATGTTCTTTCAGATATACAAACTTCCCCATTATGTTGCTATGATAAGCAAAATGCTTAACTACCGAAAACTTTTCAGAAAAAGAAGTGCTCTGTGATGGCACTCTGTAAGAGGAACAACATTATCCCCTCACTTTAAGCTTCTGCTTCCTTCTTGTCGTGCTGCATATGCTCTGTATGGTCCAATTCTGTAAACAGTTTTAGAAAGTGTTAATAAAAACTTATTCCAAAGTTCTGGAATAAGATGGAAACTTACTTCCAAACCTATCAAATAACTTCTTAGTAATCAATTATCATGCGGGATCTACCTTAAGAAAGATTGTGTTTAACTGAGGGCCCCAGGTGTCATTAAAAAATTAAAATCTTCAGCAATCTTTAGGAGATTAGAGACTATTAAGACTCTAAAAAGCAGAAAGAGAATCAAAAACAAAAACTGGAAGCTACCAATGGGCTCTGCAACTTTTCCCACTGTTAGGATCTGTTAAGGTTCTACCAAGTATTAGAGAATGATGATAATGTTAGATGTTCTGTTCAGGTAGATTAATCACCTGATTTCTCCAACAGTGATTTGAAGACGTTAAATTGGCGTAAATAATAATATGGAGAGCAGAGCAAAAGTGAAAAACTTCTTGAGTTTCTGCTTTCTTTTCTTTTTTTTAAGTGACAGGAGGGAAGACAGATAGATTCCCACATACGCCCTGACAGGATCCAGCCAGCCAGCTCCCTACAGAAGGATGCTTTGCCCATCTGGGAATGTTGCTCAGCAATCCAACCAAGCTATTTTTAGTGCCTGAGGTGGAGGCTCCATGGAGCCATCCTCAGTGTCCCTGGCCAACCTGCTTGAACCAATCAAGCCATGGCTACAGGAAAGGGAGAAAGAGAGAAAGAGAGAAGGAGAGAAGGATTAGTGGGAGGAATGGAGAAGCAGATGGTCACTTCTCCTGTGTGCCCTGACCAGGAATTGAACCCAGGGCATCCACATGCAGGGTGATGCTCTACCAGTGAGCCAACCAGCCAGAGCGAGTTTCTGCTTTCTAATTCTTTTTTTGTAGGGTGTGGGGTACATTCAGAATAACAGACATTGACTAAGAGAGAGAGAGAGTGTGTGTGTTAGGATTGGAGTTGGTAGCAAAAAGAGAAAATAATTCTTATGCGATTAGCAAAAAAGGAGGAATTTTGTTTGTTGCTTTTGCTCTGTGGCTCAGAATCTGTAAGCTCTCTCATTATACAACTGAGGACTTCACTTCTGCAGTTTTATTAACCAGAGCTTTTACACAAGACTCTCTAGGCCACCATGAATTCCCGAGCGGATGCCATAATTTACAAATGTACAAAATGATAACCTGAGTAATTTTTATAACTTTTTTCGTGATTTAGAACAGCATTCAAGTTGGGTAAAGCAGTGAGACTGGAGATAGATGTCAACTAATGTGAAACAAGGATTTCTGTGTAAGCAACGACGGCAGCGTCGTACTTGAACTTTAGAAGGCAATAACAACTTTAAAGATATGACAGACTGATAGAGGGCGGGTGGGGTGGGTGGGGTGGCTGAGATGGGTGAAAGGAATCAAAAGGTACAAACTTCCAGTTATAAAATAAATAAGTCATGGGCATATGATGTACAACATGGTGACTGTAGTTCAGTGATTTTTAACCTTTTCCATCTCATGGCACACATAAACCAACTACAAAAATTCTGTGGCACACCAAAAATGTATTCTGTTTTTTGCCAATCTGACAAAAAAAAATAGGTGTAATTTTGAGTCTTTCACACTAGACAGCTATTGTGTTGGCTGTTGTCATACTTTTACTTGACAGTCTAAGGGAGAAGAAGTCAGTGCCTCTGACTATAGTCAGGTATTACATATTTTAAAAATTCCTGTTGCACACCAGTTGAAAATCACTGCTATAGTTAATACTCTGTTGCATATTTGAAAGTTGCTAAGAGAGTAGATCTTAAAGCTCTCATCACAAGAAAAGTATTCTATAACTATGTATGGTAATTAATGTTGACTAGACTTACTATGGTGATCATTTTATAGTATATGCTAATATCAAATCATTATGTTAAATACCTAAAACTAATATAATGTTGTATGTCAATTACACCTCAATGAAAAACGAAGAGAGTGAGACTAAGAACATCATAAGAAAAATTTTAATTTATTTTCAAATATGTATATATGCATACTCATATATACATTCCTTGTATGCAAAGTCCTCCCTCAATATTTGAGCAAAAAAAAGAGAAATAATGATGACTTGAATAACATCACTATTTGTAAGGAGCTAATAATCTAATAGAAAATAAAGCATAAAGACAAAAATAAAGTCTAAAGCACAAAAGTCATACAATCAAAACAGTATGAAGGTCAACTTGATATATTACTTGATTATATTATCAAATTAGTGTCTAGGTCAGAGCTTATTAAACCTAGCTATGTCATTGAGATTACATAGAAAGGACTTAAAAAATTAAAGGCTTGAGCTCTACCTCAGACCTCCTGAACTAAATTTCTGGGCAGGGTGTGTAAGATTAGGGGGTATAAATTTATAGACAAAAGAGGGAAAATGAGACCTGACATTTTGTACTTCATAAAACTCCCCAGATGATCCTGATGAAAACAATCTGGCATAACCAAGTAGTATTTGAGAATCACTGCTGTGGGTCAAGACGGCACCAGTGGGCAAACATATTTCTACCAGTAAAAGTGGCACGTACACCAAATGGGCTTCGAGTTATGGAAGGGTCTCAGCATTAACTCACACACTGTCCATCTCCACACTGAGGATGGGAAGTATTAGCCCAGATCATGGGAGGGAGAGTACACAGCAAAGTTAAACAGCTTCATGTAGGGGCAGCTTGCATTGAGTTTTAAAGGCCAGATCGTTCTTGCCCAACACAGAAGAAGAGAAAACTTTGCCAGGGAAAGGGAACAGCATGTTTTCAGGAAAGTAAAACTGGGCTTGAAGCGTGATGCATTGAAGAGTTGTTTAGAAGAAAGGGTCATGCAGGGGAATGCTGGACTGTAGTCAGTATCAGGTTCCCTCCTTGGGTTCCACTGTGTTTTTATTATGGAGAAATGTGAATACCAAGTCTAGGATTTTATAATTCTCAATTCAAGAATGTCTCTGTTACTTTTGTTTACTCAAGCTACTCAAAAAGGTTAGTGTCTTATTATTTTTATTATAATCTGCACATCTAAGTTACATTCTTGGCTGTGATTTTTGTTTCTTTTTCATATTTTTTAAAGAAGGTTCTAGGTTCTTTAGTCAATTTTATTCAATCCTTGTACTTAATAAAAAAAAAAAAAGCTAGGACTACACTGGCTTGGTGTTGGTGACTGAAGTGTTTTTGTACAAGATGCCTTTGTTCTGAATGCCAGAAAGAAAGAATAAATTTCCAAGATGATATCATTGTTACTAAAGAATTAAAAGTTAGGGCATATGCAAACTGAACCAAATACCAATATTATGGTTACCTGAGTGAGTGATTCCTGGTAAGATCAGGTTGACGTTCCTGTAGAATTTCAAAGATATTGGGTTGGCGCAGAAATGCAACAATCTTGTCATTATAAGCTGAAAAATCAGAAAATATAATGACATTTAAAAAAATATGTTATTAGTTTTGTGTATATAAATCCAAACTTTTAAAAATATTACTGATACTTAAAGTTTGGAGCCACTATAGATACTTAAGTTCCAGTTGTGTCTATCCTGTATGAGTATTGGACTTAGCAGATCTACTAGGTGTAACATACTTAAGCACTCATTAAACTCATTTGATGAGCCGTATTTGTCATCAGCTTGCCAGTTGAGATTACCAGGATTCTAGACTTGGTAATTATTCAAGATTAATCATTTTAAGCTATTGCTTACCAAAATCAACTTCCTAAGTAACTGTTAGAAATGGGAAACTATCTTCTGATTACATATCAGCCATACAGAGAGGTAAAGAGGCAAATTTAACCAAAATGCAACAGTCGCCAGCAGCTTCTACTACCAAATTGCAGAGGACAGACCATTGCTAAATTCTATGTGAAAGTAAATGCCATTAAGACAAACATAGCTACATAACTGTTTACCAAACCAACCAAATCAACAGCTACAACACAATCAGTATTATCAACTATCTTTATATATGTTGAAAGAAAAATTTACATCTTAGTCAAAGCTGCCTAATATCCATAGAAATTTGAAAATAGTTACTTAGAATTTATAGAGCTCTTTTAATATCTCTTTTGTCAAGAAAACTAGTTTGTTTACTTAAGATTATTCATCTAGATTATACTTATTTATAATCAGAAATACAGATACATTTAAATCATAGAACTGAGTGTCTGAATTCTCAATCATCAGAAATCCTCATTAAGTCATGCTTGTGTTCACAAATATGATCAAGAAACATGTCTTACTTAAACTAACCAATTATCAAACAAAAGAATTTTCTAGATATATGCCAGTTCAAATTTAGTTGTATCATGCTGCCTTTATGTACAAATTTTAGCTAAATATAAATAAAATAAATACTACTTGCTAATATAAAATCTCACTGTCAAATTCAGAGTGTTACTACTGCACATTTCAGCATATATCAAAAATAAAACCACCTTTTTTTCCCAAGTGAGAGGAGGAGAGACAGAGATAGACTCCTGCCTGAGCCCCAACCGGGATCCACCTGGCAATCCCCATCTGGGGCTGATGCTTGCAACCAAGCTATTTTTAGCACCCGAGGAAGAGGCTCTATGGAGCCATCCACAACACCTGGGGTCAATGTGCTCAATTGAGCCATGGCTGTGGGAGAGGAAAGAGAAGGAGGTGGGGGGAAAGAGGAAGGGGGTGGAGAAGCAAATGGTTGCTTCTCCTGTGTGCCCTGACCAGGACATCCACACACTGGGCCGATGCTCTACCACTGAGCCAATGAACCAGGGCCATAAAACAACCTTTATAACTGAAATTTATCAATTTTTTTTTACATTCTGTCCATGATCAAATACTGGGTAACTTTTGGAACAAAAAACTTTAAAGTTCTTTAAAATTTTCTGTGCAGTAGTGGGCATCCTTTTAGTAATGGCATAATGCAATATAGACTGTTTACTTTGACCCAGATTTCTTCTCTTATCCAGTGGATGCCAAACTTTATTAGGCATGGGCATTCTATTGCATTTCATGGTAAATATTTCCTTTTTAAAAAAGTAAAAATTAAAAAAAAAACATGAAGGGAAAGCCATTCAAATTTAAGGGGGAGGAGGAAGCCACAGCCCCCCCCCCCCTACCAATCTGTCCATTTCGCCTGCCTAGGGGACTCCAGGGTTGACAACGGATCTACTTCAACTTCATCATTTTCGTATCACCTCAAGTTGTCAGGCCTATTTCCCCACATTTGTTTATTTTTATTTTATAATTTTGCTCCAAAATCTGCTATAAAAAACCCTTAAGAAGGTACCATCATTGCTTTTTTATTTTGTGAGGCTACTGCAGGCTCACACACCACTGAGATTCTGTCCCAAGCATAATACACATACACTAAGTATATGCTTGTCCAAATACTTCATCTGAAAGAACCACATAACACAATCGCTTGAACAACTTATTTTTCTTTAACTTTAACAATGTAATGAAGTAGCTTTACTTAGAAAAGGTAAAGCACTATTTAAAAGAAAAAATCTCATCCAATAGAATTTTATAAGACATAAGTGCTTTGAGATCCAAATCAACTTCCCGGGGGCCAGGGAACAGTCTCTCGGTACAGGAGAGCAGTGGCGGGCTCGCAGCGGGGCCGGGGCAGCACAGAACGGCCGGCACACCCTGACGGGGACGGCAGAGAGAAAGATTTCTGGAGAGTGACGACATACCCACTGGCACCATGTCCTGGTACTGCGGCCTGCTGACGGTATTGAATGTACTGGATGGCCTGGGAAGAACTGGGGGCCCTGCGTGTCGAGAATCTTCTCCTACCTGCAAACACAAACATCATTTATGTTCCGCACCGAGACCTAGAGATCTTGATAGCAACACCCCGAGCCAAGTTTTTCAAAACACTTGACAATGATCATTGGTAAGTACCAATCGGTCTGAACAGACGGCAGTGGAGGGGCTGACCCAGGATTCTCAAAAGCTCTGCTTTAGTAGCTGAACCGGGTGGAGGGGTTGGGGCCAGGACTATTTACCATGTGGTATGGGAATAGTTCCATATGCTTAGAAGCTAAAGAGCACACCTGTATCAGGCATAACTTTCTGCCTTGACAGAACACAAACCTGCACCTATACAATCAGAGAAAAGATCCGGGTGGCACAAATACACCCCGGCAGGGCCGAGATGGTCCTTCCTTTGGCCAAGGCAGGTCAGGGAATTCCCAGTCTCAGCAGAGGAGGGGTGGAAGAGCAGCACCCTTCATGTGGGCTTCTGAGTTGGTATATTATCTCCTTAGAAGCAACTTTACTAGCCTATTAGAGCACCCAGTACAACAGCTCTTTCTGGTTTGAACCTCCCACACCAGGGAGCTAATCATAGCAGGTGTGGAGGAGCTAAATTGGGTTGCCCTGACCTGAATTATTCATGGTGCCTATTATAGATTTAGAAACTCATACATACAAGTAGACAAACAAAAAATATTCTTAACAGAAAACTTTTAACATTGCTTTTGCTTCTGTTTTAGTAGCCTCCTCCCCCACCCCTATTTACAGGAATCCTTTAAGACGACAGTAGAATAGCAGCATAAGACAGTAAGAGAACAAAAGGCAGAATAACACATTGGATTTATACATCAGTGCTTTTAAAATAGAGCTTCTGCTCCTACCCATTCAAATCTTCAAAACCATTTTACCGTATTGCATCAGTTCGGTATTTGGTGAGGGTTTCCCTAAAGGCCCTAAAACTGAAAATGTCATCCCCACCCTACACTGCTTGCTTATCCTTCAAGAATGCTCTCACTCATTCAAAGTGAAGTTCAAACAGCCCCTGCTTGATGAAGCTTTCCCTTCCCTTTGAGCCGAGATTAAATGTGACCTTCTCTGAGCCACTACAGCGCTTGGTGTGCATTTCTAAAGCAGCTGCTATTACTAACAGTTTATGAAGCATTTTCCACTCATTTTTTTCATCTGTATTACAGTTTCATAGATTCTCTCCTTAGTAAGAACATAGGACAGGAACATATGTTATTTATTTATATTACTCACAACAAACACCATGTTGCTACACTGCAGGTGTTCAGTAAGTGTTCATCTGTTAAATGGAAGAGATACCAAAATTTCTACTAGGTGGGTATTTGCTAAATGAATAGAGGAGAGTGGCTGGGAAGACTCATCTATGTAACTAAAAGTTTCTCACTCTGCTTCTCCTGAGTTGTGGGCTCTAAGGAATGGAGTCAGATACTCTCTGGGGAGAATCAGTCATTAACTACATCTTGTCAGTCACAGCAGTTATCATTTCAATACATCTACATATATTTTCCTTCCTATCAGGACGCTGCTATGGGTCATCATTTTCCAGAACAGCCAATGGTCTTGCCCTTGACACCCCACTTCTTCAACCAGGTGGTCAGACGGTGGGGCAAGCCCTGGCAAGTGTGTGTATCACAGCAGCAAGCGCACGCTTCCGACAGCTGTGCCAGGAAGCGCGTCCTGCCCAAAGGTTTAACCACACGGGCCCCAATGCTGTCTTTACGGGCAGCTCCGTTCCACTGCTCAGTTTCCATCAACACAAAGAGAAATCGTCATTTGAACTTTACCGTGTACTTTAGGATCCCTCTCCCACAGCAGGCTACTACTAGATCATGAAACTAATCAAGATGTGAGGCAGAGGGTCGAAAGAAAATGTAAGTACAGCTATTAATCACATGCATGTAGTCCTGACCAGACCAAACAGTCACCTTTGTATTGTGCAGTCAAGATTGGACAAGTGGCTAAAGTGCACTGGCCATGTGATAAAATGGTAGGGCCCTAATTATGCTACATGTTACGCTCAAGGTCTAAAGGTGAGAGGTCTGTCCTGCTTTTAAGATGAATGCTGTTAGCATCATCCACTTCACCACTAATGCTTTATACGACAGCGAGGTAAAGATTTATTAGCTGCTCATAAAACAAATATTTTTATAAATACCTCATCCTGCAGTAGATTTATATAGCATTTTTATATGAGCTTCTCATGTATTCTCTTCTGTGTTTGCATCTACAACCAGCAAACACACATAATGTATTAGAGCAAGTATGTAATGATGAGGAGAAATCCCCAGAGTCAGATTTTGATGTATCAAATCCAGTTATTTATTGCACTCATCTTTTTTCTGATAATAAAAGCTACAGAAATATTTGACTTACAATGCAATACTAGAAATATGATATGCACATAGATGTGGAAAAGGCATGCAGGAAAAGAATCTTAATTAAATGTGTCTAAGGAAATTATTAGAAACGATGTATAATAAGTGATAATTGTATTCAAAGCATAAGTCCGAATAATGAGAAAAAAATTTCTTTTTTTTTTTTCATTTTCTTTATTTAAGCCTCTAAAGAAAAAAAAAAGCAGGAAGAGATTACTTTTTTCTTTTTTTTTTTTTAGGGTTTTTGTTGTTGTTGTTGTTAGGCTATTAGAGAGCCCTCCTGTGGTTACCACGGGTCACTGCAAGTTAGCAAACTAGGGCACCATAGAGCTTTTAGTAATTCTTAATTCCACCTATTTTCTCTGGGCACTTAGAGGACTTAAGTCAACCCTCAGATATATTCTAATTTTAAAGAATATTAGTGAGAATACCACAATCCATAGCCTTGGCCAATGATTTTCATCTAATTCAGCAAGCCTCACTTAAGAAACTTCCCTGCATATTACTGAGTTTACCTCACTATGAAGCTGCCTTTCGGTGTGCAAAGGGTCTCATCACCCTCTCTCAAACACTTTATTACATTATGAGTTCTCTCTGACCATCCTCTGAATTTCAGAAAATCTCTCCTTTCTTCCATCTTTCCTCATATATTCTGCTTTTTAAAATTTGTTATTTAGGTTCTATGTCAGGGGTCAGGAACCTATGGCTCGTGAGTCAGATGTGGCTCTTTTGATGGCTGCATCTGGCTGGCAGACAAATCTTTAATAAAAATAATAAAACGTTAAAAATATAAAACTTTCTCGTGTATTACAATCCATTCATTTCCTACCGCTCATGTTCATGGGACAACACCAAATTTTCATTGGATAATGCCTAACGTACACGGGTCGTTGTATGGCTCTCACGGAATTACATTTTAAAATATGTGGCGTTCATGGCTCTCTCAGCCAAAAAGGTTCCTGACCCCTGCTCTATGTGTTTCCAAAGAAGCCCTGTCAACATTCCAGCACTTTTCAGGCTCCAAATGATGACCTCTAAGTCGAACTAGAGAAACGCAGTGATAATGAAAAGCCGGCACAACTCCAGCCAGCGCCACGTCCGGGACCTCAGCCGCAGGTCACCGCCCGGAGGCCAGGACTCACCTCGCCTGCGCTGTGGCTGCGCTGACGCGTCAGGTGCTGCCGGTGGACCAGCGCGCTCGTGGGTCGGCTGCTCTGCAGCGGGAGCCGGGGGTCGATGAAAGTGGTGGTCCGGGAGTTGTGGTCGACGAAAAACGCCTAGGAAACAAATGCCCAATAGTCAGCACCTGCCCCGGACTTGTCTTAGTTGACCAGTCGGGGAAAGACCCACTTCCAGGTAATGAGCTTATTAGCTCCATTTCCTCCTAATTGTAAACCTTCGGGAGAATTTCTCCTTACCCCTCAGGGCAGACGGGAACAGAGAAAGCCATGCTTAGTTTGGATGCAGAATGAAGAGGACAGGAAGGTACATTATTCCTCGTTTTAGGAAATACTCTAAGAGATAGTCATCCAAGATAAGATTGTAGAAAGAAGTCATGTGAATGGACATTCGGGCTTCTCTTACCGGATGCTCTTTAAGCTCTTAGTGCTATCCAAAACTAGTAAGAAGTTCTGACCACCTGAAAGTTCAGACACCACTGACTTCTCTTTTCCTTCGCCTATGCAGTCAGCCAATCAATCCCCCCCCCCTCCCCCCCATTTTCTTAAATGTAGTGTCTCCTCATTTGGTCCTGTCCTAGCCTGGCAACCATCCTATTATTTCAGGGTTTCTCTCATGCATGTTAGTATTAATAGCTTCTCGGTTGTCCCATTTCTCCACCCTTATTCATTAAACTGGCGCCTCAGTATCAGAATTATTCTTTCTGCGTGCTTTGATTACAGCATCATTCTCATCCAGGGCCTCTCTTTTGATCACTTTTCAAGACTTTCAAATCTCCTTCCTTCTTGCCTTCCAGTCTAGTCATCAATCACACATTCATACAAATTTTGTCAGATACAGTGACTCTGGGCAATCCACTTAAGTTCACGCTATAGACTTCTTACATAAACATGTCTCCTCATTCATAATAAACATTTCTCACCCATAATGTAATAAGAAGGAGGGAACCATGCCTCTTGTGTTTACTGCAGAATCCCTGTGACATGAAATCGTGAATGAATATAAACCACTTCCCTCAGCAAAGCAGTAAGGATCACATATACTTTAGAGAAGCTTTCTTTTTAATTCTTTTTATTTAATTCTAAAGCTCTACACAAGGGCTCTTTGTTACTATCTTTAGTAGCCAAATGGTATAAGTTTTCAAAGTAAAATTCACTCAAGGCAATAGCGAAGTCCATGATGTCAAGGACAATAAGTTTTCCATGATCAGATAAAGTTAATTAGTTCATCAAAGATCAAAGGGACTACTGGGAGAGCAAGGAGACTCATTACCTATAAATCAAGTGTCAGGGAACGTGATACAGGCCAAACAGCCTAAGCAAAAAAGGAACTGACTTCTCAATTTGACGAAGCTCACTTAACAAAATACCTTAAACACTAGGAATGAATACATCTAAGCAAATCCCAGGTGCAGATGGTATATTTATGCCTATCCAAAAAAAAAAATCCCCTTCTCATTTTGAAACAAAATGTTACTGTATATACATAATCAGGAAACAGGAAAAAATACATAATTTATAGATAACTCACAAATAGAAAAAAATTTACTTCTTTGTAAAGAAATCACTTAAGCAGTAGGTGCACTAGAAGACAAAGGAGAAATGGACAGAATGAGAATCCTTGCTAGTTCCTTCTTTCAATGTCCGATTTCCAGGCCACAAAGTCTAGAATAAATGTAAGTCTTGGTGTCACCAGCCTCACATCCCTGGGTAATACTCTTTTTATCATAACCTGTCAGGTGGAACATCTTCCTTCTCTGGTCTTATAAAAAAAAACACACCAAATGTCACTACTGGTCCCCATTTGATTTAGGTTTCTAATATACTTGTATATTATTTCTGACACTACTCAAAATGTAATAAATCAGGAACTGAATTATTTTTACAAATGGAAATTAAAAAAAAAATAGGTATTATAACCAACCCCATAGCTGTTTTATATAAATTAAGATTAAGCTTTTATTACTAAAACAATAATATAAGCCATGTTTATTTAAGAGAAAAATATAGGGAGTACTAAAATAGAATTGCCTATTTACTCTACCTAATTTCTTGGGAATGTTTTGAAGGGGTGGGTGGCCATTTAGAGGTAACCATGATGCACTTGTAATTACAAGGACAAATGGGTGTGTACATCTAGGTCAGCTGTGATTTACATGCATTGTCACAGTAAAATTTGATGTTAGGAGGCTTGTCTAAAAGCCATTTTCTAAAGAATTACACTGCAAATGGCTTGAGGTTAGGGATTCTTACTCACTCTGTTATCACTGATAGCTTTCAGGGTCGCATGGGGGGGGGGGGCTGCTCAGTAAACAATATATTGCCCCAAACTCTAATACGCAGACTCCTGACCAAAATACAGAAAGATAAGTCACAATGAACTAATCATGAAAAGTTATGTTCTTTCACATAAGCACAGAAATACTTAAAGATGTGAAAAAAATAAATAATGGTGTGTGTGTGTGTGTGTGTGTGTGTGTGTATGTTGGGTGTAGAGGGTAAAGAGCTAAAGACTATAAAACCAAAAAAAGAATAGAAAGTTTTACAATATCCCATTTAGACATGAATAAATTACGAAGCTAAAATATAAGACGTGGAAAGTGAAGTAGTGATTAAATGCTTGGGATCTGAAAAGGACAAGTCTAGTTCTGAGCTCTAGGTCCACCATTTATTTACAAGAGACATAACCTTGGGCAAAAGTTAACATTTTTAAACAGCAATATCTTTTCTGTTAAATGGAAATAATAACACCTACTTCAAAGGAAGATTAAATAAGATGGTTCATATAAATTTTTGAAGATATTGCTTGTGATCCCTTAAATGTAAGTTACTGTTATTATTACTAATAATCACAATTTAACTGCTAAACATTTTTCTAAGGGTCACAATGTTTCTTGCTATAGTTTATGTACAAGGCTCAAAAAAATGGAGAACCACTGAAACTATACTTCCCAGGCTCCTCGTAGGTACGTGTGACCCAGACTAAGTTGTGGGCAAGGAGATATAAACAGTGTCACATGGTTATTCTGAAAAAACAAAACAAAACCCCCAAACCCCCCAAAAACAACAAGAAGAATAAAAAAACACCCTTATTCAAGGCAGTTTTACAAAGTCAAGCCCTGCCCCCGTTCTTCATCCATCTGCTCCCTGAAACAACAGTGAAATTGCAGCCATACTGAACCATGAAAATGAAGAATGGCTGAGCAAAAAGCTGGAAGGAGCCAGGACTCTCACAACTTAAGGAACCACCTTAAAAGCCCTAGACTTCCTATCTCTGAACTCATTTACGTGAGAGAATAAACTGTTGTGTATTAAACCTTGTATGAGCCCTGGCCAGTTGGCTCAGTGATAGAGTGTTGGCCTGGCGTGTAAATGTCCCAGGTTCAATTCCTGGTCAGGGCACAAGAGAAGCACACATCTGCTTCTCTACCCCTCCCCCTTTTGCCTCTCTCTTTCTCTTCCCCTCCTGTGGCCATGGCTCAATTAGAGCAAGCTGGCCCCAGGCACTGAGGAAGGCTCCATGACCTCCACCTCAGTTGCTAAAAAAGAGCTTGGTTGCTGAGCAATGGAGCAATGCCCCAGATGAGCAGAGCATCGCCCTCTAGTGGGCTTGCCAGGTGGATCCCGGTCGGGGTGCATATAGGAGTCTGTCTCTGTTTCCCCTCCTCTCACTGAATAAAAAAAAATAATAAAACAATAAAACAAAATACGGGTCTTTGTCACAAACCAAATCCTAACTGAGCACTGAAGTCTCAGTACTGCAGAGGAAATATGGTCTTTCTAAAAAGCAAAGTACAGAAGAACACACAAGCCAGCAATCAATATCAGTAAGGATTTTCATTATTTGACCAGGGATGATATCTCATTATGATTCACTTTTAATATAGTTCCAGATTTGAGTGACATGTACAACTGGAAACCAAAGCTGGGATTTGAACCCACCTTTCTGTCTGACTCCAGAGCCCAGAGAGCAGTACCTTTTTCACTCCCTCTCCTTTTCATATATCTTTTTTCTTTCCATTCTGCTTTCTGCCTCCCATCTTTTCCTTTTTATGTTCTTCCCACTCCCCTCATTCCTCACATAGTACTTAATTTTAGAAAAGCAGTTAAGTATATTTTGAATTAGGCTGACAACAACAGTCACTCACAGTGCTGGGCCTTATGGCTGTTTCATTGTTGAAAAAGTTGCTACTGAGGCCAGACAGCAAACTGTCCAGACTCCGCATGATTCGGGTCGCTAACCTGTTTGAGGCATGGCTGTGGGCGGGGAATAGGTGCGATTTGTATCTCTCATAAGGGGCTCAGGTTCAAAGTCAAATGCAATGTGTATATTGTTTACACATGCTTTTTAAGTCTGCCCAGTACTTGGGGAGAAAGGTCTCAATTCAGACCTCTAGTAAAACCACATAGCTAGAGCACTAACAGAATGCAACACAAAGAAGCCATCTCCCGACAAGCATTCTGGCTTTGTTCCGCCTGCTGTGTGACCTTAGACAGGTGACTTTGGTAATCTGCTTTATCCACATAAAGGGGATACTCAGGTCACAGATGAGTTGTGAAAAATGTATTTTCCTTTAAAACAGAGAGGAAACCATAGAGAAATCGCTGTAAATTTTAGGCCTGCCATTTCTATTTCTGACACATAAATCAATTATGTCAGGAAAGTGGATTGCTTTCCCACAGGATATCCTAACTAGTTCAAGCCAGTAATAAAGTTGACCTAGTACTGTTTTTTTTTTTTTGTTTTTTTTTTTTAATTTGGGTCACATTTTATGTCACCATTCTTGAATAGCCTGACTTTATTTATGAAAGTATCTAACATGTAATAATAAATACTGTCTTGATAAAATAGCATGTTGAGAATGTAGACTCCATGAAAAAAAGCAACTGCATCAAAAAATGCATCCTTTTCAGATTTGCCGTCAGCAAAGCAAATCTGAACAACATAGATTCTTTACTGTTAAGTTTCATTAAGGAAATTCACTCAAGCTTCATAGTGCTGGACCAGCTAAGACTAACAACACAGTTAAAAACTGAAAGGAATGCAAATACACAAACTTAAATCTTATTTTAAAAGCTTCTACCCTTTGCCTGCTTCAGGGCACGGTCACAGTCAGGAAATATGGTTGGAGCCAAGTGGTATTCTAGTGAGGCCAAACAAAACACACTTCTTTCTTTACACAATTCTTTTTTTTAAATGTCTATTATTTTAGGAAAAGAAAAGGCCATCAGTATTTGTGAAGAAATACCAACCTCAAGCTCAACAAATCTAAGTTACAGAAGTTTGAAATTGTTTCCAGTTAACAGTCTGCCAAGCCCGAAATCCATATTAAAAGACTTTGTAAACAAAATAAAGCAGAAAGCACTTGCAACTACGCGACAGAAAGAACATCAGATCTTCTATCATTCTTTCTTTAAAGAGCTACAGAAACAATGAAAGACCAACCATTTCTGAGTTAGAAGTACTGCATAATGACTCTATTCTAACCTCTGGCTTCTCAACTCTCTAAGGTGTTAAAAATGTTAAAAAAAAAAAGTTAAGTGCAATCAACTTTAATTTGTATAAGAATTGTATTATATTTACTCACATATTCTCTCTTTTTCAAAATAGAAATTTCTTCTCAGTTCCTGGATTCCTCCCTAGACTCTCCCTAAATATAAGCAATTATAGGGTATTATCTTCTCTTTATTATATCCCAAATAGAACTCCATTACCAATAGTAGATGAAAAAGATGTATTGATATAGTTTATTATGAGTAAAATAATAGTCATGCTAACATTTTCCACCACTTGGTTTATTTAAAGCAGTGGTAGTCAACCTGGTCCCTACCGCCCACTAGTGGGCGTTCCAGCTTTCATGGTGGGCGGTAGCGGAGCAACCAAAGTATAAATAAAAAGATAGATTTAACTATAGTAAGTTGTTTTATAAAGATATTTTTTGCCAAACTTAGCGAAAATCTGACATAAAGTACTTGATAAATAATTATTATTATATGCTTTAACTTGCTGTAACTCTGCTTTATAGATTTTATAAAGTAAAGTTACTTCCCTACTTTATAAAATCATCATTACTGTGGAACCAGTGGGCGGTTAGAAAATTTTACTACTAACAGAGATACAAAAGTGGGTGGTAGGTATAAAAAGGTTGACTAGCCCTGATTTAAAGGAAGAAGTAGTCCCAAATATTTCATGATATCTGTATCCGTCACAAAAAAGTTAAAGAAGGTTGTTGTGTTAAACTGCTATGAACACAGATCTTTAGTTGCTGGGAGAGAAAACAGGAATCATGGTACTTAAGCTAGCATTCTAGAAACAGCTGGTTGGTTAATAGATGTGAATAAATGCAATATCTTCCAACACTTTAGATGTAAAATTGTTAGCTAAAAGAGATAGTTTATGTGTTGGGAGTGGAAGTATTTATTTATTATTATTATTATTATTTTTTAGAGAGGAGAGGGAGAGACAGAGAGAGAGAGGGGAGAGACAGAGAGAGAGAAGGGGGGGAGGAGCTGGAAGCATCAACTCCCATATGTGCCTTGACCAGGCAAGCCCAGGGTTTCGAACTGGCGACCTCAGCATTTCCAGGTCGATGGTTTATCCACTGCGCGACCACAGGTCAGGCGGGAGTGGAAGTATTTAGGTGTTGGAAATATAGAAGAGCCAGTGATATGCTGGGGATGGCTTGAACTGGCTTATGAGGGCTGATGAGAAGTTTTAAGGTATCCTGTGTGCTGGCTGATAAGGATACTGGCAGGCTGAGATTGGCAACAGTGGGAGAACTTACACCATGGAAAATGACAAGTGCTACAAATCAGCCCTCCTTCACACCTACCCTGGAGAACTAGCTGTTAAACATTTACCAAGCACATCATTGTAGAAGACTGAGAATGGAGTTCTCCAAATCAGCCCATTTTAGGTAGAGGAGAAGAATGTCTTGGCCATGCAATTTTTAAATAGCATTTTTTTTTTAAAAAAGATCCACTGAAGGCCACAAAGACAAGTTTAAAAGTGAAAGGCAGATGCCATGTCCATACTTGAGCAATTCCTTCAAGATTCCGTAAGTCTAGCATTTTACTCAGAAATATATTCACAAACTCAATCTCTGCTCTGTTCTCATTCACAATCGGTGAATGCCCAGGAAGATTCTTTACCGTTGGCTTCTATGTGTATTTATGGGGGTTGATTTTTGATCTAATACTTTTTACCCCCTTAAAATGAATAAGAGTTGTCTAAAAACCATGCGCTATGTGTAAGTTTAGAGTTTCATTACATCTCCACCAGGACTGCTGTGTAACTTGAGGTGATTAAACCAGGTAACCTCCACGAAGATATAACAGTTGCTTGAAAGCAGGAAGAGATGTGCCACAAAAATAACAAATGTGGTGGTTAAACTGACCAAAAAGAAAAGCACCTTATTTTTCAAAGGGCAGAATATACCCTGCTTGGAGACTTTTGGTATTAACTTAAGATCTCACAATGTTAAGTTGCATTTTACTCATTGAGATGAACCTGACCCAATAAATTGTGGTCACCAGCCCTTCATGTGGGATCGAAAACCACAGTTTATGTCATCACTGGGGCAACTTCTGTAGTCACACAAGCTATTAGGGTCTGGAAAAATAAGAAACCTCACGTAGGCTCAGACTGTGGCCACATTCTCTGTACAAATATTTGTTCTCTTCTAAAAGTTATCCCCATAGACACAAACCCCCAAGCTGACATCCAAAGTCACAAACCCCCAGAGTTACAAAACTTGAATGCAGAACTAGTTATCAATTTAGCTGGAAGATAGTAGAGCACATGTTTTTTGTAGGGACCATCATTAGAAACTACGGGAAGGAATATTTCATTTTAAAATAGGATGGGTTACCATTTTACATTTTTAGTAACAAAGAAAACGTGACGTTCATGATATACCATTTTTAAAGCTCACTGTTTCTTAGTATTTTAATTTAGGTCCAAGTAGAATTATCTGGGTGGTGGGGGGAACCCTGTGTTAACTGTTTTGAGAATACAAAACAAAGAGGCAGGGGGAGAAATCGTTATTCCAGACTTAGCATCTGAAAGGGAAATAGAATAGAACACTTTTTCTAAAAAATTAAGCCAAATGATAAACCCATTATGTGAACTTAAGTCAAAAGTTTCATAGTATTTCTCTAATTATCCATGTCATTTTGCATTAGTTTCTCAGTTATCCTTAACCCTCTGTAATGGGGCTTCCACTGATTTTATTTCATTGATACAGGTCTGTGATGGTTAATTTTGTGTCAACTTTACTGGGCCAAACACTATTCTGGGTGTCTGTGATATGTGGATCAAATTAGCATTTGAATCAGTAGACTGGTTAAACAGACTGCCCTCCCTAATGTGGGCAGGCCTCATCCAACCAACCAAAGACATAAAGGCGGGGGGGGGGGGGAATGTAGCTAATACAGTCTCTTGAAATTTACTCATAACTCCTTCACAGAAACCAAAATACCCACCCGATGTGTTCCTATCTCCACACCTTTAGGTTGGATGTTTCCCCATAATCTCTTTTCATCAAAATCTTACTCATCATTCAAAATTCAGTTCAAATCCTATCTTTGTTATGAAAAATTTCCAGGAATCTCATGCCAAAACTAAGTCCATCTGCACCAGACCCTGGCCGATTCTCTACCAGTGCTTGGAGCACATTCTTGTATAGTCCCAAGGGGAGGCACTCAGGGTAAAGGAGTCCGAGAGAGGAGTGTTTAGTGGCCTCACACAGGAAGTGCACGATGCTGTGCAAATGTGCGGATTTGATTTCAGATCCAGTTCTCGGGAGAAAGTTACGTATCTTGCTAAGGATGTTTTAAAACCCCTACTTTTATGACCACGGCTGCTTAAGATGGTCACCACTGGAGAAGGCCTCTGATCTGGCAGGAGAACAAACCTACCAGAATGAGCACAATAATAGAGTGCTCATGATAGAAAAACAGAGGCCACTCTGGGTTGTCACACAGTTTTAAGGCAGAAGCAAACATCTGAAGGCAGACTGTCCTGCGGTGCTCATGAAAAACATGGGCGAGACCAAGAACTACAGAAGAAACCCTACTTTGAAAAAGCCGTGCTGTTGGACCACCATGGTTAAGGGTGATCAGCCATTCATGAAGAGATGGGACAGGACATGTTATGAATCCTACAGAATTATAAAACCATTATGTACTTCCAATTACAGTAAGGATTCAGCCATTAACAACACTTCATCACTTTTATAAAATTCTAAATTGATAAAACTCTTTAGTTAATATTCTGTATAGATCCTTACTTCTGCTCAGCATTCAAATCAAAAGTTTGGTGAGCTGGGTAGCACTAACCAGGTTAGCAAGCTATCCCGGCTAAACATAAATAAAATAGCACGGTCCATTTTATTTTGTAGCTACTTTGTATATTCCGTACCTTTGCTTTCCCCAAATTAAATCACAAACCTATAGAGATTTTTATTGTACAGCTTTTATCTTTTACACCATAAGTCAAGTAATATTTACATCAATTACTGGATAGATTGTAATAATTATCATCCTAATTGTTTTTCTTCCATTTGTAATCTGACTGTTATCTAAGCTGATGCTAAGCACAGCCTCAGGAGCTGGACAGGACAGGTTACCAACCACCTCTTTAGAGAAGACTGAGGTTCATGGAAGACAGATCAGATAGTGATAGACCCGGAAATCCTAACCCCATGGCGGCATTAGTTTCTCAAGTTTAATTTAATCAGATTAATAATGGCATAAAAAAAAGAAGGAAGGGAGGGAGGGAGGGAGGGAGGGAGGGAGGGAGGGAGGAAGGAAGGAAGGAAGGAAGGAAGGAAGGAAGGAAGGAAGGAAGGAAGGAAGGAAGGAAGGAGGGAAGGAAGGAGAGAAGAGAAGGAAGGAGAGAAGAGAAGGAAAGAGAAAGAAAGGAAGAAAGGGAGAAAAAGAGAGAGAGAAAGAAGGAAAGAAAGAGAGAGAGAGGTGGGGAGAAAGGGAGAGAGGGAGGGAAGGAAGGGAGAAAAAGAGAAATAGAAAGAGAGAGAGAGAGAGAGAGAGAGAGAGAGAAAGAGCCCCTAAGTTAAATAACATTTGATTTTCCTTATTTATGCCCAGCTTTGTCTTCCAGGTATATATACATATTATCTTCATGAGCACATACTAATAATGATCAAACCCAGCCAAGAACCAGAAGTATTTAAAACAAGTCACATTTTAATACTACCGATACATTTTTTTTTGCAAAAAATATAAAGCATTTATATCAACACTGTAGCCTAGATCCCAAATTACCGTTAATTTTCACACTCCTGAGAGTGTACAAAAATTTAAGAATTATGACACTAGGAAGCAATCAAATTTTTTCTTGTACTGAGCCACTTTCTTTGCTTATATATTTTGTTTCAAAATGAGGCAAGTCAAAATGTATCCTCTGTGTTAAGTGAAGATCCTAGGCCTCAGACCCAACAAATACATAAATATTGAACAGTCTCATAAGGACAATTCTGCATAAAATAAAAGTTGGCGGCCCTGGCCGGTTGGCTCAGTGGTAGAGCATCAGCGGTCCAGCAGGTGTGTGGATGTCCTGGTTCGATTCCTGGCCAGAGCACCCAAGCTCCCATCTGCTTCTCCACCCCTCCCCTCTCGCTTCTCTCTCTTTCTCTTTCTCTTTCTCCCCCCCCCCCCCATGCAGCCATGGCTCAATTGGAGCAAGTTGGCTCTAGGGGCTGAGGATGGCTCGATGGCCTCTGCCTCAGGCACTAAGAAGAGCTCGGTTGCTGAGCAACAGAGCATCAACCCCTAGTGGGCTTGCTGGGTGGATCCCAGTTGGGACACATATGGGAGTCTGTCTCTGCCTTCCCTCCTCTCACTGAATAAAAAAATAAAATAAGATAAAGATAAATAAATAAATAAAAGTTGGCTTAATTGCCAGTCTCACCATAGAAAATCAAAATAATTAAGGAAATGAAGTAATGGAACAAAATATTGATTAAAATACACTGTGGAATTCTGAACAAGAGACTTTTCCAAGTGTAATTAAAAGCTCCCCCCAAAAATGCATTACATATTTGAATTCAAATCTAGTTGGGAGCCTTCCTTTCATACAACCTACTATAAAATATTTTTAAAATAGCTTGATTGAGAGATAATTCAGATAGTATACAATTCACCCAGTTACAGTGGGTTTTTACTGGGTTTTTAGTAAATACACAGTGTTGTGCAACCATCACCATCACCAGTTAGAGCATTCCCCTGTTCAGAGGAGGAAACTCCGCACCCATGAGCACTCACTCCCATCTTACCTGCAACCAAAGAAAACCCGAAATCTACTTTCTATGTCTGTAGATTTGCCTGTTCTAGACATTTCATATAAATGGACTCATATAGTAGGTGATCTATTGTAACTAGTTTCTTTTACTTAGAAAAAAATTTAAGGTTCATCCACGCTGTGTCAGTACTTCACTCCTGTGTACTATAAAATAGCATTCCCTCTTCTGGCTCTTTCACACTTATTTATGCATTTATCAGCTGATGAGTATTTGGGTTGTCTCCACCCTCTAGCTATTATGAATAACACTACTATGAACATTTGCGAACAAGCTTCTTTGTAAAAGTAAATTTTCCTTTCTTTTGGGCATATACCTTGGTTGTGCAATTGCTGTATCATGTAGCAACTCTTTGTATAACATTTTTTTAAAAACTGCCTATTTTTGGTTTGTTTTGTTTTATGGCCAATCAAGTGGGTCTCATTTCTGCTTTAAATTTGCATTTTCCTATCAACTAATGATATCGGTAAGAAAGAATAGTCTTTTCAATAAATGGTGCTGGGATACTTGATAACTACATGAAAAAAAAAAAAGAAAAAAAAAAAGAAGAGGTTGAATCCCTTACTTCACACCATACAAAAGAATTAACTCAAAATGAATCTAAGAGCTATATGTAAGAGCTAAAACTATAAAACTTGTAGAAGAAAATAGAGGTATAAATCTTTGTGAACTTGGGTTAGATAATGCTTTCTTAGAAATGACATCGAAAGCAAAAGCAATAATAGAAAATACAAATAAACTTGGCTACATTAAAAGTAAAATTTAAATGTTTGTGCTATAAGACAGTAAAAAAAAAAAAATCTACAGGAGAAAATATTTGCAAAGTATGTATCCGATAAGAGACTACCAATCAGGCCCTGGCCGGTTGGCTCAGCGGTAGAGCGTCGGCCTAGCGTGTGGAGGACCCGGGTTCAATTCCCGGCCAGGGCACACAGGAGAAGCGCCCATTTGCTTCTCCACCCCTCCGCCGGGCCTTCCTCTCTGTCTCTCTCTTCCCCTCCCGCAGCCAAGGCTCCATTGGAGCAAAGATGGCCCGGGCGCTGGGGATGGCTCTGTGGCCTCTGCCTCAGGCGCTAGAGTGGCTCTGGTCGCAACATGGCGACGCCCAGGATGGGCAGAGCATCGCCCCCTGGTGGGCAGAGCGTCGCCCCTGGTGGGCGTGCCGGGTGGATCCCGGTCGGGCGCATGCGGGAGTCTGTCTGACTATCTCTCCCTGTTTCCAGCTTCAGAAGAAAAAAAAAAAAAAGAGACTACCAATCAGGATATATAAAGAACTCTCACAACTCAGTAAAACCAATAAATAACCCTATTAAAAATAGGCAAAGGATTAGAATACACATTTTTTTCAAAGAAGATATACAAATGGTCAATAGGCACATGAAAAGATTATCAACTTACTCATTTGTAGAGATAAGAAAACTTATAAGACTTATGATAGAAAATTTATATGAGATCTTATGACAGTAAATTTATATGACAGTGTTTCATGTTAGGTGGCTAATGGCCAGTGAGATCTAGACTAACCTTGTATAGAAAAATTACAACAGGTTTTGAATACAGAAACACATGGATTTGTATCCAAGAGTTTACTTGTATCCTTAACCTCTTTGAGTCCCGGTTTCTTCATCTCCAGTAAAACCTATTCTATAGGATTATTGTAAAAATTAAAAGAGCCAATATAATTTCTTTAGCATACAGCCTAGTATCTAATATAAAGCCTGGCATTCAATAAATGGTGCTGGGATACTTGATAACTGGCATTCAATGTGTCAATATACCGTATTTTTCACCCCATAAGACGCACCTGACCATAAGACACACCTAGGGTTTTAAGGAGGAAAATAAGAAAAAAAAATATTCTGAACCAAATGATGTGTTAAAATAGTTAATAAAATACCATATTTTTCGCTCTATAAGATGCACAGGCATTTTCCCCTCCACTTTTGAGGGGGAAAAGTGTGTCTTATGGAGTGAAAAATATGGTACGTGAACTCCATTCCTTTACCTTATTCTATGTGCCCCTAGCAGATAAGAATACCACAAGGACTCTACGGTATTTAAGCATGAAGCCATGTATATGATTCTGGTGACGTGGCTTTTGCTAGAACAACTGTAATCCAATCAAGATTTCCATGTGTGACTAAGCCTTGAAGGGTACTAGTAATCCCAGCATCTGGCCTGAAACTCTTCTTCCTTGGGCTGATAAAGTATCTCTCATTTCCAGACAAACCCTCCCAGTAGATAATACCTAACTTGTAAATCGCCATGAAGTGTAAATAAGAAAACCCATGGGAAAGTACCTACTACAGTGCCTGGGACACGGTATGAATGGAATAAATGCAGGTTTTATCATTGATGTCATCATTATTATCATCATCATCATCTTACCTAGCAAGGTCTGGTATTTGGTTATTATTCTGTAATTAATGGCTAATTTTAAAAGGACATTTTCACTTCTTTTATGTGAGTCAAGAACATTTTTCACCCTAGAACTCCCCAAAAGAGCACACCAGATCTAGAATCCTGTGAAATCTCACCCAATTTAAATTCTTGGCCTTAAGTAATTAGAACAAAAGTCTCTTTCAAAATCAAAGACAGCTAAATTGCAGTACCAGTGTAATTATTGCCTTGTTCAAACACGTAATGTGAAAAATCCAAGACAACATATGCATTAGGAGAGGTCAAGCGGGGTGAATCTAGGAGTGACTTCTGGTGAGAGCACAGGAGGAGGGGAGGGGGGCTGCAGGGAGCCGGGCAGCTTCTTCCTCTGTCCTCAGCAGAGATTACTGGATCACCAGGAAACTACAGCTGATGAGTTTCGTTCATCACACTTGTTTTGAGAACCTTGTATGTGACCAGCACTAGGGTAGAAAAGGAGGTACTAAAAAATAAATAAAAGAACCCTTAAGAAGGGGACATCAGTTTGGGGAGATAAAACATGTTAACAAGTATGCCATCAGACATCATGAAACAATACAAGCGAAATTACATGGGGATTCAAGAAAGAACTGATCGCTAATGCCTGGAGCGCTAAGAGCAACTCACCCACTTAGGCTGACCTTCCATGATGGTCTGAAAGCCCCAACTCCACCACTGCATCTTCTACTCCCTTCATTATAATTGACCCTAAGCACAGACTCTGGAGTTGGACTGCTTAGGTTCAAATTCAACTTTGTCTCTTACTAATTGGGGGACCTTGGTCAATTTACCCGAGTATGCTGTGCCTCAGTTTCCTCATCTATAAAATGTGGAAAAGTATAGCAGTTATCTATATTGCAGCTATCAGCACGAAAGGAACAAATCTAAGTGCTCACAACATCATGTAGTCAATGTTCCACACGACATAATGCTACACTGTTAGCATGTATCACTGTTATCATAGTGGCAAGTACACAGTAGGCATTCAGAAGTGTGTTTAACAACTTAATGAAAACTTGAAACGAAAATGTTGCACTTGAGAAAAGATGGAGACAAAGTTTACAAGTCTGAAGCATTAAATTTGAGAGCATTCGGCCCTGGCCGGTTGGCTCAGCGGTAGAGCGTTGGCCTGGCATGCGGGGGACCCAGGTTCGATTCCCGGCCAGGGCACATAGGAGAAGCGCCCATTTGCTTCTCCACCCCCCCCCCTTCCTCTCTGTCTCTCTCTTCCCCTCCCGCAGCCAAGGCTCCATTGGAGCAAAGATGGCCCGGGCACTGGGGATGGCTCCTTGGCCTCTGCCCCAGGCGCTAGAGTGGCTCTGATCACGGCAGAGCGATGCCCCGGAGGGGCAGAGTATCGCCCCCTGGTGGGCAGAGCATCGCCCCTGGTGGGCGTGCCGGGTGGATCCCGGTCGGGCGCATGCGGGAGTCTGTCTGACTGTCTCTCCCCGTTTCCAGCTTCAGGGAAAAAAAAAATTTTTTTTGAGAGCATTCCTCCTAAGAACCATTTCATGTAGATGAAGATTTGGACATCCTATTCCATGTCAATTCTAGAAATCACGCATCACTGTAGGAAAATAACTTTGTAACATTTTATAGCCTTTGATGTTATAGTAAAAGGAAAATAAAAGTTTATTCTCTTGAAGTGTTCTGGAAGCAAAGCAAGTCGTTAGTAAAAGGGGGGCTAAATTTTTAAGGCTGGAAGAAAACCTATTAATTGCTTGGAGGATGGGAGCTATGACTTCTAATGCGCAGTCAAGAAGTAGCAGTCAAGCACAGACATAGCATGAGCCTCTCCCACACGTTCCTGTAAGTTATTTCTTAGTTCATTGGAAGCCAGTCATTCGTAAAGGAAGGATAGGGAGGAATCACAGGGAGGTATATCTGCTTTAGTTAGGGTGTCCAGCTTAGTTAAAATTCTTATTAAAGTCCTAATGCAGGAAGCAGAGAGATCAGACTAAAGTAACAGACTTTCAGGCCTGTCTGATAATCCATTTTGCTCACAAGGTAGGGGTCCTTGTATGTCTTCCATGCCAAACAGCAGTCAGCTGCAAATCCACCAGCAGACTGTGAGGTCAGCTATCCACCTGCCCACACTCTGGGTTCTTTATAATGCCTACGACTTTCGATCGAAACCCCCACATGAGTCAAAGCCCTCAGGGAATAAGATGAATAGTGGTATTACCCACGTAGCTGGGGTAATGCTTACTGCTGTTTAACCATCGAAACTTTTATAAAAGTTATGAGACAGAACTTGTTCTTAACACTAGATCATAACTCATCTTCAATAGTTCCCTAAATGCAATTTAAACTTTTCTCAAGATCCAGTGGTTATTAATAAGAAGCTCTCTCCTGAAGCGTGTCTGACAAGTTAGGACTGGCAGAAAGGGACCTCCTTCTCCACATGTGTGTGGTGAGTCCCCGATTCCCTTTAGCTAAGGGTACAAAATGACTTAGCAAGTTAAGTCTCTGCACAGAGCAGAAAGGTATGCAGTATTATCACAACTTCGGTTTTTCCTGGACTGGTGGTTGTCCAATGAGTATAACTCTTCATGACACCACGAAAATGTCAGAGTTGAGAAGAGAGCTGAATTCTAGGTATGCTACTGCTCTAGAATACCCAGGTATAACAAATACCATCAGTTGTTTTCAAAGTCCTTACCTGGCCCGTCCATGCCCATCTATCAATAGAATGTTTCCACACACTTGGCTGTCAGGCTATTGAACCAAATTCAACACCAGCAATGTGACAACTTCCTCTGGGAGGACAGAGCACAGGAAGTGGCAGACATCCCTGCTTCCAGTTTCCTAGTGTCCTAGAAAGGCTTCCCTGCCTTGCCCGCCTGACTCTGATACAATGCTATTTTCCCTGCAGCCCAGGGACATAATCACAAACCCCTTCTCTTCCATTTATTCTGAGTGTCATACTTGTCACTTCCCATCCTTTCTAGTCTGGGAATTAGAGGTTTATTAGAAAGATTTACATAAATCAAAATAGTTTTAATGAGAGTCTGAGAGTTCTTCCCATGTCAAATACATGCACTTTGTAACATCTATTTTGGCTGCTTATAGGTTCTCGGCTAGAGGCCGAGTTCCGGATAATAAGAAGGCACTGCGGGACTACTGTTAGAGCAGGGGTCCCCAAACTTTTTACACAGTGGGCCAGTTCACTGTCCCTCAGACCGTTGGAGGGCTGGACTATAAAAAAAACCATGAACTAATCCCTATGCACACTTCACATATCTTATTTTAAAGTAAAAAACAAAACAGGAACAAATATAATATTTAAAATAAAGAACAAGTAAATTTAAATTTTTTAAGTTACTTCCTTTATTTATTTATTTATTTATTTTGTATTTTTTCTGAAGTTGGAAATGGGGAGGCAGTCAGACAGACTCCTGCATGCACCCAACCGGGATCCACCCGGCATGCCCACCAGGGGGCAACGCTCTGCCCATCTGGGGCATTGCTCTGTTGCAATCAGAGCCATTCTAATGCCTGAAGCAGAGGCCATAGAGCCATCCTCAGCGCCTGGGCCAACTTTGCTCCAATAGAGCCTTGGCTGCGGGAGGGGAAGAGAGAGAGAGGAAGGAGAGACAGAGAGGAAGGCCAGGGCTAAGAACAAGTAAATATAAATCAACAAACTGACCAGTATTTCAATAGGAACTATACTCCTCTCACTGACCACCAATGAAAGAGGTGCCCCTTCCGGAAGTGCGGCGGGGGCCAGATAAATGGCCTCAGGGGACCACATGCGGCCCGCGGGCCGTAGTTTGGGGACCCCTGTGTTAGAGGGTGCTCTGGGGAGAACGGCACTGACCGAGGACTTGAAACACTTCATTCGCCTGAAAAGTCTTCTCCTGACACGCTTTCCTCCTCACTTTGCTCAGGTCTCTGTTCACCTGCTTTACTCGTGACTATTCCCCAGCTACCCTGTATAAAAAACTCTACTTCCGTCTTTGTTTAGACTCGGACCCCTTCTTTCTTTTAAATCATAGCATTAATAGGCTGTAAGCATGGCACGTATTTATATATTTGTTTATTGTCTGTCTCTTTCCATGAGAAAGGCAGTTGTATGAAGTAGTTGGTTTATCTGTCTCGCATAGGTGCTCAATAAATATTTATTGGATGATTAAGCCAAGCATCATGTTATTTTAATCCTCCCCACCCTATAAGTGATATAAAGTCTTTTTATAGACAGGAAAGCTGAAGTTGGTTACTACTTGGAGAGCATCACGTGGTCGAGAGCATGGACCCTTCGATCAGACTGCCGGGGCGAGAGCCCAGCTCAGTCATGCCCATCTCTGTGACACAGGGCCAGTCACCGAACTGTTCTAGACCTGAGGCTTCTCTTCTGTAACTGGCAAGAGCAGTAACAGTACTGTCTATGTTTGCAGAAGCTTAAACGTATAAAAAAATTAACAGCTCATGGCTCATAGTAGGTGCCAAATAAGAGTCAAATAAATTCTTAGCTGAGGATCACCTTATAAAAATTACTAATTTTGGCCCTGGCTGGTTGGCTCAGCGGTAGAGCGTCGGCCTAGCGTGCGGGGGACCCGGGTTCGATTCCCGGCCAGGGCACACAGGAGAGGCGCCCATTTGCTTCTCCACCCTCACCCCCTCCTTCCTCTCTGTCTCTCTCTTCCCCTCCCGCAGCCAAGGCTCCATTGGAGCAAGGATGGCCCGGGCGCTGGGGATGGCTCCTTGGCCTCTCCCCCAGGCGCTAGAGTGGCTCTGGTCGCCACAGAGCGACGCCCCGGAGGGGCAGAGCATCACCCCCTGGTGGGCAGAGTGTCGCCCCTGGTGGGCGTGCCGGGTGGATCCCAGTCGGGCGCATGCGGGAGTCTGTCTGACTGTCTCTCCCCGTGTCTAGCTTCAGAAAAATACAAAAAAAAAAAAATTACTAATTTTCTCATTCTGATTTTGTACTCATAGCCTCCTGATTATAAGTCGGCTTTCGGTTCATCTATCTACAAAGAAGTACACATATGGTTACTCTGGGCCACGTGACACAGCTACGTTTCTCGTCATGAATTCATCAACCCTGTGCAATGTGCTAACAAAATCAGAATTCTGAACCAGTAAGACCGAGGCCTAAACCCAGACAGGGTCATAAGGACACACCCGTGTAGTTGCTTAGCAACCTCCTAACCTTCTCCAAACAATACAACTTGTATTCTATTATCCATAACACAAGCTGCTTAACTAGGGAGAAGGAAGTGTCATTGCCTGAGAAACCTTTTCTCTAATCAGCAGAAAATGGTAAGAGATTACAGGTAGAAAAATGAATATCCAGGCAAAGTGAATACTTTGCAAACAAATGCCTTCACCCCTGTCCACCGCATATACTACTTCAGAATAGCATAGTAACTGCTTATCCAGGTTTCCCTAGAAACAGGAGAAGGAATGCTTCCCCTCACAAAGGGCTTCTAGCCCGCACCGGAAGGGTAGAGCCAAGTGCCCAGGTCACCAGCAGGTTACCTTGCCCTGATGATCGTGTTTCATTTCCCAGCCCCTCGGCAGCTCCAACTGTTTGTTTGCAAACATGTTGAGGAATCCCACGAGGTCCCGGTTATGCTGGTAGCGTTCAAAGTGGTGGGTGTCCCGCCGGACTTTGGTGATCATGTGCTTCAGACACGTGTTGTTTGTAAACATGCGGTAGGCACTCTGGAGGAAAGAAGGGAGAGCCAGTGTTAACCCACTTGTGACACGCAGAAGCAACGGACACATGGGTACATCTAGTCTTCTGATGGGTATACAGGCTTCGCCATAACTCTAGGCCCACACGTGGAAAGAGACAGAGCAACATATCTAGATCAAAATAATACAGAAAGACTACAGAAAATAAGGTCATCTTTACTGATGATGTCTAGGCATGTATGGAGTCTCATTCTAAAGGGGATGTTAGGCCCTAAAGTTGGTTTTAGGCAAAAAAATAAAATGCAAAACAAAATAAAACAAAAAAAACATACACACAGTCAAAATCACACTAAGCTGGAGACAAATATACCACCTTACAGTGAGCCCCAATAATAGCTAGTTTTCCCCCCAGCATCAGAACAGATCATTAGCCCTCTGGGTGAATGACAGATGAAGCAGTTGGCATACATTTAGAGGTTAAGTTGTAGCGGAAAGTGCCTGGCATATATTTGCATATTAGAAGCACATGCAATGAGCTGAGTTGCTTTCACAGTTGCGTTGTCTTCCATTGAGACCACAATAGATTGAGGTGTTTCATCCCACACCTTCTTAGAAGCATAGCTCAGTGAATGGATGGAAGACAGAAATGTCTGGACTATATACCTCCATATATATTCTTTCTTTTTCTCTATTTTTCCTGTGTATATATACAGCTGAATTTATATGATTGAAAATGCACACTTCAGAAAATTCTACTATATAACCAATTATTTTACAAAAGAATGCTATAGTCTTCATCTCTATGATACTTAAAAGAATATTCTAAAAACTGATCATAAACCATAGGTTGTCCACATAGAAGTCAGTCAACAAATATTCACTGCACAATACCATGACCAAGGAGTAGAAAAGGAATAATTGTATAGATAGACCTATTTTCTTTAAACATCAGAAGGAATATGACAGTCACAAAATGACCTGGCCATGAATGCTCTATCCTGGAATTAAATTACTCTCCTCAGAGAGACTCAAAGGGCTTTCAATTCCTCTTACCTGAATCTGGGGACCTCCAGGTTGTACTTCATGGGTTCCTTTATTTATTTCAATCTAATATGAAGTAAGGCAAACCCCAAAGAAACCAGAATCCCTGTCAGTCATTTCATTTTAATAACCAGTCGCTGTCATCGCTGGCTCCAGTACTGTGCTAGCTATTGAGGATGAAGGATGAATGAGTATGAGGACCACCAACATTGATCCTCATTTTCCAGGGTCCTTTAAGAGTGTCTTGTCCAAGTCAAAGCATGTACCGCCAGTGAGTCCCTCTAGAGATTTCTGTCCTTCAGCACAGCAACTGGCAATGTTTGAGAGGGTGGCTGCTCCCCACTCTGGGCCCCTAGGTGTCTGAGTGACTATAGGGATCAGAGAACCCTGCCAATGCAATTTGGAATGTGAAACAAACCTTTGTTACCTTAAGTCACTGAGATGTGTTGTTTGCCATTATTGACATGTAACCTAAACTACAACATATAAAATAGCCATTATATAGTTATTCTGTTTGATTCATCATCATTATATACCTTTCCTTTGCATTAAAATTTTTTCTCCCTATTGAGACAGGAAGGAAGAAAAGAAGAAGGAAGGAAGGAAGGGAAGAAAGAAAGGAGTGAGGGAGGAAGGCCACATTGAATCATCCCCAAATACTAGTGTACTATATAGTTCCTTAATACCCATGTATCCAATATCTGGAGCTCCTATTTCATTAGTCTGAGAAGGTTTTGACGGCTGCAAGAAATTGAGTTCAGAGCCCAGAGTACTGCCAAGGCATGCAGGCAGGCAGGCCTACACAGGGGCTCTGGGCAATTAGGGAGCAGGAGAAAATAAGGAGGTGATGCCATGGAAGCAGAGAAGGAGACTAATAAAAGAAGTTGAAGGCTGTCAGAGACAAACGTTAGCTAATTAATAGTTTAGCCTGTGGCTGACCTTGCCTTGGAGTTTAACGTACAGTCAGCAAGGCAGCTGTTTTCTGCATCTGGCTCCGTGAGGCTGATCTATTTTCACATAAGCCATCGCAAGCTGAGAGGCCTGAGACCACACTGACTTGGCCGGAGGCAATGGTAATGAGCTTTCAAGTCATATTCCCTAATAAGTCTCTTCAGGGACAAATTTTGGTTAGATAACTCTGTCAGATAAATCATTACATTAACTGCTGTTCTAAATAGGTGTATCTCGATTCCCCTCATTCTCTCTTCCCCCATTAAAGTAACTAAATAGGCCACATCCTGATTCTTTATCTGGAGCATCAGAAATGCTCCTCACTCTGTTGAAGAAAAGAAGCAGAACATCATTAGGACAAGAAGTAGTAGTAATTAGGTGAAGGAACCCATCCCAGCCCCAGGCTTGAAGTGATTCCCTGGAGGTTGGGCAGCTCTTTAAAAAGCACAGGAGTCTTAAGGCTGGTCTTATAATTAATTATGTCCTTTCATCTTCCTCCTCTCTACGCAGTGAGACGTGTAATATAGTGCAGGTTCAACTGATCTTTGCAGAAAACATCTACCAAAGCAAATTAAGTGCAAGAAAGATTTCTCTCATTAGCAACTAGCAAACAACCTTTAGAACCATTAGCTTTTCAAGTCTGTATAACACGCACATGACAATTAGGGCCTACATAAAACACGTGAGCCAACCAGAAACATCCCTCCAGACTGCTATATTTTTATAAATAAACTACATATGTATTATGTATGTGTGTATATATATATGTTTACTCTATTTTTAATATATTTTATATATGTTATTCAATTTATGTACTTTTTTGTGTATGTGTAAATATACTGCTCACAAAAATTAGGGGATATTTCAAAATAAATTTGAAGCAATAAAAAAGCACTTTTTTTATTAAACAAGAACATTAGAAAAGCAAACAAGTCAAAGAAAGTTGTTCAATTATGCAAATTAAATGCAAACTCAATTATTATGATTGAGCAGCAAAAAAAATCAAATGCTTTTTTTTATTGCTTCATATTCATTTTGAAATATCCCCTAATTTTTGTGAGCAGTGTATATATAGTTCAAAAAGGATATTTATACACCAGTTAATACAGAACTACAGTGAAGACTCTAGTCACAACCCTGTCACTCATGGACAGAGACAAAGAAAGTTATTTAATCTCTGCCTCAATTTGCTCAGTTGTAGGATAGGATAATAATAACTGCTCTGCTTTCTTTGTAAGTGTGCAGAATTCAAAAGTGTGCAGAATTCAAGTCCAATGGAACAAGCATGTAAGAGACCTATGAAGAGGCAAAATAATTATAAAAATACAAAGTATAAGTAAACAAATATACAAGGGATTACTGCCACCATACCTACGTTATAACAGATGAAAGATAGTAGTAAAATTGTTTTCTACTCTGAGGTCTTTGAAGATCTTGGGCCAGAATCCCACTTTCTGTTAACTGAAGAAAGGTCTCATAACTTTTCATCAGTTATGTGCTAAGCCCTGCACAAAAAAACCCCTAAAGATACAGGGATGACCACGGCCTGATGACACAAAAGGACGGAGAAGGAGAATCCTAGGGGGAAGTGGGGGGAAGAGGTTCACTAAAGGCAGAAAGTAGAGTGTGGAAAACCAAGGCTATGACCTGTGGTGGTGCAGTAGATAAAGTGTCGACCTGGAACACTGAGGTTGCTGGTTTGGAACCCTGGGCTTGCCTGGTCAAGGCACATATGGGAAGCAACTACTACCAACTGGTGCTTACCACTTCTCCTCCCCCCACCTCTCTCTCTCTAAAAATTAATAAATTATTTTTAAAAAGAACGACATTATTAGGAAACAAAGGCCACAGTGGCAGTGACAATACTGAGACACTGACAGTTTGCAGAACTAAGAATGAGCAGAGGCCAAAGAGTCGAGAAACTCTGAACAGGTGGGATCCGATCAAAAGAGCCTCATCTTTACAGAAGCCGACAGTGACCAAGATCTGGGCTAAGAGAAAAGATGTATTTACTCTCTCTCTGGGGTTTAATGGCTGAGGTTCCTTTTCCGTGTTTGAGCTGTTCTTTTGTTTCGTTTTGGTCTTACAGAAAAAGATGCAGTAAAGGAATATAATTTTCTACCTGAAACAAAAGTAGAGAAGGCAACTGGGACTTGATTCATAGCATAGTCCGCTGATAATGCAGAGAGTGATCTCACCTAGGAAGCTGCTGCACAGAAGGGAGGTGGGCAGTTGTTAATAGTAGGCCGCGCCCCTTGGTATACACTCTAAATGGCACAAGTTTTGTTTCCCTTTGATGTGATTTAAAATATGCCCCCCCCCCCGAAGTTAGAAGCGGGAGGCAGTCAGACTCCTGCGTGCGCCTGACCGGGATCCACCCGGCATGCCCACCAGGGGGCGATGCTCTGCCCATCTGGGGCATTGCTCTGTCTCTACCGGAGCCATTCTAGCGCCTGAGGCGGAAGCCATGGAGCCATCCTCAGTACCTGGGCCAACGTTGTCCCAATAGAGCCTTGGCTGTGGGAGGGGAAGAGACAGAGAGGAAGGAGAGGGGGAAGGGTGGAGAAGCAGAAGGGTGTTTCTCTGTGCCCTGACCAGGAATCAAACCTGGGACTTCCATAAGCCAGGCCGATGCTCTACCGCTGAGCCAACCAGCTATAACCTAAAATATGCTTTTTAGTTTTTCCTTCTCCATTTCAAACCTCCCTTACCCAACCTTACTATTGGTTCTTGTCTCACTAGCAAGAAATAAATACTTGATGGCTGAGGAAATGATCAACTTAATGATCACTTGAATATTTTTAGTGCAAATTTGTTAAAATAACATTATATAGAGCTCTGTGTGTTTTGTTTCATTAAATGTTTGAGGTGTTAAAAGTGAAAAATATTGAAAGGGCCTGAGGCTGCCAGGTTGAAACCAGTTTGAAACCCTAGGCTTGCCTGGTCAAGACACATACAAGAAGCAACTATAAGTTCATGTTTCCTGCTCCTCTCTCCCTCCTCGATTTCTGTCTTTGCTCTCTTAAATAAATAAATAAATAAATAAATAAAACCTTAAAAAATATATATTGAAAGGAATTAGGCCCTGGCCAGCTGTCTCAGTGGGTAGAACATTGGCCAGGCGAGCAGACATACCAGGTTTGATCCCAGGTCAGAGCCCACATGAGAAGCAAACATAAGTTTCTCTTTCCCTCCCTCTCTTCCTTCTCTCCTTCTTTCCCTCCCACAGCCAGTGGCTCAGCTGGTTTGAGCATTGGCCCCAGGCGCTGAGGATAGCTCAGGTGGTCCAAACATTGGCCCCAGACGGGGGTTGCCAGGTGGATCCCAGTATAGGCACATGTGGGAATCTATCATCTCCCCTCCTCTCACAAGAAAGAAAAGAAAGGAAGGAAGGGAAGCAGGGAGGAAGAAAGGGAAGGAGGGAGGGAGGGAAAGAGAGCGAGAGAGAGAGAGAGAGAGAGAGAGAGAGAGAAAGAGAAAGAAAAAAAGAAAGGAAGGAAGAAAGACAGGAATTGAGGGGAATGTTATTGTCATTTGGTAGCACCATAAGAAAATTACATATAAATGTTCAGTTCTTATCAATCAATTAATCAATTAAAAAAAAAAAAAAGCCTGACACAAAAAGAATTAAGTTTTATGGTGACTATATGCCCTGTATTACCTGGCCCAGTGTTAGTTTCATCTAATTCTGTTCTGTTTAATAACACAGGTAAACACATTACTGATAAACAAAATCTATCTTTCATATTTCAAAAATCTATCAAGAATAGGTATTCTGAATTCATGCTTGAAAAATATCATCACTGTGTCTATAGCACATGTCTCTCATATATGGGTACAGATGTGAGCATCTGTATGTATTACTCACTAAAGAAATTTACTGTAACAAAATCAAATAACATTGTTTGCTAGGATGTGGAAATAGCCTTGTCTTAAACAGTCTGCATTTATTTTTATCTTACATGGTTTGTCTATATTTTCAATAATAGGGATTTTTGCATTGGTCTTATCTAGCAAAAGAGTAAAATGGAGGACAACTTTAATTTATTGACCAAACTGTAAACTTTCACATCGTCTATTTTGCAAAAGCATTAAATCTTGACTTGAAAAAATATATTTATAAATTTCGGAACAATAAATATTTTTGTTCATTAAGCACTAAAAAGTTTATACAATGGAATTAATGTATTTCTAAGCTTACTAAAAGCCAGAGTAATAGTAATTTGGCATGTATGTTGGAAACATGATTCAGTTGCATATAATGAATATATTTATGCATGACAATTATTAGACTAACAGGCATAACATCTACAAAAAATATGACACTAATAATGAAATCTAGAGTAATCAGGAGAAATGGTTTATAATGACAATTTTGGAAAAAAATCTAATCACAGCCAACAGGGGGCAGTAGAATATATCTTAAAGCAACCATAATGCAAAACAGAAAAAGAAAACCAGTACTTCATTTCTCAAGTTTTCCTTTAGAGTTTTGATAACAAATACATTACTGCTCCATGAAATCTATTTTTTTATGACTATCTTACAATATAAACTGATATCTTCAAATCATACAAAAATGAGAATTAGTTAAGTTTTTAAATTAATATACTGCTTTTGTTATGATGAACATATTCTTTTTAAAAAATTTTTATTGATTGCTTTTTAGAAAGATGGGAAAGAGAGAGAAAGAGACATTGATTTGTTGTTTCACTTACTTATACATTCATTGGTTGATTCTTGTATGTGTCCTGACTGGGGATAGAACCTGCAACTTTGATGTACTGAGATGACATTCCATTCAACTGAACTACCTGGCCAGGGCCTGAACATTTTCAATAACATAAACCGGGAATTGATTAGAACAGTTGTAGATCATAAACAATTCAAGCAAAAATAAAAAAGGCCAGATAACAAATCTTAAAATAAAAAAACCAAACAGAATTTTGTTTTGTTACTCATGTTTTTACACGAGTCTAGGATCATGTAGCCTAGCTTCTACTTACTTTTCAAAGCTCAGATCTGACCTTCACTAGTGTCCTACGCTCTCAACACACCAGCAGCACCAAACTGCTATACTAACGATCCAACGATTCAGTTCTTTTGTAGTAACTATCAGGACAGCCCTGCAAACTCCATGACTGTCTTGTTTCGCAATTGCTCCTTCTACTCAGGATGCTCTGGCCCTTCTCATTTCTAGGGCAATTTCCTACAAAGCCTTTTAAATCTCTCATAAATGCAAATCCATCTATGGCTTCTCCTGTGAGCCCCCACCGACCCCGAGTTAATCACTCACTCCAACAGGGTATTTTCTACAGTCTTCCATTATTGCCCTGGAATGTTTTCAAGTCTAGGACACCAGGACCCACAGTTGCTGTCATTTTCACGTCTCAAGGACTTTGCACAGTGCCTGGGACATAAAAGAGAATCAACCAACTGTTGCTAAATCAAACGTATGGTAATCTAATCCCACTTGCATAAATCTGAGGATGACTGGCATGCTATTCATTGTTCAGTCTCCTCCCGTGCCTTCTCTGTTCCAAGCTAAGCCTGTAAACCAGGAAGGATATAATGAGCAGTAAAGCCAGACAGATGCTACACTTATAAAGCAAAGTTAATGAAAGAAGGCAGACTACAGTAATGTCAATAAATGAGTATACACTAATAACCTCACCTATAATTCCTCGTGATAGGATTATGCTGACTCTACTTTTCCCTATGGTCTTCTTTATTTTTCCTAAGGCATGTAATTTATTATGTTAAATTCAGTATGCTCTTCTATTCCCTTAACAAGTCTCTCATTCCAACTATCTTCTTCTTATTCATTAATTATGTATTATTAACACTCAGAGTCATCTTCTTCAGTTCCTAGTCTATCTATTCACCCCCCCCCCCCAATATTGCCACTTCTCTGCCTGTGATTCCTTTCATGTTGGATCCTTCTGTTTTCTTACTTCCTAGTCCAGGTTCTTGTCAACTCATGCCATGGTAAATGGATTACATACAGCTAGACTTCTATGGCGACTGTTTCCCTCACTCTAAATCACACCATGTGCAGCTACGGCAACCTTGCTCTAATTACTATCTTCAGCAATCACTCCCTCACCCCTCAGAGACTTGTGGAGTAATCGCTGCTTGCCCACTGAGTTATACCCAAACACCTTCCAAAAACACAAAACCTTTCTTTGGGTCTCCCTTATACCTTAGTCAGATTTAGAGCTGTTTACACCCACATTAGCACCACTTATCCAATGAAATTAAATACTTTGTCAAACCAAAACACTAAAAATATTTCTTATTCCTTCCTTACAACCAATTTTTCATTAAATCTTACTGGTTCTGCCTTCAAAATATCTCCTGAATCCATGCACTTCTCTGCAGCTCCATGCCAACATCACGGTTCCAGCCATCACTCTTTTCTCCTGGGTCAAAGAGCCTTCATTTTCATCATTTGCTTTCACTCTTGCCTTTCTACAGTTTCCAAACTGATACACATCACACTAAGTGCATGGTGGCTTCCCACCAATGTCAGAGTAATATCCAAAGTCCTTGCTACATCCCACATCCATCTATGATCCGGATCTCACTGACTTTTCAACCTAACATCACATCCCACCCTCTATCACTATCCAGCAGCCCCTCTTCTCTTTCCAGAGTCTTAGGGTCCCTGCACTTGCTCTCTCTGTTGCTTGGAATGAGCTTTCCCAGCCCTGGCTGGTTTGCTCAGTGGTAAAGCATCGGCCGGCATATGGATGTTCTGCATTTGATTCCCAGGTGCCGCTCAGGTGGCACACAGGTGCCACAGATCAAGGCACACAGGAGAAGTAACTATCTGCTTCTCCCAACTCTCCTCCTCCCCATTCTCTCTCTCTCTCTTTCCCTCCTGCAGCCATGGCACTATTGGTTTGAGTGCATTGGCCCAGGGTGCTGAGGATGGCTCTGTGGAGCCTCCACCTCAGGCACTAAAAATAGCTCAGTTGCGAGCTTGGCTCCAGATGGGCACAGCATTGGCCCCAGATGGGGGTTGCCGGGTGAACCCTGGCTGGGGCACAAGCGGAAGTCTATGTTCCCTATTCTCACTTGGAAAAGAGAAGAAGAAAAAAAAAATGAGCTTCCCCTGCCTTTTGCTATGGTTGGTGACTTCTCGTCTTTTATCTTTCAACTCAGAACTGTTTTTTCCAGAAACATTCTATAATCACCTTTCTAAAGTTGCCCTTATTCTCTGTCTATCCTAAGGTAAGAACTTTATCTTATTCTCCACTTTCCATAATTTCAATCATAAGTCATTTTTCGGTAATATTCATTGAATGGATAAAATACCCATGATGCATATGGGACACATTTTTCACTTGTTTTTTTCTCATGCACATTCTCTACCTAGAGAGGCTATCTACTCCATTTTTACCAACCAATGTCTATTACCTATTCAATGTCCATTATCTATTCCATGCCTGGCCATGTGGTGGCACAGTGGATAGAGTGTTGGCCTAGGACACTGAGGACCCAGGTTCAAAACCCCTAGGTTGCTGGCTTGACTGCAGGCTCACCAGCTTGAGCACGGACGGAGTCACTGGCTTGGCTGGAATCCCCTAGTCAAGGCACACATGAGAAAGCAATCAATGACAAAGTGCTGCAATGAAGACCTGATGCTTCTCATCTCTCTCCCTTCCTGTCTGTCTGTCTCTCTCTCACTAACAAAACAAAACAAAACAAAACAAAAAAACTTAAGCCTCACATCGCAAAGAAATGCTAACTTTTTCTATAATGCTCTATTTTTTCTTCACAAAAGTTTTAGCAAAAGTTAGACATTTTCAAAACATTCTTTTTTTCCCCTAGAAATGGTTTTGTTAACCGCCATAACTGCCCGGCTGGAAACAGGTGTACAACATTTTTCACCATCACCCATGAGCTTCCTATTCCTATGCCTTAATGCCTCCAGCATGTTAGAATTTCCTGAGTACAACAGCTTCCCATTCCAGGCTGTGATTCTGAAATAAATATAGGGAATAGATGGGCATGTGAGTAGAGTTAAAAAAAAATTGGTTGTCATGAGAATTTAACGGGGGGGGGGGGGGTAGCTAGGTTTCTTGGTGAAGGAACCAGGATCAGGAAAAGGGAAGAATTTTGGTCAAAGGTCAGAGCTAGAGGAAAGGATAGCAAATAGCTAAAGAAGAGATTCTACATAATTTCTATTTAGAACAATGACTAAAAGGCTAAAATTTCTTATGATCTTCTGGTTAGCAAACTATTTTTTTCAGCTGACACTAACATTTTTAGGCCTCTAGGGAAATCGTAGTAGTAGGCCTTCTAAAGTATGGGCACGTTATAAAAGGAAGGACATTTCCATCTACTTCATCCCGACCACACTGCCATGCCTCCCCTTCTGCCAAAAAACCAACAACAAAACCCTGATCTTCTATACATACTTCATGTGTCTTTAAAACATTCCTCCTTTTATTGATTCATTTTTATATTCTTTTCTCTTTTCAGCGAGTCTATACCACAAGCTCAAAGCCCAATCAGATCATTATCTGTTGGCAATGCTCAGATATTTAGTTATTTTTGTATAGGCAAAATATAGTAGTCTTTAAAAGTGTGGGCTCTGGAGTCCATATCCCTGACCTCTCAACCTCAATGACACCATTTAGTAGCTATACAACCTTGGGAATAGCATTTAACCTCTCCGTGCCTCAGTTTCTTCATCTGAAAAAACTTAATTGTTATCTAATAACTTTGTTTGGACAACTAGGTCAAAACATATATAGTGCTTAACACAGTGCTTGGAACACTGCGCAGTAAGCATTAACTAGTGTTACGCTTACTAGCATTACCCACAGAAGGGTGATTTCCTGTGGCCAGTTGCTTTTCCCCCACATACTTTCAGATTTGATACTCACGGGGTTAGAATGTAGCACGGTGAAGAACTCTGGGCTGATGAGGAACTTCACAGGGGGCGACTGTAACAGCAACGTGAGCCTGGATCTGGAGGTAGAGTGGGGCAGCACGTTCTCCCGGCGGAAATCTGCAGGGGCAGACACCGAGAGCCTTCAGGGAGGGCTTGCCCCGTGACAGCAACACACCTCTTCACTTCCATCTCTGTATACCTACATCACTGGCTATATTATTTTTATCCCCCCAACACTTTTATCTTTGATGTAAATTCATATATAAAACCCGACTGCTCTTAATTACACTAAAACGAAGTTGAGTATTTCTAGCCACTGTTAACGTCTTAATGGATCCTTAGATGTTTTAAGTGATCAGACTTAATCTTTCTCTGCTATTCCATAGATTCAGGGATTAAAGTTATTTCTATTCTATTTGGTTTTGTGATTCTTTCCTCAGTACTAATAAAAAGTCAAGAATTAAGAGGTCTCTGGGGACTTCTACTTTTTGAGTTGGATTATCAGATCTGATGGAAGACCAAAAGTTCTCTAAATAAAAGAAAAGCCTCGTTTGCAAACTCTTACTTGTTTTCTGCTTTTGTGAGATTACAAAAGAAACCACCCCGCAGGCTCTTACCTGCGCTGGCTTGGTGAAAGTCAGCGTCCTCCCCTGCCCCATCAATAGCGTTGGCATTTTCCTCAGGCCTCTCATTAGTCATGGTTCTGCGGATACTCTGATATCTAAAATCAGGAGCTTAGAGTCACCTCAGAGCAGCCTCTAAAATTTGGGACTCAACCGCTTCCCCGGGGCCCAAAAGTTTTCATGATCTTCCCAACCTCAAACATTTCCTCCCCAAACCCCCATTCCCTGACCTAGGCCATCTGTTGTTTAAGTATATTACACTGAATTTCTTCTGTCCATTGTTTGTGGACATTTACCTAACATGTTTGTGGGCATTTTTACCTAATAGATTAATAAAATTATTAATCACGGCCCTTAACCAAAGAAAACTGTATTTCCCTATTGTTAAAGAAAAAACAACAACTTTTTGTTCTGTAGCAATTAGTACTTGAAAAAGGGCAGATTAAAAAGCTTAGATTGGTAATAAAGATGCATAATGAACGAAGAGTCTAAATATTTAGAAAGATAATTGGCTTCAAATGATAAATGCATACATTCTGCTTTACTAAAAATCAGTGCCTTGGGTTGACTACAGAGGTCATCACTACTTATCCCCTCTCCAGTTTCCAAACTATCTGTGTATGTGGTTGTTATTATTATTTTTTTAACCAAGAGAAGTTCAATGAAACCTAGGAATCAAAAGATGTAACAGTTCCACCTTAATGACAGGACACACAAAGATGAAAGAGAGACAACTGTGTTTTCTATTTGGCACCATATAAAAATTAGCCCAACCACAAAACAGAACAGCGACAGCAAAAACGCCCGCCCTCACCTCCGGTTCAGCTGCTCCATCTGCTGTATGGAGTTCGACCTCTGCAGCACCTGGGGGGCGGGGGGCGCTGTCGGCCGCTGCCACGTCGTGGTTCTGTTGACGTGATCCACGTAGAAGATCCTGCCGTGGCTGTCTATGCGCGCCTCCCAGTCTAAATGGCAGTAACACGTCCCGAGGGATTATTAGGAGAGGCGGAGGCCATCGATGTGATTCATTAACTTTAGCACGTGTTTTCCCTCCCTGACATGCTAGAATTTGGGGCTAATAACATATATCTCACTGTGTAACCCTGCACTTCCCCTTGGTCCATACCAGAATCTGTTGTGACCAGAGAGTTAACATATCCTCTGAACATAATGCCAACTCTTTAAAGAATCTCTGAATGTATTTTTCCAGATTTGCCAACAAGACTCATCCTTTATATATGAACACCAATATTTTAAAAATACAAATAATTATTATGATACGTCAGAGATTCATATAAAAATTGGTGTTGATGTTTGTTTTCACCAAAATATAATTTTTTTCTGTGTTTTTTTTTTCCAGCTTACATGAAAAACTCATAGCTGGAAACTTTTACATGTACATCTACACACAATTTTAGTAAATATAGTCTTCAGAAGAAAATAATGCAAGCCTAGTCATTAAACAGCATCATTATCTACACACTTCCATTTGCACTTTCTCAAAAATGAATACATTTCAGAGCAAGGGTAATTACTTGCCTCCAACCTCAAATAAATACAATGTGTTAGACGAGCACTTAATTTTATGTTTAAGCAATCTCATTGATTAACTGTTAAGTCTTTGTAAACAAATATATACGGGCATGTTCAATAAAAACAGGTAGCAGACTGGTTGGTCCTCAGAGCCAAATGTCTCATCTCTGTGACGCTATAAAAGGCTATTCCCCTATTAAAATATACAGAGTATGAGCTAATGTCTTCAAAAGGCAAAATTTTCAAACTGACTGCAGTGTTGGGAAGGGTAATTTATATAGAAACATAGGAAAACAGCAGAGATCTATTCTTTAGTAAAACGTGAAAGATTGATGATAAGATCTTAAGAGAAACCAGAGTATCAGTTTCTATTCTTATTGTATCAGAGATCTATTCTTTAACCAGGAAAGTTCTTATTCATTTCTATTTCAATATACTGTAAGTTTTTTTTTGAAATTAATAAGCCCCTTTCTCCTAAGCAGCATAATGATTTCAAAATGTTCCATTTGATTACACAGCTCAACAGACACCATAGGCCTATTTCTGGGGACCAGAAGGAAAGCATGCTTGCCTCTGACCACCTATGGCACTGCTCTGGAGGTGAACGAACAAGTGCTCCAACAGGACTTAGGGTTGGAAAGACCTGCATGCTAGGTCCCAGCCAGCGCCAAACAATCATTGAGAGCTGCCTCAGTGGGGAGTGGAAAGGTATTTTATTTATTGATCTCAGCACATTATAATTTATGACAAACGGCAAGAGCAAGAAAAATTGGGCTGAGGAAAAGCACCACACAGACAAACAACTCAATGTCACTCATGCTCCAAGTCACACAGACTCACAAGGAACCAGCCTGCCAAATCTGAACTCTTTGGGCAACAGCTACGATCCCGTCAGTAAGATATGTCCAAATGATCTCATGCTCAGCCTGCTGTATGCTGACAAGTAGTACCTACAGTAAAGCATTTTCAGGAACCGTTTTCCAAAACCCTTTGATCTAGGCCATTGTTTTGCTCTGTTCCTTGCATACTTTCTCATCTCAAAGACTTTGAGAACCAAGTCTTCCCATTTCATTCCGTTATCCACAGAGCTAGGAAATTCAAGCTTACGTTCTGTATCAAGTCAAACGTACATGAAAACAAAAGGCTATTTCTTCCCCAATTTTTTTTTTAAAGTGTAGAATAGGTCAGTTCGGGATAAAAACAGAGCAGAAAGCAACTTAAAGGAAGCAGAAAGAGAGGTGTTGCCAAACTGCAAGATAAGGTTATAAACTACAATTTGGCTAAATTTTCTGGCAGCTACAGCAGAAAAGAAAACACATTATTGCATACTTTCCATTTTCTAACAAAATAAAGTTTAAAAAAAAATGATCTTCAAAGATAGAACATTTTCCTTGAACAAACTAAGTAAAAATTGACCCCGTGAAATGTGGCCTGAATGAGTGCCACATGGGTGGCAAAAGAGGGGGAGAGAGAATAATTACATAGCATGGAATGAATGAACAAATAACTTAAATTAGAGCCAGTCGTAAAAAAGAATGATGGGCCTGACCTGTGGTGGCGCAGTGGATAAAGAGTCGACCTGGAACACTGAGGTCGCCGGTTCAAAACCCTGGGCTTGCCTGATCAAGGCACATATGGGAGTTGATGCTTCCTGCTCCTCCCCCTGTTCGCTCTCTCTCTCTCCGTCTCTCTCTCTCTCTCCCCTCTCTCTCTAATAAAAATGAATAAATAAAATCTAAAAAAGTGTAAATAAATAAAAAAAAAACATTAAAAAAGAATGATGGTTGCATCCACTTTCCACATAGGCCAGGAATAACTTTAATTTGTATTTCAGTCAAGACATTTCTATGTGCAGTGGGGAGAATAAGAAAAGTTCCAAAAATTTGGTTTCTAAGAACATAGGATTTTGTATGCACCTTAAGACTATCACCTTCAAATACTGTACCTTTACACTGAGTTGTCACATAAATCCTCATAGAGAGAAATGCTATATTGCTGGTTTCAAGTTGATACTTGGCCATTTGATTGGGAAAAACTACTATGCTGTTGACTTATTCCTGAATTACACACCCACTCTTACCCAAGTGGTTAGCAGATGAAGACGTGAACACCTCCTAGTGAATGCTGAGACTGGGAAGAAGGTCAGTGACTAAGCAGAATTAATTTACAGCAGCATTAGATTATATGAAAACAATAGAGTGAGGAGACGAGGCTTGAACTGGTTACAATTGGATTGAGAAAAGTCAAGTACCTGAATGTTTCCTATTTATAAATCCACTATCAACATTATAATCATGGTATCTTCATCAACATGATAACATGATGAAGTCATAATAAACTAACGATACTTTTAAGGGGGGAAAAAGGCTTCAGGATAGATGCTAGACAGCAGTGTTTAAAAGACTATTATTTTCTTATTTTAAGACTCAAGGAAGTATGGTTGTATTTCTATAAAGTACAGAAGTAAGTGGAACTTATCTATGGTTTTGGAGTCAGGACAGTTGGTCCCTGTCCTTTCAAAACTGGGGTTAATGACTAGAAGGGGCAGGAAGGACACGCAGGCGCCAGTGAACGGGGCTGGCCCAGGGTGCACGCGGCTCGGGAGAATTCGGCAGGCTGAGTGTGCTCTTTTCTGCATGTTTATTTGAATAAAAAGTTTTAAAATAGCTGTATAATTTGCACCTTAATCTAATTTTGAAGAAAAGTAGCATTTTAGATGAAAAGAATCAATTCTTTCTTTAAAGCTAACTTTTAAACTCTAGAAAATAAGAGCCTTTAGCCTTAAACTTAGTACAAACTCAAAGATTGACTATGTATATTTTCCAGATTCACTGCCTATTTTTAGGCATTCATTTCAAAGGATGATTTAAAAATGAAACTGTACAACTACAAATAGTGAGAAACATTCCCCTGTATTTTTCCAGAACTACCCATTTGAACCCATAAGTAATACACTTGTCTTAACAATATGGCAACAATCTTAGGATCAGATAAGAGTCCACTAATCCAGACTGTTCATCTTGAATCTATTTCTATCCTTTTTTTGGGGGGGGGGGGGCATTTATTTGATGATTCCCTATTGTCTCCAGCACAGCAATAGGTGAAGTCACAATTATGTTGGAGGCAATAAGAGAAAAATGTTTTTCAGAAGGAACTGAGCCAGCCATTCTTTCTTCACTTATCTTAACACTAAAAAGACCAAGATCTGTCATGCTGATGAATTCCAGTGGACTTCAGCCCTGAAGGGCCTCCAGCTACCAGTGCCATCAATCAGCTCAGAATAAGAGACCGCAGAGTCTTAAAGGACTGAGAGCACATTCAAGTTCAAGCTGCTTCCCTGGAAGGCACTCCACACTGCCCTCAAGACATGGAGCTTTCTTATTTCCTATAGATCACTGGAATGTTTCTCTACAAGAGGTTGAAGTTACACAGCCCACACGGTCACTGCACAAGGTCAATAGCCTAAAGCAAGAGTCCGATTTTGAGAAGCAATTGGCAGATCACTATTACAGCTGAACAGTCTTTTGTACTAAGTCCAAGTTCTGCTCCCTGATCCTGAAATAGAAGAAATGAGACTGAAAGAAGCAAAAAAACCAAGGAAAACTGCTCTACATAAAAAGAGATCAAATAGGTGTTCAGAGACTAAGTTATAACACTGCTATGTAGACTACCACATGATCGGGTGTAAGAGTGAAACCATATAGCAAGAGACCTCACTTAACTGAATTGCAAATCTTCAGAGAGAAGCATACGTTTGCTGGGGTTTTCTCACTATAATGTCAGCACCCAAGTATTGTATAAGGTGAACATAAGCTAAAAGAACAACAATCAGAATAAGGACAAAGAATCAAGAGTGGAGAGCATCGAAGCCTAAGGTACAAAGCTTCAGTAGCTTGTCTCAGGGTCTGGACATAGTGACCTGCACAGAGAGAAAAGGCACTTCTGAGTCTGAGATGCTTAGCAGAGCAATCCATCTGAGCCATGAGACAGCTGCTCACACTCTTCCTGTGGCCATTTCTCATACACTTGAGGGGCCCCCTGGGGGACGTTCCACTTTGTGAGCCTTCTGAGTCTGACTTCAAAACACTTCAGTATAATAAAGGTTCAGTGAAACCCCTAATATAATATAAACCATAATATAAGCCACCACTGCCACTAACCAAACTTTCAAAATTTACATTCCTCTACCCCTACAACAGTCCCTTCCCTTCTAATCTTAGATCAGAATACCCAATAGAGCAGTGGTCCCCAACCTTTTTTGGGCCACAGACCGGTTTAATGTCAGAAAAGATTTTCACAGACCGGCCTTTAGAGTGGGACGGATAAATGTATCACGTGACCAAGACAAGCGTCAAGAGTGAGTCTTAGACGGATGTAACAGAGGGACTCTGGTCATTTTTTTAAAAATAAAACATTGTTCAGACTTAAATGTAAATAAAACAGAAATAATGTAAGTTATTTATTCTTTCTCTGCAGACCGGTACCAAATGGCCCACAGACTGCTACCAGTCCGCGGCCCGAGGGTTGGGGACCACTGCGATAGAGGATAAGGAATGTTTGAGACTCAGTTTCAGCTTTTACTAGAATGGGATCCTAAACAAATTACTATTTTATCTGGGCTTCCATTGCACCATCTATAAAATGACAGACTCAGATTAGATGATTTACATCCATCGGTCTACAAATTAAAGACCTGCTTAACCTGCCTCACAAACTGTCATGAAGAATTTGAAGGAAAAAAAAAAGGAAAGAATGTAAAAGTGTTTCATAAACTATAGAGCACTATACAAGTTTCAGGTATTATGATTCATAGCGTTAAAAGTAAAACCATTAGCCTTAAAATAATTTAGTCAAATCATTTAAGAGAGGGATCAATCTATACACTCCACCAGACGCCTGTTAGCTGAGCCTCCCAGGAGGCAGTCTGCAGCCAGAAGACACAAGACAGCAGACTGTGGAATGCTGCAGCCCCGAGTTAGTCCTGGCCAGAGAGACAGTGAGGAACGAAGACGGAGATCTGGCTGTGGTGAAGACAGACAACTGATTAAACAGACTATCAGAGGTGTGAGAAAGACTGGAACCAGGAAGGAACAAAGCAGTATGGGGACAGAGTGGAACACAAGCAGGTATGCTCAGACCATAACCTGTAACCTATCCAACATAATATAATCTCCTTCACGCTTTCATGTTTGCAAATTGCATAAGAGGAAACAGCTCTTAAGAATTTTCTTCCTGCCTGACCAGGCAGTGGTGCAGTGGATAGAGTGCTGGACTGGGGTGTCATGGACCTAAGTTCAAAACCTCAAGGTCACTGGCTTGAGCGTGGGCTCATTGAGCTTGAGTGCGGACTCACCAGCTTGAGCCCAAAGGTCACTGGCTTGAAGCCCAAGGTCGCTGGCTTGAGCAAGGGGTCACCTTGGTCTGTGGAACCCCCCTCCCCCGGTCAAAGCACATATGAGAAAGCAATGAATGAAAACTAAGGTGCTGCAACAAAGAATTGATGCTTCTCATCTCTCTCCCTTCCTGTCTGTACCTCTGTCTCTGAAAAAAAAAAATTTCTTCGTATTCATCATTAAATTGGATATATTATTAAATTGCTTTTTTACTTTTGATTATATAAACTTACTAAAATGAACTACCAATTGTTTATATTTTCAAACTCCTGAGATATATACTGTGTGATAAAAAATATCAGTGTTTAAACGAATGTATTGAAATATCACAAAAAGTGGTCATAATTTCAGAAGAAAATAACCTGTCTTTATAAAATACAATCTAGAGACCAAAATCATGGTCTGACAAAAATCAGAGCAATTGGATGTGGCCAGAAGGATGCCCTCTATCCACACGCGGAGGCAATGCTATCTATGCCTGTCCTCCAGGGCCCTGCAATTCCCTTGACTTATTATTAATCCACACACGCGTACAACAAAGCTCGCTCAGAATTCTCTTCTGGTGTTCCTAATTCATTTTTCTCCAATTAAATCTAAATATTTCCCAGGAATATTTTTCTTTTAAGCCTCTAATCTTTTCTCCCAGAGTAAATAATAAGAAAGTTATTTTCCCCCACTTGCTTATGATGACACAATGATTAATCTTTTGCTTGATTTTTAAAAACCGCTTAAAATGTACATGTTCTATGAATAACCACACTTAGTGATCCAAGTACACGAACAAAGGATCGGTGCACAACAGAATTTCAAAGAAATCGAGCCAATATTTTGACAAATTGTACACAGTACCATTATTCTGCTTCTCTGTCAAGCACTCACCAAAACTAACCATGCCCTTTAAATGCATACTCCCTCTGACCCCTTCTATGTTCCACCATTTTTAAAATACAAAGGCCCATGATCACATATGAGATGGGTGAATAGAGAGAGGGTCAATAAGGAAGGAAAGCAGTTAGATAGAAAGATGCACTTCTCAATAGTTCTTAAAAGCAGTATTTACTGAGCTTTATTATTGTTCATCAAAATGCTCTGCCCTCACAAAGCAACCTTGCTTTCAGGGAGTCTAGAAACTTAAATAGTGTTAAGATTATGTCCAGACTGTGACCGGCCATGGGCGTTGCTCAGACCTCTGAAGGCAGGCTGTGGACCTATTTCCCAGCACCCCTAATCCTCCACCGTCTCTCCTTTAAGTGCTACATATTTCTTGTACATGAAGGAAATGCAATAGTTTTCAAATCCCCAGATAACTATCAAGTTCCAAATATATGGTTATTAATCTCTGGAATTAATAACACTTCTCTGTATAATAAGAAAAACAGACCCCTGTACTTAATGATTTAAAATGTTGTAACTGAATAAAAAGCAGAGTATTACACACAGGGAGGCTTTTTCTAAGAGACTGTACTAGTTTGTCTACTAACTGAATATTTATGCTGCCATTAGGTATAATTAAAAAAAATTTTTTTTATTATATACCCAATTCTAAATATCTGGTCCTAAAATATCTGGATCTATTTCCCTGATTATACTGTTTACTCCACGGGCATCGCAGTGTTTACTTTTCCACAGCTGCCTTTTCATTCAACAGAACAGTGCGGGCAGCAGTCACCAGCATGGCACCTTCTAGACTAGTCTGCTAAGTCAGGTGGCAGCCCTCCACTCCCTTCATAGGGGACTGGTCATCCATCTTTTAGGTCCTGTGGCTCCTGCAACCCTTGCACCCTCTGATCAAGGTGAGCCCTTTAATTAACAAGCCCTCACTTGGTGGGAGAGCCTCGTCCACCCTCTGGTACCGGCTGACATCCTGGCGCACTGAAGGCAGCGATCGCAGGGGCTGGTGGCCATTGGCTTGAGAACCTAGGATTAAAGGAAAAAGTTATCCAGGTACTGTTTTCCCCTTCAGTGTCAAAACAACCACCACGAACATACACAACTGAAATGAACAGAATATTGTATGCCAGCTACACTTTAATAAAAACGTTTTTAAAAACCTAACATAGGCCCTGGCCGGTTGGCTCAGTGGTAGAGTGTCGGCCTGGCGTGCAGGAGTCCCAGGTTCGATTCCCGGCCAGGGCACACAGGAGAAGCGCCCATCTGCTTCTCCACCCCTCCCCCTCTCCTTCCTCTTTCTCTCTCTCTCTTCCCCTCCCGCAGCCAAGGCTCCATTGGAGCAAAGATGGCCCGGGCGCTGAGGATGGCTCTGTGGCCTCTGCCTCAGGCGCTAGAATGGCTCTGGTTGCGGCAGAGCGATGCCCCAGATGGGCAGAGCATCACCCCTTGGTGGGCATGCCGGGTGGATCCCGGTCGGGTGCATGCGGGAGTCTGTCTGACTGCCTCCCTGTTTCCAACTTTGGAAAAATACGAAAAACAAAAACAAAAACAAAATCCTAACATAAATCACGGGCCTACTCTCTTTTCTCTCTTGAGTCTCATTTCCCACATGAGGATCCAGAAACAAAAGAAAATGGGAGGTGAATTTTTTTCACCTTTGCTTGGCCAGGAAATGGTCTTCTGGCCTGACCTGCAGTGGCAGAGTGGATAAAGCATCGACCTGGAATGCTGAGGTTGCCGGTTTGAAACCCCAGCGTTACCTACTCAAGGCCCATACAAGAAGCAACTACTAGAAAGTTGATGCTTCCTGCTTCCCCCATCTCTTTCAATCTCTCTCTCTCTCAAATAAATAAATAAAATTTTTTTTTAAAAGGGTCTTCTGGAGAGCTGTCTGCTGTGCTCATCATTGCCCAATCCCATTCTCCCCTCCACTGGCCTCTGTCCTGGTCATGCACTAATCCTTTAGGGTCACATTATGTATGGCCACAAGATAATGAAGGAAACAAAACCAAAACAACAGAAATAAAGGAGAAAGAAAGAAAGGAAGAGGCATACTTTAGGTAGAAAAATAAATTACAGAATAAGAAAAATCATTCCTATTTCTGAGTCTATGCTATGTAGGCAAATGAAATTATCCTCAGACCGATTCATCTATAATTGAGCATTTTAAAGGAATCTTTCTATTGAGCCACATGCACTGAGACAGAACACAATTGTTATGTGTAGATTTGCATCTGAAGACACTCAAACAGACACTTTCTCTTTTGAAAGTTTTACGCAAGGTGAGACCTAGGTGTTTCTGAAAAGCTCTGCAGAGAACACCAACGCTGAAGCTGCTGGCCTGTCTGCTTCTGTATCTCTGGACCCAGATCCCACCAGAGGTTTATTATTTAAGTTTGTTTTGTTTTCACACTGCCCAAACCAGGGGACTTGACCCTGAGTGCCCTACAGCCTGTTGTTGCCACATGCACACGTGCAGTTTGCTCATGTGCACTGCCCTCGGGCATCTAAGGCATTAATGTATTACTGATGCGGAATCTCAAGATTCATTAACTCTGAATATTTATTCGACAGGCCTCTTATCTCGGCATTAGAAGATCCACTAAAATACAATAATAAAAACCGTTGAACCCCAAGGTGAAGAATTCAGGTAACAGTCAACCTGTAGTATAATTTACACTAAAGGACAAAACCACGAGACTTCTCTTTGGGCAGGTATGCTTGAGACCAGCCATGCTGTCTTCTACATCCTACCTCCAGTCGCGCCCTCCTCCTGGGCAGTGGCCCCTTCACAGGCCCCCTGGGCATCCCCAGCGTCACCCTCTTCTTGGGGCTGGCTCTCAGCAGCAGCTGTAGCTCCCTCTAAGCTGCCCCTCCGCTGCCAGACCTCCCCCACCTCGTCCTGGTCAGGTACCGTGGCCACCTCTGCCCCTGGCCCTTCCTCCTCGCCACTGGGCACCTGCACCACAGGGAGAGAGCCAGGAGTGCATATGGAATCCTGTGACCCTTCGGCGGGGCCACTGCTGGGGGGCTCTGCTGTGCAGGCTCCGTCCTCCTCCTCCTGAGAGGAAAAGGCGGGGGTCTCGGGAAACCGTGCACTCTCCAGGGAGGAGCACCGTGTCTCCACTGAGGACAGCTGCGTGGTGACGCTCTCATTGCAGGAGCTATCTGCGCCTTCCAGGTCACTCTCTCCCTCGGGCCTGGTGCTGGCCTCGCTCACACTCTCTGTCCTGGCAGGGTCACTGGGTTCTGTTCCTGAGGACAGCTGGGAAGGCTCCGACCCTTGGTCAAGGGACTCAGTCTCACTGACGGCTCTTCGGCTTCCTCCCGATGTGTCGGAGGTCCCCGTGTCTGCCCCACTCGTGGGCTGATCTACCTCTTGAGAGCCACACAATTCAGTGCCACCCGGGTCAGCACCGGGCTGAGGCTCTGGGCCATTCTCACTCTCCTCTGGGGCGGGGCCTGAGGGCGAGCAGCTGTCTGCAAGCTCCGGAAGGTCCTCTGGCTTCTCCTTGAGGGACGCGGCAGTGGCATCGTTCGCGGGGGCTTCCTCCAGCTCCAAGGGGCTGTCTTCCGGCTTGGTCTGAGACGTCAGGCTCGCACTGTCAGTTCTCGACGCCCTGCTAAACATGGTTAACCCTCCTTCCTCCTCCAAAGACGGATAACCCAGGTCCTGCTGGAACTCGTGGTCTTCTTCATCCGAGTCGATATGGAGCATTGCATTGAGTCTTGTGTCGGTGGGAAAACTACTCCTTAGTTTCGGAGAGGCCCCCATAGACCTCTCCGAGCAGGTAGCTGCGTTCGGCCTGGAATGGCCATTGTGTTCAATAGCATCTAAATAGTCGTTGAGTGAATCCTGACGTCCTCTGGAAGGTGAGGTCCTTGAAGAAATGGAGTTTAAATCTTCTGTGTCTATTTCCAGAGTAGAGCTAGTCCTGAAAGAATGCTTGGGAGTCCCATCAGCACTCTCCTCAGAAACTGGTCCATTAGAGCAGACCGGGCTGTCATGGTGGCCCCCCGGCACGTCCTCCTCGTCAGAAGGGCTTCCGAGATCTCCGTTCACAGAATGGACTCCAAGTATTGTGCCAACAGCCTCTGGCGAAGCATCTGAAGGAGCAAACAGCACTTATAAAAACAAGGTAGTATCATAACAAATCAACGTTTAATGTCCTATTCCTTTGCCACCCATCAGTTCAAAGAGTTCAGTCATCCCACTGAGGCCTCTTTACAGTATCACCAACTTGCTAAGGCTCACTCCTCACCCCTCACTACTACAGAATACACTGCAGGTCATTCTGACACAGTCGGTGCGTACGTTTGCTCCTGCCCCAAATTCCACAGCCCGGTTTCCAGACGCAGATATAACCTTACGAGGTATTTCTGATAAACAGATTTTCATAACCGCTTGAAAAACTTCAACAGGCAATCAACCTCTGGGTATCTTTTTTATTTTCAGAACTGGACACAAATTTGATTATTTTCAAATGCAAACTGACAACTAAGTAAGATTTAACAAGTTTTTTTTTTCCTACGGGGATATATTTATACTGATATCTCACCTTCATGCACAGAAGATGTAACCTCCACTTTAAACTGGAGGTAGCCACTCACGTGGTCAGCTGGGAGCCTTCGGCCAAGGTTGTAGCTGAGCATCTGATCACTGCAAGAGGAGAAATGGTTCTTTCATCCACGGACACTGGTGTCAGCCTTCGTCTTCTTCCCACAGGCCACCCCCTGAATCCCACATATTTCTCTTAAAACTTTCAGACTGTTCAAGAAAATAAAAGGCTCAAAGCCATGTTAGGGTCCAATGTAATATTATTCATTCGCACAAGTGAATACTTATAAGCCCAGTGATAAAAGGACATTTTGTCAAAAAGGTTTTACTAGTAAAAGCAGAAATTGCAAGACAGTAATATGTATCATTCAAAGTGCATTGATTTGCTTTCTCTCTCTCTGCTAAGGGTGACCAGGGAAAGACATTTTGAAAGTCAGCCAGGGTCTGTGAAAGGCCTAAAATTATAGGTGTTTTTGGACTGAGGTGTGAAAGTACAGGGGGCCTATCCCCTTAGCGTTGAGCACGGTAGAAGAACACACAGACAAGAACACACAGGTTGCCTCACAGAAGCCACTGTGCTGTGTATCTGAGAACAGGAGCTACGAGCCAGGAGAGAGTCGCAGAACAGGCCACACCCTGACAGCTGCTCCAGTGTGTAAAGGGCAGGGGGCCTCTGATCCTCCCCTTCCTCACCTGTAAGGCTAGGCGGGAGCTGTTGGCACTCCCTGTGGGAGAGCTTGGCCATCACTGCTTCTCATGGTGGCATGTGAGTGATTCTGATGGGACAGGTAGCGAAACTAGATGTGCCCTGTGCTGGGTCTTACAGCCACGTTTGGAGGCGAGCTAGTGGGGACCTCACGTAGGCCTGCCCAGCTTCTGCCCCACCTTGGACCCCGGCTCAGCCTACCAGCCTCCTCAAGGATGAAGCTGTCCATCTTTTCAATTCTGGTTTATTTATCAAAGCCAAATGCAATTATATCATGTCTTTGTATGCGAGTAACTTTCATTCTGAGTCCGATTTACATTTAATTAAGGAAAATAGCCGAAGGCTCAGTACCAGATCATACCATCTGTGCTCTCATACTGCCCTCTAATGGCAACTGCAGGGGGAAAACACAGTGCCTCTACCTAATGTTTGCACCACAGAACATACAGTTTATTAGAGCCTCTAGTCAGCCGTTTATTATTAATCCGCATGATTATTTGTTTGTGCTTTTCTACCTCCTCAGTACAGTTCTAAATCGGTTATCCATTTAAAATAACACATGCTAATATTGATACAAGATCCAGGTCAGCTCTTATAAATTTCCTTGACTTCACAGCAAGAATTTCATAAAACAATAAGATGATATCCTTTGCTTAATTTCATAAAACAGTAAGATGATATCCTTTGCTTTTTTCCTTCCCTAGAAACATTGCAATTATCTTTTTATCTTGATTGATGCTTTTAAAATGTTTTGTTTCCCCAAATTGAGTGCCTACTACATGTCACCTATAGACTCTGCTATGCGCTTTGCATACACCCTCTCTTTTAATCTTCCTCGCGACCCCGAGAGAGGTGGGTAGCCCTGTGTGCCAGGGGGAAACAGAGGCGAAGGGAGGATAAGCAACTTGCCCACGGCCAGAGAGCTGTGAAGGAACAGAACCAGGCTTAGAACAGGGACTCAGCCTGACGCAGAAGGCCTTGCTCTGCTGTCACATTCGTTTCATTTTACGTGTAACCTCGATGATTCTACACTGCTTTTAGTAACACGTATCTTAATGATACACATGTTCTCACGGTCACTTCAATGTGACTGCCACCATAATGCTTTTTCTACTTAATTCAGTATTAAAATTTTTTTTCTGTAAATAGATAGGAAGACATCTGTGACTATTAGACATCACAAGTATGTTAAATGCTTTCACATCAGAGTGTTCAAATAACACTATCTAATGGCTGTGATCTACATAATAGCAGGGATGTCTTTCTGTGTCTTACCACAGACCCCCTGCACTACACAGGGTCTGACACAAACAGGTACTCTGTCTCTGTCCACTACTGCATAGACCCAGCAGCAGATCACACAGACCTGCTCTCGACATTGTGGTTCCTCACTCATCTCTTTGGACATGCAGTCGTGGAATAATAAAATCTTCCTGTCTTTGTTAAAACTAAATTGAACCTCCTTTCCTCTTCTTCAGCCAATTAAAGTAAAGAGTTGGTGTTGATGATGAAGACAAAAAAAGTGATCAATTTTAGCTAGGAAAGAAACAGTAGGAATTGTACGGAAAGAACTGTATCCATCTGTTTTGTTCACTATCCTATCCCCAATACCCAACAAACACAGCGCTAAACATTTAGTAGATACTATGTACACACCACACACACATACCCATTTGTTGAATAAACAAATTAACAAATGAGCTCTACTTGGAAAAAAATAATTTTAACAGGTGTTAGTGCTGTTTTTTTAGTCAAACTGACAAGATACTCAATTCAAGAATTCAACCCACAACTACAGGCAATCCTCTGTATTTGGAGATTCTGAGTCAAGGGTTTCCTCCTCTGCTGAGTGTTTCTTCGTTCTTACCAAGTCTCATCTGACTCACCCTGCCTCTTGCTGTGATACATTATTATGAACAATATATTACATACTATTATGATATATAATTATAAAGAACAAGTGCCAAAGAACTCTCACTATCTGACGGAAACATTTCTCACTAATGAAGCAGAGCAATTAACAGAGCATGGGAAAGTGATGTGCTCTTGGACAAAATGCAGGCTGTTTCTGGATAATGTCAGATTCAAACACATGCTCTCAAAGTAGGGAATCAGCAAGGAGTTCCTGCTCGCTCTGTAAAACTGTACCATGTCAAACCTCAGCTATTTCAGTGTCAGTCCACCAAACATGTAAGGAATCAAAACCCAGCATTTTTCAAGATGTATCAATTACTACAGGGAACACAATAATGAGAAATACATATTTTGAGGATAATATATGACCTACTAATATGTAGTATGTATTGTTCTTATTTAATAAAGCAAAACCCTAAGTACCTGTATCAGACAATGCTTTGAATGTACTTATACAGAAATATTTCATAATTCTGCCATTCCTAATTCCCAGTGCACAGGGACTCTGTGGCTGGGTGTCCTCTTGATGTCCAGTTCTTTAAAACACTAAATGGAAAGCCAGCAAGACAACACTAGTTTTGAACACTGACAAGGTTTTATTCTCCTCAGTCATTCTTACTGGCGTACATAAATTGACATGTCTACCCAGTGCTACTTTTTATTATGTAAATTATATAATAATATAAATTAAATGGTAGCTACAGTTCCCATAGTTAATTCTCACTCTTTATAATCTTTTGCTTTCTAAGATATCCTAAAAATAATTTTTAAAAACTGCTGTGGACCAGCGCGGCTAGAAATTCTGGGTCTTGAGGTTGAACGGTGAGGAATTAAGAAAATAGACTCATCAAGAAAAGAGAATGGGATCGAGAGGCCTCTTAGATGCTGATGGCAATATCCGAGAGAGGAATAGCCCCCAGTTTGCTTTATTATATAGCCATATGCAAATAAGGAAGTCTTTGATACAAAGTCACACATCTGAGGCAAAAACAGGAACTCTCTTAAGGCATAAACAGGAATCCCCCCACCATGCATAAGCGAAATCAACCAACATCTGAACAAACAAATAGTGAGAGGAAGGGCATGTAAACTGCTTCCAGCAACTTAAGCAAGCAAGTGAAGTGGGTACAGATACTCAGCTTCATAGCCAATATGGAGGTGGTGGTGGGGGGAGAACTTAGCCTTTTGCTAAGCCTTGAATTTACAAAGGCTTTTTGCCACTTGCAGTCTACCACAAAAAACTTCCCAAAATACATCACCTCCACTAGAACCAATAATTGTTATCCTTAAAAATAATTGTGATTTCCCAGCTTGTATGAGATAAACCAGGCTGTTAAAATTTCAGTATAATATTTATACTTCATGGGCTGGCTCAACCACAAATTCCACTGCCTCTGATGGCCAGAGAATTAGAATCCACTAGAACCTCTTAGTTTCAGATTTTTAAGGAGTCATAGAGATGATTTGGTCTAAGTGCTTTATTTTTCAGATGAGAAAACTAATGCCCGTGCAAACTGTGAGGTGCCAATAGTCAGCTGCACAGTGAATATGGATGACCAACGTGGGTCAGCTAGAGCGATATGACATTACTGCCAGTCCTTAAGGGGTTGCAGAGAAGCCAAGATTCTAGAGCAGACTGATCTGAACTCAAATTCAGCTCCAACACTTGCTTGTTAGTCTCAAATTCCTCATCTCTGAAATGAGTATAATTACATTCTTGACCTCCCACAGTTGTTGGAAAGATTACATGAGCTAATGAGTGGATTGTACTTAAGTGCTGACAGAAAGCAAGTTCTCAGCATCTTCTTTGTTTACTGTTACTGCTGTGACTACAACTGCTAATATTATTACTGATACTGCCACTATTACTACTATTACTGCTGTGACTACAACTACTAATATTATTACTGATACTGCCACTATTACTACTATTACTGCTGTGACTACAACTACTAATATTATTACTGATACTGCCACTATTACTACTATTACTGCTGTGACTACGACTACTAATAGTATTACTGATACTGCCACTATTACTACTATTACTGCTGTAACTACAACTGCTATTATTATTACTGATACTGCCACTATTACTACTATTACTGCTGTGACTACAACTACTAATAGTATTACTGATACTGCCACTATTACTACTATGACTGCTGTGACAACTACTAATACTATTACTGATACTGCCACTATTACTACTATTACTGCTGTAACTACAACTGCTATTATTATTACTGATACTGCCACTATTACTACTATTACTGCTGTGACTACGACTGCTAATATTATTACTGATACTGCCACTATTACTACTATTACTGCTGTGACTACGACTACTAATAGTATTACTGATACTGCCACTATTACTACTATGACTGCTGTGACAACTACTAATACTATTACTGATACTGCCACTATTACTACTATTACTGCTGCCGAGGCTACTGCTACTACCACCATCATAATATAATGTTCTCTTACCGTGAAAAAGATTCCAAAAACATGCCCCTGAGAGCTACCTCAGAGCACCAGTGTCACTGAGTTTGCCAGTACTTACCATGGAAAAATAAACAGATCATTTATAGTAGGGATAGAAGCATGTTATGCTTTCTTAACTACTTTATTCACAACTTACAAAAGACACACAGAAAGAAAATGACATCAAAGTAAATTTTAGTTGCCAGAATGAATGTATATATCTAGTTCTAGTATAATACTCCTTTCAAGAGTGTAGGTTTTATTATAAATGGCCCTAAAACAAGGTGGTTTTTATTGTTCAGGAATAACAAGTTCTCTGGATGGGATTAGTCAGGAAAAGGGAGGGGTCAACCAGACACTAGGATCCTCATCTAGGGAGAGGCATTTACAGCAAGATTGCAATATATGCAAAAACAATTGAGCACAATGATACTGGACGCTGAAATGCTAATGGTAGGTTCATCTTGGAAAAGACAGATACCAAAAAAATAAAATAAAAAGGTATATAATTGTAACACAGTACCTTTTGTCCTACATGTTTTAATGGATGTGCATTTTCATTTTTAAAAGAATTATGTTATTACTTCTTATCAGTAAGAAAAGTCCTAGGACTGAAAATGAAAGTATCATTTCAGTTGCTTCTGTACAAATAAATCTCACAAAGATCCCGCCACGTGATGGCTGATTACCCAATGGCTTGTCTCTCCAGCAGCCTCTGAACCGGAATGGTTAGTTTCCCCAGGAAACGCTTGATGATAGGACGGCTCTTGGCAAATTTGTCTTTAATTTCAATTTCTAAGACATCAGTAAGAAGTGCAAAGAAGGAATATTTCTGAAAAGAAAAACAGATAATACGTTGATTTAAAAAAAGACAAATATGAAATTATATCATTTATTATTCTAGGAAACAGTATCTCTTAAATATTAATGACATAATGACATACAGAGTCCACATGGCTAGAAACATTTGCAGCTATTGTCAATACTTTATTCACAGAATCATTAACATTCACAATGACTGAAAAGCAATAGTTGAGGCCTGACCAGGTGGTGGTGCAGTAAATAGAGTCTTGGCCTGGGACACTGAGGACCCAAGTTAGAAACCCCGAGGTCACTGGCTGAGTGCAGGCTCACCATCTTGAGCGTGGGATCATGTCTATGATCATCTCTATGATCCCATGGTTGCTGGCTTGAGCCCAAGCATTGCTGGCTTAAAGCCCAAGGTTGCTGGCTTGAGCAAGGGGTCACTGGCTCTGCTGGAACCCCCCCCCCCCCCCGGTCAAGGCACATAAGAAAGCAATCAATGAACTAATAAGTTGCCATAACTAGGAGTTGATGCTTCTCATCTCTCTCCCTTCCTGTCTGTCTGTCCCTGTCTCTCTCTTTCTCTCGCAAAAAAAAAAAAAAAAAAAAAAGTCAACAGTTAATCTGCATGGAAGCCCCTTCAGTCATCAATCCTTTCCTGGTTCAACAGTTTTAGGAGACACTATCAAATATTACATTGTGCACAATACAATTTTAATACTCACTACCTTTATTGTAGCTTAATTCTTTGAAATTTAATATCCTGTTATAGGATGGTTTAGAATTAACCAATATATTTGGTTAAAGGCAATTTTAATTCCTTACCCCATATTATTTAGAAGTTGCACAATATAGGTTAAAATACTCTTTCACCTTGTGGTTAAAGTAGATATATCTACAGAATACTATGGTTTCCTTGGTAAATATTGAAGTAAAAACAATGTTTACATGGAAATTAATTTAAAAGTCACATAGAGTCATTTCTTCTGAGACAGAAAAATGAAAGTATGAGGTTAAGATAAGCTTCATTATTTTGTTTAAGAATATCACTGGAGAAGATAAGATTGGATATTAATTATGACATAAATAAATATAAAGAGCTTTGCTCATTTGGAAAGACTTTCACATATAGTACCTTCATTTTATCTTTATAAAAATAAAATTTTATTTTTCATATGATGATCTCAGGAAAAATAAATGATGGGACCAGGAACCTAACCTGAATCATTTCACTTTTTCCCTGACAGTATCCTGGCAACCACAGGGATGTGAATAATGTTAGACACTGAGCCACCAGTCAATTTAATTTAATCACAACAAAGTTCTCCAAAGGACCATGCAGTTTAGTAATCTGCTTAATGAAAAAAAAAGTACTTGCTTAGAATAAGAAAGCTGAGTTTAAGTATGGTTTTTGTTTCTAAATAGTACATAAACACTGTCAGTTTCAGTTTCTTAGTCATAAAAATGGGGAAATGATCATCTCATCCCTTATGCCCCTGTTATCAGGCTTACACTGGAAATGGGGTTAAGAACTTGGTAAATACTAAATGTGAGGAAAAGTTCTTGTTAGTGTCATTACTATATCCACTTTGTGCTGTTTAGAGCTTATATTGAGATAAATTTTATATTTTCCAGGCTTCTAATCTGTTAAATCAGGTAGCATGTCTTTAAAAGTTATTTATTATTTGGAGATAGTAAGTACTAGTTTTTTAAACCAGGAATAAAAAAGACTTGCATTTATCTACTTAAATAACCAAAAGAACTGACCAGAAGAAACATCTTGCTGAGCTGGCAAGTCTCAAATATCTTTCCCCTCTCTCTCTCTCTCTCTCTCTCTCTCTCTCTCTCTCTTATTAAGTGGGAGGTGGGAAGGCAGAGAGACAGTCCCACATGTGCCCTAAACAGGATCCACCTGGCAAGCCCCCTACTGGCGATGTTCTGCCCATTTGGGGCTGCTCCATTGCGCAGCAACTAAGCTATTTTAGCCACTGAGGCGAGGCCACGGAGCCATCCTCGGTGCTGAGGGCCAACTTGCTTGAGCCATTCGAGCCATGGCTGTGGGGGTGGGGGGAGGGAGAGGAAGAGAGAGAACGGGGAATGGTGGAAAAGCAATGATCATTTCTCCTCTGTGTCCTGACTGGGAATCAAACCCAGGACTTCCACATGCCAGGCCAACAACTCTATCACTGAGCCAACCAGCTGGGGCCTATCTTTTCTCTAATTGGTTTTAGATACCCTGAATTATCTCCCTCTCCAATGAAATATCAATATTTCTACAACATTGTTAAAATATATTATTTTCACAAACCATTTAGGGGATTATTTAATTATTTGTGTGACTCTTATGCCAATAAAGGTTTGCCCAGAAGCACTCTAATTAGTATTTGAAATGTGTCTTGCATCCTGAAGAAATGGAGGGAGAGCTTGTGCTTTGCTCACTGGATGAGAAACAATGTCTTTTTGTTTATTCTTTGACTTTCTGTAGTTCTAATGAGAAAACCTTTTGCCTGATTTCACTGATGTGGTGCACTACCCCAACTGGTAGCATGATGTGGCTGAGGACGTCTACAGTACTGTCAACACAATTTGGCTTCACTCAAAATGACAACCCTTTGAATGGCTCACTTAACTTACTGAAACCTAGAAATCCAAAAAATATGTGCCAAAGCCTGTAGGCAGAGAAATTCTAAAATCTGTACTGAATATAGGCTAGCACAAAATACTAAACTTTGAAATAAAAACAGAACCATTATCACTGATTTTTCCTTCCTCCTCAGGGTCCAGTGCCTCTGCAAGGCACTGTTACTAATCCTGTCCTTACTTCAAATTCTGATACTTTGTTCTCATTATTTATTTATTTATTTGTTTTTTGCATTGAGTTTGACTTTTTAAAGTATATATTGCTAAAGTGTTTGGTTTGATTTTTGAACCTTTTATCATCCTTTAAATTGTGAGCCTGAGGTGAGTGCCTTACATGCCTTATCCAGTTAAACCCAGCCCTAGCAAAAAGGGAATATCTCATCTCGTTAGACCCTCTTAATAGATCTAGTCCAGGGGTCGGGAACCTTTTCGGCTGAGAGAGCCATGAACGCCACATATTTTAAAATGTAATTCTGTGAGAGCCATGCAATGACCCATATATGTTACACATTATCCAATAAAAATTTGGTGTTGTCCTGGAGGACAGCTGTGATTGGCTCCAGCCACCTGCAACCATGAACATGAGCGGTAGGAAATGAATGGATTGTAATACATGAGAATGTTTTGTATTTTTAATGTCATTATTTTTTTTTATTGAAGATTTGTCTGCGAGCCAGATGCAGCCATCAGAAGAGCCACATCTGGCTCGCGAGCCATAGGTTCCCAACCCCTGCTCTAGGCCCACACCCATAAACAGCTCAGTGATGCACATAGTCAAGAGGAGAGAGATGGAGTTAGTTCACTCCTTAATTGTCAGGGATAAGATCCCTGATGATCATCTTACCTCTCGGTGCCAAATTGGATTAGTGGTATTACTGATGATAGTAGACCGTCTCTCCTGGCCATGGTGGGCACAAGTGGGGAAACTGCTCTTCTTCCCTGGCTGAATGGACATCTTAAGGTAAGGGTCCGGATTGAAGAACATTCCTTTCTTTAGCCCAACAGCTCTTAGATCTTTAAAGAAAGAACGAGAGGAGGGAACAGAAGGGGAGAGGAAAAGGACAGAAGGACAAGCAACCCAATGACAATTTACTCATACAGAAAGCTCTAAACCAGTGGTATTCAACCTGGTCTCTACCGCCCACTAGTGGGCATTCCAGCTTTCATGGTGGGCGGTAGTGGAGCAACCAAAGTATAAATAAAAAGATTTAACTATAGTAAGTTGTTTTATAAAGATTTATTCTGCCAAACTTAGTGAAAAATTTACTACTAACAGAGATACAAAAGTGGGCAGTAGGTATAAAAAGGTTGACTACCCCTGCCCTAAACAGATCCTATTTGGTAAAACAATAACAAAAGTTATTCATACTATGATTGCTTAGATAAGTGAGGATAAGTGGGTTATGACCAAATCTAGCAGGGGATATCCTAACAAGCTGAAACCAAACCGTTTTGATTCTAACAAGTATGTGGTTTGGCAACCAGCAATTCAAACAGTATCATGAGAAAAATCTTTAGTAAATAGTTTATTTTAAAAAAACCCACCATATGTTCCTTTATGATAGAAAAATGAATCTTTTACTGATATAAATGAAATGCACTGACATATGTTTAATTAAGAATGAAACTTCAGAGCATACATTAAATTATATCACATTTAAAGTATCATATATATTTCACAAACATAATAAATGTTAAAAAAATTCTGAAATATGAATGCTACCTGTTATATTAAATAATTGTGAGGTTACTTTTTCAATAGCCAAAGTAATTTAAAATTTTGATTAATGTCCCATAACTCATCTTAGATTCTCCAGTTGTTATTTCATACTATGTGAGCTGCTAAAACTTTTTGCTAATGTCTGATTAGTGAAGAGATTGACACTTCTTTTAAATGATCAGGGCTAAGGGATACAAAAATGTCAGGAAATAAAGCTGGCTTCACTGAGTGCCCAACACCTTTCTGAGAATATCAATTTGAATAAGTCCAGAGAGCCATGTGATGTTGAAAGCTTCCGGAATAACAGACTACAGGTAACTTCAATACAGTTATGATCAGTCTAGGGAGGTCCTGACCACTGGCTCAGATTGCAATTTTGCAGATGGTCTGTAAACCTTCAAAGACCTTTGGATTACCCAGATCAGCTGGGAAAGAGACCCTGTAGAATACCCTAAATTATAAAAGGTCACCAGGGTCAACCTACTCAATCTTACTTCTGAAACACAAAGTCTTTCTTAGAAAGACAGAGCTGGCCAGGGGTTGCCCACAGAACACCGATCTCCAGGGACAGATCCCTGGAGGAGGCTCCCCTCCTCATGTAGGCCAATAAGAACTAGTGGTCTAGATATTTGTGTGACGGAACTAGACCAGGAGTGCCTAATGACATATAACTGGCAGTAGAGGGAGGCAGTTTAACATGTTGGCAAAGACTGAAAACTTCAACCATCAGGACCTTCTGTTAAGAACATCAAATGAAACAGAGTAAGATCTTTCATCTGAAAACCCGTGGGAGAAAGGAAAAGACAAGTAAGTAACTAGACAGGCACTTCAGAGAAGCTACTGTAATCGCATTAGCCTTACAGTTCCCATTTCTGGCACTGCCTAATATGTTTGCATTTTATTATCAATTTAATAATGCTACATATTTGGCATAAAATGGCTTTGAGAGAAAAATGCAATTTACATACTTATTTTTTTACTTTTCTTGATTATGCTCACCTCAGACTCAAAAATAGAAGAATCATATTTGTTAGATATTAAGTCTACGTCTAAACAAGGGGTTTCTTTGCAGTAAATGAGGAATAACATATACAGAAATAGCTGCCACAAAGTCTGGCAGAGCTAAATTATTCATGCAAAACATTCTTTTGAACACTAAGAATTCCACCAGAAGATTAAGCCACTGTGATGAAAGAAGTCACTGTTAACCCTCATACCAAACTTTTCCACAAGGGACACTGCACAAATAAATCTTCATTAACAAATACAATAAATTACCAATTATGTTAGTCTGATAATTCAGTTAGCCATCTCATTTCTGCTCTTGTTTCTCTCTTTTGTTGTTTATATACATATTTTATTGCTCATAAATATCCACATCACCTAATAGACCAGTGGTAATCAACCTGGTCCCTACCGCCCACTAGTGGGCATTCCAGCTTTCATGGTGGGTGGTAGCAGAGCAACCAAAGTATAAATAAAAAGATAGATTTAACTATAGTAAGTTGTTTTATAAAGATTTATTCTGCCAAACTTAGCGAAAATATGACATAAAGTACTTGGTAAGTAATTATTATTATATGCTTTAACTTGCTGTAACTCTGCTTTATAAATTTTATAAAGTAAAGTTACTTCCCTACTTTATAAATCACCATTACTGTGGAACCGGTGGGCAGTTAGAAAATTTTACTATTAACAGAGATACAAAAGTGGGCGGTAGGTATAAAAAGGTTGACTACCTCTGTAATAGAACAATGAAAGACTCAAAGTCACAAAGATAGGACATGTTAAATATTCTGGTTTAAAGTTTTATTTGGAGAAGAGGTTTAAGATATTAATCAAAGCACCGTTTTTGTTTTTGCTGTAGAGTTCAACTATTTGCATCCCTACTTATCCACAGATAATCAAGAGTAGAGCATTTGCAGGCAGCCGCGCCACAATGCCTAAATGCTCGTGTATAAATATTATATTCACTGTCAATATGCTACAACTAGATTAACTGTTTAGAATTACAATAGAAAATTGTTTCCATGTTCTATAATTTTAGCCATGTCTGTATATCATCTGCAAATATCTGATTACATGGCAAGAAATAAGACATATTTTCAGCAAGCTGCCATGTTTATTAAGGTGGGATGTTAGAAGTATTTAAAGAAGAAACATCTGGCTGTGACCCAAAGCTTATTTCCTACTTTGTAGGAATGGGTTCTGAGATTTTCATCTTCTGGATGGTCATTCTCCCATAGTGAGTTAATTAAAACTGCTGTGAAGTAAAAATCAATGTGTGTATCATATTTAGAATGATATTGATCACTTAAAAGCATAGGGTAATGCTTCTAAACTCAGAAAACCATGGTATGGTCAAACTAAATTCTCTGAGCCATGCAGGTTGGGTAGTTGTTCCCTACCTAGAAAGAAAGGATTTCTGCATCTGCAGCCTCTCAGGACTGTGCAAGTCTGAAGTACAGGTAGCCAACTGAAATGTTTTCAGGAGACAGACAGATAATGGGGCAGGGTAGTGTCATGGGCAGCGATACTTCCAAGTGCCCTTCTAAAAACCTAGATATTTTTCAACCCTGAAGGTTCCAACAAAAATATCTTTATTGGCCAAATTTGAACCATAAGAAACCAGTTTACAGCTTCTGAGATATGCCAAAAAACAGAAACATAAGAGGCTTTCATAGTAAGCAAGCTCATGTGGGGAAGAAAAGGAGGATGCTAGAACAGACTTGGATAGTCGGAAAACCTTGGGCCAGCAACGAACTCCTTACTATGCACCCTTCTGTCACATGTAATAAGTGTGCATCATTGCAGTGTCTGTTTTCAAGATCAGCCTTCTAACTCTCACTCTTAATGAATATCTATTTTCATTCACATTTCTTTTTGTAACCAAGAAAGTGAAATCTAATTTAAATTTCAGAAGCACTACACTAACGGAAAAAATGAAAAAACATCTTACAGTGACAGACATCTGTTAGACTTCATTTTGCATGTATTGTAGAACAACGGTCTATTTTAAAAGTCTATTTCAAATACTGATTTTCTTAAGAGTATTCTTGACTTCATGATTGCCAATTTTTAAAAAATCAGTGGCTTTCAAACATTTTTTTTTGTTTGTATTTTTCTGAAGCTGGAAACGGGGAGAGACAGTCAGACAGACTCCCGCATGCGCCCGACCAGGATCCACCCGGCACGCCCACCAGAGGGCGACGCTCTGCCCCTCTGGGGCGTCGCTCTGTTGCGACCAGAGCCACTCCAGCGCCTGGGGCAGAGGCCAAGGAGCCATCCCCAGCGCCCGGGCCATCTTTGCTCCAACAGAGCCTCGCTGCGGGAGGGGAAGAGAGAGACAGAGAGGAAGGAGAGGGGGAGGGGTGGAGAAGCAGATGGTGCTTCTCCTGTGTGCCCAGCCGGGAATCGAACGCGGGACCTCTACACACCAGGCCGACGCTCTACCACTGAGCCAACCAGCCAGGGCCGCTTTTCAAACATTTTTGACAGTGACCTACATACAAAGTGAAGTTTTACACTGAACCCCAGTATACACATACAGAGGTGTAAATATACTCTTGTGTGAAAATTTTCAGTTTGTATAAACAGATGTTTTATGAAAAAAATATTTCCCTTTTATGGTAAACTGACTTTATTCTATTTATTACCAATTTCAACTAAATAAATCTTATAAACTACAAATGAGTTCCAACTTACAATTAGTGCTTTCATTTTATGATAAACATGCAAGCAATGAGAATATTTTAGTAACCAGAAAATAAAAAAAGTTGTCTTATCCACTTTCCAATTTTTATGTGTAGAAATAGGAGTATCCTTGCCTGACCTCTGGTGGCGCAGTGGATAAAGCGTTGACCTGGAAATGCTGAGGTCGCCGGTTCGAAACCCTGGGCTTGCCTGGTCAAGGCACATATGGGAGTTGATGCTTCCAGCTCCTCCCCCCCTTCTCTCTCTCTGTCTCTCCGCTCTTTCTCTCTCTCTCTCTCTCTCTCTCTCTCTCCCCCCTCTCCTCTCTAAAATGAATTTAAAAAAATTTAAAAATTAAAAAAAAAAAAAAAAAAGAAATAGGAGTATCCTTTGGCTTTTCCCCCCTAGTCTTCAAATTTTTCCTTTCTCTAGATTCGGTAAGCACAAATAATTTTCAATAACCAAAGCTCTAATGTAGGGTTAACATATTACATTACAGATTTTCTTTTAAATAGCTATACTTAGTTATAGATTTTTTTACCATCAGAAAACTTGGTAGAATAAATAACTTCTGAGTTTATATCAATAATCTAATTTTATCATGGTAAAAGATATACTTGAATTTCAGAAGTATTACCCCCAAAATAAATTAATAACTAGTTCACATATTCCACATGAAGATCTGTAGAAAGAAGTGACCATTTATGCCTTTTAAATTGCACACTTTCAAACTGGATATCACGCTGAATAAAGACAGCCTTACCAGACAATGTAAAGCTAACGAGTTTCCGAGAATGCTGGCTCCCTGAAACACCTCCTTCCATGCCTTCTGCCCCCATCTGCAGACAAAGAACATGTATCTGAAGTCTCACAGGCATACAATGTTACTCAACCTTCCTAAGGATTTTTACAAGGATTTTTTGTATCAAACATGTATTTAGTATATACTTTTTCATATGCTACAAATCTTAGAATCCAGACACAAATGCAGGTTCTTAGAGATAAGAAAAAGGACCACACCTAAATTTAATCCTCATCCAAAATGAAACCAATATAAGCTTCTACATTCCTTGGGATATGAATCAACTTCTAGTTCTTTGATACAAATACAGTTATTACGGCCCTGGCCAGATAGCTCAGTTGGTTAGATACCAGTACGTAGAGGTTGCCAGTTCAATCCTCAGTCAGGGCACATACAGAAACAGATCAAGGCTTCTGTCTTTCTCTGCCCCTTCCTCTCTCTCCAACATCAATAAATACATTTAAAAAACAGACTATAGGGGATATGTAGTAAATGTACTTATATTGCTGTTACTGTATTAAAACATTCCTTAAGTTAAAAAAAAAATCAAACATCAAATGCCTTCAGCTTTGTTAGAAAAACTTAGACTAAATTAAACAGGTGATTTACATCAGACTCATCCATATATTTATAAAGAATTATCCTATATTGCCAAACATTTCTGAGTGGCCACGTGGGTGTCAAATTGCCCTATAGGGGCTCCTATTTTATTGTCTACCGGTACATGGCACATGTTAGTATAGTTAGCTGTAATAAGAATTTACAATGCTATGGTACTGATTATTGTATTGTGAGGCTTTTCCTAAAAGCTTTCAAATATATAATATCTCATTGCAACCAGTCATTTACAGATCACATAACAGAGTTAGCCTTTCTCTCAATTTATGTGCAATTAGTGCTCAATTTATGGCACACTAGGAAAGAAGAGTTTCGTGGTTCCCTAAAATAAAAATATCAAGAACAAATACCTCCACAATACTGTAAGAGACCGAATTGGAGGCAGAATATATATTTGAATAGGTGGGAAACAGAAACCAATTTTAATCTCACAATTTAGATCAGGGATTGGGAACCTTTTCAGCTGAGAGAGCCGTGAACGCCACATATTTTAAAATGTAATTCCATGAGAGCCATACAATATGTTAACACTAAATACAGGTAAATGTGTGCATTTTATGTAAGACCAACACTTTTAAAGTACAATAAGTCTCTGAATTCTTTTTTTTTAAAGCTTTTTTTTTTTTTTTTTTTTTTTACAGAGACAGAGTCAGAGAGAGGGATAGACAGGGACAGACAGACAGGAACAGAGAGAGATGAGAAGCATCAATCATTAGTTTTTTGTTGCGCATTGCGACACCTTAGTTGTTCACTGATTGCTTTCTCATATGTGTCTTAACCTCGAGCCTTTAGCAGACCGAGTAATCCCTTGCTGGAGCCAGCAACCTTGGGTCAAAGCTGGTGAGCTTTTGCTCAAACCAGATGAGCCCGCGCTCAAGCTGGTGACCTCGGGGTCTCAAACCTGGGTCCTTGGCATCGCAGTCTGACGCTCTATCCACTGTGCCACCACCTGGTCAGGCTGAATTCTTTTTAATAACGTTGTTATGCTGTTGCTAACCAATGATGAATAAAGTACTTCTCACCATTAATGCAACTTCTGGTGCTGGATGGTTTTGCTGATGGCTTTATAGTCTGGTTGATATGCAGTGAGGTTAAGCTTCATGCAGGTGTTGAGACTTCCATCCATTAAACGTGATTGAAGGTTGGTCTTAACGTTCTTTAGATGTGAGAAAGACTGCTCACATGCATACATAGAGCCAAACATTGTCAGTACAGCAATACTCACATGCTGCAGTGTGTGGTATGTGATGGGAAGTGTGTTCCAAGTTTTGACAATCAGCTGGTCCGCGGGTTGAAGTGTTTTCATTTCTCTCCACTTGTGTTTGCTCACCAATTCTGCTTGCTGTCATGCAAGTCTTTCCAAATCTTCATTCAGTGACTTGAACTTATTCACCCATATGTCTGAGGCCTTCAGGTCAGCAGCTTGTAGCTCAAAATCTCTGATGGAGACACTGGGGATGTAACTCAGGTCAGTGCTGTCCACTGCACACTCGTGTGGATGGGTGATGAACTTAAAAAGACGAGTGTGCTCATGAAATTCTCCAAAGCATGCTTTGAATGACTGCAGAAGATTAGATGTGAAGCCCTCTAGCTGCTGGAGATCAAGATGTTGAGCAGGGTCATTTTCTGTGCATCCATCTTTAAACTCTCCCAGTTTTTCAAAGTATAGTAAACGACCTGTTTCAATGTCAGTGATGAAAAGTTCCAGCTTGTTTTCAAATGCAAACATTGCTTGTTAAGGAATAAGACTGTATTTCCAATGCCTTGCATTATCACATTGAGCTGGTTCAGATGTTCTGTCATGTCCACGAGATAGTAGAACTTCAGGAGCCACTCAGTGTTAGCTAACTCAGGATGCTTGACGTTTTTCATTTCAAGAAAAGTCCGGATTTCACTTAGACAAGCTGCGAAACAGCTGAGCACCTTCCCTTGACAACCAACACACATTGCTGTGCAGAAGCAGACCACGATAATTATTCCCAACTTCATCCAGCAGTGTTTTAAACTGGAGATCATTTAAAGCTCAGGCAACAATAAAGTTGACCACCTGAATGACCAGCAACATCACCTCACCAAGCTGCTCGCCACACATCTGAGCACAAAGCGCCTCCTGATGTAGGATGCGCTGAAAACTTAGGATGGGTCTCTTTTCATGTTCACAAAGAAGCGCTATGAGTCCTCTGTTTTTCCCCACCAAGCACAGGGCACTATCAGTACACACTGAAGTAAGTTTATCCATCGGTAGATTGTTTTCTTTAGCGAACTCAGTGAAAGACTTGAATAAATCCTCCCCTCTGTTGTCTGTCTCTTTCATAGGCAAAACAGCAAGACTTTCCTCAGGTAGTGTGTCATGGACAGCATATCTTGCAATCACGCTGAACTGGGATAAATGGCTTATGTCTGTTGACGCATCCAAAGTGAGAGAAAAGAATGGTGCTGCATTTATGTCCTTCACTTGGGTTACCTCAATTTGATTTGCCATCATGATGGTACTATTGTGAACAGTTCCTGCCTTTAAAGGCATGTCTTTTATTTGTTTATCTTATCTTTATCCGAAAAGTTGTCAAAAAGTTCATTGGCAACATAAAGCATGAATGTTTTGGCATACTCCCCATCTGTGAATGGCTTCCATTTCTCACAATTGCTAAAGCACCAGCAAAGCTAGCCAACTTCCAGTCACCTTGTTGGGTCCAAACACGGAATTGCTGCTGACTAGCTTGCACTCTGTACAGTAGTTCTTGACATGCTTTCTTCCTGCTGTTCCCCGCTGGATATTTTGATGCAAATGTAGTCTGGCGTGTGTCGAAGTGCCACTTTATATTTGACCATTTCCTCGATGCAATTTTATCATTGCATATTAGACACACTGCAGAACCTGCTCTCTCCACAAAGGCGAATTCCTCTGTCCATTCCTGCTGAAAAGTATGATACTCCTCATCTTTTATTCTTATAGTAATCTTCTTTGTCAAAAGGGTTTCTGCAATTAGCTAGCTGACTACTTGATTAAAAGGAGGAAAGTTTACTTCCTGACCTCACAACGACCTGTGTATGTTACACATTATCCAATAAAAATTTGATGTTGTCCCGGAGGACAGCTGTGATTGGCTCCAGCCACCCACAACCATGAACATGAGTGGTAGGAAACGAACAAATTGTAATACATGAGAATGTTTTATATTTTTAACGTTATTATTTTTTTTTATAAAGATTTGTCTGCAAGCCAGATGCTGCCAGCAAAAGAGCCACATCTGGCTCGTGAGCCATAGGTTCCCAACCCCTGATTTAGATTAAACCTTTCCACCATTGTGGCACTCCACACACGTCTTTAAAAACCACACACTGCCAAGAAATAATACTTTCACTAACCCAGGAAAAGCTAAAAAAATTTCAAAATAAATTCCTTTAAAACTTTGAAATATAAATTTCTACTTCCTTCTCTACTTCCTGTAACTTGGTCAAGACTATCTTATGTGACACTTAATGGCTTCCTGATTGTTTCACGTGTCATTTGGAATGTATTAGGATCCCACCCAGGTATTTTTATTTCATTCCATCCATAAAACCAGCTCCTTGAAAACATTAGCTCTCAACGAGTACCTATGGTTTATTACATTGTGTGCTACTCCTCTGACTCATCGTGCCCAGGTTAGCTGGAGCAGGTACAACAGCACACTGGCCAGACACTTAATTGCTGTCACTATCTCATCCTGTTTTCTCCACATACAGACCTAGACTACAGAGTGGGGAAGAGCAAGGTAGTACAGGCCACCACTGAGACAGCAACTCAGCAATCTGTCCCTCCTGTGCCCTGGGTAGAGCATCTGATAAATCAGGGCCTCCCCTCAAGTGGACCATATGGTCCTGTGAGTTGTACCACCTCCAAAGACATGACGTCCCTTCCAGCTAAGGGATACACATGGAAAGTGAGTTAAATGAGACTGAAAAGATTTATATAGTCTTTTAAACACAAACCTTAAATAGGTTTACTTAAAACCTATTTAAAATATAATAAGATACTATAGAAACAAAAGAAAATGCCCCTGAATTCTCATTTTTAAAATATAATTCACTTTTTTTGGCAAAAGGCTAATGTACAACAATTTTCACAGAATTCACAGATAAACAGTGTCCTTCAATATAACTGTGGCAAAATGCTCATCTGAAATTATACTCAAAGAATTCAGTTTTACCACTTATGAAAATAAAGCCAAGAAAGCCCAAACATTACCACTGGATCTGGGGACAGCAGTGACAATAAACACATCTGCACTTGCTGTTTGGAGAGAGCTTTTTAAATAAACTCACTCCCTAGATTCGTTTCAGGAAAACCCAGAAGCAACAGTGTCAACCAAGTATTGAAACAATACATGGTAGTGAGTGATGGTAGCCTTTATCTGTCCCTGAAGCCAAAGGATTTCCTGTTCCAAGTGTCTAAGATACATATCACTGCATACTCTGATAAATGACAATGACGTCAAGATACCAATGGCAGAGAAGACAGAACACTTTTTTATCCTTGACTCATTACAAAAGGATATGTGAGAAATGAGCAGATTAGGATGGTAGCTTGCTTCCTTCCCTATAGAGTTTCTTAATTACTTCTTCCAGGATTATTCTTTGCAACTGGTCATGGAATGATCAGACATAGTGGGCTCTGTGGATATCAATGCAGTTAATCAGTCTCAACAACTAAACATATGCTGTATACCTGGATGACCATCATGCTGTTATTTATACAAATGGTACAGCATGCCCCCTCACGATGAGATGTCCATGTGGCACAGCCTCTCAATTTGGGATACAGACAGATCCATCTCAAACTTGGTCAGAAATCTATTGACCACCAATTCTATTAGTCACCCTGTGAAGCACAATATTCTATTCTGATTGCAAGTGCTCTCGCAGTGAAGCTTTTAAGGAGCTCTAAAACCTGTCTGAAGCAAATTAATTATCTCCAAACTATCCACAAGATTTGACAGAATAATCTCAATGTAAAAAATCAATAGAATGAGATCAATGTTCAACAGGCTGTAAACTCCTGCTGCCTTCAATGATAGCAGATCACTGAAATTGCTCAAGTATGAAAAAAAAACCTGAATTCAGAAAATCATGTTCGGAAGTTATCGTCTAGTTTCACACAGTTAATTTTTCAAAGGATTTTGATTACAAACAGCCCCACACTTCTAGTTTTGTAATTTTTCTTTTTAGAATATTAGTTAGAGAATGTCCAAGTGCTTACTGTGTGACCTCGCAGATTTTGTAGTCAGCAATTATTATTCTCCTTGTGAACTTCCAAGTCTCATACAGTAAATGTGGGTTATTCTTTTAAATTCTATACTACATCTACTGCAATGGGAACTCAAATATAATTCAAATGTGGGTAGGGTATGTAGATACTGCAGATTTTACACATACTATTCCCTACACCTAAAATGATCTTCCCTATCCCTCGTCACCTAAGTCACTCCTGCTCATCACTCATCCTTCAGATCATCCTGCAAACACACCTTTCTCAGGAAAGCCTTCTCACATCTTTCTGATCAGGATAAATCCTACCAGTATGTGCTCCCAGAGCCCTATTGTACTCCCCTCATAGTACTTGTGACTCAACTACACACTCAGATGAAGATAATGTAGTTTAATTGATGTCTCTCCCCCAACCAGACCAAAGAGAACAAAGATTATGTTTTGCTTACCATTTCATCCCTAGTGGTGAGTGCAATGCCTGGCACTTAGATGGCACCCAATGAATATTTGTTTGAGTGAATGGGTAAAAGGCAAGACTGGCTGATACAGCCTTGGTGGGTCTGGACAATTATAAAATGCCATCTGCAAAGAGTACTCTCTGAATTTCAGGGAGTCAATGCAGTCACTTGCCTATATACAAAAATGCATGCGTCTATAAATTTACACACACACACACACACAATGTTATGAAGACTATATTATGGGAGTCAATATTTTTCTTCTATATTTCTATGACCTGATTTTTACTACTGATTTATAAAAACTTCAATGATTTACATATCTTACACTCTCACAATTTCCCCAAACTTTCTAAGTACAATTATCCATGTACAATGCAATGTATCTTGTGAAGCTGTTAAAGTCTAAAAAGTTAGTCAATGGAGTGAAAAAAAATCACAAAATTGTGAAAACTAATCCTTTGGAAAGTACTGTGTTGGGAATGGACATACTTTTCTTTAAAAGTCCAACAAAACCAATGTCCTCCAAAGCTAAATTAAATATCCCCTCTTCCATTGAGGACCTGGTAAAGAGGCTGGCCCATGCTGAATGGCCATGCTATACTAAAAATATGTGTGATATCTTTAGGCTCTCGACCTCAGCCCAGCACGGAGAGGGACGCAACGCTGACACCTCCGGAGGCAGCAACACATTCCTGATCCCTTGTCACATTCTCTCTGGGATGAAAGCTCGTTGACTGGCAGGTAGAACACACACGTTTCAATCATCATTGTTCTCCCCTTTACTCACTGAGCTCGTGTAAATTAAATTCACACAAGATGCAATTCCTGTACTCCCATTTCCTACCAACCCGCCACACAAATTAAATTTAAAAACTCTTCTACAATGGGGCACTCGCTAATTTGCTTCATGAAGAGCTGACTATATAGAATTGTTCTAAATCAAATCCTATTTTTCCACTGATTAGTATCATAGATGTAGGTAAACCAGCCTGCAAGTGCTTTCCTTTACTAAAAGGGAGCCCACGCTGTGCTGTTTCCTTTCCATTGTTCCCCAAACCGCTGCCAGAGCTGCACAGGCACTAACAGAAGCAAGGCCCCCCGGGGACCTCAGGGGGAAGCAGGCAGCAGGCGATGCCGGGCACTCACCATCACAGCGGGGTTCTTCACGGTGATGCAGGGGGTGGTGGCTCGCAGGGCTCCACTAATGCCGTGGTAGTATTTAAAACAGATTTTTATCTCCACTGCAAATTGATTGAAGAAAAACAATAATTTAAACACCAAAACGAGTTATGTAGAAATCAGCTGAGGAAATTCACCACACCACCTCTCAGAAAATCCTACTCAAGACTCTTCGAATGAGCCTTTCTTTTCCAATTAGAGGCAACAGATTAATCATGCCATTTCTTGTTTGATTTCATGTTTCTCTGGAATTTTATAAGAAAACTCTCCATATATTAGAAAATGATGCACAGACATGCCAGAATACACATGGTGTAGAAGTAAGAATAAGACCAGCTACCATTTCTTGAGGTGCTCCACGGTACACCAGACACCGTGCTGCGTCTTTGCTCATGTTGTTATGTAGCCCTCACATCAACTTGGGGAGGCAGAAATTCCTGTCCCCACATTGCAGATGAAGTGTTGAGGTGTGCCCAAGATCAAACAAACAGGAAATGGCAGAGTCAGGACTCAAACTAGTCTGTTTGATAGCAAAGCCTTCACTCCTAACCTCTACAATATAGACAGACTGCAGCTGTCCATGGAAATAGAAAAGAGCAGTTTAACAGGTTTGTTAAATACTGTCGTAGACCACATGGTGCTAGGGCCTGGGAATTCACATTATTTTAAATTTCCAAATGACTTAAATGCTGCCACTAGACAGGGATCAAATTTAGTAACCACTGGCATATATATACTGTGATAAGGTACCAAAGAACTGTAAAACTTAGCATTGGCAACACCATTTTACAGAGGGAAAGTCAGGCTTCTCGCCCCCTCCTTTCTTTTAAAGAATGGAGAGAGAAGAATGTGGGAGCTTCCCAGCTTACAAGGACAACTGGGTCATCTAGTCACAGTTTAACTATAGTTCTCTGAAAGAATAAAGGTTATCCGAAGAACTCCTTTCCCTTTCAATAACAGACAATATTTGCATATCCTACATTGATTTTAAATCTTCCTCCCCCCCTGGAGTCCTGAGAGTAACATATACCTCCAGACACTAAAAGATTTATGAATGTCTTTGATATGTAAAACGACATTTACTGCTACTGTTTTGATATGTAAAACGACATCACTATTGTGTTACCTTGTAAGTTTTAATATGTAGGAATGTTTTTATAGATCATGTAGATGAATGTTGTAAGCTTGTTAATGATTGATTATTGTGTCATGCTCCCCCTCCTTTCCCCCCAACCTATATGTGATCAAGTCTATATAACTGGCTTCAGGGCTATTTTGGGGGCACACGATTTGGGTTAGCTATACACCGTGTAAATCATATGTAGCCGGCTTATAAATAAATCTCCTCCTAAAAATTCTTCTGTATCCCGCCTTGGTGTCCTTACGTAACCAGCGGAATTAAGGTACGCTACTTTATAACAATACCAGTATGTTAACAGATAGAAATAGATACAGATGCAGGTGCAGGTATAGATACATTCAGAGATAGGTACATGTATTTTTATATATGTTATATGTATTATATCTATAATTTGAACTTGATAAAAAGCAATATAAGTGCCATTTACAGATTTTGGAAAGTAACTATAGTTTCAGAGACTATGAAGTCAGAATGCATCAAAGATAAATCGCACGGACACTGAAATTCTTTTGTATACAGAGCATCTGAGTCATTGAAGGGTCACTGCAAAATGCCTTTCTCCGGAGGTGTCACTCAGTATAGACAGTGATGCTGAGGTCAAGCCCCGGGGACAGCCCCCGCTGGCAGGAGTGAACTTCCTCAACTGAGTCACCTGGGTTATGAAAGTGGAGCTACTCCATGTATTTTCCCAAGAAAACTGATGTCCCACTGACTCTTCTGACTACCCCAAATGACCTCCTACACAGTCTTTACTTCACTTGATTTAAGAGAAAAAATATAACGATTAAAGAAAAATCCTCTTTTAGGAATTTATATTATTGCATGTTTCCTGTCAATGATAAAATACTAAAAGATATGCGTTAATCGGTAAGTGATTCAAACTGTAATTAGCACTGCCAAGCACAAGATATTTACCAAGTACCCATCACAACAGAGGCCCAGCACTACACCAGACAGTGCAAGAGAATCAAAGGAAGAGTTCCGGTCTGGCAGGTGATATACAGTGTAGCTGTTGAGATGACAATCACAGGCCTGACAGAATACAGAAGACAGTGCTAAGAAAGGAAGATTGCTGGGTAGGATAGCAGAGACCACGGAGAAGACTGGTGAGGACCCAGCAGTCAGGAAGGCTCGCGAACACCGGTCAGGACTCAACCTACAGAGGGAGAATGGGAGCAGGGAAGGTCAGGAGTGAGGAGTGCCGACAGCAGGGGCGCAGCCCCGCGTGCTGGCTCTGAGGAACCGCAAGACGACCTGGGCTGGAATTCTAGCTTTATCACTACTTCACTTCCCTGCAAACACGCTGTAAGTGACTTTCCTGAGCACTAACCCAGGTGTTCGGTTATTATTGGAACAGTAATAGCTGTAGAGATCTGAGCAAACCTTACTCTCCCTCTTGCTTTCTTCCGAGAACAAAGCGAAGCAGAATGCACGAGGTCTGTCAAAGCAGAAAGGGGTTCGGCAACGAGCAGGAAGACAGACTGCTGCAGGCCTGAGCTCATTAGTGTCCTTCTCTAAATGCAGGAGACCAGCAGGCTGGATCTGCCCGCAGATGCGCCTCAAAGGTCAAATCAACGGTTAGTGAGCGAGCAGCTCACTTTTCAATCAGGGGAAGTACTTTTTTTTTTGTATTTTTCTGAAGTTGGAAACGGGGAGGCAGTCAGACAGACTCCCGCATGTGCCCGACCGGGATCCACCCGGCATGCCCACCAGGGGGCGATGCTCTGCCCATCTGGGGCGTTGCTCTGTTGCGACCAGAGCCATTCTAGTGCCTGAGGCAGAGGCCATGGAGCCATCCTCAGTGCTTAGGATGCCATCTCCTCTGAGTAGTCCGTGAGGTAACAGACTACAAGACAAAAAAAAAAAACTGCTTATTTTTATTTGTAGGCTATTGATAGCTGACAGTTGGTCAAATAAGTTTGTAAAATATGACTTTTATGTTTGCTCGCTTATAGTTTGCATTGGGGGCTGGGCAGCACCAGGTATATGTGGTCTGTGAAATTGCAAATTATCTTCCTGCTTCAGAAGGGCCATTGTTTTGCTAATGTTTGCTGGAGGAGAGGTTTTTGCTCCAGAAAGTTTTGAAAACAGAGAGCAGAGGGAGGAAAAGGGAGAGAGGCAAAAGAAGCCATGTTGGCAGAAAGAGAGAAGGAAGAATGCAGAGAGCTGAAGAAGAAGCCATGTTGGCAGAAAGAGAGAAGGGAGAATGCAGAGTGCTGAAGAAGAAGCCACGTTGGCAGAAAGAGAGAAGGAAGAATGCAGAGTGCTGAAGAAGAAGGCATGTTGGCAGAAAGAGAGAAGGAAGAATGCAGAGAGCTGAAGAAGAAGCCATGTTGGCAGAAAGAGAGAAGGAAGAATGCAGAGAGCTGAAGAAGAAGCCATGTTGGCAGAAAGAGAGAAGGAAGAATGCAGAGAGCTGAAGAAGAAGCCATGTTGGCAGAAAGAGAGAAGGAAGAATGCAGAGAGCTGAAGAAGAAGCCACGTTGGCAGAAAGAGAGAAGGAAGAATGCAGAGAGCTGAAGAAGAAGCCATGTTGGCAGAAAGAGAGAAGGAAGAATGCAGAGAGCTGAAGAAGAAGCCACGTTGGCAGAAAGAGAGAAGGAAGAATGCAGAGTGCTGAAGAAAAAGCCATGTTGGCAGGGAAAGCAAAGGTGTGCGAATGGGGAACTAGAGCTGAGGGGCTTTGGGAGCCTTACTGAGGCTGGTGGGGCCTTTGATTCTGTGAGAAACCGGAGAAGATTCTCCTGGTTGTGCAACTGGAGAATGTGTCAGTGGCTTTGGGAGCCCTGAGTGAAAGGGAAGTGTTTTCCCTGCTTGTTGGCTCGTCGGCCGGTACGAGATTTAATAAAGGAATGGCGCACCATATTTTGGCTCCACTGTTTCTTTACCATCTGCCCAAATACAATGAGAACCTGCATGGTCATGACAGTGGCAAACCCTGGCCTTACACTGACCCATTTGGGGTGTTATATTCCTTGCTATAACAAAACCCTGTAACCCTGGTGGTAAATTAGAATCTCAGAAACTGTAAGATGAACTCACACTGAATTGCACAAAGCCAGTTTTGTGGATGGCCCTGATCACCCAAATACCACAGAGCTGACAGCTTAATGAGGCTTTAGGGCTAGGTGCAAAGGAGAGGTATTTACACAGACCACCCATTACAAAACCAAATGCACAGGCCGGTCTCCAGAGAAAAGAATACAGAACGGTGGTTTGCACCTGCACTGAAACAGCCAGCTCCTTCAGCAGGACACCAGCAAAGATTTCTGCCCCCCAAATACAGGAGTGTTCCATGCTGAGTGGGAGTTTTCATCTTGAAGTATTATGTAGTGTTCTTTTTTAAGTGTATCTAAGCAATACCCCCTCTGAGTAAGAGAAAGAAGAGAGAAAGGAGTACTTGGATAAATGTTCTTAAACATTTCAGTTATGAGAAGAGGTAACTGGAAAGGTTAGTCAAAAGGGTGGAAAAGAGAAATTGGAACACATGCTTCTATTTTAGCTATACTTTTTAAAAATTTATTTTTTAATTGATTATGTTGCTACGGTTTCAAGTGTCCCACTCATTACAGTACCATCTACACAGTGCACTGTGCCCCCCATGTCCCATGCAAAGTCTCTTTCCACCCCCATTTTCCTTCCTTTACCCCCTCCTCCCCCACCTTCACACTCCCTTTCCCTCTGGCTATTGTTTCCCTGTTTTCTGTGTATATGTTATGTATATATGACTTTTGGCTAATTTTAACCTCTAACTGCAAGAGGAAGACAAAAAGCTAGTCCCACGAGAAACAGGAACAGAGACAGGTGAAAGCAAATGCAGGCGTGATGACTGAGCACCAGAGAAGGAGAAGGCCACTGTTCACAGGAAGGGGAGATGGATGACACAGATGAAGAAGCAATGAATGACTCCATCTAGCCAAGAATGATTTCTCCACACACAGATGGACAAATAGAAAGAATAGAGATAAGAGACAAAGCAGGCCCAAATGAATGAATGAATGAATGACCACAGTCCACAAAAGATTATAGAAATAGACATTCTGGCATGCTAAGACAACTTTTGAAACCTCTTACATTTCAAAACTCAAGAATGTACACAGCACGGATGATCAGTTCAGTTTCTGAGAGCATCAGCTCATTTAAGGAATATTTGACAGTCTTATGACAAGTGCAGATGAAAGTGATCCTCCTCTCCGAAGCCTATGAAAGTCATGTACCCCAAATTAAGCCAGTGCTTGTTCTTCAAATTCAATCATGAAGGCCCTACAATAACATAAGTCTGGTCCACCTGCCTCCTTTAGGGGTTTATCCAGACAAACCGAAGCCACCTTTACATTTATAAATAGCTTTGTGCTCAAATCTAGGTTTGCCCATGAATTTAGGTCAATTTTCAGAGAATTTTACTTTGCTTGGACTTCGGATGAGCTAAAGATAAATTTTTGGTCTGAAGATAAAAGAAAATGTTATTATTTTTATTTTTTTAGAGAGAGGTCAGGAGAGAGAGACAGACAAGAATGCTGAGCTGCTCCTATATGTGCCATGACCGGGGATCAAATCAGCAACCCCTGAGCCTTGGGATAACGTTCCAACCAACTGAGCTACCCAGCCAGGGCTTAATTTTTTTTTTTTAATTTATTGGTTTATTTTTAGAGAGACAGAGAGAGGAAGGAAGAGAGAGGGAAGGGGGAAGGGAAGCATTCGTTTGTTGTTCCACCCAATGGTGCATTCATTGGTTGCTTCCTGTGTGTGTTAAATAGGGATCAAACCCACAACCTTGTCATTTCAGGACGACATTCTAACCAACTGAGCTAACTGGCCAGGGCACAAATGTTTTTAAATGTTGTAACTTTTGAAAAATCAGAGGTTGAAAATATAGAGGCTGTCCCCTCAATTCTTTAAGTTACCAGCCATGAGCTCAAAAATCCAAGCAAAACTTCATTATGCTGTGAAGTCCCCCTAGTTCTGCTCTAGTTGGACATGGGTTAAAAAAAAAAGATGTCTAAAAGACACAGACTGTACTTCTAAGCACTAATATAAAAACCACCTGAGAACTTGACATTGAGTGGGTATTGAAAGGATAGGAATGTATGTTGGGGGAGGCCTCATTCTGATTAATGAAGATGAACTTATTATAAAGCCAAATCTTCCTGTAATTCCTATTCACTGCCCAGGACATTAACTTACACAACTTTTCTCATTCCTTAAAAAACACATTACTCAATATTTCCAGTTTTACAATCATATAACATAATACTCCGACTTTGTATAAGAAGAATTGAGGTAGAAATGCTAAATTACAGGAGAAAAGGAAAAAAGAATCCTTACTCTTTTCTTCATTTTCAATTTCTACCTTCAATGACAAGCCATTTCTATTAAATACTAAACTGAGGGGTAAAGAAAAGTCTTTGTTGGGGCAGAGATATTTACTGCACCCTAATCAACCAGGATATTAAGAATCTCTAACAGTTTTGAAGGGAGAAAGAAAATCAATCACAGAAAATAAAATACTCTGTAAATGGTTTTCTTTTCCACACATACTGTTCCAAATTATAGCAGCATATGATACTGACTTCTTCCCAGGTGTTCGCACGAGCCCCATGATATGAATCTGCACCTTTTATCCAGAGGCAATCATTCCTGGCAGTCTTCAGCACTTTGGAGCAGATAAAAAGGTTGTTTTACCTTTTCCCCTGAAGTTCAGTTGGCAATATTTCTCAGCTAGATCAGCCTCTTAAACCCTGGGATCCTTTCAAAGGGGGAAGCCCATTTAGCGTAAGCTTGGCTATTTCCCATTTCATTTTTTCCCATATTCTTTTATTACTTATTTTTCTGATTATTTAGGGTAGTAATGCCAGTAGGGTCAATGTTGGAAAGTAAAGTAGTAATAGGCAAGAAAAACAAATCACCCATAATCTCACCTCCCAGAAACAACCCTTGTTCACATATTGGCAAAATGTCCTCCCAGACTTTTTTCCTATATGCTGTGATACTAGTTGGGATTGTGCCGTATGTGTCTTCCTTTTCCCCCTCACTCATGCCATGAGCTTTTTCTCTTAAAAATTACATGCTATTTAAGGTTTAAAAAGAGAATCTAGCCCAAAACTGAACTGAAAAAGAAGCCATTCCTTAGGGGGCAGAAATAGGATTAGAGAATGCACGCTGACCTACCTGTAAAAATGTGGAAGAAATAATCTGTTGCCTTTAATGGCAATTCAAAATAATAGATATTAATCATTCAAAATAACTTTTTATATTACAGAATTTTTATATACTTTAATAATAATATACTTATATCAGGTTGCTACTTAACCCAACCTTACTCTACATTTTAAAGTGGTAAAAAGTACATCCTTATATTAGCATCCACACACTCTATTAAATTCCCCGCATATAGAAAACATAATTCTTACATAGACCTAAATAATTTGAAAAATTTCTAAAGAGCCCATTTTTTTCTAGATTAAAGAGAAATTCTGTACGTATATGTAAAAGGTAACTTAGACCAAACAGTAAATCATTTATTTATTCATGCTTCTAGCTACTACACAAAAATATATTTACTATGTTCCCAATAATAGTAGTGGCAAAGATAAATATTCCCCTTCATCTAAAACAAAAAGCTATGAGATATTTCTGTGAACCATGTAGTACATTAAAACAATTGTATTTGAAAATAGATACTATATCAAATAACTAGGTAATGGTCGAATTACCTAGTCAATTTCCTATTTCTAGTAAAGTAACCTCTTCAGCAGTTTCAGACTATCTTTTCTATACTTGTAAAATCTAGGACCCAAATGCAAAAGTTATCTGCTACTGGGAAATTTAATAGTGTATTTAGCAAATAAAAATTTTAATTTAAATTCTTAAACTTAACTTAAAACTTGAATTATTCTTTCTGCTCCCTAAAATTAGTATTAATAATTAAACATTAATTGCAAATGTATATATAAGGGTATATAAAAATGTGTAAAGTATTAAAATAGCCAAACACAACTTATATATCATATATTCATATAACACATACAAACACACACTTTTTCCAAAATATGAGAACATTCCCTAATGAGCATTTTTTAAAACAACTTATTTTCCAGTTTGGGGTTATATGGCATAAATATGTAAATCAAAGCTAAAAGTTTTTAAAATAAAATTCAGAAAAGACCCTCTAGATTTCTGCATATTCATGCAATGTTCAATCACAAGCTTGCATTTCACACTTAGTTACTTACGTTCCATGAAATAGGGCCCTGGCTCTATTCTCCAGACAATCTGCCCTTTCTGTGTTCCAGTCACACCCCTGTTCTTAGAATCCCAGAAGTTGGCTGGAGAATTCTCATCTGAAAAAAAACAACAAAGAAACACTTTTCAACTTAATTATAACCTCATTGTCCTTCCTAAACTAATACAATGCTGAGACAAATAGAAAAAAAGACAAAGGGGAAATATTAATGGACACTATTATGAATGACTACTTCCCAGCAGGTTATTGCCCTGAATTCCTGAACTTGCATTTATATGGGAGAACTGGGGAGGGTGCAGGTGGAAAGATGATGGCCTCTCTGGGGTTGTCCCAGTTGGCCAATGTGCCAAAAGACAAAACCACAGAGAACAAAGGGTACAGCTGCTGCAGCCTCAGTGGTGGGCTGATATACAGTGTGTCTGTAAAGTCATGGTGCACTTTTGACCGGTCACAGAAAGCAACAAAAGACGATAGAAATGTGAAATCTGCACCAAATAAAGGGAAAACTCTCCCAGTTTCATACCTATCCAGTGCAGTTCGATGTGGGCTCACGCACAGATTTTTTAAGGCTCCTTAGGTAGCTATCCCGTATAGCCTCTACAGACTCGTCACTGACTGATGGCCTACCAGAACGGGGTTTCTCCACCAAACTGCCGGTTTCCTTCAACTGCTTATCCCACCGAGTAATGTTATTCCTATGTGGTGGCGCTTCGTTATAAACGTGCTGATATTCACGTTGCACTTTGGTCACAGATTCGAATTTAGTGAGTCACAGAACACACTGAACTTTCCTCTGTACCATTGACATCTCGACTGGCATGGCCGTGGGCTGCTCCGCTGTATACACGGTGTTACATCATCATCTGTGCATGCGCACATGCTGCCACATCATCCTACAGAAACTGGGGGGGGGGGTTCCTTTCCTTTTATTTGGTGCAGATTTCACATTTCTATCGTCTTTTGTTGCTTTCCTGTGACTGGTCAAAAGTGCACCATGACTTTACGGACACACCGTATAAGAAAGAGGCAGAGCTCCCTTTCGTTTTAAGAAAAGGAAAGGAGGAACAGATTGGGAGAATATAACAGAACTCAAGGTGGGGTACAAAAAGGAACATTAAGTTATAAAACTGAGTCAAGACACAGTTCAGGTTTGTCATAAGCAGTGTCCAGGTCATCAGGTCAGCTAGGAAAATATTTTTTAAAAATGCAAAGGCAGTAGATTTCAAGTCGATAAAAGAAGAGGAAAAAGACAGCATTTAGATTTCTGTATTGAAGGACAGAAAGGACTGATCCAAAGAACAGGTCTGAAAGTTAAGCATTTTCCAAGTTGTCTAACCTCATGATACACAGAAAATGGCAATGTGTGAAGGCACACTGGGGCAAACGGATGATGACAACGTCAGCTGACAGGCAGGATGCTCTGTGCGCCCAGGCTCCCCTCCAGCCCCTGAAGGCTGAAGGGATTCATAGTCTATATTACTGGCTCACATCTCTCTAGGCTGAAGCTCCGTCCTAAGAGCCCCAGAACAGGAAATGAAACTGAAAACATGAAAAGGAGATCATTCAGAGTTTTATAGGTACACAAAGTGTATACAGTGACATTGGCTCTTAAAGTCAAACGTACCTCATATTTTGCCCACATCCCTTCCCCAGAAGGAAAGATTAGGGGTACACTTTCACTGAAAGCAGGAATAAACCAGACAGGGTAAAGTAAGAGCTATACTGAAAACGAAAGAGAAAAAGTCCCGAGCCCAACAGAATAGTCCCAAGAGAAGAAACCTCTCTTCTTTTGAGCATAAAAGAAACAAAAAGTGAGGCCCTAAAGGCCTTCTGTCTGTCGTCCTTGGGGACCACTGGTTATATTGATCAGCCAGAGAACTTTGGGGAAAATGATCCTTTCGTGTGATTTGCATCCAGCACATTATACACCAAAGATTCTTTTTGTGGAAGTCCAAGGGGCAGCCACTGTTCTTCTAGAAATGGATAGCATAACCCATTCATGCCATCACCCCCACATCTGAACAAACCATACACACAACTCCATCCATCACAGAAATATAACGACAACGCTGATATTTAGAAGGCATTCGGGCAATCACCTAAAGCTGGACTTGGAAGATGTCCTGTGGCCCCTCAAAGCAGATTCTGATCGCTGCCTATCCACTGAGCTTTTTCCACGCCAATTTTGTCCAAGGCAACAATGTGCCCAGTTAAAAGTACTTATCTCTCCAAACCCCTTGTAGCCTAGTTCTAGCCAGAGAGATGTTAAGTGGAAGTCTACTAGGTAGGACTTTGGGGAAAGCTATTATTTGTTCTAGTTAATAAAAAGACTTGGTCATCCTTTTGCTCTTCTCCCTCCCTTCTTCTTGGGTGAGAAATACATTCTATGGATGGCAGAGCAAGAAGCTAGAAGCACCTGTGATGATTTTTTGAGCCCTGCATGACCTCCAGGCTTCAGACAAAAATAAATTGCTGTATGATTAAGTCCAATGGTTGGGTTTCTGTTACTTGCAACAGAACATGATTCCTGACAGATGTACCATCATCCTAAAAATCGCTCAGTGATTTGATCTTATTATACCTGTACTGACTTAGAATTCTCAAGACTGTATCACTGCTCCAGGTTAGACAACAAAGGTAGTTGCTTCCCTTCTAAAGATACTTTAATGAGCAGAGCTATTTAGATGGGGAGAGGGACTCTCAAGTTTTCACAAATAAATGTGCTTTATTAGCTATTGGTCACTTGGAAGTCACAGAAAGCTGGACCCTACAGGAACCCTACTTGGAAATCACAGAACGATGGACCCCAGTCCAAGCAAGAGGGCGAAAGTTAGGGGATGTGAGGACAATGCCACAGAATACAAGCATATGAGTAGATGGTGTCCAGCTATTCAAAATGCTTGTTTTAAACATATAGCTATGCATGTGGGAATTTTCTGAAAATATTATTGTGACCACTTCCTCTGGAGACCTTGTAAGGACCAAGAGAAGATCAGAATATCTAAAATAATAGGATATAGGCAGGGCACTGATGGAACAGGGAACTTAAGGGTTACAGGCAGGTCCTGCTCCTGTTCTGTTAGGAATACCATGCCCAAGGTCATTCAAGAAGCAGAGACAGATAGGGACCCTGTGAGGCTGAGAACAAAGAAAGACAAACGTTTGCATTCCATTGGTTAAAGACCCTTATCAGAAGTTTATGTTTGGAATTCGCCAATGAGCTAGACCCAGCCCCTGTTGCTATGCTATGTGCAGCCCCCTTAGCGAACAGGTAACCGCCACATCTGCTTCTGTATTATGCTTGCTTACTTAGGATATATAAGGAACTAGCTGTAAGCACCAGGCGCAATTCCCGTTTGTAGCTCCTTGTGAGTAAGGTGTCTCCGGACACCTGGGAATTTGCCCCTGCGCAGGTTAAACTGGCCAATAAAGAAACATCTATATTCCTGAAAGTCTCTGACGTCTGTTATTGTACCCGGTGCATGCTACAACCTCAGGAAAGATGAGGCAGTCTCAAATCTTGTTTTAAGGAACAAGCACTAGGATCATGATTATAAAAATTAACAGTAACAAAACTGTCCTTATGAATGTGACCTCCACTGTAAGAGGGCTTGTATTTATGGTATTACTAACTTTTTCTCCCCAAGCAATTAGTTAAACCAAACTAAATGCACACATTTCTGACCTAACAACCTTAGGAAGAGGAGCCACCTAGGAGCAAAAATAGAACGAAATGGTAACAGGATGAGGAGACTTACTGTAAGAGGTCTGAGCTTCAGGCAGAAGTAATGCCTGAGGCTCAGTCCAAGCCTTTACAAGTTGCCAAGATGAGAATTTTGATAGCAAAGAAGATCAATTTCAATGATTCCTTCAGATTAAAACCTTTTTCTTTAAGTAGGTTAACACCTTCATTTAGGCTGCAATCAATTCTAGTCCGGCCCAGGGGCTCCCTTCCAGGGACAGCATCACTCTGCTTAGATCTCTTTTCATGGACATTCGAGGGCAGGATATTTTTTCCCCAGATTGTGGGAGTTGCTTTTCCTCTATCACCTTGAACATCTACACTAGGCAATTCAGTCTTTTAAAAGCACTTCTACTCTAAATAATAGTAATAAAAAAACCTGAGTATAATATTATATACCAAAGAAAAAGTTTTAAATCCCCTATAAGATGATCCCTTATATATTGTAGATGTAATTATAAATCTATTTCTTCCTTTAACTGAATAAAAAATCCTTATAGATCAAAGAAATATCATCAGTTTTTAAAACCTATTACCAATTGTTCCATTTGTATTTGGTCATTTCTTGTCCCATTCCTCCTAGCTATGCAAATCTGTTGGATTGTCCTCATATCCCTACCTAATTTCCGCCCTCTTACTTAGAGCAGGGTACCATCCAAACAGGGAAGACATGAGGTCTCCTCTCCCAAGTTTCTCCATCTCTCTACTACCTACCTATCTTTTCTATATCCTACCAACTTTTCACCTTCTTGCCCAGGTTCAACCCTGTTACAATCATGTCCTTGATCCAATCCCTCTATCAGTCACCTTCTCTCACTTTGACCTTCTCAACCTAGAAGGATGTCAGCTGCCATGAGGCATATTTTCCTGGTTTTACCTATGCTTTTGCTTGTTGACCATTATTTTCCTTCATCTCCCTTCCTGCTAGGATTAGTGTCTGTTTTCCAGGTATAATAGAGTCTATCTTATAGGGGTGTATATCCTAACTACTTAGGTTACTTTCTAGCTGGAACATAATTACACAGAGAAATATGAGAGATGTTTAAATCATGAACCTAAATAACTTCTCTAAATCTAATTTTGTTTGGTATGGTTTATATAAAGCTTACCCATTTATGTCTCATATATGTTCTTTGTTCTCTTACAAGTCTAGTTGGCAGTACATTTTCTCTAAATAAAAAAAAACAAAGTACACACACAAAAAATGCCCTAAAATCCTTCTAATATAATTTTCATATGTATGTGTTTGTGATTAATGAGGAAATATGATCAAGAAAACTCTTGAAAATCTTTATTTTACACTTGCCTTATTTTAGTAATCCACGATATTTTCCAAAATAATTTCATTTGATATTTTAAAAATTATTTAAAGTTATTCCAATTAATTCTGTCATTAATACTAGAATTACTTCTATTAAGTCTGCTTCTCCAAGGAAGTAACAAATACAGTGTTTGGACCCAGGAAATAAGGGGGAAGAGATATAAGATTACACCACACACAACGAACTCAGTTCCATTAACTACAGAATATAGTGGTTCAGAGAATTTTCTCAGATCTGCTTAAATACATGAGAAACTGGCCCCTTTTTCTTAACAAAACATTAGGGTCTTAAGCAAATTTTTATATAAGTAGATTTAGCAACAGCTCCCGCACATTCAGTAGGTTACAAATCACCATTGGCTACCTTCCCTTTTAACTGACTGATCCTCTGGGGCAGGGGTTGGGAACCTATGGCTCACGAGCCAGATGTGGCTCTTTTGATGGCTGCATCTGGCTCACAGACAAATCTTTATTTTTATTTTTATTTTATTTATTTATTTATTTTTATTTTTCTGAAGCTGGAAACGGGGAGAGACAGTCAGACAGACTCCCGCATGGCCCCACCGGGATCCACCCGGCATGCCCACCAGGGGCGACGCTCTGCCCACCAGGGGGCGATGCTCTGCCCCTCCAGGGCGTTGCTCTGTCACGACCAGAGCCACTCTAGCGCCTGGGGCAGAGGCCAAGGAGCCATCCCCAGCACCTGGACCATCTCTGCTCCAATGGAGCCTCGGCTGCGGGAGGGGAAGAGAGAGACAGAGAGGAAGAGGAAGGAGAGGGGGAGGGGTGGAGAAGCAGATGGGCGCCTCTCCTGTGTGCCCTGGCTGGGAATCGAACCCGGGACCCCTGCACGCCAGGCCGATGCTCTACCACTGAGCCATCCGGCCAGGGCCACAGACAAATCTTTAATAAAAAAATAATAACGTTAAAAATATAAAACATTCTCATGTATTACAACCCATTATTTCCTACCGCTCATGTTCATGGTTGCGGGTGGCTGGAGCCAATCACAGCTGTCCTCCAGGACACCACCAAATTTTTATTGGAAAATGCGTAACGTACACAGGTCCTTGTATGGTTCTCACGGAATTATATTTTAAAATATGTGGCGTTCATGGCTCTTTCAGCCAAAAAGTTTCCTGACCCCTGCTCTAGGGCAATGAATGCCCAGTTTCATTGCACACAACAAATATCTTGAGGCTTCTTCAAAGTACTGATTCCTGCTCTGCTCTTCCAGAGATTTTGACTCATCAGGTGTGAGTCAGGATGCAGGAATCTGAATTTTAGCAAGCGCCCCCACCAGGTGATACTAATATAGGTTCTACAAACACCACACGTGGAAAAATTCTATTTATGGTTATTTCCAGGGAAACTGAACAATTATAGCAATGCTCTGAACCATGCAGATCTCTCTGACTGTTGTCCCTTTCATTTGTTAGCTTGTTGCTTCCTTCCTTCCTTCAGTTGAAAGGCATGTACTGACTGCCCACTACGGAGATCAAGAACACTCATTTCCTGCCATAAGGCGTTGACAGTGCAGTGGGAAAGACTGGCACATAAGATGCAATGCAACACATTGGGGAAAGTGCTATGACAGAGGTGTGCATACTTTATAAACTGTTAAAGGAGAACGCAGAAAGAATGGTTAGTGCTTCCTGTGACCATGCATAATCAATCAACCTGGAAGTATCTCTGGGCAATGCATATGGAAATATCCTTTGGGAAATCTACACATTTAAACTATTCAGTAAGTTGCTCCATCCATTCCCTGGCTTCACTATTCCCTAAGACTATTATTATTATTATTATTATTATTATTATTTGTGTGTGTGGCAATAGGGAGGGGGTTCCAGGAATGGTCATCAGAAGCAGTAAACAAGTTGCCATATTTAGAGCTGAATTCAGCGGTAAGTTTCTAGTGTTGCCTGGGCCCCCGGATATGACCCTCTTCTTCCTTGGATAATTAGGATTAATTATAGTATAGTAAGCTATAATGTAATTGTAAGTAGTTATTTTTAAAAAAAAACTAAATGAATTATTTTTTAAAACCATAAAGTAATGTAAGCATGAAGTAGTTTAAGATTTTTCAAACTCTTCCTTCCCCATAATATTTCATATATAAAAATCAGTGTGAAAATTCTTTAAAAGTGTAATTTTCTCCAATATGTGATTGTTAGATCCAAGAAAATGTTTTGGAATTGGTTTTTAAGATAATAAAAGAATATAAAGGAGAAATGACCAGATATAGCAAACACATTCAAACATAATTTAAATTTGGGAATGTTTCAATGCCTATATTAATATTTCAAAAACCTCCATACAAGTACCAGAGATAAAATAGACATTTAAAAAAGTGTATTCAAATCCCTCACTCTTCTATCAGTCAATCCAGAGGAGCTGAGAAAAGATGAGAACTTTTATGAGAAAGATGCCATGAGACAGATTGTGCCAGAGAATAAAAAAATAATGCTCACAAATTCTCTTTTGTTTTAAAGTCCTCCCTCCCGACATTTTCTTAGAAAATGGCATAAATATCAACACTGAGTTTAAACTCCCTTTTGGGTACAAATGGAATATAACTAACTATAGTATGTCCTGAGATTGGATCACAGCGAGGCCTGGCTTTATTCTGGCTACACTCTGATGCCCTGGCTAGGATTTGGGATTTGGAGACTAACACTAGGCTACAATTTGAATCAAAATGATCATTCTCTCTACCGAGGCAAAGTATGCACCTTCATAGAGACCATTTGACTGTTAAAACTTTGCAAATTTACCAGCATGTCAGGTAGGTTATGGAATCCCACTGCAAGCCGAGAGGAAACCTCTGACAGTGACTTTGAGATGGTAACTACATTGCGGGCAGGGGTAAGTCTTTTCCATGATTGTACCCAGCAGAGCACCAATCCTATTCAGTGCTATGAGAATCGTTAACAAACTTTCAGATGAACGTGAAAATTTGGCACTACTTTCCTTTTTTAACATTTAAAAAAAATTTATTGATTGACTTTTAGAGAGACAGAGGAGATAAAGAGAGAGAAAGAATCATTTATTTGTTGTTCCACTTATTTATGCATTCATTGGTTGCTTCCCACATGTGCCCAGAACAGGAATTGAACCCCTAACATTGGCATTTCAGGACAATGCTCTAACCCAGTGGTCCCCAACCCCCGGACCGGTACCAGTCCGTGGGCCATTTGGTACCGGTCCGCAGAGAAAGAATTAATAACTTACATTATTTCCGTTTTATTTATATTTAAGTCTGAACAATGTTTTATTTTTTTTAAATGACCAGATTCGCTCTGTTACATTCGTCTAAGACTCACTCTTGACGCTTGTCTCGGTCACGTGATACATTTATCCATCCCACCCTAAGGCCGGTCCATGAAAATATTTTCTGACATTAAACCGGTCCGTGGCCCAAAAAAGGTTGGGGACCACTGCTCTAACCCACTGAGCTAACCAGTCAGGGCCTGGCATTAGTTTTTAACCCAATCTCCTTAGACATCAAACATGTACACTGCAGCCCTCTCTGGATGGGAAAGAGTGTAAGTGTCAGACATGCTTGGAGATTATAGTGATGGCACCAGCTCAGAATGTATCCACTGGTGACTATGGCTTTGGAACCACTTAAATGGTAATTTTCTTAGAGACACCAGAAGAATTTAACATTTATAATGTGCCAGAGATAAAAGAAAAAGACACCAGCACATTACAGGGCAGAAAAAGCAACAGATGCTACCAAGAGCCAATGACAAGTCTACAAAATCTGGCTTTAGGGATATTTGTGCTTTTCCACAATTTACTGCTCTTAAAAGCCAAAATCTCTTCTTTTGTCTAATTACTTCTCCATAATTTCTGCCCTTTGTTAAAATAGTATATAAGCTCCTGAGGTTAACCATTTCTTTGAGTCTTCATTTTATTTCCATGAAGGTTTCCATGCACACAGAAATTAAAGTTTTACATCTAATGAAATTTGTATGCCTTTTTTTCTGTTAATCTTTCATTTGTCAGTTTGATTTGCAGGCCCTATATCCAACCCTCGGAAGACAGAGGAAAGTTATTTCCTCCTCTGCATGTCTTCAAAGGCGTAGTCAGGATTCTGCTTCATTGGCCATCTGTCTGGTACTTTCCTTCATATATCTCCATGGCTCAACCCTCTCCTTTGATGCTTTTCCTGTTTGCTTGCTTGCATGTCACCTTCGCCATGAAATCTACCCTGACTGCCCATTCAAATCTGCAACTGCTCTAGCATTCCTGGACCATCCTAGTTTCCTTAATTTCTTTTCTAACCCTATCACCACATAACATACTATACAATCTATGTATATTTCTTGTATACTGTCTGGCTTTCTCTGTAGACTGTTAACTCTAAGAGGTCAAGACTTTTGTCTGTTGTGTGCTCTAATGTATCTCAAGTGACTAGAACAATACCTGGCACATAGTAGATGCTCAGATTTGGCTGAAAGAGATCCTAAATTTTTAAAAAAATTATATAACATTAACTGAATATAAGTATATTTTTAAAATACTCAAAAGAGAAAATTTATACCAAAGAATGAATAAAGCATTTTTGAAGAGATCTCTATCTTGTTCAGAATAAAGAAAAACATGGGCAGTATTGCAAATTCCATAGTAAGCTTCATTAGACTAATTTAACCAAAGCTGTATATTAAAACTCTCAGTCTTTATACCAAGAATTTCTAGTTATCTTAATCAATCACAATGCTGTGCTGAGCTGACATATAACTTTGCTTATATCTTATAGTTGGTTACAGCAATGCACGAAGAGATGAGTAGGCTTACCTAAGATGACATGACCAGTTTCAGGTAAGGGCCTTTGAAACATTTTAAACAAATTCTTTCCAGACAAAGACTTTCAGAGCATTTATAAATTAAGATTTATTTTCCCCCAACTGAATGTTTTCCTATGCATAATATAGGAAACACAAAATTCTTCAATAATACCTCAAGTGGATAAATTACTGAAGGCTTACTTATATCAAATAAGAAATCTGTTTTATTTGGCTATTGTAAAAATTGAGAATAAATATTGTAAAAATAGAACATGCAATTTGTAATGGATTTATCCAATTTCTATGATAAACAATTGGTAGGAATCAGGTGCTCTTTATAAAATTTGGGACTTAAAAGTTTTGAGTCTCTTTGAAGTACACATTACTATCAGTACATAATTTTCCTCATTTAGTTTGCATGGCAATTTTCCTCCAGCAATTACACTTTTATGATGAGAATGTAAGCCCAAGATCTTTTAAAGGGTCAAGTACGGCCAGGACTTGGCAGCTTGGGAAACACCTTAGCAGAAGAGCCAACATTAGTCCCAACAGCAATAGTCTATAACAATGACACTAAAATGCTTCAATGCTGTTTTGTGGCCCAAGGCTGACAGGTTAGAACAAGACTTCCTATTGCTAAAATACTTTCATGAGAAAGCCTAAAGGATCTTTTTCTAAAGGTCCATAATTTGGGGGAAGGTGATGACAGGCTAACAAGAGAAGGAACAGTTTAAGGCCTAAAGACAGAAAGAAAACCAATTTTAGAACTGATGGGGAAAATGAAACTTATTAAAAATTATTCAAGCCCTGACTGGTTGACTCAGCGGTAGAGTGTCAGCCTGGCTTGTGGAAGTTCTGTGTTCGATTCCTGGTCAAGGCACACAGGATAAGCGCTCATCTGCTTCTCCACCCCTCTCCCTCTCCTTCTTCTCTGTCTCTCTCTTCCCTCCCGTAGCCAAGGCTCTACTGGAGTAAAGTTGGCCCAGGCGCTGAGGACAGCTCCTTGGCCTTCACCTCAGGCGCTAGAATGGCTCTGGTGGAAACAGAGCAACACCCCAGATGGGCAGAGGATTGCCCCTGGTGGGCATGCTGGGTGGATTCCATGAGGGAGTCTGTCTGACTGCCTCCCCACTTCTAACTTCGAGGGAAAAAAAATTCATTTAACAAATATTTATTGAGCATCCCCTATCTGTGAAGAAATATTCTAAGTGACAGGGATTTCAGGTGGAATAAGAGACTCAAAATCCTTGTCCTTGGTTGAGGTTCTGGTCCAGTGGGGGAAGTGATCAATAAGCATATAAAATAATGTATATGATATAGTCAATATACTGTAATGTCAGGTAGAGATAACAGGGCTTGAAGAAAGCCCGTCTTGGGGTAGGAGGTGTAGGGGAGGTTGGTGGGAGAGTATTTACTCTTGGTTATAGAAACATCTGAACAGGGACCTGAATGAAGTGAGAGCATTTTCCTCAGGGAAACTTGGGAAAAGGCAAAAAACAAAAATGCAAAGACCTGAAACAGAACAAGCCTCCGTATTCTGAAGAGCAACCAGTGACACAGCGGGAGCAGAGTAAGTGAGGCAGCGTGGGGGAAGGGGAGACCAGAAATGGGCAGGGCCGCCTCGAAGCCCTTAATAACGACAGCAAACACCACACAGCCTACTATGTGCCAGGCACCGTTCTGCTGTTTTGCCGTTATTAACTCACGGAAATGCTAACAATCCTTCCAGATGCTATTATCAGAGTTTTAATAATGGGGAAACTGCGGCACAGAGAAATTAGGAAATTTCTAATGCCGAAACTGAGGCATGCAGAGGGAACACAGGCTGTCTTGCTCCAGAGCCCACGCCCCTACACCACACGCTACAGCACACTGCCAACCGTGGAGCGGAGTTTGCATTGCTCTGATGATCACAGAAAGTCACTGAGCATGTAAAGCAGGGAAGTGATACGATCCGTTTTTTTCTTCTTCTAATAATTCTTGCAGCTGCCTGCAGAGACTACAAGGACAAGAAAGGACGCCTCACAATGCTTCATGCCCAGGCCCAGCACCAATGTGGGAGCATAACCTGAACATGACCCTCTTCTCCTATCCATCTTTCCTGTGCAGACAGAGCTGCGGCAGCTATAAATATCCACCCTGAGCGCAAGAGGCGGGCACTGATTCCTGACTCTCCCGGCCAATGACGCTGCGAGGTGACTCATCCACCTCCCCAGCTCGGTCCAATCAAACCATCATCCTGTAATTTCACTCTCTAGGTCCACCACGCTCTTCTCCCACTCTTTAGTCAAACAACTCCTGAGAGTCTGACTTTCCCACACTCAACTGTAATCAGTCAAAATGCACTGCTTACAAAAATTAGGGGATATTTCAAAATGAATATAAAGCAATAAAATATCCCCTAATTTTTTGTGAGCAGTGTATAATGGTCCAATTCTCCATTCCTTATAATTCTATGAAACACTTAATGAAACATATTTACTACATCACTGGCATTAGTCCATAGAGGCCCTTTAATCATCAGTAGAAGTCTGCTTTCTGTGTGAAGGCATATATCATGTATTATAGATGCTATGAAATTAAGGCACCGCTTAGTAATGATATTGCCAGCCTGCGTCCACTAGGTGACCGTAAGATCCCAGAACTTCAAGAAACAGCAGACCTCAGTTTAAACTTTATTTCTCCTATTTATGGGACTTATGACCTTGGAGGGGTCTTAAAACTGCAGAGGCTCCATTTCTTTATTCTATAAAATGATAACAGCACCTAGCTCAGAAAGTTGTGAGGAATACCTGGTACAGTATTTAAACCTGGAATATATTAACAGTTAACCATGAGGGTTTTGGAAAATTTTCAATCCATTTCATCCTCCTTTCAAAGGGAGCTATCTACATTTTTAAAATACTGTACTCAAAAGCACAATTCCTTAACTTTATTTTGCTAATTTTTACTTTGTAAATTTATTTAAAGTAATTTATTTGATTCTAATTTCTTATAAATATAGATAAATTAAAAATAAAAAAATACTTATTTATATCTTTTTGGAGACTGTTTCTTAAGCAAAAGATGCTAAATGGGCCCTGGCCAGTTGGTTCAGCGGTAGAGCATCGGCCGGGTGTGTGGAAGTCCTGGGTTCAATTCCCGGCCAGGGCACACAGGAGAAGCACCCATCTGCTTCTCCACCCCTCCCCCTCTTCTTCCTCTCTGTCTCTCTCTTCCCCTCACAGCCAAGGATCCACTGGAGCAAAGTTGGACCAGGCACTGAGGATGGCTCCTTGGCCTCCACCTCAGGTGCTAGAGTTGCTCTGGTTGCAATGGAGCAACAGCCCAGATGGGCAGAGCATCGCCCCTTGGTGGGCATGCCAGGTGGATCCCCGTCAGGTGCATTCAGGAGTCTGTCTGACTGCCTCCCCACTTCTAACTTCAGAAAAATAAAAATAAAAAAATAGATGCTAAATGGCCAGACAACAAAAGTGCAGGCTGTGTACAGTACAAGTTCGTGATGCCATTACACACATAGCACAGCACAGTCTCTCAGACACAGTATCTCAACACTGCCCTGATCTTGGATGGAAGATTACTCAACACTTAAAATTCTGTCAATGAGCTGTAAGCCTGGCTTAATAAACACTTAGGCAGGGGTGCCCTCACCTCCTCATTCAATAAAGATGGGACTTTGGATACAGTATTTAACTAGGGAAACTGTCTTAGCACTGTAGTGTAAAAAGTTTCCAGGAAAGACAATGTGCTGATTACAAAGCCTCCTTCCTTCCCTTAAATTATTTTTTTAATATACTATGCATGCACTCGGCTCTCACTCAGAGATAAGCCCTTTCAATACTAAGTGAAGTTTAAGCAACCTCTAGACCCCTCAGAATGTTACTTTTACATTACACACAACAGCTGCAGATTCTGAGAAATGTACAATCATTATAAAATATAATGTTTAGCACAAAAACATCCCTTGGGTAGGGCTAACTTACTCCTGTGATCTTAGCTCATACTATATGGCTCAAGAAATGCAATAGCTAACTTTGCTGGAGTTAATCCAATTAGGTCTGAAAATATTCATTAGAAGTAGGTGGGAGCAACTTTTCTGGAACAGTCATTGTTACTGACCCTAAAGAATAATTTTGCAGATGTGCTGCTCCCTATGGGTCCTCCCCAAAGCAGCTTAATCAGAATATAAATGACCTTCCCAGAGATTAGATTGCTCACCTGAATCTTCACTAAATAATAAAACTTATTTTTCATTAAACTAAGCATGTATCAGTGTTGCTCAATGAGGGTGCTGCTGGCGTTCTAGCAGGTAATTCTTTGTGAAGGTCTGTCCAATGCGTTAAAGGAACATTGCCATTCCTGGTTCTAAGGCCCTATGTGCCAGTTGAATCCTACAGGACAATTAAAAAAAATTACATTCCCAACCCCCTTGAGAACCACTGATTGGTATTTTATAGCCAAAAAAATTTTCATTTGGAAAATTATTTGTAAAGAATTAGAATAGAACTGAAAATTTGTCCTTCATTCATTCCAGTTTTTAAACAATTAATTAAACCAGATTCAGAAGGCCTACAGAAAACTGGGCCAGTTTGCCACAGTGACCACAAGACAATCTTTTTAAAAAGACACAGTTTTATTCTCAAGTTAAAGTCTTGTTGTAAGACTGTTGCTAAATCAACAGCCTCTAGAATGTGACTATTTATGAATACTTGTTCATATAAACATTACATTACAATACATTTCTTCTAATATCTCAATCCCTAAGAAGAGTTTTAAAACCCATCAAAAACAGTTTTCTGGAGGTAGATAACCTGTCATGAAATCTATTTAGACACAATCAAATGCCATTTTCAAAAGCATTCTTGTAGAATCTGTGCTGAACATCACAGTAAAGTTATTCATTTAAAAGCAGTGGGACTCTAGAAACTCACAATGAGAAGCCTGCATAATTATTTGTTCAACTTTTATGTCTTTAATCCCAGAACTGATCTTCTGTGTTGAACTGTCAAGTGATTAAATGTGATCAATGCAATGCATAGTAAGTTAATAACTGTCCCTAACGAAGCTGAGAGAAGACCACATTTAAGAACACTAGAAAGAGAAAGGCAAAGAGAACTATAAATCCCAAACGGTTAGACCCTGAAATCAGGTGACAGTGTAATTCATTGCACAGCACTTTCTATTACCTTACCTCGCATAATCCCAGAGAGTTTCTTTCTCCCTTTGCCAGAGTGGACTCCATCATTTCAAATGATACGAAGAAACATGTTTCATTCTCCTTAAAATCGTGTACCTGGCCTGCCCACTGGCCATTTCACTGACAGGAGTGGCCAACGTGGGTCTGGAGTCCTAACGTGGCTTTGAGAGCTGGGCTGGTCCACTTCACTGACGCTCCTGCTTCTCTTCCTCTTCCCCCAAAGTTCTAGAAATAAAATACTAGGTGGGATTCGAGGAGACCTCTCTCAGGAGCCTCCAGTCCCGCCAAGAACAACACTGAGGGCCACTCCTGCTTTTCATTAAGACTTATCATTGCTCAGGCATCCTAAGTGAAAAAACATAACATATCAGCGTCCCTTCAGCGGAGGCAGTTGTGGCCACACCCCTGTAAAGGGTACAGGATGCAATCGCCCCATCCTCCCCTCAGCTTCCTTCCTGTGCTTTTCCATGGGAGAATTCCAAAGAATGAGTTATGTGTATACACATACACACACACACAGAGTGGACTGATGTCAACAAGCTGACTGTTATCACACAGAGGAGAACTTTCTGTTTGATTACTCATAATGGAGTGGTTGCTATCACGGAACGCTAATTTCCTGGGTCCATTAATCAGACATAACATTCATTCACTTTACTGGGATAAGCTTACAGTACCCTAACCAATCCTGAATAGTTTGTGGACTTGTGATTTCAAACCATAAAAAAAGGAATGAAACTCTTTCAAACACCACTTGGCTTTAATGAAAAGCCAAAATTGTGGTTATCAATCGAGAAGTTATTTTTAGATCTGACTTTTCATGCATAAATAAATACAGTCATCAATCTCGCTGGCGCTCTTGGCTTATGTTGGGAAGAGGTTGGTTATCCCCGGTTCAAATGAATTGTTCATTAACGGGGAAAGGGGCCGCCTGACGCTGTTGACTCACCCAGGGCGGTCACGGCCACGTTTAAGTGCTGGTTGATGGGCGCGTGCAATGACAGGCTGGTTGATGGGCATGTGCAATCACAGGCTGCAAGACCCTATCTTTCTAGCAAACTTCCAGGAAAGCAAGAAGAGATATCCTCATCTGTCATATGCTTTTGCTGTAGAAAGGCAGACCGGACCTGAGCTCCACACTACATTTGGTGGCTGCAATTTTCTCCCTTCTATCTCCTTAACCCAGACACAGTTGGACATGACGCTACAAGGGACCACAGAGCTTCGGGCTGCTTCTGGAATAGACGGAGTGTACACAGCCAGCCTGGAACTCCAGAATCACCGCCCTGACCAGGCCCCTTTCGGACATGCAAACCCAACCAAGTCTTAGAACAAAACACTGCTGATCTTTGGATGTGTCCTAGCAAATAACAATAATAGCAAGCATGTATAAAATGCCTACTAAGTACCAGGGACACGTAATAGATGCTTGAATCTCTAATGAGTCTCACTGTGCTATAAGGCTGAGGTCTGGAGTGTTATTGGGCCCATGTTACAGAAGAGGAAACTGAGGCTCACAGAAAGGAAGTGACAACAGTCAGGATTTTAAATTAGATCTGGCCTGACCTATGTTGGTGCAGTGGGTAAAGCATCAACCTGGAATGCTGAGGTCGCTGGTTCAAAACCCCGGGCTTGCCTAGTCAAGGCACATATGGGAGTTGATGCTTTCTGCTCCTTCCCCCTTCTCTCTCTGTCTCTCTCTTTCTCCTCTCTCTAAAATGAATAAATAAATAAATAAATAAATAAATAAAATTAGATCTGAACAAGACTCAAGCCCACATTCATTTATAACAAGCTGCCTCCCTAAAATAATGCTGTGAAAATGCCAGCGACCTCACTAATTCACAGGTTGTTCAATGAGCCCACAGTGGCCTCATTCACATTAGAAGATTAGGGAAAATAAATCTAGAAAGCACAATTCATTGGCATCAAAGATGACTACAGCCTATGAACAATAGACTTCTCAACAACCTCAGCTTCTCTGTTTTCATCCTCAAAGAAAGTGTATAATCTGAACTCTTGCCTACCTCCTAACTATGGGCCATCAGACTCTCCTTGGGGTTGTAGAGAACCTCACACACTCCGGTCCCAGTGCAGCCATTACTGCCACTCACTGCGATGTCTCTGGACCCCACCTGATACCACTCCGGTCCTCCATGATTCTTTGCCTTCCAAATGTTGTAACATTTTCCAGAGACACCACTTTAGCTGAGCTCTAGGTCCTGGCCCACTCACATGTCACTGATGTTTATGTATGATGAACAGGCTATTTTCCCGTGTAAAGAAAACCTGCTTCCCCACAGCATAAGCCATTGTCATAATGGAATGAGATTTCCCAGTTGATCAAGAAAGGAGCTTACAGACTGAAGGGAGGTTAGATATATGTTGGAGCTTAGACTTAAGGCCATCATACTCACATACCCTCTCATGGGGATGGTATTTCTTAAACACAGGCCATTCAGCCAGTACTTTCTCGATCCCAGTAAACTATCGGCTTGAGAAGGTACTAGTGCCAGAGAAGCATAGTGTCAAACCTCAAAATTTACACATGCTATTTTTCCTCTTTCCAAAACCACACCCCTCTGGAAAAAAAGTCCAGAATAGAAAAACAATGATAACAAACAATATAGGGAAGCACATTAATACTAATATTGCATTCATATAACACCTTAGCATTTTCACTTCCTATGGTATTAGGCGCTGGGAGGTAATTGTGAGCAAGACAAACATAGCCTCTGCTCTTTCTTGCACAGAGCTTCTATTTTAGAGAGAGAGAGACAGAAAAAAAAAGACACTGAATAACAGATATAAAATAAACTCTTTAGTTACTGTTTTGACACATGCTATAAAGAAGAAGAGACTGTTGTAAGGGAACAGTCGAGCTGCCGGGATGACCCAGGTCAGAGAACCAGAGAAAGCTCCCTCAGGGAATCAGGGTGTGAACTGAACTGGGAAGGGTGACTGGGAGTTGAGCAGGAGAAGAGGGAAGAGGACAGGGTAGTATTCCATACAGAGGAGCTGTGCAGAGGTCGCGTGCTGGGAGGCAGTACGGTACTTCCAAAGACTGAAGGAAGGCCAATGGGACGAGAGCACGGAGGAAATGGAGAGATGAGGCCAGTAAAGAACAGACTAGAAGTTTTAAGCTGCTGTGGATAGGAAGAGAATGGAGGCTTAAAAGTAAGGAGTGAAAAATTTCCCCATCCCCATAAGGTCTCCTCTGAAAGCCCAATTGATTATCACAGTTCTTAACATTCTAAGCTATCGATCTAGCAAGGATACTTGGGAGTGGAACTGTGATCTGTGGATGCTGAAAAGATTAATCATAGAAAATTAAAGAGATCACTTAACTTAAGTAGCTTATTCCCAAAGCTCACAGAATACTTACTAAGAGCAAAGCAGAGAAGAGCAAAGACATATTCTTAGATTACACTACAAATGGACAATGAAAAAATGCAACAGTTTATGCTGGTACCAAAAAACACAAAGAAGAATCAAGGTCAGCACATCAGGAAGGAACAACCCTTTTCCTGAAAAGCCCACCATAAATTTCCTTTGTGTTTATGCATTTTGCATGCCTCCAAGTCTGACATCACTCACATGCATTATTTAGGTTTTGTAGCAAGTGTCTGCTTATCTGCCCCAATTTTTATTGGCTGCTTTTTCCGCTAACATTGTGTTCATAGAGAGGCCAGATGAATGCTTATTTCATTACCACTGTGTTTTCAGATTCCTCAAAACTTCCAACGGAAATATACATCAGTTTGTGTGTAAATTAGAAAGCGATTTTGAAAATATGTCAAAAATGAGACAGCTGCTACAAGATCAAGGGGAGGACCTCAAATTAAGACCAAATAGACACATGCACAGGGAATATGTATTTGTTTTTTAAAAAACTGGCTTAGAATGTGTGGGCAATCAAATTTAATAAAAATAATAATAGTTATCATCTGTTACCTATTAAAAACTTACTACATTCCAGGCACTGGAAGTATGTATTCACATCCCCTCCCTTAATCCTCAGGGTAACCTTCTGGCACAGTTATTACAATCCCCGCTTCACAAATTAAGAAATCTGAGGGACAGAAAGATTGAATAACTTGCTCGCATAAGATACCATAGCAAGAAACTAGCTGAATTTCAAATTTCTTATGAGTTAGCTTGTCCACACATTCCCCACTGCTATACAACTTCCTCCAACAATAGCTAACTACCATTCACCAAGAGCCAAGACCGAGTTCAGTATTTCATAATCATGAATAAATAGAATTCTCACAGCAACTTGGAAGGGTGTTATTATCCCCAAGACAAGGAAACAGTTTGATGAGGTCTAGGAACTTGGCCACAGGCACACAGTGGCAAGGTTGAAAACTGCAGAGGAAGTTTTTCCAGGAGTCAGCACAACTTTACAACAACAACATTTTTGTGGTTCAGTAAAAGTAAATATGGACATTTACTTTCTTAAGGTTTTGCAGTTTTATCCGGGAAATTTTCATTATCCTTTGGAAGAAAGTCCCTAAAGGACTGATTATCTCATTTCCAGTGGATTAGAAAATCCTTTTATCAATGTCCATTGTAGCCAAAATATTGGGATTGTGATCCATTGATTCCACACATAAGAATAAATGACCATCACTTTTTAAAATTTTCTAACACACCAATACACACAAGCAGATGTAAGGTGCCAATCTCTGCAGGGCACACGTGAGTAAGAATAAATGTGGTTCCTCTCCTTCCAGTAATTTCCACTACAGAATCAAAGACATAGCTACACAGTGTCTCCTTCCTTTGACTAATATGTATGTTGAAGCTCTAAGAATATAATGTTTTTCCTGATGGGTGAATTTCATATTAACATGTAAGAATGCAATATTTTTCCTTATCAGTAAGTTCGGTATTAACCCTATATTAATATAAAGACAAGTGCTTTACAGTGAAATATTAAGGTGGTTTATATACAATCCTCCCTCCCTCATTTAATTCATAACTTTAATTGCATGGTTAATGGGTTCTGTGGCAATACTAAATTTTACTACAAATAAAAGTACATTATTGTAAAGCAGAGTGAATTTAAGAATAGGTTATAAACATGTAAACCCTGAAAATAAAATGCAATCAATAGAGGAGAATGTAAAATTCTTTTACTTGTGTGAGTGTGGTCTTTGTTTCTGTCTGTAAAATAAGAACATTACCTTTTTCCAGTAACGCATACGGCTGAGATAGCAACGACTGTATATCCTGGAGACTCTGCTGAATGCACAGATGCAGAGACTTCAATACTGTCACATGAGTGAACACGTTCAGCGTCGGCATTTAGGATACACGTCAGTAGTGCACGATGCAGGATCAAATACACAGATTCCCAACCCTGAAGAACTGGTGCTCAAATTCTATTGTGTATTAGAATCATGTAGGGAGACTCGTGTTTAAAATTCAGACCCCACAGAGCAAACCACAGCAACTCTGATTCTGTAGGGTCTTAAGAGTCAGCACTTTTAAACAATTACCCCAGCTAATTCTGATACAGGTGGTCCTTATACCATACTTTAAGAGACACTGGCCTTCTCAAAATCTAATAGGCTATACATTAACATACATGTATGCGAATGTCACATTTTATTTTGCAAGTCTGTTTTATTTGAGAACTCAAAGAGAGAGAGAGAGAGAGAGAGAGAGACAGCTTTGTATCTTTAAGTATAATAAGAAGACAAGCAAGTACAAGGAAAATAAAGACAGGAAGAGACACTAACATGAGACAAGAGTTTTCATCTGTATTTCAGGCTAGAACAATGCTCCTCAAGATATGGGCCATGGAGCAGCCCCAGGCCACGAGATGGCTATTAATGATCTGACATAGAATGGAAATTGAGTGGAAGGCTTTAGAAACATGTTATAGACATTTGTCAAAGTAATTTTAAATCTGTTCAATCTAATGGCAAAGGTGTAGGCTTATATTTTATAGATCTTGTTTTTTATTGCATTTAATTCTAGTAATAGTTGGTTTTTCTTTTGTTTTACGAAAGATCAGTGTCTATGATGAATTTGAATGGTAATACGTGACTTGAGAAGCTTTCGTGGGCTCCAGCTGGAGACTCCAGCCATGCTTGGTTAGTCCAGTGAGCCTCCTACCCTGGATCGGATACAAACTTGATTTACTGTGATGTTATCTCAAAAGGTTAGGGGACTGAAAGTTGAACAAATATTACATTGGGGAACAAAATTTTGTTGCATCCATAAAAACACTTGTCCTTACCTAATTCGAGTGTGCTGATCTCAAATCTGACATTAGTTTTTCTCTGTAAGCTACAGTTTTTTTTGCAACTCAAGATTTTAGGTTTTCATCTTATTGTAAAATTTTCAACATTTAGTTTAATATAATGAAGTAGAATGTCTTCTTGGGCATCATCTTTGTGAAAATAGAATAATTTATATAAAACAGTAAATACACTAATACACTAAAAGATATGATTGCATCAGAATTTGTCTACAATTTCGAAGTAGAACATATTAAAACACTTTATTTTCATCATAAAATTTGCACAAAATTATTTAAATTCTATTCAGGCAAAAATTTGCGTTTGTAGCTCTTGCGTTTGTGTACTTGTTGAGGACAATCTCGTTTGATGCTCCAGCATTAGTCTGCTCATCACTAACAGCTCTAAGATTTTCAGAAACTTATCGAGGTGACTGTTCAGGAAGTGAGTCTTAATGCTCATGTTACATCCAATGTCGCGGAAAGCCAACAGCATCCTTTCAGCCAGAAGTTCATAGTTTTCTGCTTTTTTGTTGCCAAGGAAGTTCTTTGTAACTGCCACAAAAGACTGTCATGCTGCTTTTTCCTCCTTATTCATCTTCCTGGAAAATTCTTCATCACATAAGAGGGTTCGAATTTGAGGTCCATCAAATACACCTGCTTTTATCTTCTTGAAAGACAAGGCAGGAAAAGCAGAAATAATATGTTGAAAGCATTCACTTTCTCTATTCAAAGTCTGAACAAACAGCTTCATTAAGCTAAGCTGGATCTGAAGTGGGGAAAAAATGATCCTGTTTCGATTAACTACAGGTTCATTCACAATATTTTGCATCCCTACTTCCAGAGCTTCATGCTTTGGCCACTCCTTCTGTGTCCAGTGTGTCTCTCAAGCTCGGCTGTCCCACAAACACAGAAAGCAAGGATACTTCGTGAAACCTCTCTGTTGACCTAGCAGGAAATTTACCATTTTAAAATCCACACAAATATCCAGTTATTCTCCTCATACTTCAGTAAGTCAAGGAAAATTTTTACATCATTGTTACTAAATCATTCAATTCAGGTTGGCTAAACTGCCGAGGGGTTAATGGCTGCTTGGCATCAGAAGAAGACCCTTCAGATTCTACAACCATTTCCTCATGCATCTTATCAAAATACACTTGATCACCATGTTCACTTTCTTTGTCCTTAGAAGAAATAAAACCATTGAAAACTGGAACTGGGAGTGTCTCAGAGTGTGGGATAGGTAGTATTGCTGAAGGAATATTAGGATATGTGATCATATGCCATTTCTTCGTGCCGATGTTCTTTGTATGGATCAGACAGAAATAACAGTCACTTCTGTGGTCCTTAGGTTCACGCCAAACCATGGGAGTATCAAAAGGCATTCCTTTGCATTTTCTTTTTGTCCGGTCACAAAGAATTTCTTCACATTATGACACACAATGTGAGGAGTCCAATTCTTGTCTTGATCGCCAAGGGGAACTTGAAAATAGGCAATATATGCACGTATCACAAATGATGAAATATTGCGCCATTGACATTGAAGTGTGTAACAGCCACATATATAACAGAAGGTGTCAGGACTATTCTTACATTTATGCCTACTTGAAGAAGCCATGATTCAATCTTAAAGCAAAATAAGAGGGTGTTTTTAGCAAATAATAATTTTTTACATTTAAAAACAACTACAATTATGTAAAAGTGATGTTTGTAAAACATTAATTGCCTTGTGGTTATGTTCAGTCCAAGAGTCATTGCCCTTTAACTCCAATTTAAAAACCAATGCATGCCATTAACTGTAACAAAAAGAAATTAAAATTGCATAAAAACTAGAGCATGCACCAAAAAAAAAAAAAAAAAAGGATTTCAGATTTGGAATCAGCAATGCAGAAATATATAGAAAGTTCTAAAACCTCATGCAACAGAAAATGAAAAAAAAAATTGTTAACCAGTGTTGTTAGCTTCTCACAATAACTCAGTCTGAATCTCTCAGCAATACACCAATGTATGTTTGTGTGTGTGTATGAATCAATTAACTTTTTTGTAACATGTACCACCTTTTAGAATAACATTTTAGTAAAAATTTCCTGAGTTCACTTCCAACAGCTAAAAAAAAAAGCACTTGTTTCACTTATTAAACTTTCAAAGAGACCCTTGAGTTTTAATATACCGCTCAAAAAATTAGGGGATATTTTATCGCTTCACATTCATTTAAAAATATCCTCTTAATTTTTGTGAGCAGTATATTTGAGGATTCAATGATGAACATTATCACTTTAGGATATACATCGGGCATCTATCACTTATCTGCGCATCTTTGCTGACATGTAATTCTTGTTTCAGGCTGTTCTCAAAGAGCAGGCTTTTAACGGTCATCTTAGAACAAGGTCCCTATCAACTGTCTAAAGATTTTCATGATATTTGGCAATGACAACAGTCATAAGAAGCCCATGTGTAAATTAATCCAGCCATAAGTAAATGGGACACGGATCTCATTTTGCAGTTTTCCTGTCTCCTAGCAAACTCTAAGTAATAATTGTCTCCTTTATTGAAGATCTGCATTCTAAATAGTATTAAATTCTAGACACAGTCTTACATATCCTGCCTCAGATATCCCTTGGTAGGAGCTGGCAGTTGTTACTTTTGCTCTCAGTACTGCCAAGAATAACTTTTCCCCTTCCAAGTTAAACATGGTGTTTATAAAAGGTAAGGAACTGAGAACCTGGGAGTATGCGTGTACACACAAGAATAGTAACTGCGCTCCTAGCTGCCAAGATCTCTAGCCAGGATGAATGAAAAATGAGGAATTTCCCCCTCTACATTATTGTGTCCCCCTTTTAAAGGAGAAAAAAAGTCAAAATTTAATATCCAAGTTCATTCTATGATGCTTAAAAGTTATTATAAATTGTCATACACTAAATTTTTTTTTTAACATTTTAGAATCCAATTTAAGACATTTTCTCATTCAGTCAGTTAATTATATGACTAAGAGTTCTCTGACAACTTGTAGGCAATATAAAATAGCACTGGTTCTGCAGCTAAAATGGACAGTTATTAGCTGTGTGACCTTGGCCAAATGATTCACCTTAAATTTCAGTTCCCTCATCTCCAAAATGTGGATAACACTGCATGGCCAGCACAATTTTGAGAGGATTGTAAAGCTACATATAACAAGTAGACAGACAGTGCCTGGCGCAGTGTATCTGTCAGTAAACTCTCAGATGTTAGTGTTGCTGTTATTCTCAAGAGGGAAGACCTTAAATCACTGAAATATCGTGAGAAGTTTCCAGCATTTTATTTCTGTAGACAAATACACTAAGAGATTAATGACAGGTCACCAGGAAGGCGAAGTCCCACCAGGAAGCTGGCCAGGCGAAGTGACCCCTGGGGTCACCCAATCTAGGTTATCTGACAGGATTAAACCAGGCTTCAAATCCATACTTTCAGTGAAATTACTTGACTATCTTTGGAGAAAAAGAATTGCCTTTCTTCAGCTACCTTAAGGAATTATAATTATGTTAATTCCTTCATTGTACTATCTACATTTGTTTCAGCCATCCCTTTGGGGAAAGGTTAATTGAAGCAGACAAAACCAAAATCTCAAGATGTCTTTGTAAGAGTAGATGGCATTCATCCAAGTGCCTTTCCTGGAACAAGCTGTAACAACTGGATTCGCTCCCACCCTTCCCTGTCCAGCTATATTTAAGGCTCTGTAAGCATTTCCATTATAGACTACTATCATCAGGATTTGTCATTTTATCTTCTAATCTGTTTTAGAGTTTATATATAAATAGTTCAATCAAACTTTTTTAAAAAGCTGTTTTGTTTTGTTTTTTAAATTCAGTGGGAAGAGGGGAGGCAGAGAGACAGACTCCCACATGCACCCCAACCAGGGTCCACCTAACAAGCCCACTAGGGGCAATGCTCTGCCCATCTAGGTGAGGGAGGGGTCGCTCCATTGCTTGGATACGGAGAGGCCATGGAGCCATCCTCCGCACTCAGGGCCAACTCACTCCAATCAAGCCATGGCTGCAGGAAGTGAAGAGAGAGAAAGAGAAGTGAGAGAGGGAGGGATGGAGAAACAGATGGACGCTTCTGCTGTGTGCCCTCACTGGGAATTGAACCTGGGACATCCACACACCGAGCTGACCCTATACCACTGAGCCAACCTGCCAAGGCTAGTGTGCGACCAGTTGCCATGGCCACCATCACAGATGCCTGGTCCATGCAGGTTCACATTAGATTCGGAAGACGGTAATGAAACAATGGAGCCAAGAACTGGTGGGCTATCATCTTTAATCCTAGCTTGCACCCGGCAGGCAAGTAAAAACACACACTGGGCTCCAAAACCCACTCATTCAGTGCTCACAAAGCTACTGACATATCCGAGTTTCCTAGAATCAAAGGTTTCTAGCTCACCAGACTTATTCACTTATTCACTTCTGTTCCCCATCTCCTTCCTTCTACCTGCACTAACTGGCTTCTCACTCAGCACTCCACCACCTTGGCTGCTTCTCCTGGCCTCCTCCACGTGGATTTTTCCTGCTCTCCTCTCTAATGCAAATCTCAGGCACGAGAGAGAGCAAGCTCCTGGTCTGTCCCACTTTATAGTGTAGAAACCAAAACCTTTAATCCAATATACAAACAAGGAAGTCTCTGTTACAAAGTCACTTATCTGAGGCATAATGGGATTCCTCATTAGAGTGCACCACCCCACATCAAAAAGGGTGGGAAAGGCTTAGTCCCAAAACCAAGCCCCAGGCTACAAGGATCCTGCCTGCCCACAGCCCGCCCTCAACACACATTAATATCACCTGGGCGATGGGCTTCCACGTGGGCAGCACCATCTTTAACAAAGTGAGCATAATATATTTTATCTGCCCAACAGCTAGCTATTGTTTTTAATTAAAAGACTTCTTCCATCTGTTTCTCCATCCCTCCCCTTCTCACTCTCTCTCTTTCACTCTTCCCCTTGTGCAGACAAAGGCTCCATTGTAGTGAGTTGGCCTGGGCGCTGAGGATGGTTCCATGGCCTCTGCCTCAGGCACTAAAATGGCTCTGGTTGCAATGGAGCAATGCCCCAGGTGGGCAGAGCATTGCCCTCTAGTGGGCATGCTGGTTGGATACTGGTCAGGTACATGTGGAAGTCTGTGTCTTTGCCTTCCCACTTCGCACTTCAAAAAAATACAAAAAAAAAAAAAAAAAGAAAGAAACCCACCAAAAATAACTTCCTTTAGTTAGGGATAATAGCACAAAGAGGCAGGAGGCAGGACAGAAACACCAGAAAAGTAAGGATTATTTTACATATTAAAAAATATTAACTGCCATGGCTTAATAAGCAAAATAAGATCACGCTTAAAAATACATGCCACTAAAAATTATATAAATTCAATGGTTAAATTAGAAACTATATGTGTATCCAAAAATAAATGAGTAGATAAATTATAGCACAGCCATATTATAGGATATTATGCAGCCATCACACAACTTTCCCAAATAATTTTTTTTCCAAATTTTTTTTTTTTTGTATTTTTCTGAAGTGAGAAGTGGGGAGGCAGTCAGACAGACTCCCACATGTGCCTGACCAGGATCCACCGGGCATGACCACCAGGGGGCAATGCTCTGTCCATCTGGGGCTTTGCTCTGTTGGGGCCGGAGCCATTCATGTGCCTGAGGTGGAGGCCATGGAGCCATCCTCAGTGCCCAGACCAACTTTGCTCCAATGGAGCCTTGGCTGCAGGAGGGGAAGAGAGAGATAAAGAGGAAGGAGAAGGGGAAGGGTGGAAAAACAGATGGGTGCTTCTCCTGTGTGCCCTGGCTGGGAATTGAACCTGGGACTTCCACATGCTGAGCTGATGCTCTACTGGTGAGCCAACCAGCCAGGGCCTCTAAATACTTTTTAATGATATACATAATGCTCATGATATAATAAGCGGAAAAACACATTGCAGAGCCATATGTAGAAGAACTTAATTGTGTTTAATAATGCATATACTATTTATAAAAATAAAATTGTAAAAGGAATATATCAAAATAGTCACAATAATTATTGCTTGGCAGGAAGACTTAAGTGTTCCTTATATACTTCCATTTTTTCCAACTTGTATATAATGAACTTGCATTACTTTAATAATCAGAAAAGAGAGGCTTTAAATTTGGCTTAGTGTGACAGAGAAATACAAAATAGTAATATAGAAAAAATGAAGCGTGACGGCTCTTTTCTATCTTTTTATGACCTCTGTTTTTCCCTTGCAAATCTATCTTTAATCATCAACTATTCTGAAACTTGAAAATATTACTTTATTGTATTATGAATTTATGAAGTACTCAATTCAAAAAGAGTTTTTATTTATCAAGAGGAGTTGCTCCAAAAAGTGACCTTGTAGCTAACTACATACTGTCTCAAGCTACTAAAAAATACAAGTATCATCCATCATAATGGCACCTCTGTAGAGGACAAAACAGATTCAGGATATATCTGGTAAGGGTATAGAAAAAATAAAATTGGAAGCAAGAGATGTCACATGAAAACTAGTTTGAAGCCCTGGCCAGCGGGCTCTGTGGTAGAGTGTCAACCCGGCGTGTGAATGTCCTGGGTTCAATTCCCAGTCAGGGCACACAGGAGAAGCACCCGTCTCCTTCTCCATCCCTCCCCCTCTCGCTTTACTCTCTCTCTCTTCCCCTCTTGAAGCTATAGCTCAATCAGAGTGAGCTGGCCCCAAACACTGAAGATGACCCCATGGCCTCCACCTCAGGCACTAAGTAGAGTTTGGTTGCTGAGCAATGGAGCAATGCCCCAGATGGGCAGAGCATCACCCCCTAGTGGGCGTGCTGGGCGGATCCCAGTGGGGGCGCATGTAGGAGTCTGTCTCTGCCTTCCCTCCTCTCACTTAAAAAAAAAGAAAACTAGTTTGAATCTGAGTAGGTTTTAACTTGTATTCAAAACTTCAAGTACTCAAGTCATCAAACCAAAATACACCTGCTCCCAACGGAATTATGACGTCAATTTAAATCAAACATAAATATCAAAAGAATTCAGAGTCCCAGGCTATCTCAGGGCTTCTCTAATTCCTACTGAAACACAGGCACGCACACATACACAAATACTCAGAAGTCACAGTGCAATCAACCATTGTAAACATCTATGGCCACAGATATCCTTTTCGGTTTCTCTTTAAAGAAACTTGAAAAAACTCTACCAGAAAAACAATTTTTACTTAAAAAAAAAAAAAAAACCCTTGTGTATCATTATGTTTAGCTACTATACAAAGTACCATCAAACGTGATCTATCGTATATTTATATCTTGTCTTATGTCAATGTTAGAAAATGTGGTCCACGAGAACAATTGTCATGTCCAAGTCCCTTGCAGCAGTCTGTGTTCTTTTTTTTTTTTTTTTTCTTTTTCTTTTTCTTTTTTCTGAAGCGGGAAACAGTCAGACAGACTCCCGCATGCACCCGACCGGGATCCACCCGGCACGCCCACCAGGGGGCGACGCTCTGCCCATCCTGGGCGTCGCCATGTTGCGACCAGAGCCACTCTAGCGCCTGAGGCAGAGGCCACAGAGCCATCCCCAGCGCCTGGGCCATTTTTGCTCCAATGGAGCCTTGGCTGCAGGAGGGGAAGAGAAAGACAGAGAGGAAAGCGCGGCGGAGGGGTGGAGAAGCAAATGGGCACTTCTCCTGTGTGCCCTGGCCGGGAATCAAACCCGGGTCCTCCGCACGCTAGGCCGACGCTCTACCACTGAGCCAACCGGCCAGGGTCAGTCTGTGTTCTTTAACATAAGAATGGTATTTTATTAATCTTCAGACTCCTAACAAACTATCCAATGCTGGTAAACAACCAATACATATTTCCAATTAAATGAATAAGAACTGGTTCTCTATTTTAGATTTTTATTTCCCTCAAACGTTGTCTCAAACATAAATGTGAAGTACTTCATAACTTACTGGTCTCCAAATTTATGTACCTAGGAGCAACTGTGAAAGCAAAAATTTGAAGCAATACTAAGAATGAACAGACACATTTAAACAACATTATACTGAGAAGTAAAAAGAATCTGGTAACAAAACAAAAAATAGTTTTTCATTCTTGGGGGGAAAACAGAAAAGAGTTAACAGACTCTGTAAAAACTACTCTTTGATAATGCTCAAATTTCATAAGCAGGCCAAGGATGTTTCAATAATTTAATCCCTAAATCAACTGAAAACCAAGTTGGTTCAAGTTCTGCCTTTGCTTTCACTTCCTACTTGAGTAGAGCTTTGAGGTGGGCCAGAGAAGAGAAATGAGGACCTGTTCAGGTTTTTCCTGGGCCACGCCTATGGGTGTGGCCTTCCAGAGTCCCAGGAACATATCAAAGTTTTTCATGGCCCCCTGCGAACTTTTTGTCCTCATACAGGTTTTTGGTCAGCCCTTTTTGTGCTCAGGCAGGTGTGATGTTAAACAACTGCCAGTGATTGTTTCTGACAGATGCCCTGGAGATAGGGCTGTTTGTGCTGAGCGAGCCCTGAGTCAGAAGAAATGAAGGTTAGACCTGTGTGAATGGGGCAGTTCCTAAAAGCTGGCAGACACATCAAGTGGAGCCCATCCTCTAGGGATGAGGCTTGGGGGAGCTGACAACCCATCGTGCCCCTGTTAGTGGCTGTTCAGCTGCTGGTTTTCTCAGCTGCCCTGGTCACAAGCTTGTTGGTTTTCAAAACTATTGTGGAGCTGTGGAAAAAGGTATAGAAGTAAGGCAAGTTAAAACACCACGAAGCTGAAACCCATTATTTTAATTGAAATTCAACCTGTTTCTTGAATAGATGCTCTTCTGGTGCTTAAAACCCTTTGGTTGATTACCAGAATTCTGAAAAAGTATGAAAATTTCTCCCCTGTACTCAACTGCTTTGAGAATAGCATACAGCGGTCGTCAAACTTTTTATAAAAACCACCCACTTTTGCAGTGCTGGTCAACCTGATCCCTACCATGCAACCAAACAGCGTCGCGATTGGCCCATCATGAAAGCTGGAACGCCCACTAGTTTCTCAGTTCTACAAGCTGCCATTTTCAATAAGCACAATTGCTTAAAGCATGATACCCAGGGAAGTCAAAAGTCCTTTATAAACACTATTCTGCAACCACAAATTCCACTGATAGTCTGGAAAGCCAGTATCCAAGGCCACCATCACAGCAGCCTGGCCCATGCAGGTTCGCATTGGATTTGGACAGATGGTAATAAAACAATGGAGCCAAAAACTGATGGGCCATCATCTTTAATCCTAGCTTGTACCTGACAGGCAAGTAAAAACACACACTGGGCTCCAAAACCCACTCATTCAGTGCTCACAAAGCTACTGACTTATCTGAGTTTCCTAGAATCAAAGGTTTCTAGCTCACCAGACTTATTCACCTCTGTTCCCCAACTCCTTCTTTCTGCACAAACTGGCTTTTCCTTCAGCACTCTGCCATCTTGGCTGCTTCTCCTGTCCTCCCCCACGTGGCCTTTCTCTGCTCTGCTCTCTAATGCTAATCTCAGGAACTGAGAGAGCAAGCTCCCATTCTGTCTCACTTTATAGTGTAGAAATCCAGACCTTTAATCCAATATACAAATAGGGAAGTCTCTAGTACAAAGTCACTTATCTGGGGCATGATGGGATTGCACCACCCCACATCAAAAAGGGTGGGAAAGGCTTAGTCCTAAAACCAAGCCCCAGGCTACAAGCATCTTGCCTGCCCACAGCCCAACCCCAACACACATTAATATCACCTGGGCAACGGGCTTCCATGTGGGCAGCGCCATCTTTAACAAAGTGAGCATAATATATTTTATCTGCCCAACATAGTCCCATATGTCACTAATTCTAAATATCAGTCAGCACAAAGTCATTCTACCTATTGAAAAAACAATTAAGTGCAAGATGTCCTCCTGACCATGCAAACTATGAAAGCAGTTTCAATTAAGTTTTAATCTTCGTATCATAATGCTTTGGCACCTTGGCTGTTAACAAGTAGTAAATCAGTATAGAAAAATAACGTAAGTATCCATACAAAATTCTCTCTAAAAATGAATCAATAATCGAACGTTCAAGCTGTTCATTTGTTTTCATAGAACAAAGGATTATAAAGAGGCACCTTCCAGATTATTAATAGTCAGAAAATGTTCCTGATATCTTGATAAATAAAAGCAGAGGAGAAGTTGTGAGAAGTCAGGAAGCAGACTTACCTCCTACTAGGAGGGCAAGGGTTTCCCAGAAAATGGACCCAGAGGAGGCTGAAAGGGTCATTAGTAAGGCAACATCTTATGTTAAGGTTCTTTGTGTGGACCTTAGTGTGATATAAAGAAGTGAACTCCCCTAAACTGCCAGTAGTGTATCATTTAATGCAGGGCGTGGCTAACCGTAGGGAATCATTCATCTAACCTTGAACCCTCTATGACTTGGCTGGAGGAACTTTTTAGTTAAAAGCCCTGAGTGAATATCTCTTGGATGCAAATACCAAGAAACTGTAAGTGAGTGAGTGACCTCCGTGCAGACACAAGAAATGCATGTGATCGGGCTTTAGAAAATTAGCCTAGAGGTTCTAGATTACCTCTTCCTTTGCACCTGTTAATTAGCAAAAGAAAAGAATGTACTGACCCAAATTAGCCCTTTTCCCATGTCAGCAAAATGGCCATTAGTCATTCTTTCCCCTTTTCACCTGGCCTCTCTCCCATGTAATCCTGTTACCTCTGTTCTGCTTCTGATCAATAAAAGCTGAGGGAGAAGGAGATTCAGGAGGTCTTCTTTGCCTCCCTTGGCAGGCCTCCCCCTCTTCCTCTTGACATCAGTTTGTGTCCTGAGTAGGTTTTTTCCACGTGACACTGGTAGTTCCCAGCAGGCTAGAGGACTACAGCTAACATTAGTTCTTTAGTTAAAACTGAAATAAAATTAAATATAATACTAAATAAGACAAAATAGTAAAGTCCCTTAAAAGTTAAGATTAAAAAGAGGTAACTGCATATTTCCCTTTATGATTAGGAGTAATCTTGCTTTAAACCCTTAAATAAGCCTTCTTAACCTCCAAATCCTTAGATTCTTAAAGATGGTTTGAGAATGCCAAACTTCATGAAACGGCAGGTAAAATTGTTTGTGTGTGTGTGTGTGTGTGTGTGTGATTACAGACCCAGTGATTTTAGTTGAATTCACTTATGCTCAGGGTGATGATTTCTGCCTTAGCAGTCCCTGAAATAAGTCTCCTATTTTCACCAGCCCTCCAATGTAAAAAGGATGAAAACCACTATCACCACAGTAATAGAATGATGGGGGACCAAACCACACATTAATCACATTAATTTCAATTGATGCAAAAACAAACAAACAAAAACCATGCGAAACCATACAACACCCTTCTGATAAAAATACTTTACAAACTAGGAAGAGGAGCATTTATGACAAACACACAGCTAACTAACATCACACCGAACAGTGAAAGGCTGAAAGAAACAAGCCAGAGAGATGGTTATTCAAACATGGCAACAAATACTCTATAATAAAATAATTTTAACACAATTATTCCTAATCAAATTAAAAATTAGAGATAGAGAATTTTTCCAAGCTGACAGGGGACTGGGTCCTCGGTCCTCTGTGTGGCAGATACAGATGCTCAACTTAACCTTCAATATTTATAAATAATATGGCTTTAAAAATATACCTACAACCACTGAATCAAAGGGGCACCGCACGTCCACCTTGCTTCAGTGGTAGTTCTCAACTAAAGTAACTGGCATAATCACATCACATTGTTCAAATGCAACTGGCTTCAATATTAGTTAAAATTATACTGAAGATGGTAGCAGGGCTACAACTAATTTTTATTTGATTCTTTTTATTCCCTGTATTGGATCCCTTATAGAAAGAGAAATAAAAATTCTGACATGATTCCTAGAGCAGGTAAGTTACTTTCAGTATAATAGTAAATGTACAGATATATAACTAAATGCCAATAGTGACAAAGTTATAAAACAAAATATTATTAATTAAATACAAACAAAACTAGAAAACAAATAAAATTCTAATTAACAGTGCTCATTTGCTGTGATTGAGGATGGTGTTTTGAAGGAACTACAATGAGACTAACGCTGATTACTAAAGCAGAGGTTAATTTGAGTTGATCATGAAAATAATGCATGATACTAGGTGATGACTCAGTTCTTCTCATTTTTCTCTACGAAAACTACTGTGAAATCTTCTGTTTTGGCCCTTACTTGGTACAAGCGCATCATTTATGTAGTAAACCTACCTTTTATCTTTTCTTATAAACTCAGACAATTAAAGCAGTATTACTTGCTGACAATAATATCTGTGGTAGCCTGACTGCAAGAGGCAAAGAGCCTTTGTAAATTCGAAGCTTAGCAAAAGGCTAAGTTCCCCCACCCCACCTCCATATTGGCTATGGAGCTGAGTACTTGCACCCACTTCACTTGCTTGCTTAAGTTGCTGGAAGCAATTTACATGCCCTTCCTCTCATCCTTTGTTTGTTCAGATGTTGGTTGATTTCACTTATGCATGGTGGGGGGATTCTTGTTTATAACTTAAGAGAGTTCCTGTTTTAGCCTCAGATGTGTGACTTTGTATCAAAGACTTCCTTCTTTGCATACGGCTATATAATAAAGCAAACTGGGGACTATGAGCTCTCAGATATTGCCATCAGCATTGAAGAGGCCTCCTGATCCCATCCTCTTTTCTCGATGAGTCTATTTTCTTAATTCTGCACCGTTCTCTCTCAGGACCCATAATTTCTCACCGTGCTGGTCCCTGGCAAATATTATAAGAACAAATGCTATAAGTTAAGGATCCAAATGAGTCAGAACATACTTAAACACTTTGGAAGAATATCCCTAAAACAAAAACACAAAATGTAAAACTTCTTGTAAAAAATACATCCTTGAGATGGCGCTGGAGTAGGCAGACGTACCAACATCTACTTCCCAGAACCAAAGTGGATTATAAATTAATTTTATGAACTATCATCTGGAAAAACCAACTTTGGACTAAACTAAGAGGACTCTTCAACCAAGGAACACTGAAGAAGCCACACCGAGACTGGTAGGAAAAGCAGAAACGCGGAAACACGGAGAGGGCTGCCCAGCTCCCCAGAGCGAACGGCAGCAGGGAGAGACTCGCATGACGGAAAGTGAGTTTAGCAGAGGGGAAAGGGTCTTGAGCCCCAGGAACAAAGCCCCAGCCTGCAGCCCCAGAGCCCAGAAGAGGCGTAAGGACGGTATTTAGCTGGAAACAAGTCAGGATACTGTTTGTGAGAAAAAGTCTCATTTCTCAGACCCAGGATCATTCTTAAAGGGACCGCACAGAACATCTCTCTTCACAACCACTCACCCGGGGCTTCTGGAGACGGGGGAGAGAGGAGAGGACCAGAATAACAGGAAGAGAGTGTAATCTAGGAGGCACAGGGAGAAACATTTTGGGAGATAGCCACCCTAACCCCTGGGACGAGTCACTCCCCAAAGCTGAAGTGAATATTTCCCCCGGAAACAGCAATACCAGCAAAGGGAAGCAGGAGAGCAGCCAAACAAGCTCCCCTGCGGCATTCAGAGCAGAGTCGCATAGAAGGAGGGAGCTTTTGGGTCTACAGTAGTGAGTCTTAGGGTCCGAGCTGCAACACCCCCACCCACGCGGCTGAGGGCATGCTGGAGGGTGGGAGGCAGCGGGAGACAAAAGCGTGGTTCTGCTGGCAGGGGCGGAAGCCAGCTGGCCACCACTGGGCTCAGGTGTGAGCTCAATCTTGCCCGGCTGGGGAGAAGGGGGCGTGCAAAAGCGGTCAAGCTCAGCTGCCGGCAGCCTGTAATCCAGCCTGTGGGAGAAAGGCGGGTCCCGGAAAGGGTGGAGACCAGCCCCTGAGCAAGGGCAGAGGAGCACAGCCTTGCCCCACCCGTGCAACCCAGGCTTGCGGTCTGACTTGGTAGCCGGCTCCTCCCGTGGGGGTGGAGCAAAAAGCCCAGAAGAGGCGGAGTTCCGCTACTGAGCTGAGCTTGGGCACGCAGTCCTGCCCGGCAGTAGAGCCAAGGCTAGCAGCAGTTCCTCGAGTGGGCTCTTCCTGCAAGGGCAGGGCGAAAGTCCGGAAACAGGTGGAGACCCACAACTGAGCAAAGGTACTCGCCAGTGCACTCAGGACCAAGCATAACGTCACACACGGGGGCGGGGCAAAGGCCAAGGCCACCAACGCTTGTGCACCCGAGCACGTGATCACAGATACTCCCGTGAAGAGAAAATGCAGAGGCAGAGAAATACAACACAAATAAACCAAGAGAAATCCCCAGAAAAGGACCTAAGTGAATCAGATATAACCAAATTACCAGATGCAGAGTTTAAAATAATGATTGTTAGGATGCTCAAAGATATTAGAACAACAATAGATGGCCATTACGAAACCTAATAAAGAGATAACAAATATAAAAAAGGACATTGAAATAATAAAAAAGAATCAGTCAGAAATGACAAATACAATATCTGAAATAAAGAATACAATGGAAGGAATTAAAAGCAGGATGGATGAAGCAGAGCATCGAATCAGCGAGTTAGAGGACACGATAAATAAAGGCACGGAAGCAGAGCAGAAAAAAGAAAAGAGACTCAAAAAGTCTGAGGAAACTCTAAGAGAGCTCTGTGATAACATGAAGAGAAATAACATCTGCATCATAGGGGTTCCTGAAGAAGAAGAGAAAGAACAAGGGATAGAGACTTTGTTCAAACATATTATAGCAGAAAACTTCCCCCAATTAAGGCAGGAAGTACAGAGAAGTCCATTAAGGAGAAACCCAAAGAAACCAACACCAAGACACATCATAATTAAAATACCAAAGCTAACTGATAAAGAGAAAATATTAAAAGCTGCTAGAGAAAAAAAGACTATCACCTACAAAGGAGCCCCCATAAGGATGACTTCTGACTTCTCAACAGAAACACTTGAGGCCAGAAGGGAATGGCAAGAAATATTCAAAGTAATGCAGAACAAGAACCTACAACCAAGACTACTTTATCCAGCAAGGCTATCATTTAAAATTGAAGGAGAAATAAAAAGCTTTACAGACAAAAAAAAAATTCAAGGAATTCACTGCAACCAAACCAAGGCTGCAAGAAATGCTAAGGGACCTGTTGTAAACAGAGCAAAGGAAAAAAAGAATATAGCAAAAGAGGAATACAGTTTTAAAGAAAAAAAAATGGCAATAAACAATTACATATCAGTAATAACTTAAATGTTAATGGATTAAATGATCCGATCAAGAGACATAGGGTAGCTGCGTGGATAAGAAAACAGGACCCATACATATGCTGTCTACAAGAGACACACCTTAAATCAAAAGATGCACACAGACTGAAGATAAAAGGATGGGAAAAAATATTTCACGCAAATGGAAATGAAAAAAAAAGCTTGGGTAGCAATATTTATATCAGACAAAATGGACTTTAAAACAAAGACCATAGTTAGAGATAAAGAAGGTCACTACATAATGATAAAGGCAGCAATCCAAAAGGAAGATATAACCATTATAAATATCTACCCACCTAATATAGGAGCACCTAAATATATAAAGCAGACTTTGATGGACATAAAGGGCGAGATCAACAGCAATACTATAATAGTAGGGGATTTCAATACCCCATTAACATCATTAGATAGAGCCTCAAGAAAGAAAATTAACAAAGAAACAGCAGACTTAAAGGACATATTAGATCAACTCAATTTAATAGATATCTTCAGAACCTTTCACCCTAAAACAGCAGAATATACATTCTTTTCAAGCGCTCATGGTACATTCTCTAGAATAGACCACATGTTAGGGCACAAAAGCGGTCTCAACAAATTTAAGAAGATTGAAATCATATCGAGCACTTTCTCTGATCACAATGGCATTAAACTAGAATTCAATCACAATAGAAAAATTGAAAAGCATTCAAACACTTGGAAACTAAACAGCACGTTATTAAATAACGAATGGGTTAACATTGAGATCAGAGAAGAAATTTAAAAATTCCTAGAAACGAACAATAATGAGCATACATCAACTCAAAATTTATGGGACACAGCAAAAGCAGTCCTGAGAGGGAAGTTTATAGCATTACAGGCATACCTCAAGAAGCTAGAAAAAGCTCAAATAAACAACTTAACCCTGCATCTAAAAGAACTAGAAAAAGAACAGCAAGTAAAGCCCAGAGCTGGTAGAAGGAAGGAAATAATAAAGATCAGAGCAGAAATAAATGACATAGAGGCTAAAGAAACAATACAGAGGATCAATGAAACCAGGAGCTGGTTCTTTGAAAAGGTAAACAAGATCGATGAACTGTTAACGAGACTCACCAAGAAAAAAAGAAAGAGACTCAAATAAATAAAATTAGAAACGAGAGTGGAGAAATAACAACTGACACAACAGAAATACAAAATATTGTAAGAAAATACTATGAAGAACTGTACGCCAAAAAACTAGACAACCTAGATGAAATGGACAAATTCCTTGAATCATATAATCTTCCAAAAATCAATCTGGAAGAATCAGAAAACCTAAACAGACCAATTACAACAAATGAGATTGAAACAGCTATCAAAAAACTCCCAAAAAAGAAAAGTCCTGGGCCTGATGGCTTCACAAGTGAATTCTACCAAATATTCAAAGAAGAACTAATTCCTATCCTTCTCAAGCTATTTCAAAAAATTCAAGAGGAAGGAAGACTTCCAAACTCCTTTTATGAGGCGAGCATAATTCTGATTCCAAAACCAGGCAAAGACAACACAAAAAAAGAAAATTATAGGCCAATATCCCTGATGAACTTAGATGCAAAAATCCTCAACAAGATATTAGCAAACGAGATCCAGCAATATATGAAAAAAAATCATACACCATGATCAAGTGAGATTTATTCTTGGGAGGCAAGGCTGGTACAATATTTGCAAATCAATCAATGTGATTCATCGCATAAACAAAAGAAAGTAGAAAAACCACATGATAATTTCAATAGATGCAGAAAAAGCATTTGATAATAAAATCCAGCACCCATTCATGATCAAAACTCTCAGCAAAGTGGGAAAACAGGGAACATACCTCAACATGATAAAGGCCATCTATGACAAACCCACAGCCAACATCATACTCAATGGGCAAAAATTAAAAGCAATCCCCTTAAGATCAGGAACAAGGCAGGGGTGCCCCCTTTCACCACTCTTATTCAACATAGTTCTGGAAGTCCTAGCCACAGCAATCAGACAAGAAAAAGAAATAGAAGGCATCCGAATAGGAAAAGAAGAAGTAAAACTATCATTATTTGCAGATGATATGATATTGTATATAGAAAACCCTAAAGTCTCAGTTAAAAAACTACTAGACCTGATAAATGAATTCGGCAAGGTGGTAGGATATAAAATCAATACTCAGAAATCAGAGGCATTTTTATACACTAATAATGAACTGTCAGAAAGAGAAATCAAGGAATCAATCCCCTTTACCACTGCAACCAAAAAAATAAAGTACCTAGGAATAAATCTAACCAAGGAGATTAAAGACTTGTACTCGGAAAATTATAAAACATTGATAAAAGAAATCAGGGAAGATACGAATAAGTGGAGGCATATACCGTGCTCATGGTTAGGAAGAATAAACATCATTAAAATGTCTATATTACCCAAAGCAATTTATAAATTCAATGCAATACCAATTAAAATACCAATGACTTACTTCAAAGATACAGAACACATATTCCAAAAATTTATATGGAACCAAAAGAGAACACAAATAGCTTCAGTGATCTTGAAAAGGAAGAATAAAGTGGGAGGTATCACACTTCCAGATATCAAGTTATATTATAAGGCCATTGTACTCAAAACAGCATGGTACTGGCATAAGAACAGGCACATAGATCAATGGAACAGAACAGAGAACCCAGAAATAAACCCACAGCTCTATGGACAACTGATATTTGACAAAGGAGGTAAGAAAATACAATGGAGTAAAGACAGCCTCTTCAACAAACGGTGTTGGGAAAATTGGACAGCTACCTGCAAAAAAATGAAACTAGACCACCAACTTACACCACTCACAAAAATAAACTCAAAATGGTTAAAAGACTTAAATGTAAGCCGTGAAACCATAAGCATCTTAGAAGAAAACATAGGCAGTAAGCTCTCTGATATCTCTCACAGCGATATATTTGCTGATTTGTCTCCACAGGCAAGTGAAATAAAAGACAGGATAAACAAATGGGACTTTATCAAACTAAAAAGCTTCTGCACAGCTAAAGACAATAAGAACAGAATAAAAAGACAAACTACAAAATGGGAGAATATATTTGACATTGCGTCTGATAAGGGGTTAATAACCAAAATTTATAAAGAACTTGTAAAACTTAATACCAGGAAAACAAACAATCCAATCCAAAAATGGGCAAAAGAAATGAATAGACACTTCTCCAAAGAGGACACACAGATGGCCAATAGGCATATGAAAAACTGTTCAATATCACTAATGATTAGAGAAATGCAAATTAAAACCACAATGAAATATCACCTCACACCAGTCAGAATGGCGCTCATCAATAAATCAACACAGAATGAGTGCTGGCGAGGATGTTCGAGAAAAGGGAACCCTCCTGCACTGCTGGTGGGAATGCAGACTGGTGCAGCCACTGTGGAAAACAGTATGGAGATTCCTCAAGAAATTAAAAATTGAACTGCCTTTTGACCCAGCTATACCACTGTTAGGAATATACCCCAAGAACACCATAGCACTGTTTGAAAAGAAGAAATGTACCCCCATGTTTATGGCATCATTGTTCACAATAGCAAAGATCTGGAAACAGCCCAAGTGTCCATCAGAGGACGAGTGGATTAAAAAGCTTTGGTATATATATATACTATGGAATACTACTCAGCCATAAGAAATGATGACACAGGATCTTTTACAACAACATGGATGGGCCTTGATAACATTATACTGAGCGAAAGAAGTAAATCAGAAAAAACTAAGAACTATATGATTCCATACATAGGTGGGACATAAAGATGAGACTCAGAGACATGGACAACAGTGTTGGGGTTACAGGGTGGGGGGAGGAGAGGAAGGGGGGTGGGGCGGAAGGGAGGGGCACAAAGATCATGGCTTTTCAGCATTTGCCATATTCCCCCCTTAATCTATAGACAGACAGCAAATATTTACTTATGGTGTTTCTACTATAAAGACTGCTGTCTTAGGGACAAATGCTGATGAACTATTTCAGCAGTTCCTCCTTCTTCAAAGACTCCATGTTTCATAGGACATACTCAAGCTCACTCCATGCTCCCTGGAGCTTTAGCACAAGGGAATGCCCTTTTTTTTCTTTTTTCTTTTTTGTTGTTGTTGTATTTTTTCTTTTATTTATTTATTTTTTGTATTTTTCTGAAGAGGGAAATGGGGAGGCAGTCAGACAGACTCCTGCATGTGCCTGACCGGGATCCGCCTGGCATGCCTACCAGGGGGGAATGCTCTGCCCATCTGGGGTGTTGCTCTGTTGCAACCAGAGCCATTCTAGCGCCTGAAGCAGAGGCCATGGGGCCATCCTTAGTGCCCAGGGTGGCTTTGCTCTGGTGGAGCCTTGGCTGCGGGAGGGGAAGAGAGAGACAGAGAGGAAGGAGAGGGGGAGGGGTGGAGAGGTAGATGGGTGCTTCTTCTGTGTGCTCTGACTGGGAATCGAACCCAGGAATCCTGCACACCAGGCCAATGCTCTACCACTGAGCCAACCAGCCAGGGCCTAAGAATGCCCTTGTTGATCAAGCTACCCAAAAGAAAATTATATGGAGCAACCATGACAGACCGAGCAAGTCAGTCTCATACTATTCATCACCAGAACACTGCAGCCCGGTGTAAACAGTTTCAACTTTCTCGGGAAGCATCACGGCAGATTGGGAAATCCTGTCCAAGGGGTCCTATACTGCCCCTTCATTTGGAGTTAACCCTCAAGGACCCCTACCAGGACAACTTTGGCAGATGGATGTTACTCATATACCTTCATTTGGCAAACAGTCGTATGTCCACATTACAGTGGATACATATTCCGGATCTATAGTAACCTCTGTCAGAACAGGAGAGGCTGCTAAGCATGTTATAGCTTATTGTCTGTATGCATTGTTCTATTATTGGATTTCCTAAACTGGCTTAACTGAAAATGCTCCTGCATATGGAGCAAAAGCACTTACTGTATTTTGTCATGCTTACAATCTTTAAAGTTAAGGTATTATTAAAATGTACTCAGCAAACATTTTAAGGTCAATTTAAAAAGAAATTTTTTTTAAAGGGGGTAGTCATATCCTGGAACTCCTATGGGTCTACCATATCATGCTTCTTACTTAAAAAAAAAAAAAAATTTACATTTCTTTTGAATGCTGATGAACAGGAGACACCAAATCTTTTTCGCCTTGAAACTACTACCTTCTTTATTAGTTCCAGCTAATAACACTGTTTTGTCTTTTTCCAAATAGCTCCAGATATATGGAAAAGATTTAGATAGGCAGATGGGGATCCTCAAACCCCTCAGCGAGATCTTCTGAGCATGGCTTTTAAGATACCTAGAGGCAGAAAAAGCCCAATAGAGATCAGGGGAACTACCAGCTTTTAGGATACACCCTTAAAGGCTCCAACGCCCCAAAGGGGTCTCATAGGATGCCATCTGGGTCCCGCTTCAATAGTGGAAAGGAAGGTCATTGAGCTAAAGCCTGCCAGGCTTACATGCCTCTGCTGTGAGGAAACAGGGACACTGGAAGGTAGGCTTCCCCCTCGCTCCTCTAAGGGAGGGTTCAGTCTCTTCCAGCCCTGCTCCAGCCACCTATGACCTAACCTTGCCTAGAATGCTGGGGTTAGCCACTGAAGGCTGAAGGTGCCCAGGGCCATTGGCCTCATCTACGACACTGTGGACGAGCCTAGGGTATTTCTTCCAAGAAGCAGGTAAACTGATCTCATTTGCACAAGGGCCACTTAACTATGTTTTGCCTGAATAGCCAGGTTTTTTATTCTTCCCTCAAAGATCTCTGTTGTGGGTGTTGATAGTCCTATTTTCTGCTGCTTTGCTTAGTATATAGTGTTTCCTTTATCCCTCCTACCTCAATGCCCCACTCATATTTCAGGCTGGGACCTACTCCTAATTTAGAGCTCTCTTTCCCCCTTTTGCCAACTTCTATTATGAATCTACCTTTGCCACCCAGCTTAGTGTATCCCAAGGTTCTCTTTACCATGCCACAGTTGCAGAGCTCCAGGGAAAAGCAACCTGGTCTCATCTCTCCAGGCAGAGGAGAACAGAAGCTCCATATCCATGCATGCTGCAAATGGCTTTTCCAGTCTACCTGAATCATTACCAGCTAGAAGCAGCGGTCATTGGGACTTGGACATGAGCTGCAAAGTATAGAATGGTGACAACAATTCCAGTGCCATGAGGACTTTTCCTGGATGCGGACTTTTCCTGAACTCCTGCTCCTTGTGACAGCTCCTAACAGACTGAACTGTGGTTAGGTTGCATTTTTTAGGAATTTGGCATGGTGATGGGGCCAACTTGGACTTGGTGAACATGTTAAGGACACTACTCTTTTATGGATTCTTGCTGTATTGGCCAAGAGTTTGCTTAAAGGCTTTTTAATCACTGTAAAAAAAAATAGAAAACTGGATAAAGAAGTTGGGGCACATATACACCATGGTATACTATTCAGCTAGAAGAAATGATGACATTGGATCACTTATAGCAGAATGGTGGAATCTTGATAACATTATGCGGAGTGAAATAAGTGAATCAGAAAAAACAAGAACTGCAGGATTCCATACATTGGTGGGACATAAAAACGAGATTAAGAGACATGGACAGGTGTGGGGTGGTTACGGGGGGGTGGGGGGAGGGGAGGAGGGAGAGGGGGAGGGGGAGGGGGAGGGGTACAAAGAAAAGTGGATAGAGGGTGACGGAGGACAATCTCTCTTTGGGTGATGGGTATGCAACAGAACTAAATGACAAGATAACCTGGAAATGTTTTCTTTGAATATATGTACCCTGATTTTTTGATGTCACCCCATTAAAATAAAAATTTATTTATAAAAAAAAATACATCCTTGAGAGAATGTTTACATGTCCCCAGGGTTCAGAATCTTATGGCCGCATTTCAGCCTGAAATCAGTATGTAGAGGAGAGACTACTGAGGCATATGTGGTGGGTGATGTAGGTAAGAGAATAACATGCTGAATTGGAGCATTTGTCTTCCTTGCTATGACCTTGTGAATAATCATAAAGAAAAAATTTTAAGTCATTGAAGAGTACATAATTTTTATCAAATTCAAAGCCCTCAATGACTCAATTTTTTTTTTCTTTTTAGAAAGAGAGAGAGACAGAGAGAGGGACAGAAAGAAAGGGAGAAAGATGAGAAGCATCAACTCATAGTTGTGTCACATTAGTTTTTCATTGACTGCTTTCTCAAACATGCCTTGACAGGGAGGTTCCAGCTAAGCCAGTGACCCTTGCTCAAGCCAGTGAACTTGGGCTCAAGCCAGCAACCTTGGGCTTCAAGCCAGTAATCTTTGGGCTTACGCCAGCAACCAAAGGGTCATTTCTATGATCACATGCTCAGGCTGGTGAACCCACGCTCAAGCTGGTGACCTCGTGCTCAAGCCGGCAACTTCAGGTCAATGCTCTATCCATTGTGCAACTACCTGGTCAAGCACCTCAATTAAATTACACAGGGCTTATAAGCACTAATTTTTTTTTTTTTTTGGTTCAGAGGAGGGGAGATAGTGAGGCAGACTCCCACATACACCAGGACTGGGATCCACCTGGCAACCCCATCAGGGGCCATGCTCCAGTATCAGGCTATTTTTAGTGCCAGAGGCTAATGCACTCCAAAAGAGCTACCCTCAGTGCACGGGCCACACTTGAACCAATTGAGCCACTGGTTGCAGGAGGGGAAGAGGGAAAGAAAGGGAGAGGGAGAGTGGGAGAAATAGGTGGCTGCTTCTCCTGTGTGCCCTAATTGGGAATCGAACCTAGGATATCCATATGCCAGGCTGATGCTCTATCCACTGAGCCACTGGCAAGGGCCTGAATTTTAAGAGACATTACTTAAAATACAATTTTGTTATTCTAATTGTATAAAAAAGGGTTATTCTTAAAAGACTGACTTTTTACTTTTTCATGACTTTCATTAGCTATATAGATTTATATACATATTATCTGTCATGCATTCTTAGTGTTTAATAAACATAATTTAATCCCAACAGCAATTCTACAGCTTAGATGCTATTATTATGATTACTATATGATAGATGGTGAAACTGAGGTGCGGAAGGATTATTTATGTAATATGCCCACAGGCACACAGGCAGGGCCAGGATTCAATCCAGATATCTTGTTTCAAAATATATAAGCTTACTTACTGGGGTGATCACTTTGTTACATAAATGTCTAATCACTGTGTTGTACACATGAAATTAACAGAGTATTGTATGTCAACTGTAATTGAAAGATAAAAATTTAAGAAAAAAACTTTTTAAGTTTAAAAAACACATAAAATAAAATGTTAATGCTTTAATTTTAAAAAGAAATGTACACAAGTGTAATAACCATGCCCTGTATGCTACCTACATTGATCTGTGGACCTTCAACATATACCTAATTTTTTTTCCTTAATGTATTTACAGCATCTGATGATATATATGGTTTTCAATGAATAAGATTGGAAACTCAGAAAAATGAAATAAGGGATGACTTTTTCTAGGTACCAAAAGCAACATACCATGGCAGTTTTGCACAAGTACACATTTTAGGACCTCTATGTTACTGATTTATTTCCCAGACACAAGTCACAGTCCGCAGCACTGCTTTTTGATAACTGCGTAAATTTAGTTTTGTTGGCAGGGAGGATTAGCACTGGGGGTGTGGCTACTGCCACTGTGAGGAGCATCCCTGTGAAAAACTGAACAGCAGTCTAAACCTCTCTACAGGACAACCTGTAGAGACAACAGGAAAACACCAGCTCCTAGAACTTGAAGGGTGGATTGGTACATTATAAAGTGTGACTGAAGTCCAATCTGTTGTGGATTAGTCACTTTATGGACCATTCAGGACAAATTTTTCTCACATCTGATTTCCCTCTCCATATGGCACAGACAAGAGACCTCCTGCCATTAACTGAAGGCTATTCCATGCATGAAATTAACTGTCATATTATGGAACTGTCTGTTGCAGGCAAATGAATGTGCTCCTGAGAAGTGTTACAGAGAGGTATTTCTTCAGTACAGCGTTTTCTAAAATGCATTTGGAGAAACCTAGGGCTTTGAGAAGTTACTAGTAAAAGGGGCTCCTTGTCATATAAGAGTAGAATGGGGTGGACGTATACCCCCATGTCTTCAAGGTTCACAACATTCATTAGCAAACACAGATGTTCCCAGAAGCCTTCTGACTTCTATGGTTTCCTGAACGGATGTGACTGAGACCTTTAGCACATGACACAAACCGCCTGAAGAACGTTCGGTGAGAGACTGTGACTTGGTCAAGTCCCCACTATTCTGTATCTTCCTCTTAGATCAGCAAGAGCTTTGGTCTTGTCAGACCCCTGGAACTGGTCAGAATCAAAAAGGAGGAGTAAGTTGTAAAAGAAATATAACCTCATGCAGTGTTGATAGCAATGCAGAGTGGTACAGCTGCTGTGGAAAGCAGCATGGAGTTTCCTCAAATAATAAAAATGGCACTGCTTTGTGACTCAGAGATTTCATTTATGGGAATATATATATTTGAAGGAAACTGAAACATTAATTCAAAAGAATATATGCATCCCTGTGTTCACTGCATTGTTATTGACAATAGCCATGACTTGGAAACAGCCCAAGTGTCCATCAGTAGATGAGTGGATATAAAAGCAGTGTGACATTTACACAATGGAATACTGCTCAGCCATAAAAAAGAAGGAACACTTACCCTTTGCAATAGCATGGATGGACTTAGCATAATGGAGAGCTTTATGCCAAATAAAAGGAACCAATCAGAGAAGGACAAGTACCATATGATTTCATTTATATATGGAATCTAATGAACAAAATAAACTAACAAACAAAATAGGAGGGAAAAAAAGAAATGTAGCTTTGAAGGAGGCCTAATTCTTATACATCCTCTGGCCTTGTAGAAAAAGTATATAGGAAACCAAGTTATCATTATAAGTTCGCTGGATAACAAGAGTTCTAAAGTAGGGGGCAACTTTGATGTTTAAAGTTCTATGGCTAATACCACTGAATTATGTGCTTAAGGCCCAGGGGACCCTGCAGACCTCATCCTTGGGGCAGTATATCTTCTCCCTGGGTAGAGATTAGAAGGGGCATTGCCAATAATCGCACTGTTTACTATAAGTTTCTACAGCTATCCAAGACCCCTTTTGATCAATTTTTCAAAGCCTCTTTGAATATTTCAAAACCTTGGGTCTGTTACAGCCTGGGCTTGGAATAATAATAGCCATTAATTCAGTACTTCCTTGATATCAGGTATTGTATGAAGTTCATTTCATTCATTAGCTCTCACAATTTTCTCTACAACTCCATGAGGTACACCTTATCACAATACCCATTTTATTCATGAGGTCCCTGAGGCTCAAGGAAATTAAGTTGCTTGCCCAGCATCAGACAAAAAATGGCTTGTCAAAATTAAAATCCAGGCCACCAGGTTTTGGACTTCACACTCTTCATCAGTTACTTTCATGATTCAAAGACATGAGAATCTTTCAGGTTCTTTAAGGCTATCTGACATGATCAATATGTCAATTTTTATATTTAATTCTCAGAGGAAATTACAAATTATCACATATCATGACTCCCCAGCGGCCATCTGATTAGTTCCCACACTGAGTGGCAGACATCATGGCATGAAATACTAAACACACTAAAGTGACCCTGGGAAGGTTACCAGCCTTTTCTGTGCCTTGATTTTCTTATCCATAAAGCAGAAATTGTATTTCTATTAATTCATCACGTGGCAGGAAAATTTCTGTGACTCTCTTTCAGCCGCCTGGGGGAAATAATGCCATCTACAACCTTGTTTTTTATTAATATAACACTGTCATACTTGATATTTGTTGGGGTCAATGCAGTCACCGTTCTGGAAACTTGTACACATTTCCACAAAACCTGTCACCATTAGAAACAAGATACTTGGAGATAAGTGGATTAAGACTTCACACCAGGCAAAAGTGTTTTTATCTGTGATGGACTGGCTAAGTACTTAGACAAGAGGATTTTCTGATTTGAACTTTGCAAATCATTTTCCTTTATAGAAACAGTTTTTTAAATTTGTAAAATAGATTACGTTAGGATTGGTAACAGAATAGAATAAAACTAAATAATACAGTTCTCCAATTCCTACCCATGCCAAACATTACTAATATCATACAATTCCCTCCAGAATAAAGCCTCAATCTTACAAAAAATAATACTCTATGCAGCTTCTACTATTCAGCTCAGATAGGCAGGTAAGATGAAACATTTTTTTTGTGCCAGGGCTCCACAGTCTCCAAGGATCCTTCTAGTTCTTTGATATTAAGTTTTATATACTCATTAATTAAAATTCTCTGTACAGAAGCTTAAAGAAATGTGATATATAAAATAAAATTATTTTTTGATAATAAATGTTCAAGTCAACAATTTAGAAATACAAAAATGTCAAGTGCCACCACTATAATTCACAAATATTTCTGGAAAACATTATAGAAATACAAAAGTAATAGAAATCAACACTGGAACAAAAATAAAGAAAAAGAGAAAACATCACACCATGCACACAAACTTTTTATATACCTATAAAATTATCCCAGAAAAACATATGACAGATAATAAGAGGGAAAATAGAGCAGTATTTGTTTTCTATTTCTCTCATTACATGGTATAAGATAAATCAAAGAGATGAAGGGAAATTAAATTCTAATGTATCTTGACTTTGAGAATAATGTATTTCCTCCATCTCTTTGCCTCTAGTTGGGGTTGGTGGTGTAATTTCAGCAAGTCCATAAACAGTACCCCTCCAGTGGATCACAGTGTTCAGACCATCTAGAAGTAGATATATTATATAAGCCAGATGGGCCATCCAGTGTCCTGGCTCAGATGGTCAACAGACCTACCCAGATTAGATCACCAGTAGCAGAGCTAGAGCTAAACTCATGTTTGTATGATTCTAAAACCCAATATACTAACCTCAGTGCCTCTATGAAAGAAAGAAAAATCAATTTACAAATAGTATTTTTCAAAATGTTTGCCATTCAACAGGGAAAGGCAACCTTTCAAACAAGTATTGGGAAAATGAAGTCTCACAGGCAAGAGAATGAAGTTGAATCTTCCCCTGTATACCACATATAAAAATTAACTCAGAAAGAATCAAGATGTACATGTAAGGGCTAAAATTATATACAATTTTAAGGAAAAAACACAGGACAAAACTTTATGACATTGGATCTGGAAATAATTTCTTTAATACAACACCAAAAACATAGGTGACTAAAGAAAAAATAGATAAGCTGAATTTCATCAAAATTTAAAAACTTTTATGCATTAATGGACATTATCAACAGTGAAAAAACCAACAGAAGGGAAGAGAATATTTGCAAGTTATGTATTTGTTAAGGGATTAATATCTAGGTTATATAAAGAACTCTTATAACTCAGCATCAAAAAGACAAACAACCCAGTTGATAAAGGACAAAGGATTTGAACATTTTTCTATCCAAAGACACACAAATGGGCAATATGTAAGTGAAAAGATGCATAACACCACTAGTCAATAGAAAAATGCCAATCAAAATCACAGTGAGGCGCCCTGGCCGGTTGGCTCAGTGGTAGAGCGTTGGCCTGGCGTGCAGAAGTCCCGGGTTCGATTCCCAGCCAGGGCACACAGGAGAAGTGCCCATCTGCTTCTCCACCCCTCCCCCTCTCCTTCCTCTCTGTCTCTCTCTTCCCTCCCGCAGCCGAGGCTCCATTGGAGCAAAGATGGCCCGGGCGCTGGGGATGGCTCCTTGGCCTCTGCCCCAGGCGCTAGAGTGGCTCTGGTTGCAGCAGAGCGACGCCCCAGAGGGGCAGAGCATCGCCCCCTGTTGGGCAGAGCGTCGCCCCCTGGTGGGCGTGCCAGGTGGATCCCGGTCGGGCGCATGCGGGAGTCTGTCTTACTGTCTCTCCCTGTTTCTAGCTTTGGAAAAATACAAAAAAAAAAAAAAAAAAAAATCACAGTGAGGCATACTTCACACCCGTTATAATGATTATTAGAAAAATTATTTCTTAAAAACAACATATATGTGTTAGTGGGGATGGGAGGTATTGGAAATACTGTGCATTGCTGGTGAGAATGAAAATGAATAGAGCGATTATGGAGAACGGTATGGCAGTTCCTCCAATAACTAAACGTCAAATTACCACATGATTCAGCAATTTCATTTCTGTGATGCACCCAAAAGAATTGAAAAGGGACTTGAACACCTATATTCATAGCAGCTTTATTCACAAAAGCCAAAAGGTACAAGAAACCAAGTGTCCATTGTTGAATGAATAGATAAGCAAAATGTAGCTTATACATACAATGGAATATTTTTTAAAATTAATTTTAATGGGGTGACATTGATAAATCAGGGTACACGTGTTCAGAGAAAACACGTGTTATTTTGACATTTGATTATGCTGCATTCCCATCACCTAAAGTCCAATTGTCTTCCATCACCTTCTATCTGGTTTTCTTTGTGCCCCTCCCCTCCCCCAACCTCCTCCCTCTCCTCCCCCTCCCGTAACCCCCATACTCTTGTCCATGTCCCAGAGCCTCATTTTTATGTCCCACCTACATATGGAATCATATAGTTCTTAGTTTTTTCTGATTTACTTATTTTGCTCAGTATAATGTTATCAAGGTCCATCCATGTTGTTGTAAATGATCCGATGTCATCATTTCTTATGGCTGAGTAGTATTCCATAGTATATATAATATGTACCAAAGCTTTTTAATCCACTAGTCCACTGATGTACACTTGGGCTGTTTCCAGATCTTCGCTATTGTGAACACTGCTGCCATAAACATGGGGGTACATTTCTACAATGAAATATTATTCACCCTTAAAGGGAAGAAAATTATGACACGTACTACAACAGGGATGAACCTTGAGGACCAGTTTAGTAATATTCCATTTATTGGACTACTTCATAGAGACAGAAAGTAGATAGGTAGATGCCAGGGGCTGGGGGGAGAAGAGAGTGAGGAGGGTAAGTTCACAAGTCTAAAGGCAATAAAAAATATACAAGAAAAAGCCAAAGCATGAAAGTGAGAAGTGTAAAATTGATACTACAGAAAATAGTTTTTAAATAAACACAGATGTGGTCAATTCCCAAGGTCTCTTTACAAAGTGATGAAAGAATATACCTATTTTATATATAACCAAACATGGTAAATTATCACATAGAGTTCAGCAATGCAGTTTTTAAAGATGCACTGCATATCTAGTAAAGGAGCTAAAATAAACACGTAAAAGCAAGCATTCCTATATACATCTAGCAACAACATATTAGATTGTTCCAATCTTCTGAAGAATAATTTTTAAATGTTCACCATAAACTAAGAAGTATCCCTATTGTTTCTCCTATTGGAACATTATGCCTCAAATTAATACCTTTAGATACCTAGAGACTTGCCTAGAGGTATATCTTTAGTGGTGGTGAAATGTTTACAGAGGTGAAGAGAGGAACAAGAATGAGTTAGGTGGACTGGTTGGGACTGCTATTCCCGGTGAATTGCTGTCATATGATATAACAGGCCCAGGTTTACATATATTCCAATTCAAACAATGAAACACAAAAACAGCCTTTGTAAAGTCTTCTACATATGGAAGAATGAGAGTTGTTTATACAGGTTGGCATGACAGAGAAAAGATACTGGATATCAAAAGATTCATAGCTGTACACAGTTACACTTGATTAGGTAGGAGTCATAGCTGCACACCGTTACATATTATTAGGTGAAGAATGAGTGGTGTGGGTAGTAAATAACATATTAAGAGACAAAGATTATACTTTGGACTGAAACACAGCTGATTTCATAGAAGTTCAGAGAGGACTTGATTAGGGATTCAAGAATGGCTGGGATTTGACTGGCTGGAGAAGAACGCATTTTAGGGGTATTTCTTCTTTTCCCTTCTCATAGCTAAGCTTTTTCTAAGTCTTAATTGCTATGTCCCCTACCAGATCCTGAAACACAATTTATTAAAACCTATAGCAATATTTCTTTTTTCTTTCTTTCTTTTTTTTTTTTTTGTGTGTGTGTGTGTGACAGAGACAGAAAGAGAGACAGAGTGAGGGACAGATAGGAACAGACAGACAGGAAGAGAGAGATGAGAAGCATTAGTTCTTTGTTGTGGCACCTTCGTTGTTCATTGACTGCTTTCTCATATGTGCCATGATTGGGGGCTACAGCAGACCATGCAACCCCTTGCTCAAGCTAGCGACCTTGGGCTCAAGTCAGCGACATTGTGCTTCAAGCCAGTGACCATGGGGCCATGTCTATGATCCCACGTCCAAGTGAGCGACCCCTTGCTCAAGCCAGATGAGGCCACACTAAAACCGGTGACCTCGGGGTTTTGAACCTGGGTCCTCTGTGTCCCAGACCTACGCTCTATCCACTGTGCCACTGCCTGGTCAGGCTAGCAATATTTCTTGCTTTCACAAAGACCTATAGCTATTATATAATAGTTCCCCTGACTGAAGTTGTCAACATATTTATTTTAAACTGTCACATTTTGCTAAAGGTCTGTTTTCTCTGCAAGCATAATGAGAATATTTCCCCCACACTGATTTGGCCATACTGTCTTGTCTTTAATACCCTTGACCATTAGCCTTCCTCATCAAAATCTGTGTCCTTCTCATCCAGCCAAGATTATTTCCAGGCCAGGGTCCTCCCTCGTTCCTCACATGGACACATGCTGACACCCTGGGCCGTGTTTCTCATCTCTCTCCCCGCTGCCCATCCTGTTCTTTTCCCTTTCAAGTTTCCTTCCCTCCCCTTTGCTGGCCTGAAACCACCAACCTTCTAAAAACTCCACTTCCTGCTGATGTGTCACCCTGCTGCGAGTAAAAAGTTCATGGTGTTCTACAGATTCAGTAACTCTGGGGAGAATTAATTTTAAAGCCAGAGGTGGAAGTATGGCTTCCAAACCAGCATATGTCTAAAATCTAATGTTATTACATGATTTTGCTTTAATTAGTGATGACGCATCGGCCAAAAAAACCCCATTCTTAATCTCAAAATGACAACTATGTCGTCCCAGAGTTCCCCTCAGGCTATGGTTCTCAACTGAGCATGCACAGCTAGAACCTCTGTGCCAGGGGTGTCCCTGGTCTTAGGAACATGCAGCGTATCCTTTGGAGCAGGGGTCCCCAAACTACAGCCCGCTGGCCGCATGTGGCCCCCTGAGGCCATTTATCCGTCCCCTGCTGCACTTCCAGAATTGGTACCTCTTTCATTGGTGGTCAGTGAGAGGAGCACACTGACCATCTCATTAGCCAAAAGCAGACCCATAGTTCCCATTGAAATACTGGTCAGTTTGTTGATTTAAATTTACTTGTTCTTTACTTTAAATATTGTATTTGTTCCCGTTTTGTTTTTTTACTTTAAAATAAGATATGTGTAGTGTGCATAGGGATATGTTCATAGTTTTTTTTATAGTCCGGCCCTCTAACGGTCTGAGGGACAGTGAACTGGCCCCCTGTGTAAAAAGTTTGGGGAGTCCTGCTTTGGAGGCTCGTTTATTCCAGAAATGCGCGAGGAAGGGAAGCAGCAAGATATATTAAGTAATTTAATTAGTAACTTTTTAAAAAGCATTTCTACATGCCGGCATACACATATTGCAAAGAGGTTACTATAAAATAATTCCTACCGGTAGCAGACTACTGTGGGCTAAACTTCCAGGGACCAATGTTACTCATTCAGCTGCAGTAGGAATACTCTCATGCAAAATTCTGGGAAGACCGATTTTAAGTTTCCACAAAACCGAGAATAAAGTGCTAACTACAAGCACTGCGACTCAAGACCAGCTCTTCCTCCAAGTCAAATACAGTGCCATGCTCTTCACAAACTTTCACTCACTTCTTCCTCCAGTTCCAGAGGAGTTACAGTGCTCATTTGACAAACACAACTGTAAATTTTTGCAGTAACTTGCCCAAGTTGAAGACACTAGTAGATGACAAAGTAGACACTAGTAAACTCAAACCCATGCCTAGTGAACATCAATGATGTTACTCAACCTACGCAGTCTCCCAAATAGGACTGACAGGTGCTTGAACTTGTAGGAGGCCTAACTAGTTTTCAAGAGAGTACTTCAAATTATAAGCAACTATTAACACATCTTTGAACAAACAGTTCAATCGCCTTTCACTGCCATGTCTACTAACTTTTTCTAGGCAAGAGAACAGTGATTCTTGGCTGCTTCCCAGCCCAAGAAGGATCTTCTGCTTTAAATAAACTTCTGGAGATGTTCCTAATATAGGAGATTATCAACAATCATATACACTGAATTATAAGAGTAATTAATAACTGGGAACACCCTAGAGTAATAAAATATGCTAGAATCTGGTAGCATTGGCATTTGCCTTATAAGAAATTAACTGGCTCCCTCCCTCCGGCCAGTTTTAAAGGGATTGTCTTACAAATCTAAGAATCAAATTTTCAATAATTTTTCTAATCACAGTGAATAGTGTTCAGTCAGTGTCTTTGTAAACTTCACTACAGGATTCTCGAGGCCTTTCCAAAAAAGATAGCCTAATTATAACTGCCAACATTGCAGAGAAATTGCATCACTCCTGTGACATATACATCAGCAAGGAAATGGCACAGACAGAGGAAGGATTCCGTTTTGAGGGGAAGGAGAGCAGGGTATATGACTAATGCCTGCATACCTCTGGAAAAGAGGTAGCATTTTCGTTTGTGAGTGAAAAGATAAGCTTGTGTATTGTATTAAAATCAAGCCCTCTGACTGAAACAGGATAGCCTAGAAATAGTTCAGAAGCATGGGATCCTTGAAACTTGAAAATGTATGTTCAAAGAGGTTATTTTTATAAACCAAATATGCACAGGAAATTTTGTTATACTACTTCTATTCTACAGCCTAAAGACCTGTATTGTCCCAGCACAAAGACCTTCTTGGACTGATTCCCAGTTTCAGTTAGTTTACTTAAAAATCATGGAAACCTGACTAAATACCCTCTTGATCCTCTAAAGATGTCCTTTGCTCACCTCTGTTTCCAAGGCCAAATGGGGACTCTTTTGCCCTCTCTCTGAGCCACTAACCTGCATTCTTGGGAAATGCAAAATACAAAGTTTAAAATAGTTACCTATTTCATCATCAACTGATGTCTACTTAAAATACAAATTTTAAATTTCCATGGAACCTGAAGAGGTATACCACTCCATTTCTGATGTATGCCCTAATCATTCAGCATACTTTTAACCCCTATAATTTGAGCAATTTCTAATTTAATTTCATGCTTACAGCTCTGGCTGCTTGGCTCAGTGGTAGAACGTTGGCCCAGTGTGTGAATATCCTGGGTTCAATTCCCAGTCAGGACACACAGGAGAAGTGACCGTTTACTTTCCACCCCTATCTCTTACCCTTCTCTCTCTCTGTCTTATCCCCTCCCACAGCCATGACTTGGTTAGAGCAAGTTAGCCCCCAGCACTAAGGATGGCTCCATAGCTTCACCTCGGGCACTAAGAAGAGCTCGGTTGTCAAGCAATGGAGCAATAGCCCCAGATGGGCAGAGCATAGCCCGGTAGAGGGCTTGCCTGGTGGATCTTGGTTAGGGCACAGTGGGAGTCTGTCTCTATGCCTCCCCACTTCTCACAATTTTTTTTTTAATTTCATGCCTAATAATAGGTTTTATTAAATTGATACAATGTTTCTGGAGGACATTTAGCAGTAGCCCTCAACTTAAATGTGCACATTCTCTGCCTCAACAGTTTCATGCCTAGAAATATTTTTTCAGAAATACTGGAACAAAAAAATATAAGTATGGAAATGTTTATTACAGCATTATTTGTTATATCAAATTTTGGCACCAACCCAAATGACCATCAATAGGGTAATGGCTAAATAAATTATGGTACATGTATATTAGGGAGTATGATGAAAAAATTTAATAGTATTATTAAAAAGTATTATAATATTAAGATGGATGGATGTACATTGCAAAGTGAAAACAAAAGCAATTTACAGAATACATCTAGTGTGATACATTTTTAAAAAGTTTATTTGGCCCTGGCCGGTTGGCTCAGCGGTAGAGCGTCGGCCTAGCGTGCAGAGGACCCGGGGTTTGATTCCCGGCCAGGGCACACAGGAGAAGCGCCCATTTGCTTCTCAACCCCTCCGCCGCGCCTTCCTCTCTGTCTCTCTTCCCCTCCCACAGCCAAGGCTCCATTGGAGCAAAGATGGCCCGGGCACTGGGGATGGCTCTGTGGCCTCTGCCTCAGGTGCTAGAGTGGCTCTGGTCGCAACATGGCGACGCCCAGGATGGGCAGAGCATCGCCCCCTGGTGGGCGTGCTGGGTGGATCCCGGTCGGGCGCATGCGGGAGTCTGTCTGACTGTCTCTCCCTGTTTCTAGCTTCAGAAAAATGAAAAAAAAAAAAAAAAAAGTTTATTTGTACATGTATACATGCTTATGTGTTCATTATTATATACATAACCCATCATTAATATTTTTTACCTTTGGTGGAGAAAGAAAAACAATTTGTATTGTTAAAAATTTTATTAAAAAAGTAATACTCTTGTAGCAACTTTTAAATAAAATTTTCTTTTAAAACTCTACCTTAAAAATATGGATCACTCCCTCCTTTTACCAAAGGCTTCAGATATCATGTCAGGTAACTACATACCTTTCTCAGATGTTTTTGATACACACAGATGCAAATATACATTCACAGATGTTTTAATATGAACATTTAAAGGGCTTGTATTTGTAATTTTTGAGTTTCATTAATTGCAATACTTTCTTCATCAATATGATTTCCAACGGAAAACAATATTCCCCACATAAGTTAAAACATTAAATCAAGGAAAGGTTACCACTTATAGGATCATCAAATGGAGAGAATACTAGCAGCAACTAGGTTTCTTAAGGAAAATCTTGCCATAATAGCCTTAAAATTTCTAAAGGGAAAAGAATGGCAAACTGTAGTCAGAAATTCAATAATCAAGAAACTATACAGTACCAGGCCATTTATCAGACTCTGGATTTACCTTGGGGGGTGGAAGATGGTTCTTGAGCAAAGAAACTTAGGATCCAACATGAAAATCCCATGAGAAAGGTTCATCCCTGAACGCCATACATGGCACACCCCCACACCGTGGGCTACCTCAACTACTTTTGCTTTGATTGCTCAGTACTCTGAGAAATATTAACCCCCATAATGTTTCTCTGTCATTCATTCAACAGCTTTTTCCCCCAGAGTGAACAATGTACCATATTGAATGACGTGTTTTTTATGGTACCTACTACAAGTTGCCTCAGTGTACCTCTAACAATGGCCCAGAATCACAGCCCCCCCTCCCCAAATCTATAACAGAGCAAGCAAAATTTCTATATCCTATTTAATTTGGAAAGCCAAAATACGTTCTTATGAAGGAAGTTTAAATATTTGTAAACCAAATAAAAAATGAACTGATAGTAGGTTTCTTTGCCTTGGGGCTTTTTATTCTCCTGTAGCTCTCCCTGGTTGACAATCACTTCTAACTGTGCTGAGTAGAGCAGAACCTGGTTCAAAGAAAGAGCTCATAAATACCAAAAGCCACAGTGACACTCCACTAAATGTTTTGATTCTTTATTTGAGAACTGATGTGATGTGCAAGAAAAGTGTTTAATGCTACATTTTAAGGAGTAAGATCATACTAATAAAGCAATAGATCACTAAATGTTTTTGCTTTTCACATATACTTTGGTATACATATAGACTATTAAAAATACTTCCAGGAAAAGGCAGACTCTGTCATTAAAAAGTCATCTCATCATATGAAAGATTCATTAAGTGCAGATCTTCAGATCTTCAAGATGCCATAATTATTTAAATGTCCTTTCAAAAAGACATTTATACTATGCAGCTTATTCCTGTAAAATGTGACTTGATTACAAAGTCCTCAGCAACTTACATAATATATTTTAGGAGAATGACTCACTTCTCTAAAGTTTTACAGCTATCTTCTGTCAGTGAAAAAATTTTAAAGCTTAGAGAAATGGCGCCGTGAGGAGGGCTCCCGATACCTCCCCCCAAATTTCAAGAAATTCAACCACTAGAGACAGAAAAACAATCCAGGAGCATCTGAAACACACATACAACAAACAAAGTGTTATTAACAAAACCACCCTCAGATGCCATTAAAGAAAAGGAAATTGAATATCATGGATACAAAAGACAGAGATGTAGCACAGATAGATGAGGAAAAATCTACAGAAAATTTTTTATATATATTGGAAACCTTGGAGTTAAATGATAGAGAATTTAAAATAGAAATCCTAAAAATACTCAAAGATATACAAGAAAGCACAGAAATGCAATTTAGGGAGCTCAAAAAATAACTCAACAAACAGAAAAAATATATTACCAAGGAAATGGAAACTATGAAAAAAAAATCAAACAGATGAGAAACTCAATTCATGAACTGGAAAACAAGGTAACAAGCTTAGCTAATAGATCAGGGCAGATAGAAGAGAGATTAGTGACATAGAAGACAGGCAACTAGAAGCTCACCAGAGAGAAGAGGAGAGAGACTCATGAATTAAAAATATTGAGAAAGCCCCATAGGAATTGTCTGACTCCATCAAAAAGAGCAACATAAGAATAATAGGTATATCAGAAGGAGAAGAGAGAGGAAATGGAATGGAGAACATATTCAAACAAATAATAGACAAGAACTTCCCAAGCCTGTGGAAAGAACTAAAGCCTCGAATTCAAGAAGCAAACAGAACACTGAGTTATCTTAACCCCAACAAACCTACTCCAAGGTACATCATAATGAAATTGTCACAAACCAACGACAAAAAAAAATTCTCAAGGCAGCCAGGGAAAAGAAGAATACAACATATAAAGGAAGGCCTATTAGATTATCGTCGGATTTCTCAGCAGAAACTCTACAAGCTAGAAGAGAGTGGACCCCAAGACCCCAAAATTTAAAGTTCTGAAAGAGAGGAACTTCCAGCCAAGAATACTATACCTATCAAAGCTATCCTTCAAATACAAAGGAGAAATAAAAACATTCACAAATACAAAAAAGGTGAGGGAATTTATCACCAGAAAAACCACACTTCAGGAAATACTAAAGGGTGTTTTCCAACCAGATACAAAGAACAAAACAAAACAAAACCACAAGTAAAAGCTCCATCAAGAACACAATAAAATCAAATTTAATCTGTGAAAACAAAAACATAAAAGGGGAGAGGATGAAAATTATCAGTAGCAAAGGAGAATGGAGTGCAGAAACACCCATGAGATAGTGTACTACAATGAACATGGTAGGTACCCTTTCCAATACTTAATGGTAACCACCCCTGAAAAAACCACCACAGAAGCACATGACTTGAAAAAAGAAGTAACAGAGGAAAGAAGTATGGATTACAACCAAACAAAAACAAATGATAGAAAAACAAAAGAGAAGAATCAAACAAGATACAAAACTAACAGAAACTAATATATAAAATGGCAATAGGAAACCCTCAAGTGTCAATAGTTACACTAAATGTAAATTGATTAAACTCACCAATAAAAAGAGAGTAGCAGAATGGATTAAAAAAATCCAACTGTATGCTGCTTACAAGAAACACATCTAAGCTACAAGGATAAAAACAAATTCAAAGTGAAAGGCTGGAAAACAATACTCCAAGCAAATAACATCCAAAAAAAAAGCAGGTGTAGCAATACTCATATCTAACAATGCTGACTATGAGACAGCAAAGAAATCAGAGACAAAAACAGTCATTTCATGACTAAGGTGACACTGAATCAAGAAGACATAACATTTCTTAATATATATGCACCAAACCAAGGAGCTCTAAAATATGTAAGACAGCTACTGACTGATCTAAAAACAAAAACTGACAAAAATACAATCATACTTAGAGACCTCAATACACCGCTGATGGCTCTAGATCATTCATCCAAACAGAAAATAAAGAAATATTGGCCTTAAACGAAATACTAGAACAAATGGATATGATAGACATCTACAGGACATTTCATCCCAAAGTGCCAGAGTACACATTTTTCTCTATTGTACATGGAACATTCTCAAGAATTGACCATATGTTGGGCCACAAAAATAACATCAGCAAATTCAGAAAAATTGAAATTATACCAAGCATATTTTCTGATCATAAAGCCTTGAAACTAGAATTCAACTGCAAAAAAGAGGTAAAAAAACCCCACAAAAATGTGGAAACTAAACAACATACTTTTACAAAATGAGTGGGTCAAAGAAGAAATAAGTGCAGAGATCAAAAGATACATACAGACAAACAAAAATAACAATATGGCATATCAGAATCTCTGGCATGCAGCCAAAGCAGTAATAAGAGGAAAGTTCATATCACTACAGGCCTATAGGAACAAACAAAAGAAAGGCCAAGTAAACCACTTAACTTCACATCTTAAGGAACTAGAAAAAGAAGAACAAAGACAACCCAAAACCAGCAGAAGAAAGGAAATAATAAAAATCAGAGCAGAAATAAATGAAATAGAGAACAGAAAAACTATAGAAAAAGTTAATAAAACAAGGAGTTGGTTCTTTGAAAAGATCAACAAAATTGACAAACTCTTTGCAAGACTCACCAAGGAAAAAAGAGAAAGGACTCATATAAACAAAATCCAAAATGAAAGAGGAGAAATCACCACAGATATCATAGATTTACAAAGAATTATTGTACTATGAAAAACTATATGCCACCAAATTCAACAATCCAGAAGAAATGGATAAATTCCCAGAATAATACAATTTTCCTAGACTGAGTCATGAAGAAGCAGAAAGCCTAAACAGACCGATAAACAGGGAGGAAATAGAAAAAACTATTAAAAACCTCCCCAAAAATAAAAGTCCAGGCCCAGACGGTTATACTAGTGAATTCTATCAAATATTCAAAGAAGACTTGGTTCCTATTCTACTCAAAGTCTTCCAAAAAATTGAAGAAGAAGCAATACTTCCAAACACGTTTTTGAGGCCAACATAACCCTCATACCAAAACCTGGCATGGACAACACAAAAAAAAGAAAACTACAGACCAATATCTCTAATGAATACAGATGCTAAAATACTAAACAAAATACAAGCTAATAGAATACAACAACATATTAAAAAAATAATACATTATGATCAAGTGGGATTCATCCCAGAATCACAAGGATGGTTCAACATACGTAAAATGGTTAACATAATACACCATATCAACAAAACAAAGAACAAAAACCACATGATCTTATCAACAGATGCAGAAAGGCATTCGATAAAAAACAACACAATTTTATGTTTAAAACACTCAATAAAATGGGTATAGAAGGAAAATATCTCAACATAATAAAGGCCATTTATGATAAACCATCAGCTAACATCATATTAAATGGCATAAAACTGAGGACTATTCCCCTTAAATCAGGAACAAGACAGGGTTGTCCACTCTCTCCACTCTTATTTAACGTGGTTCTGGAAGTTCTAGCCAGAGCAATCAGACAAGAAGAAGAAATAAAAGGTATTCATATTGGAAAAGAAGAAAGTTTCACTTTTTGAAGATGATATGATGCTATACATCAAATACCCAGAAGAGTCCAAAAAAGATTACTAGAAACAATAAACCAATATAGTAAGGTCGCAGGATACAAAATTAATATACAAAAGTCCATTGCCTTCCTATATGCCAACAATGAAACATCAGAAAATGAGCTCAAAAATATAATCCCCTTCATGGTTGCAACAAAAAAAATAAAATACCTAGGAATAAACATAACAAAGAATGTAAAGGACCTATATAATGAAAACTACAAAGCATTGTTAAGGGAAATCGAAAAAGATACAATGAAATGGAAAAATATTCCTTGTTCTTGGATAGGAAGAATAAATATAGTCAAAATGACCATATTACCCAAAGCAATATACAAATTCAATGTAATTCCCATCAAAATTCCAATGGCATTTTTTAAAGAAATGGAGCAAAAATCATCAGATTTATATGAAACTATAAAAAACCCCAAATAGCCAAAGCAATCCTAAGGAAAAAGAATGAAGCTGGGAGCATTACAATACCTGACTTCAAATTATATTATAGAGCCTCGACAATCAAAACAGCATGGTATTGGCAGAAAAATATACACAGAGACCAATGGAACAGAATAGAAAGCCCAGAAATAAAACCACATATATATGCTCAAATAATTTTTGATAAAGGGGCCAATAACACACAATGGAGAAAAGAAAGCCTCTTCAACAAATGGTGCTGGGAAAACTGGAAAGCCACATGCAAAAGAATAAAACTTGACTACAGTTTGTCCCCGTGTACTAAAATTAATTCAAAATGGATCAAAGACCTAAATATAAGATCTGAAACAATAAAGTACATAGAAGAAAATATAGGTACTAAACTCATGGACCTTGGTTATAAAGAGTACTTTATGAATTTGACTCTAAAGGCAAGGGAAGTGAAGGCAAAGATAAATGAATGGGACTACATCGGACTAAGAAGTTTTTGTACAGCAAGAGAAACTGACAACAAAACAAACAGCCTAAGGAGATATTTTCAAACAACAGCTCAGATAAGGGCCTAATATCCAAAATATACAAAGAACTCATAAAACTCAACAACAAACAAACAATCCAATAAAAAAATGGGAAGAGGACATGAACAGACACTTCTCCCAGCAAGAAATACAAATGGCCAACAGATATATGAAAAGATGCTTATCTTCATTAGTTGTTAGAGAAATGCAAATCAAAACTACAATGAGATACCACCTGTTAGATTAGCTATTATCAACAAGACAGGTAGTGGAGAAAAAGGAACCCTCATCCACTGTTGGTGGGAATGTAAAGTAGTACAACCATTATGGAAGAAAGTATGGTGGTTCCTCAAAAAACTAAAAATAGAACTACCATATGACCCAGCAATCCCTCTACTGGGTATATACCCCCAAAACTCAAAAACACTGGTACATAAAGACACATGCAGCCCCATGTTCATTGCAGCATTGTTCACAGTGGCCAATACATGGAAACAACCAAAAAGCCCTTCAATAGATGACTGGATAAAGAAGATGTGGTACATATATACTATGGAATACTACTCAGCCATAAGAAATGATGACATCGGATCATTTACAACAACATGGATGGACCTTGATAATGTTATACTGAGTGAAATAAGTAAATCAGAAAAAACTAAGAACTGTATGATTCCATACATAGATGGGACATAAAAATAAGACTAAGAGACATGGACAAGAGTGTGGTAGTTATGGGGGGGGGGAGTGGGAGGGTGAAGGGGGAGGGGAGGGGCACAAAGAAAACCAGCTAGAAGATGATGGAGGACAATTTGACTTTGGGTGAGGGGTATGCAACATAATCAAATGTCAAAATAACCTGGAGATGTTTTCTCTGAACATATGTACTCTGATTTATTAATGTCACCCCATTAAAATTAATAAAAAAAATATAGTTGACCTTTGAACAATATGGTTTTGAAATGCATGGGTCCATGTATAGGTAGATTTTAAAAAATAAATACTGTAAATATATTTTCTCTTTCTTATGATTTTCTTAGTAACATTTTCTTGTCTCTAGCTTACTTCATTATAAGAATACAGTGTATACTATAAATAACATATAAATATGTATTAATTGTTTATCTGAGCAGTAAGGTTTCCAGTTAAGAGTAGGTTCTTAGTTAAGTTTTGGGGGAATCAAAGGTTATACATAAATATTTGACTGCACCGGGGTCCGCTCCCCTAAGCCCTGAGTTGTTTAAGGGTCAGCTGTATAACAATATTGTGATTAACTATGTGCATATATAGATTCATATAATAAAGCTGTTTCAAATGTAGTTTTCAAAACAAAAAAAAAAACTTTAAAGCTCAAAAATTGTCAAGAAGTATTCTGGAAAATTCATCCTCTTCAGGGAAGATAAGATAACCATGGCTCTAAGACTACCAGGTGTAAGAAGATACACAGGAATGAAGAATAACAAAATAGAAGAAGGCCACAAATCTTTTTGGAGAGACTCTTAAAACACAGAGAAACATGTCTGTCTCCTATCTTAATATTATGTACCCATTTTGTAAGGTGGGCATTTTTTTTTCAAGTTTTCACGCAGGTTGTGTATGAAGCGTGTGGTCTTACTTCAACAACATTTTCTATCAATTCCAGACTTGATTTTAAACTTATGTTACATAAATGTGATTTAGATCTCACAGTCCCCTAAGATCAATGCTTTAGGTGATGCTTCTTTGTAGATCTGTTGGTAAAAGAAAGTGATGTTCACATTTCCCAACACCCAATAAACCTGTCTGGCCAGCAGAAAGATCCAGGGGTCTCCTAATGCTTCTCTAGTCAAAAGCTTTTAACTTGAGAATATAATAACACTTTTTCACGGTGTAGAAACCCTCGCATTAAATTCATTCCTGAGCTTTGCATGTTTCCTGTCCTGTATGCAGTAAGCCTCCCTTCTCCACAAGGGATATGCTCCAAGAACCCCCAGTGGATGCTTGAAACCACAGTAATACAAAGCCCTATATACACTGTGTTTTCCTATGCATATAAGGATGGGCAAAAGCGTTCACAGTTGTAGTAAAAATAAATGATACAATAGTTAAAAAATAATACAAGAATAAAGTTGTGTTTCACGCACTCATAATGGTAAACTTACTTTTGCCCATTTTTGTATATACTTATGATAGTTTAACTTATAAATTAGGCACAGTAAATTTAAGAGCAGTTAAACCTAGTACCTAGGCTTAAAAAAATAGCACAAAGGATCCTCACTGGTCTTACTTCAGACTGGTGACCACAAATCTTGCATGGGACTCAATACAGCCAGGCAATCTCATTACACTGCTCTAATATATGCACTTTCTTACTTCCCTAGGTGACTATGTCACATGTTTACCTCTCTCCACTGCCCTGCCACATGAATAAAAATATATTCAAATGTATAAAAACAGAAATGAACAGACTCATCTTTTCACTGCCAGCTCTGCTGCCACTTACTTGCCTCTAAACACATCTTCTCTGCATTCCCTTTGTTCTTCTGGATGAAGTGCTCTTGCTCCTGTGAGGTCTAAGCCCCTGCTTGTGCTCTAAATCCCATCTGCTGTCATCTTCTCAAGGATCTGTCTGCTGTAATTATCCCCTCTCCTGCAGCATCAATGTCATCTGGACAATGTCGAGCAGATCATATCATATCCATTAATGTAAAACATAAAGATGCCTTCTCTTCACTCTGAATACTTCTCTGGGCACTACCCCATTGCTTTATCTCCCCTCACAACAAATGTCTTGAGGGACTGATCTGAAGCTAAAATAGCCATTCTCACACTTTACATTTTCTCCCCAATTCACTTCATTTCAATTTCTATCCTCATTAATCTTGTCAATGATCCTTCCACCATGTTGCCAAGCCCAATGGTCATTGCTCTGCTCTTATAGTACTTGAACCTCAGCTGTAACTGGCACTGTTGATTACTCCTTCCCACTTGATTATAACCTTCTTCCAAGACACTTGATCCACATGGTTTTCTTTCCTGATCACTCTTTATCAGACTTCAGAGACTCCTTCTCCCCTCGGCTCAGCCTCCATCCTGGACCTCCTTCTCTTCTCTATGCATGCATACTCTTGAGGTAACCTCCTCTCCAGCTCCATCTATCTTTCAATGGTTTCCAGACTCCAGAATCACAAACCCACCTTCCCTCTTGACATCTCTTTCAGAATCTCTAACAAGCACATCAATTTGACATAGCCAAAAACCATTCTTTATTATTATTATTATTATTTTGTATTTTTCTGAAGTTGGAAATGGGGAGGCAGTCAGACAGACTCCCGCATGCGCCCGACTGGGATCCACCAGGCACACCCACCAGGGGCTGATGCTCTGCCCCTCTGGGGCGTTGCTCTGTTGCAACCAGAGCCATTCTAGCACCTGAGGCAGAGGCCACAGAGCCATTCTCAGCGCCTGCGCCATCTTTGCTCCAATGGAGCCTTGGCTGCAGGAGGGGAAGAGAGAGACAGAGAGGAAGGAGAGGGGGAGGGGTGGAGAAGCAGATGGGCGCTTCTCCTGTGTGCCCTGGCCGGGAATCGAACCCGGGACTCCCGCACGCCAGGCTGATGCTCTACCACTGAGCCAACCGGCCAGGGCCCAAAACCCATTCTTAACTGTCTCTTCCCTCCCTCCTACCTCCTCTAATTATTCTTCACTCAGGAAATTGAACTACTATGGTAAAAAGTCAAGGAGTCATCTCTGATTCTTCACTTTCCTGTAGCAGCCAATATCTGAGCCATGAGGATCCTACTGATACCATCTTCATTAATACCCTGCATACATCTACTTTTATCAACTCCCTGCTGTAAGCCCATATTCTCTCTCACCTTCACCACCACAAACTTTGACCTACAATTCATTCTGTACCAGCAGCCAAAGTGAGGTTTTAAAAAATCAAACTCTGTCACTCTGCTCCTTAAAACCCTTAACTAGTCTCCATGGTACTCAGAACAAAACCCAAACTACTTACTTATTCTGCCTTACAAAGTCCTCTGTGATCCAACCCATGTTTACTTCTTTGACCCTCATATGTCCTTCTTACTCCTTATCCATTGTACTCTAGCCACAGTGGCCCTTTCTGGTCTTGAAACCTGCCAAGCTTATACTGTCTAAAGCTTATGCGAGAGCTGTTCCCTCTGCTTAGAAAGCTCCTAACTCTGATATTGGCATGGCTTGCTTCTTCTTGCCACTAGGAAGTAGTCACCCTTCAGTGAGGTCATTCTTGATCCCTAAAATGAAGTCTACACAGCCATTCCTATCACACTACCTTGTGTTTATTACAATAAATGTAACTGGTTGAAATACTTTCTCTATTGTATTGTTTGTGTTTGTCTTCTTTTGTCTCTAGAATATAAATACCACAAAAATGGATCCACTTTGTTTTATTCACTGCTCTATTCCAGGTTTTAGAAGGATGTTTAACATCAAGTGGATGCTCAATAAATACTTGATAATGAATGCTTATCTGGACAGCTTAGTCAAAGAATATGAGCTTTCTGGTACAAAAAAAAAAAAGAGATACCTGATTAATATACTTCAATTTAAATGGTAGACAGTATTTCCAAAATACTTTCACAGACATTTGTTTAACTCTCCCAATTACCTTTTAGGAGTTCATCACGATTCACCCTTTCCCCAACATGGAGAGAACAACAATATTAAGTGACTGATACCAGGTCACACAGTCAGGCAGGCAGTGCAGTGCTGGGACGAAATTAATTGCTAAACTCCTTGCTCAATGCTCTTTCTGCTAAGCCCAAGTTAACAAAAAAACACACACCGAACGAGACCCTTCTGCCATCATATGCTGTGCATGTGCTGCACTTAAATTATATTGAAATTATCTGTTCACGTCTTTTCTCTCACAGGCTACATAATTCCGATAACCCAGAGCTCACGTTTTATTCATTTTTGTACTTCCAGTGCCTAGCTCACTGCCTGGCATGTTATAAGTGTTTAAATGTCGTTGAATTTAGCTTGAATCCTCACATCAGAGGGATCTTCCTCTCAATGCAAAACAGATGGGTTATTCTCTATTTCAATACTAAAGATTTCACTCTCAATATATAAAAACCCTTAATAAGCCTTTTGAAAAGCCCTATGTTTCACATCATCCGACACCTTCTGAGTCTTTTCACTAACAATTTATGTACCACAGATTGTACAGGGTTAAACGAGCCCCAGTAGTCCTCCACATCAGTACTTCAATTTCCACTTCTCAGTGTGAATAAAGGGCATGTTGGAAATCTAAGATTAACTCAATCTCAAGTCAGCGGCTAGTGACATATGCTGCATTTCCCCCCATAATCTCATGTGGGGAAAATCAAATAGTCATAATGATATAATGCAAAGAAAATGAATGGGGTACCAACATCACAGGTTATGATCCCAAATGATGACATCCAACAGCTGTGTGGCTATATGCAGGTTTCTATCAGCCCTTCAGTTTCCTCATCTATAGTATAAGTGATCACTTCTTTGGGGTCCTTTCACCTCTAGAATTTGTTATTTGGTAAGCAGTTCTGATTATGATGACACTGTCCCCAGTATTCTTCCCCTCTAGTCTCTAAATTCAAAACAAGTAGATGGAGGCATGACATATTAGGTTTTAGACAGTGGTAATAGTCAAATATAACAGATAGATAGATGATAGATATAGATAGATAGATAGATAGATAGATAGATAGATAGATAGATAGATAGATAGAAAATGTTCTGCACTCCTCCATGGAACTTTGTCCCAAGATGCAAAATCTTTATGAACAGCAAATTCTAAATCCCACAATATGACTGTTTTAAGATGCTTTAGAACCAAAAGAAACATCATCCCTTAGCATCCAGTATTTATGGTCATATGTTAACTCAAGAAGACTAAAGAGTCCTGCCTAACCAGGTGGTGGCACAGTGGATAGAGCATCAGACTGAGATGCAGAGAACCCAAGTTCAAAACCCTGAAGTCGCAGGCTAGAGCACAGGCTCACCAGCTTGAGCGCAGGGTCACTGGCTTGAGCACAGGGTCACTGGCTTGACTGTGGGATCATAGACATGACCCCAGGGTCGCTGGCTTGAAGCCCAAGGTTGCTGGTGTGAGCCCAAGGTTGCTGGCTTGAAGCAAGGAGTCACCTGCTCTGCAGTAGCCTCCCCCCCATCAAGGCACATATAAGAAAGCAATCAATTAACAACTAAGGAGCTTCAACAAAGAGCTGCAATGAAGAATTGATGCTTCTCATCTCTCCCTTCCTGTGTGTCTGTCCTTATCTGTCCCTCTCTCTGTCTCTGTCACACAAAAAAAGACTACAGAATCTTATAAAGAAACCAGAGTCAAGAGAGTACTAGATTCATTTTAACTGAGCTAATGAATGAAACAGACCCTTCTTTTAATCCCCCCATTTTATCTCCCATCACCACAAAGGGCCTATCAATTTCACAGGGCATTGGTCACTGATACTGCCACCGATAATGTCAAAAAAATAGGCAGGAGAATACAATCAGTGTTGTACTGGAGCTAATTTAATAGTTTCTGGCCTTTTAAAGGCTAGTATTAGATTGCTAATAGTTTGAAATTGGCTATGGGGAAAGTATACCATGGAAATCTATAAACACTACAAATCCGAGGGTATTTTTAAAAGAGAGAGCCAATTTATCAACAACCCACTGAAAGCAGTTCTTGGCTAGAAAGGTCTGGGCTAACACACACAATGCAAGAACAGCAGAAAACAAAGAGAAGACCTAAATTCTAGCCCCAGACATTCCCACTAATTAACTGACCATGAAAACTGGAGCAAGTCTATGAAACTGTTTTGTTGAATAAACAGTAAGAGAAATTGTACAGGTAAGCTCAAAGATCCCTTTCTGACTTAAAGATTAGAATTTTATGATTCTCTGTTTGGGTCATACCTTCCCTGATGCCTTAGTTCTCCTTACAAGCAATGCTCCATGAAGCCAACACTGGGTACATCCAGACATGGATCAATCTTCCTGGGTCGCTGGCTTGAGCCCAAAAGTCACTGATTTGAACCCAAGAGTTACTGACTTCAGCCCAAAGTCGCTGGCTTGAGCAAGGGTCACTGGCTCATCTGGAGCCCCCTGATCAAGGCAAGTATGAGAAGCAATCAATAAACAACTAAGATGCCACAACTACAAGTTGATGCTTTTCATCTCTCCCTTCAGGTCTGTCCTTATCTATTTCGCTCTCTCTCTCCATCTCTCTCTTGCGAGCATGCGCAAAATAAATAAATAAATAAAAATAAAGTTTCAGAAAGCCTCTGGCTGATCCATGAGACTTAGGCTAAAGGCCACAGAGCATTCCTGGCCATATCTGTCAGCACGAGCTACTTCTGCATCCTGTTTCCGTGGTGAGGCTCCAGGAGGAGCCCTCTGGCCATGACGGCGGAAATGAACGTGCCATGCTGCGAGAATACAGTTTAGAAGAAGCACCTGCAGTAACACCAGAGTTCCTGCCCTGAACCTGAGGCAGCGTCCTGAACCCTTTACACAGTAAGTCCCTTAAATGTAGAAATTACGTATTACCCACAAAACCTGGCACAAGAACCATAAAAGATTTGCTAAAGTAAATTCTTTGGTGTGGGAGAGTTTGGGGTTCATCAACCTGGGGTGGGTATATAGGCAATAAATAACATGCAGTTAAATGTCTCTCCCAGGGAGGCAAAGGACTCCTCAGCATGGCGGCTGCTGCCGAGCCAGCGCAGACGCAGCCCGCACTACAAGACGGCAGTGTCATCCTGCGCGGCCTGATCAAGAAAAGAGGCAAATACTTTTGTTGCTCTTCCGAGTATTCTCATTTCTTGTTGCAAGGCTTTGTAAATTTCATCATCATTCCACTGTCTTGCTCTTCAAAATAAAAATGCATAAAACATATTTGGGGGGAAGTATATATTTAATTGGTAAATGGCAACGGTCCACTTGGACACAACCCTAAAAATGATGAGAAGTAGACTACCATCCAGGAAGACCAATCTGTCAGAGTGCCAACAGCTAGATCTTAAAAATTCCGGCAGAGAGAGTAGCATTTAAAATAGAGTTTAAATTTAGGATGGATTCTAGAAAATGATCCTTTATGCCCAATCTAACTCACAGAAATAGATCTTTAAGAGAGCATGGAAAAAGGGGAAGCATTAGATCCACGTGCTCTTTCTAATTAGTAAGACCTCAACCATTGAAAACAATTCCTAAAGTTCCTGAGGAACATAGGACCCACAAAATCTTGTGAATCCCCAAATCAACAATGTGCTAAATCTAAAGACTAGAAGAACACCTCAGGTACAACATATCCTGGAATTCAATTGTATGTCAAATTCAAATACAAGCTATAGGACACTGAATCTCAGTTTTCCTTTAAAATGCTCATTGATTTGACAACTTTGTACTGAATTTGAATTGGGGAGTAGGTACTGGGGCTCCAAACATCATTCAGACATGCCAGTCTATAAACTCACTGCATACCGTGGAAGGATAGAGCGCGCTGAGAGCTGTGATAACAGCCCATCCCGATAAATACAGACTCTGAGCTTCAAATGCAAGGCAACAGCTCAGCTGGAGGTAGCAGCACCTTTTTATTTTTTAATGATTTCATTTATTGATTTTAAAGAGAGAGAATCAGTGTCTTTTAATTAAGGGTGAGGCTCTGTGTTCAATCCAAATAGTGCTCTTTCTAGTGGGTGCTACCACTTCTAAAGATAACATTTTAAAATTCATTTTATTTTATTTATTTATTTAATTTAGCAAGAGGAGGGGAGGCAGACAGATAGACTCCCGCATGTACCCCCACCGGGATCCACCCGGCAAGTACACTAGGGGGCAATGCTCTAGCCATCTAGGGCAGTGGTCCCCAACCCCCAGGCTGCGGACCGGTAGCAGTCCGTGGGCCATTTGGTACCGGTCCACAGAGAAAGAATAAATAACTTACATTATTTCCGTTTTATTTATATTTAAGTCTGAATGATGTTTTATTTTTAAAAAATGACCAGATTCCCTCTGTTACATCTGTCTAAAATTCACTCTTCACGCTTGTCTCGGTCACATGATACATTTATCTGTCCCACCCTAAAGGCCAGTCCATGAAAATATTTTCTGACATTAAACCGGTCCGTGGCCCAAAAAAGGTTGGGGACCACTGATCTAGGGCGTAGCTCCACCGCTCAGCAACTGAGCTCTTCCAAGTGCCTGAGGCAGAAGCTTTGGAGCCATCCTCAGTGCCTGGGGCCAACTCACTCCAATCCAGCCATGGCTGCAGAAGGGGGAAGAGAGAGAGGAGAGAGAAGGAGAGGGATGGAGAAGCAGATGGGCATTTCTCCTGTGTGCCCTGACCAGGAATCGAACCCAGAATATCCACATACTAGGCTGATGCTCTACCGCTGAGCCAACTGACCAGGGTTTCTTTTTAAAAAAAATTTTAGTAAGAAAAAACAGAAAAAACCCACAAAGCAGTGAAAGCTTAAAAAAGCAATCCAGGTTGCATGCTGAGGCCTTGTAGAAAGGCATATAGCCCCTGACATGAGTCAGGGCGGTGCATCCAGACATCTAGGCACGAAATATAAAACGCAGTGGTGGGATTCAGCTGGTTTGTACTGGTCAGCAGCACTGATACCTAATTTTTTTTTTTTTTTTTTTGGCAAACTGGTTGTTAAAATGGCACTTAAATCAGGGTTCTTTCTAAGGTGGGCACCAGGGCAGTCAACCAATGTGCAAATCACAAATTTACATTCTTTATCCTTTTTTAACATTCATCTATGCAACAGCGTATTCTAAGCATCCATAGGTGAAAAAAAATTGACAGAACTATGCTTATAATATTAATTTACTCATTTCATAAAACTCATTATATCTTTAATGAAATACTACCTTTTAATTCCCTCACGTTTGCTACTTCAGTAAACAAACATATCATGTAAAGAGGAAAAGTACTAAACAACCAGGAGGTGACAATTTATACTGGTTTTTGTCAGGTATTATTTAATATTTTTTCATTAATACTTTAAAACTCTTTCTTATAATATAATCTAGTTTTGTGTACCCTTTTATTGTTCTTAAGTTTTAAATGCATAAAATAATAAACTACCTTTTGGTATATCACTTTTTTATACTTAAAACGGTCATTAGGGCAGAGATCTGGCTGTGAAATTATTTGAGTCCCACCACCGGTGAAAGGAGACACATGGGGAGTGCCCAAGCACAGGGGACAGTGGGCGGGGCGGGGCTGGGGCTTCGCTGAGGCCGAGAGAGAGAAGGGGCAGCCTTGGAAGGCTTAGCGCTGCTGAGGAGGCTATACAAACTTCAAACTCTTCATGAAGTTGATCAAAATCAGACTGGAAGAAGATTGCCTTATTCAGTTTAATAATTCTTCTTTAGTTACATTCCAGTAATTGAGGAAATACCTATATTTTCATTTCCTAGGGCTACTATAACAAAGTTACACCAACTGGGTGGTTAAAACAATAGGAAGTTGATTGTCTCCCAGTTCTGGAGGGTGGAATTCTGAAACCAAGGTGCCGACGGAGTTCTTCCCTTCTGAGCACTGTGAGGAAAGGCTACCTGTTCAGCTTATAGGTGGCCGTCATCTTGTTCGTACGACATCCTCTCTGTATTTCATGTCTTTATCCAAATTTCCCCTTTTCATAAAAATGACCGTCATGGATTCAGGCCCAACCTAATGACCCCATTTGAACTTGATTACCTCTGTAAAGATCCCATCTCCAAGTCAGGTCACATTGTGAAGTGCTAGGTTTAGGACATCAACATGACTTTGGGAGCGGAGGGCACAGTTCAACTGATAACACCTATATTATATAAGACATAGTCCCCGTCCACAAAGAATTTATCATCTAATTGTGAGGTCAGGACTTAGCCACATGAGACAATTCAAAGAATAATATTCCCAGGATGTAATCAAATGATAAGCTCTAGGTTTTGGGAATGTCTTTTTCTTTGTTTTTCTTTTTGTTTTGGAGATAGTTCTTTACTGGTTCATAAATATCACATGTGCACTGAGTTAGGAAATTAGAAGACAACTTTGACCAACTTCTGTTATCATCTGTCCATCCTTGGGAAAGCAACTTAACCTGTTTAGTTTCCTCACCTAGTTTCCACCATTAGGTGGCATAATTAATCAGGTGCTAAAATAGTTGTTATAAGAATTGCATGATCTGTTTCTGAAAAGAACTCTCTAAATATAAAAGCACTGTAAACGTATTATCATGAAAGAATTGGAAGGAAGTCCAACATCTTAAAACCTTAATTCTGCCTTCTTTTCCACTCTAATTCGGAGTACTCCCTTCATTCTTTAAGGTTTACCACAGCTACACACACTGCCCCCAGCATCCCTCATTTCTCTGGGCCTGTTGGTACCCACTGGTCTCTATAGGAACACCATGGCCATTCTTAGGGACAGGTAGCCTCCTTTCAGTCACCCTGAGCATCATACCTCACGGACAGATACAGGACTAGCCTCAGTTTGTTAGTTTGTTGTTTGTGGTTGTTTGTAAAGCCAGTATCCAGGGCTATCATCACAGCAGCCCAGCCCATGCAGGTTGGCATTGGATTCGGACAGTCGGTAAAGAAACAACGGAGCCAAAATCTGATGGGCTGTCATCTTTAATTCTAGCTTTCACCAGGTGGGCAGGTAAAAACACTCACTGGGCTCCAAAACCCACTCACATTCAGTGCTCATAAAGCTACTGACTTATCCGAGTTTCCTAGAATCAAAGGTTTATAGCTCACCAGACTTATTCACCTCTGTTCCCCATCTCCTTCCTTCTCCTTGCACAAACTCTGCATTAACTGGCTTCTCACTCAACACTCCGCCATCTTGGCTGCTTCTCCTGGCCTCCTCCACATGGCCTTTCTCTGCTCTCCTCTCTGCTCTCTCCTCTAATGTTAATCTCAGGAACCAAGAGCACAAGCTCCCGTTCTGCCCTCATTTTATAGTGTAGAAATCAAAACCTTTAATCCAATATACAAAATAGGGAAGTCTCTAATACAAAGTCACTTATCAGAGACATGATGGGATTGCACCACCCCACATCAAAAAGGGTGGGAAAGGCTTAATCCCAAAACCAAGCCCCAGGCTCCAAGGATCCTGCCTGCCCACAGCCTGCCCCCAACACATATTAATATCACCTGGGTGACGGCCTCCACGTGGGCAGCGCCATCTTTAACAAAGTGAGCATAATATATTTTATCTGCCCAACAACTACCCTGCAGCTTGCCCCCGCATCCAGCTGCAGCCCACCAATGTCAAAAACACTGAGAACATGGTCTCCTGATTTTCTCTTCTTTGCTGCTTTTGAGTGAAATGTTTTGCTTTTCTGTAAATAGTTCAGAGCCTGATGCCACATATGTATTTCTTCAAAAGTAGTTCTCTCCAGGGGACTTCAACATAGCTGCCGGTCAGGTAGACTTAGAAGAAAGACACCAGAGGAAGGCAACACTTTCCCCAGCAGTCCCAATTTCCATCGCACTTCGCCCAGTCACAGTCCGCTCGCTTCCCCTCGGAGTCTAAGACTAAAACCAGGCCTCACCCCCCTTCCTGGTAACATCTCAATTTGCGACTTAAATATCAAGCCAAACAAATCCCAACATATCTTTTCCATTTCAAACTCCAAAGACATATTTCCCTGTAAGAATTTTTTTTTTTTGTATTTTTTTTTCTGAGGTTGGAACCAGGGAGGCAGTCAGACAGACTCCCGCATGTGCCCGACCGGAATCCACCCAGCATGCCCACTAGGGGGTGATGCTCTGCCCATCTGGGGCGTCGCTCTGCCGCAATCAGAGCCATTCTAGCACCTGAGGCAGAGGCCACAGAGCCATCCTCAGCACCCAGGCAAATTTTGCTCCAATAGAGCCTTGGTTGCGGGAGGGGAAGAGAGAGACAGAGAGGAAGGAGAGGAGGAAGAGTGGAGAAGCAGATGGGCGCTTCTCCTGTGTGCCCTGGCTGGGAATCGAACCTGGGACTCTAGCACGCCAGGCCGATGCTCTACCACTGAGCCAACCGGCCAGGGCCAAGAATTTTATAATTAGGTTCTTACTGAACTATTACACTGAGCAAGCAGAATTCACGGGGTACAACTTAAAACAACATCATTCTTTACCCTGCCTGTTCTACTCAGCTTTGTGGGACCAGTTCTCTATTTACCATTGCATACAATGAGAACAAACCCCTTTTCTGGTCACTCTGAGATGATGTAAAGTCCCCTGGTCACAAAAATACTCACTGCTATGAATAAAATGTCCAGTCCTGTGTCATAGTCAAAACTTCAAACATCAGTTAAAATGAAATTTCCTCTGTCTTAGCTCACACTGCTTTCAGTCTTCACATTTAGTGCCAGAGTTTTTATTTAATGCAACAAATACTTTATCCAAAAGTATGGGCTAAACTTGCAAGTAGAGCAAACAGAAATAGAAAACTATGTTCTTTGTCTTGCTAAAATATAATTTCATCATCATCGTCGTTGGCATTTCTTGTACATTTATTAACAAAGAGCTTGTACCTTTATTAATCAAAGAGCTATGCCAAGTACTTTATATATATGCAGAAAAATCCTACTGAGTATTTTATTAGTTACAATGAGACTGATACTGTTATTAGGGAAGGTAAGTAACCTGCCCGGTGTCACAATGGAAGCAAGTGGCAAAGCAGAGATTTAAACACAGGTCTACCCAACTTCCCTGACAACTCTGGGCACACTACCATAATGGTTGTTTTAAGAATTAAATGAAGTAAGATACATAAAGCACTCAGTTTAATGCCTAGAAAAAAATAAAATTTTATTTCTTGTTTGGCAGTAATGTGGACCATGAATGGGACTGCAGTGCATGGCTTTGGTAAACAATAGAGGTAGTGCAGCCATGTACATAGTGTAACTTCTGATAAATAAGAATTCTCCATAACCATTGTTGATTTCTGATCTTTTTCTTAGTAGAGATGTTGAAGTTTTTAAATATATGGCTACAGGGGTCCTGAGGTTATGACATAGTTCTATTCCTATGACAGTGACGTAAACCGAATTTTGGTGTAAATAAAAACACACACTAGCCTAAGTCACTTACCTATCCTAACACAGTTGTAAAATCATAATCTAGAACATAAAAACACAAGTAAGCCGCAGAAAAAGAATACTGTGTGCTCTTCTGCCGTGCACAAACTACTTTGCCCATGTAGTCCATAATTACGACGCTAATGGTGTAAGTCAAAACATTCACATCTCTATTTAATTAAGTTTTTATGGGAGTGAGCATCATAAACTCAAAATGTAGTATGTCGAGACTGTCGTAACTTGAGGACTGCTTGTATTTGGTGAATATTTACAATATTTTAGCTCATGAACACTTACGAGTATAGGTCACATATGCCTTTAGGAAACAATAAATAACATCAGTGAGAGGTACAGAAAGACGAGTAGGTGTACTATCTTATGGCAAAGGAATTTCTGTGCCCTAAACAATCATATCAGATCAGCGATTTTCAACCAGTGTGTCGCAGCACACTGGTGTGTCATAGAATTTTTTTTTTAAGTGACAGCAAGAGAGTCAGACAGACAGACAGACAGGAAAGCAGAGAGATGAGAAGCATCAACTCATAGTTGCGGCACTTCAGTTGTTAATTGATTGCTTTCTCATATGTGCCTTGACCAGGGGGCTCTAGCCAAGCCAATGACCCCTTGCTCAAGCCAGCAACATTGGACTTCAAGCAGCAATCTTTGGACTCAAGCCAGAGACCATGGGGTCATGTCTATGATCCCACACTTAACCCAGTGATTTGGTGCTCAAGCTGTGAGCCCGCGCTCAAGCCAGATAAGCCCACGCTCAAGCCAAATGAACCCATGCTTAAGCCAGATGAGCCCACACTCCAGTCAGCAACATTGGTGTTTCCATCCTGGGTCCTCAACGTCTCAGGTTAATGCTCTATCCACTGCGCCACCACCTGGACAGGCAGCACAGGAATCTTTAATATGTGTAATACCTGACTATTTAGTCAGGGACATTGACCTCTTTTTCCTTAGATTGTCAAATGAAAAAAAAAAAAAAAAAGGACAACTGATATAACAATACCCATCCATTGTGAATGAATTGAAACTATACCTATTTTTTGTCCAATCTGTAAAAAATATTTTTTTTGGTGTGCCATGGAATTTTAGTAATTAATTTATGTGTGTCATGGGACAAAAAGTTTGAAAACTGCTGTCTTAGATAATCTCAGCCTTTCCTGTGCCCAGAGTTTTAATATAGACTCAGCCCAGTGGAATTATGGTCCCAGGGAATGGGGCACTGCACTAAAAAGGGGCGTAAGAAATAATAGGACAGAGGGTATTTCTGTGGGGCTGATAAGAGAAGTCCTCTGAAAAACTGGGATGGCTTTATAAGAAAAGACTTTTACTCAAGTGTCGCTCAGACAAAGGGACAGTAAGTACTAAAGGGTTATTTTAGACAGTGCTGTAAAAAAAGACAATTTTGAAAATAAATCTCTCTGAGCCTCCATTAAAGGAGCCGACTCACCAACCTCTACTGAATCTTCAGAGATGAAATGATGTTCAGTGCAGGTGCAGCCAGCGCTCGTTTTATCTCTGGTGCGACCACGCAGGCTCACCCTGTCCGAGGGAAACCGAGAAGGAGATCCATCTACACAGCACTGGCACAGCTCCAGTCACGAGTGCACCTCGCTAGGAAAAGCGGGAAATGATATGCAGTTCTTTCGAGAATCCCACCGGGCTGAGTGGAATTCTAGTTTTAAATGAGAAGGGGGCTTTGTATAAAAACAGCCCCTAAACACAAGCCAACTTCTTTTTTATGGCTCTCAGTCTAAGACAGCAATCTGTTCCAATATTGGAAGAAAACCTGGCTCCGTTGAACTTGTAAAGTCATATTGCATTCCTATAGCAGTTCTCAGAGGCAATTTTAAATACACTCAAAAATCACCAGCAGGAATTGACATTAGCACCTAACTGTCTTTAAAAAGCAACTCCACTGCAGAGAAAATTCCTACTAGACACTGTATATCGTCTGACTATTTTACTGAGCAACCACGCATACATTACTTAAGCCACCTGGGCGCACAGTTTCTCATGTAACCCGAGGCCCATGAAGTAAATGATCATTAATTTCCTCCCGCAATCTAACACCTCTGTGACTCTGTTTACAGTAAATGTCAACGGACAAATCATATATTTTAGTGATTCCAAATGATGAACATACAATACTTCCCCTTCCAACATTCTAGTTCTTTAAGTAATATGGTTTCCTTATATTTGAGTGACACGTAAAATGAAGTTCCATCTATAGCATCATAGAACACAAAGCTGATATTGTTGCTGCGTATCTTAGCAGTAATGCTATACTTAGAAAAGCTTTTATAAATAAGAATAATGATTATTTGAGAGAAGTTTTATTAGTTTCATTGCACTCCATTCAGGGAAATGAATGACACGATGAACAGGAAAACTCTCTAAGTTCCCTAACACACGCTGACCTATAACCTTGCTCAAGTCAGCAGTTAGCATGGGTCATGGACACAGCACAGTTCACCTTGCTCACCTCCTTGAAATGGCCCAGGAATGACAGGTTTGGGCGGTTAGAGCAAACAGAACAATTACCTGTCAGTAGTCCAAAACAAAAAGTTTAACTTCCTCCAGATGTTCACTGAATTCTTAAGGCTTTCTTTTTCACATAAAATCTTTTATTATATTACAAATATGCCATAGACATACACTTAAGGGAAAAAAATCTATTTGGATGCTGTAAAACAGGGGTCCCCAAACTTTTTACACAGGGGGCCAGTTCACTATCCCTCAGACCGTTGGAGGGCCGGACTATTAAAAAAAAACTATGAACAAATCCCTATGCTCACTGCACATATCTTATTTTAAAGTAAAAAAACAAAATGGGAACAAATACAATATTTAAAATAAAGAACAAGTAAATTTAAATCAAACTGACCAGTATTTCAATGGGAACTATGGGCCTGCCTTTGGCTAATGAGATGGTCAATGTGCTCCTCTCACTGACCACCAATGAAAAAGGTGTCCCTTCTGGAAGTGCGGCGGGGGCCGGATAAATGGCCTCAGAGGGCCGCATGCGGCCCACGGGCCCGTAGTTTGGGGACTCCTGCTGTAAGATGATATATAATAAACATTTAGAATCCGATTAGTTTACTTAATGCAAATACTTAGTTGGAAATGTCAAGGTTTGTTTTCTTAGGTTAATGTTTCAGTAACATGTTTGCTTCTACTAGTAGAGCTTAGTACCATAACTATAGTATCCCCCAAAAGTTCAGAATGCCAAAAACCGTAGATATTCTTCATGCTTAACTACACTCAACTTTCTGAAAAACATCTATGGTGGCTTGAGCAACAGGTGCATAATTCTGGAAACAAAAGAACAGGAAAGGACACATAAAAAATGAGAATTTAAAGCAGTAAACATGCTAAATCCAAGGAATTAATTTACATCTATTTAAACACACAGCAATTTCCATACTGAAGATGGAGCCATGGGTAAGGACACAGAAAGCAAAAGGCCAATATATTGAACAATAATTGAAAAAAAGAACCCTAGAATGGTAGCTCTTTAACTATGATTTTAAATATAGATGATATTTTAAAAATTCTTTCAGATGTCCAGTACATAAACTACTAATATTACTGAACAAATTAGTGAATGAATACCAAAGCTAATCCATGAATAAGTCATTTGGAGAAAACTACATAATACAGATTAATCTTCAATTAAAAAGTATTTACTCTTATTTGCTCTAGCCTAAAACCCAGGCATTAATGATTTTAGACTCCACAGATAATGAAGCACAGAGCATGAGAGAAAAACCCCCTCAGGAAACATTTATAGAATAATTTGACAGAAAACAAAATCATCTCGATATATGGACAGAAGATTGCCTATTTCAAACATTGCTTGCAACCAGTATGTTAGTGAATAAAATACTAAAGCTTCTTTGGCTACATTAACTTATACAATTTTTTAGACCCTACTGTCCAGGGAAGTCTTTGATAACTATTTTAAACACATGGACTTATCTGTGAAACAAACCTTCAAGCACGTGTATTAAAAGAAAGATCTGTGATGACCTGTGACACCAATGCAATGTCGCAGAAGCAGATTCTATTGTACTAACTGCTATTGTGCATCCATGTGTTCAGTATTGTACTTGGCTCTACCCTGGGTGTGTCCTTTCATTTAAGTCTCCTGAACACCTTGCAAGTTTCTCTCAAAATATGACACTTTATAACCCCAGCATGTATTCTTCAGTGATCACACAAGGATATCTCAGGCTCTGGAACAGACCAGTGGACCAATCATATTGTTAGCAGACACGTATGTCTATTGTAGCAGAGATATTGACAGCTCACTAAATAGCAGAGTGTCTCTCCATTTCCCAGTCCCTTCGAAGTTAGGCAGATCACAGGAGGAATGACAAACAGTGGGCCCTGTACAAGAGTAAAATATGTCACCTCAGGACAAAAGCATTTAAGAGCTAGTGTAAGAGCCCCCAGCTCTCCCTACCCTTGATACCTGCTTCAGGAGGTTTTGTGTTCCAGATGGTGTAATGATACGATGCTTCAGCCTTCAATAATTCAATTTGGCAAAAGTCAAGAGAGTAGTGAGTCTACATCACTAAATGACAAAACAAAGCAAGACCCTGCCAGCCCATGCTGGACATATAGCATAAGGAATAAATCACCTTTTGTTCTTTAAACCACTGAGGTTTCAGGATTAGTTTATTTCTACAGCATAAACTGACCTACCCTAGCTAATCCAGGGTTGGGCAAATGTAGGTTTACTGTTGTGAATATGAGAAGCACAGTTTATTCTTGCATTATTATTTACAATATTAATCATTGTGTTATTTTCCATACGAACAATTGTAAACCTACTTTTGCCTCTTCCTGTACAAGGTAACAAAAAGTGATTCAGAGTTAAGTTTCCAAAAACCATTTCACGTACAAAGCTCTTATTTTCTAAAAGCATTTTTAAACTTTAAACAGATGACCTAAAACAACTATTCTTTCACAGTAATCATGTAAGAGTACCAGAAGAGCTTAAGAACAGATAGTTATTCGGAAAACTAAATGTCCAGTACATAAATTCGTTGTTCCATTTAATTGAATTTCAGATTAAACTACAGCTTTCTCATCACCTTGATAAGCATGTTGGTTTAGAACCTACACAATACTCATGTTAAAACGCTGTCTTGTTTAGCATTCATATTTTACAAGCTTTATGTGATTCCTAGTGTTTTGTTTCATAGGAATGAGTTTTGTTTTCTGTAAGCTGAAGTGGCCACTCTGATCTGTAAATCTCTTTTTTTTGTGTTTGTTTTTGTTTTTGTATTTTTCTGAAGCTGGAAACGGGGAGAGACAGTCAGACAGACTCCCACATGCGCCCGACCGGGATCCACCCGGCACGCCCACCAGGGGCGACGCTCTGCACACCAGGGGGTGATGCTCTGCCCCTCCGGGGCATCGCTCTGCTGAGACCAGAGCCACTCTAGCGCCTGGGGCAGAGGCCAAGGAGCCATCCCCAGCGCCCGGGCCATCTTTGCTCCAATGGAGCCTTGGCTGCGGAAGGGGAAGAGAGAGACAGAGAGGAAGGGGGGGGTGGAGAAACAAATGGGCGCTTCTCCTATGTGCCCTGGCCAGGAATCGAACCTGGGTCCCCCGCACGCCAGGCCGACGCTCTACCGCTGAGCCAACCGGCCAGGCCTGTAATCTCTTCTTGTGGATTCTTTCTGTGGGTGAGTCTGTACTTCAATGTCAGACCATCAGGAAATGACGTTATTATCATTATTACTGGTAGCCAAATAATGATGAGAGTTTACAATGAGCTGGACAGTTATATTCACATGATCTTATTGAATTCTCATAATATTGGTACCTTTCTTAGTCTTTTTTTCTCACAGATTAAGAAACTGAGGTTTAAAAGGAGTGCATAATTTACTGAAGCTATGAAGTAGTTTGGCTTGATTGACTAGTCTGTTTGACCATAGAGCCTGTGCTCTTAACGACTGGTAACACTAGAATTTCTAAAAGTGTGCTGCATGTGGTGATCCTGTGTGGGTCACAGACAAAAGCTGTTGTTGTTTTTAAACAGTTAATGCATGTTAGAAAGAAATATAATGAAAACAGGTAACCTTTGCCAGACCTAATTGCTTAAAACAGGCATCCCCAAACTGCGGCCCCCTGAGGCCATTTATCCAGCCCCCTGCCACACTTCCAGAAGGGGCACCTCTTTCATTGGTGGTCAGTGAGAGGAGCATTGTATGTGGCAGCCCTCTAACGGCCTGAGGGACAGTGAACTGGCCCCCTGTGTAAAAAGTTTGGGGACCCCTAGCTTAGAACAAGGTCAGGGTAGAGAATCAACTTGTTTTATCAGGTGGTTTAAACAAATATTATCAGCACAGATGATAATCCAGTGTAGCAAAAATCAAGAAGGTGTTGAGCAAAATAACTCAAGGTTAGAAAACAATGGACTACATTTTTCAACACAGAGGGGAAAGAAACAAAGACAGGGACACAACATACAAGTTCCAGCCTCGGCCATCTGCAGCTGGCTCGATGGCATCACCATTCTAGACCTTTGTTTTTACCTATAAAATATCAGCTAAAACTTCGGGAACTTAGAACTCTAAAATCTATGATCTCAGAAGATGCCTTTGAAATAAGAGGCACCTTCATTTGGATAGCCTTTAAAATACTCATGCTCCCCTCCGTGTCTCTATTAGACTTGTAACTTTACCTAATAAAACAAAACATATGATCTTAATGTGTTGCCTAACTATTGAGACCTTATTTTACTATCTATATGCAAAGAAATATGAAAAATGTCATAACATACAAGCCGTGATATTTTTATGTCAGTCCAAACGCAGTTGCTCTACCACTCATCTTCGGAGACATACTCAACACATGGACACGACGAAGTACACTCAAAGTGTGGTCCAGACAAATGTTGGTAAACTATACATTACTGGGTCCAAGACAGGATAAGAAGCTTGCACCAGAATATGAAATATCTATATCAAGAAGCCCATTATCTAGTTTAGATCATTTTTTAAGAGCAAGATTTTCTAAATAAATGAAGCAGTTACATTGATTTACATTCTGAAGAAAGTTTCTTATCTGGTAAGAAACCAATGGTAGACCAGGACTTTGAATAGAGCAGGTATGCAGCACAGTATATACTTCTAATTCTCATAGTGTGCATTTTTCAAGCTTTGTTCACGTACCTGGAGTTGCCAGCAAATGAGAAATGGTACATTAAGCCATTTGAAGTGTTTTTCTTTTGAATAACCAGAAAAATAAGCACAAGACCAAACATGAAGAGAAATTAGATTGTGAGCCTGAAACAAATTAATAGGCTATGCTGCCTATTTAAAGGGTGTCCATTTCATTTTCCACAGAGAGCTGTTTGAAGAACCCTAAGTATTTCTGCACAAAATAAATATTTGACTCTTTTTATTTAGTGAGATTAGGTAGAGGCAATGAGTAGCACCATTAAACTTGTGAGGGGTCAATTCTAATTTTGGAGGCCAATGATAAATTATTAACCTAGTGATTTCTGAAAACCGTTTACAAGGCATTAATTGCTATGATTTGGAGATTCAGGACTTTAGCTACATTGCAATCATGTCTGGAAGTCTCAGGGTATATATGAGAAAACGTAATTAGCATCTTCTTTGAGAACCATGTTTACACCCAAAGTTTCCCCAAATGGTGCCTTGATATTTTCAACTTTTTTTCTTTGTATTCCCAACAGGACCTATATACTGCCTAAAATTGCTAGAGAAAGATTTATGTTTCTGATCCAAAATATGAAGGATATTTTTTTCCTTCCAGATTAGTAGTGCTGAAAGTCAGAAGGAGTGAGATATACAGTGTAAAATATTATTAACAATTAGCCATACAAAAACAAACTCATACTTGCAGAACGGCAGAAAAAAATAAGCCAAGAGAAACACAATTGAAAGCCGAATGTGCCAATAAGCTACACCTTGCCAGCCCGAGGCTCCATCCAAACTCTTCCCCTTCGGGACTTATTCCTACAGAGACCATGTCTCTGTTCCACAAATAAAACTAGACGTTGCTAGGAAACAGCCTGGATTCTCAGGACACAACTGAAGGGGAGCGGCTGCTTCCTACTAAGAGGTATAGAAATCTGAAGCTATTCCTGATACATGCGCCACTCTTAGGAAACCTACCTTCTCAGCACTTCTATTTCACAGAGCTCAAGAGCTATTCTGCTGTGAAAGCCTTAACTTTACGACATAACTGGGACCCCAAAACCCTTTTCCCCATCCCAGCCTTGCATTTTTTTTTTTCTTTTCTTTCAGGTCTTCTCCAAAGGCATCATCTCACATATCTTCATTTAATAATGCCCAAGAAAATTTGCATATTTTCAAGTTACTAACTACTCATTTAAAAAATTCTTCCCATTACATTTTAGTCCTAGTAAACTTCGGAAAATTTCCACATGACTCGGAGTGACTGTTTTCAAACAACAAGTTTTTGTTGTTTCTTTTTTTAAAACAACATAATGGTTTTCACCTATGTTAAAGCTTGCCTAAGCACTCTCCCTGAAGCAGTAACTACCAAAGGAGCCTGCCCACTCTTTGTCCTGTCTTTAAAAGCAATTGGGGCCCTGGCTGGTTGGCTCAGCGGTAGAGCGTCGGCCTGGTGTGCGGGGGACCCGGGTTCGATTCCCGGCCAGGGCACATAGGAGAAGCATCCATTTGCTTCTCCACCCCTCCCCCTCTCCTTCCTCTCTGTCTCTCTCTTCCCCTCCCGCAGCCAAGGCTCCATTGGAGCAAGATGGCCCGGGCGCTGGGGATGGCTCCTTGGCCTCTCCCCCAGGCGCTAGAGTGGCTCTGGTCGCGGCAGAGCGATGCCCCGGAGGGGCAGAGTATCGCCCCCTGGTGGGCAGAGCGTCGCCCCTGGTGGGCGTGCCGGGTGGATCCCGGTCGGGCGCATGCGGGAGTCTGTCTGACTGTCTCTCCCCGTTTCCAGCTTCAGAAAAATACAAAAAAAAAAAAAGCAATTGGTATTCCTCCTCTCCCCTTTCTCATCTTTCTGCATCGCCACCCAGCAGCTCAGTGAAGAACACCTGCTGGTATAGGAAAGCCTCAGGAGTGATGTCTTACACAAAGAAAAGACCTTCTCACATACAGCAAGAACTTCGGCGTGCCGGTGCAAGCTCATCCTAACTTTCTGTTCTCTCATCAGCCTTTCATTTTCTTGACTGATGCCTTATGGCCGCTACATGGATACAACTCAAGATATTATATCTTTCCACCAGAGTCCCAAGCACAAGGAAAGGGAAAGTTTAAAGATTCCCTCTTCATAAGGCTCTGGCTTTTCAATGAAAAGGAAGATCCCCAAAGTCTTCCTCGTCACATCTCATTGGCCAGAATTAGGTCACATGCCCACACCTAGACAATGCACTAGACAGATTACCATATAGAGCGAGACCTCTCCCGAGAAGGGAGGACCCACCCGCCCTGATGTCAAGGGCTGGCTGCCAACCCCTTGACCTCACCAGGAAAACTGGAAAACTGGATCAGGAAATGGCTGTCAGTTAAAGACCACAGTGCCGCCCCCTGCAACATTCTTCTCTAAGTGGGCTGGCAAAGTCCCCACAGAAGTGAGGCAGCCCCTAGAACAGGCTGCCGGGAGCTCAAAAGGGAAATGACCATCTCTGCTTAAAGCCAGGGCTCTCTTCACTCATGCTGGGGTCCCAGATAAGCCAGTCTTTCTTTTAAACACAGCCATATATGGCCCTGCAACCATGTAACGGAGCCATAGTTAATGTTCTAGATGCTGAAATCTATGCCTTATAACCCCATTCATTATAGAAGACCTGTTAAAACCAACATCATGCCTGAGAACACCAACGACCTCATTCTACCTGTGCGGTATTTTTATCCATGAATGCTAGTCTGCATTTGTCCCAGCCCCTTGGGAGGTCTGAGGATGCCAGTTCCTCACCCATCCTCCCTGCTGGTAAAGCAAAAACTATTAGCAAATACACTAAGAAGTGAACAAACAGAGAGGACTCAAACTATCATTTATTATTTACTCCGAGTTCCCTAGAAATGGCTAGATGGGGAATTAAGTAGAATCTTACTGCCTATAGTAAGTCAAAAGCAAGGGAGGAACTTCTGCTTCAGGGCACATGAAGTCATTAGTTCCAGTCTAGTCTTCCTAATAGAAACAACTATAAAAGGAGGAGGCAGTGGTTTTCAGACACTGCACAGCAGGTGGTATAAGACTAAAATCCTCGGGAGAAAGGAAACTTAGGTGGTGCTATGACCACTCAGATCTCAGCCAGGGGATGACTTTCTGAGTGCAGTACAGAGAACTAGTGTCCATGGCAGTTCTGATGAGCGGAGGATGCAGGAATCTCCAGGCAGAGCACTGGAAACAGTCATGGAGGAGTGAAGGCCAAAGCCCAATGTGGATCACCCACAGACTTTCGGTGAAGTCTGGGCTGCACATGTGGCTGCTTCCAGATGGTGGCTGCTTCAGGGCTGAGAGTAAACTGGTGGGAGCAGGGGTCAAGCAGTGCCGGAGGACACTGTAATCACAGCCCAGCCGGAGTGAGACCTTTAAACATGGCAGGGATTCAGCTAAAGCATCAAAACTGCTCCTACTTAGGAATAAGTACAAAATTTAGAGTAAGGCCTGCTGTAGACTCACCTAACAAAGTCTCAAACCAAGCCCAAACAAAATCCACAGGGGACACCAAACTTGGAGGCTGAATGCCACCAAGTTACAAGCGTGTGGAAGCACACTGGGCTTTCCACAGATCCACTTAACAAAGTGTGAATCATACCCACCAAACTCAAGGAAATAAATCTGTCTACCAGGGTTAAAGTTAACATTAAACCAGAAATCATTCCACAGAACTCAGGGTTTACACAATATAGAAAACTTGCATATTTTCAAGTTACTAATTACTTATTTTAAAAAATGGCTAGAGGTCCTGGCCGGTTGGCTCAGTGGTAGAGCATCGGCCTGGCGTGCGGGAGTTCTGGGTTTGATTCCCGGCCAGGGCACACAAGAGAAGTGCCCATCTGCTTCTCCACCCCTCCCCCTCTCCTTCCTCTCTGTCTCTCTCTTCCCCTCCCTCAGCCAAGGCTCCATTAGAGCAAAGTTGGCCCGGGCGCTGAGGATGGCTCTGTGGCCTCTGCCTCAGGCGCTAGAATGGCTCTGGTTGCAACAGAGCAACGCCCCAGATGGGCAGAGCATTGCCCCCTGGTGGGTGTGCCAGGTGGATCCTGGTTGGGCGCATGAGGGAATCTGTCGGACTGCCTCCTCGTTTCCAACTTCAGAAAAAAACAAACAAAAAAATGGCTCGATACGCAGAGAAACAGGAAAACAGGACCCATAGTCAAGAGGAAAACAGACAATAAAAACTTCTCCTTAGGTAAAACCGATATTAGATTTGGCAGAGAATTTAAAACAGCTGTATTCAATTTAATTAAAAAACAATATAGTCTGAATGAATTAACATATAGGGGATCTCATAAAAGAAATGTAAACTATAAAGAGGGAAATGAAAATTCTATAAATTAAAAGTCAAACAACCGAAATTCAAAAACTCATTGGATGGGATTGAAAGCAGAATAAAGATGAAAGAAGTTAGTGAGCCTGACCAGGTGGTGGCACAGTGGATAGAGCGTCGGACTGGGATGTGGAGGACCCAGGTTCGAGACCCCCGAGGTCGCCAGCTTGAGCGCGGGCTCATCTGGTTTGAGCAAGGCTCACCAGCTTGAGCCCAAGGTCGCTGGCTCGATCAAGGGGTCACTCGGTCTGCTGTAGCTCCCAGTCAAGGCACAGATGAGAAATCAATCAATGAACAACTAAGGAACTGCAATGAAGAACTGATGTTTCTCATCTCCTCCCTTCCTGTCTGTCCCTCTCTCTGACTCTATCTCTACCACAAAAAAAAAAAAAAAAAAAAGAAGTTAGTGAACTTGAAGATGAGTAAATTATCAAATAGAAAATGATAAAATCTGAATATCAAAGAGATTGAATCAAAATTAAACTGAGCCTCAGAGCCTTGTAGAACAACATGAAACAATGTAGCATATGTGTAATTGGAGTCTCCGGAGGAGGGGGGGAGAAGAAAGTGAAAACAGAAAAAATATTTCAAGAAAAAATGACCCAAAATTTCCCAACTTTATCAAAACATTTACTTATGAAACTCAGAGAATCCCAACGAGGATAAAGTTAAAGAAAATCATACTTTAGTACATTGTAGACAGACTGCTAAAAACCAGAAAAAAGAGAAAATGTTCAAAAGTAGCCAAAGGGGGGAAAAGACATTGTAACTACAGAAAGCAAAGATACATTGTTGATTAATGTGAGAAAGATTCAGAAGCATCTTAAAATAAACTGAAGAAGAATTAGCACTTTTCAAAAGAGGTTTATTTCCTAATTTGATTTTTCTAGCTATCTCCTTGGATTAATTCTATATTTAGAACTCTGACCTCTATTTCTGCCCCTGGAAAGTTAAACAAAGAACACAAAGATTTGTCACTCAAGAGACAAGATGAACTTGGCTATGAATTCCTTCGTTCATTCCCCAGTGAATCTAGATAGAGGTGTATAACAAGTGGGGTGGGGAAACAAAAAGAAAGTAGGAAATGATGAAGTAGCAGAAGTCAATCTTAAATCAGTGGTCCCCAACCTTTTTTGGGCCATGGACTCGTTTAGTGTCAGAAAATATTTTCACGGACTGGCCTTTAGGGTGGGGCAGATAAATGTATCACGTGACCGAGACAAGCATCAAGAGTGAGTCTTAGACAGATGTAACAGAGAGAATCTGGTCATTTAAAAAAAATAACACATCATTCAGACTTAAATATAAATAAAATGGAAATGATGTAAGTTATTTATTCTTTCTCTGCAGACCGGTAGCAAATGGCCCATGGACTGGTACCAGTCCACGGCCCGGGGGTTGGAGACCACTGTCTTAAGTGATTCTAGCATCTTACAGATTAAGTAACTCACACAAAAAAGAAATCATCCCATACAAAAAATAAAAATAAAATTGATTATGTCCCAAAGAAATATCAGTTAAAAAGCATTAAAGAAAAACACAGGTTGCTATTTGTAATCTCGTATTAAGCACTTTGAAGTCTAAAATAAAAGAAAGAAAAAAAGTATTATATGAAAATCCAAAAGAGTGAAGTTACATCAAAATTAAAAGAATTGCTTCAAAAAAATAAGATATTTTGTGAACATAATAGATATCAGATATAATCTAATTTTTAAGTCGTGTAACTTCCTCATTTTGAATACATATTTAAACACACTTGGGGAACATGCTGAACTCTAATACTTTTCCCCCTTTTGTTGTCATAAGAGAAAAAGAATAAACTAATTTCTTTTGCCATTTTAATTTCTTGCTATCCATCATGATTAAACATTATGAGATATAAAAGCAAATATAAACCAATTAATATAAAATTCCTTGTCCCAGAGACACATAAAGTTAAACCAATAGGTTTAACATTCCAATAAAATTTCGACAAGGAGATCACGTTGCCTTAAACCAGGATTTCTCAACGGTGGCACTGTTGACATTTGCGGACAGATAATTCTTCGTTGTGAGGGGCTGTAGCATCCCTGGTCTCCATTGCTCCCGCCAAGTTGTGCCAACCCAAATGTCCCAGACGTTGCCTAATGTCCTGTATGGAGCAAGGCCACCCTGGTTGCGAAGCACTGCCATAAACAGGTCTTTTTTCCCTGAATTCATTTATTTTTTTTTTTAAAAGATGCTTGGCTTACAATTCACATTGAAAACAACAATGTCTTTCTAATAACTGACATTAAATTTATTTTTTAAATACCCTTCATTCAATAAACAAGTTCTCCAACTTTGGGGAATGTTAGGCTTTACTGTCAAGTTTGATTTAGATTTTTTTATGGTTGGTTAGTAATTTTTGACCTTTGCTTTCAAATAAAACAGACTATATATTTTTCAGGATACATTATTTGTCATTCACTTACCTATGAATACAAATTAGCTAAAGAGAGCTGGGATACTTTTATTAAAACAAATAGCCGGCCCTGGCCGGTTGCTCGGTGGTGGAGCGTCGGCCTGGCGTGCAGGGGTCCCGGGTTCAATTCCCGGCCAGGGCACACAGAAGAGGCGCCCATCTGCTTCTCCACCCCTCCCCCTCTCCTTCCTCTCTGTCTCTCTCTTCCCCTCCCGCAGCCGAGGCTCCATTGGAGCAGAGATGGCCCAGGCGCTGGGGATGGCTCCTTGGCCTCTGCCCCAGGCGCTAGAGTGGCTCTGGTCGAGACAGAGCGACCCCCCGGAGGGGCAGAGCATCGCCCCCTGGTGGGCAGAGCGTTGCCCCTGGTGGGCGTGCCAGGTGGATCCCGGTCGGGCGCATGCGGGAGTCTGTCTGACTGTCTCTCCCCGTTTTCAGCTTCAGAAAAATACAAAAAAAAACCCACACAAAAACAAACAAAAAAACCCAAATAGCCATCTATTTTTAAGTCATATGTTAGAAGACAATGACACTTTCTTCACCTAACTAATCTAGGCTACATCAAAGAATTCTGAAATAATACTTTAGACTGTGTTTTGTTCTTAGTGAAATTCAACCTTTAGAAAAATACTGAACATTTTTTTAGATCAGTTATCTAACTCCAAATATCCTTTTCCATCAGTTTAAAAATATTCACAAATGCTCACAGCCACCTCTTTCCAAAGTGGAACTGTTGATCCACAGTAATGTGAAGTTCTAAAGAGAAAATACTGTGAAATCTGCAGGTTCTGGCATCTCATTAGGGTAGAGATGTAACCACAGAATTCATATCAGCAAAGGTATTTATATGATAATTGTTGTCTCTCCCTCATCCAAAGAGGAAGGAAGAATCCCCAGAACCTTGCTGTTTTTTTTTTTTTTTATGAGTGTGCATTTTTTAGCAGGAGAAAATACAGAATAGTATCATGCCAAAGGAAAATGTATCTTCTAAGTCAGAGCAAGCCCATTGCATTTGACTCACCTATGTGATAAAGTCCAATCCAGTCACTGGGGTCCACCTCCTCTTTAATGTCCCAGAAGATAATGAGGTTCTGGGCTTGCCCCAGCGTGTACTCATACATGCTGGCAGTCAGGCTGGAGCGGCTCTCAGAAGTCACCAGGTCTGTGTCACTGTTGGCCCGCTGTAGGGTCATGTTCTCTGGCATGGAGCTCTGGGCAGCGAGGCTCTGCAGGTTCTCAGGGCTCAGTGTGTACCGCATCTGGGGATTCCGACGCCGGACAAAGAGCAGGTGATCCCGAGCTGAACTGGCCATCCTGTCTGCCTCTCTGAGGTTGGCTTCCTACAAAGCTGCAAAAGATAGACAAGCACAAAGCATTAGTGCTGCAACACGAGGAATTAGGTTTAAGCTTCCCAGACGTAAAACCTTGAGGAGTGTTTATCAAAGCCTGACCATGCAATAATCTTCTGTCAAAATAAAACCTATTATTCTACTGCCAACTGATAATGTCAGAAACAACTAAGGTCAGATGGTGGCAAAGGCCATCACACACCTGTGACCCTCAATTTCATTCAGCGCAGCTTCCTCCTTGCAAATAAGAAGGGGATTTCCCTACCATCCCTTTTAGGTCTATTCCTTCTCCTTCACAAATGGCATCATCTTCTTCACCCTACACACATAATTATATGCTGCTGCTATTAAATTTTAAAATAAAGACAGAAAATTTTGACACATGCAAAAACACAGCTGAAATATACCTTTGAGGACAAGTTCGTTTGCTCAATTTCTTCTGCATAGAAATGTAACTTACTAACGTCTTTTTCAGGAGCTCCTCACTAACTACAGTGGCTGTCATCATGTTGTAAACTACAGCACCCAAGTATTCCCTATCCCCCCTTCCTTGCTATCTTTTTCTCAATAACAATTATTATGATCTGATGTACCACACAAAGTATCTTATTTATCTGATTATTGTGTACTTTCTTCACAAGAATATAAACTTGGGGAAGGATAGTGTCTTCAATCAATGGTGATGGGAAAACTGAACAGCCACGTACAAAAAAAATGACACTGGACTATTATCCTTACCATACACAAAAATCAACAACAAACAACCTGAAAACTTGAACAGAGACCTGAAGCCATGAAACGCCTGTTAGAAAACACAGGCAGTAAGCTACTCGACTTCAGTTTTGGCAATGATATTTTGGATCTGACACCAAAAGCAAAGGCAACAAGTAAAAATAAACAAATGAGGCTAATCAAATTAAAAAGCTTTTGCAGCAAGGGAAACATTTATCAAAATAAAAAGGCAACCTACAGGCCCTGGCTGGTTGGCATCAACCCTGCTTGTAGATGTCTAGAGTTCGCTTCCCAGTCAGGGCGCCCATCTGCTTCTCCACCCTTCCCCCTCTTGCTTCTCTCTCTCTCCCTCTCTCTCTCTCTCTTTCTCTCTCTTTCTCCCCCTCCTGCAGCCATGTTGATTGGAGCAAGTTGGCCCCAGGCACTGAGGATGGCTCCATGGCCTCTGCCTCAGGTGCTAAGAAGAGCTCAGTTGCTGAGCAATGGAACAATGCCCCAGATGGACAGAACATTGCCCCTTAGTGGGCTTGCCAGTTGGATCCTGGTCAGGGTGTATGCTGGGGTCTGTCTCTCTGAAAGCAAGAAAATATTTGCAAATCATTTATCTAATAAAAAGATTAATATCCAAAATATATATATTTTAAATCATACAACTCTGGTGCCAGGTAGGTACTGGAAATATTGGGAGAAACACTTTGTAAAGTATATCAGTTTCTAACCACTATGCTGTACACCCTAAACTAAAACAAAATAACATTGAATATAAACTGTAACTGAAAAATAAAATTTAAAAACATTGTACAATCTAATAGCAAAACAAAACCCCCAAAAAACAAAACCCAATTTAAAATGGACAGAGGCACTGAATAGACATTTCTCCAAAAAAGATATACAAATAGCAAAGAGACACAAGGAAAGGTGTTCAAATATCACTGATTATCAGGGAAATGCAAATCAAAACCACAATAAGATGCCACTTCACACCTGTTAGTATGGCGCTCATCAAGAAGACAAAGATAAGTGCTGGGGAGGGTGTGGAGAAGAGGGAAGCCTTATGCCTGGGGTGGGAATGCAGACTGGCACAGCCACTACGGAAATCAGTATGGAGGTTCCTCAAAAATTTAAAAATAGAACTACTAAATAATCTAGCAATTCCACTTCTGGGTATTTATCAGAAGGATGTAAAAATAGTCAAAGAGTTATCTGTTCCCCATGTTCATTGCAGCATTATTCACAACAGTCATATGGAAACAACTTCAGTGTCCATCAACAAACAAAGATATGGTATATATGGCATATAGATATATATGTAAAATGGAATATTATTCAGCCATAAGAAAGAAGAAAATCCTGCTGTGGCAACATAAATGGGCCCTTGGGACATTATGCTAAGTGAAATAAGCCAGAGAAAGATAAACATTGTATTATCTCACTTATATATGGAATTAAAAAAAAAAAAAAAAGTCCAACTCTTAGAAATAGAGTAGAAGAGTGGTTACCAGGAGCTGGAGTGCGGAGGAAATGGCTAAAGTTTGGTAAAATAATACAACATTTCAGCTATACGATGAATAAGGTCTGAGGATCTAATGTAAACATAGTGACTATAGCAGTGTGACCAGGTGGTGGCGCAGTGGATAGAGCATCAGACTGGGACTTAGAGGACCCAGGTTTGAAACCCCGAGGTCGCCGGCTTAAGCACGGGCTCACCAGCTTGAGTGCAGGGTCGCTGGCTTGAGCGTGAGCTCACAGACATGACCCCATGGTCACTAGCTTGAGGCCAAAGGTTGCTGGCTTGAGCAGGGGGTCACTCACTCTGCTGTAGCCACCCCCACCACCATTCAAGGCACATCTGAGAAAGCAATGAATGAACAACTAAGGAGCTGCAACAAAGAATTGATGCTTCTCATCTCTCTCCCTGTCTGTCTGTCCCTATCTGTTTCTCTGTCTGTCTCTGTAACAAAAAAACAAACAGACATGGTGACTATAGTTATTAACACTGTATTATATAGTTGAAATTTGCTAAAGGAGTAGAACTTAAATGTTCTCACCAAAGAAAAACATATGATGCCCATGCTCATTAACAAGGCAATGGAAATGCTTTCACAATGCATACACACCTACCACCACAATGTACACTTTAAATAGCTTACAATATTATTTATCCATTACACCTGAGCAAAGCTGAGAGAAAACAAGAATATAAGCTGCACAAAGGCAGAGAGTTTCATCTGATTTGTTCACTATTTTATCCCCGGTATCTGCAGCACTGCCTGGCACATAAGTTATCCATTGATAAATATTTAAGTGAACAGCAAGCATCTTTCTCCTAGTTACTCCAGCTCCTAGGAGCAGGACTTACACCTGAGTCTCTTTCTGGCCTGTCCTTAACCACTTCTGATTTCCTGACTGGTCGACACTATTTCTACCATCAGACCCACTACAGTGTGTCCGTAAAGTCATGGTGCACTTTTGACCGGTCACAGGAAAGCAACAAAAGACGATAGAAATGTGAAATCTGCACCAAATAAAAAAAAAAAAAACCTTCCCAGTTTCTGTAGGATGATGTGGCAGCATGTGCGCATGCGCAGATGATGACGTAACACTGTGTATACAGTGGAGCAGCCCACAGCCATGCCAGTCGAGATGTGGATGGTACAGAGGAAAGTTCAGTGTGTTCTGTGGCTCGCTAAATTCAAATCCGTGACCAAAGTGCAACGTGAATATTGGCACGTTTAAAACGAAGCGCCACCCCATAGGAATAACATTACTCGGTAGGATAAGCAGTTGAAGGAAACCAGCAGTTTGGTGGAGAAACCCCGTTCTGGTAGGCCATCAGTCAGTGACGAGTCTGTAGAGGCTATACGGGATAGCTACCTAAGGAGCCCTAAAAAATCTGTGCGTGAGCCCACATAGAACTGCACTGAATAGGTATGAAACTGGGAGTTTTCCTTTTATTTGGTGCAGATTTCACATTTCTATCATCTTTTGTTGCTTTCCTGTTTACAGATTTAACAGTTACTCTGCATCCCTAGTACGTGCTGGCCTCTTCAATATACTTTTTTTTAAAGGGTATCCCTGCAAAGGTGTGGTTGAAAATCAGTGCATGAGCTTCCATTTTAAAAAAATACATACCTAAAAAAAAATAAAAACTAATCTTGGGTACAATATTTACATTACAAATAATAACCTCAGATAATAAGTCTGAAGGAAGAAAAAGGAACGGTTCTCTAATTTCTCCCATCCCCATCCATTTCACAAATGCCTGGGTGAAGGAGACATTCTGCCATTGTGAGGGTCATTGTACTTGCAAATGTGTATATAGTCAATTCATTTCTGTCATAACTCATATTTTTAGCATTAGCCCTTAAATGGAAATAACTCGGACTGACGGGCAAAATATTCTATATAAAAAGGACAAAAATAAAATGAATAAACTAATATTACTCTTCATATATTTAGCCCTTGTTTTCCTTATGTGCTATATGGTAACTCTGACATCATAATATAATGCGTAATTGTTAAACAACCTTAAATTCATGAAGCCAAAAATACAGGTCAACTTCTAATCTGACAGTTTCATGAAATTTTCAGGTTAGTGGATTTTGACAGTCATTCTTTGTTTATAAGCCCAGGGAGATTAAAGCACTGCATCAGCTTCAGCAAGCACTATAAATAATTAACTCTTAACACAGTGTAGTCAAATAAAAAATGCAGGCCATACATAACTAAGCTACTTCCTTGAAAGAAATAGGCCAGAACTGTTATAGCTTAAAGCTACAAGAGAAGGCCCTGGCCGGTTGGCTCAGCGGTAGAGTGTCGGCCTAGCGTGCGGGGGACCGGGTTTGATTCCCAGCCAGGGCACATAGGAGAAGCGCCCATTTGCTTCTCTACCCCCCTCTCCTTCCTCTCTGTCTCGCTCTTCCCCTCCCGCAACCAAGGCTCCATTGGAGCAAAGATGGCCCGGGCGCTGGGGATGGCTCCTTGGCCTCTGCCCCAGGCGCTAGAGTGGCTCTGGTCGCGGCAGAGCGACGGCCAGGAGGGGCAGAGCATCGCCCCCTGGTGGGCAGAGCGTCGCCCCTGGTGGGCGTGCCGGGTGGATCCCGGTCGGGCGCATGCGAGAGTCTGTCTGACTGTCTCTCCCCGTTTCCAGCTTCAGAAAAATACCAAAAAAAAAAAAAAAAAAAGCTACAAGAGAAGAAGTAACAATTACTCTGCTTCAGAAGAAGGAGAAAAAACTTGCATGTACACCAAAATTGTTGTTTTTAGATGACCTCTATTTAATCAGAGAGATAGGTTAGCACAGTGAGTAAGAGAACAAGTCGCAAAGCCTGATCTCTGGGTTTCCGTCACGACTCTACTATTAAGTCATTCTGTAATCTTGGGTGATTTCTTTTAAATCTGTGCCTCCATTTTTCCCATCTGTAAAGTAGGGACATAAAATGACTCTCTCACAGGATTTTGGAGAGAACTAAATAAATTAGTATGGGTAAAGCATTCAGAACAGTATCTGGCGCCTAAGTGCTTGATCAAATTTAGCTGTTAATATTATGTGACTACATTCTAGTTTAATTATATCAAGTGGAACGCGTTTTAATATTCCCTTGATTCCCCACACTTACTGGGAGAATAGGCTGTCAGCATCCTAAGTTATTCAAAGCACAGCCCCAAAAGCAGAAATGAAAAGTCTTGTACGCACAGAGGAACAGCCCCAGCCTTAACCACATAAGCCTAGCAAGGGCCATTCTCTGGTCCTCCAGTCAGAGCTAAAGGTTGAAATTTGACTTTCTTGCTATTAATAGGTTCATTCATTTATTCGTTCATCCAACAGCTTTTTACTGAACAGCTCCCATGGAAAGGGCATTAAGGATACAACAGAGCAAAAAATGAAGTCTGTCCCCTTCTGAAGCCTGAATTTTTACAAGAAGAAATACACACTAGACAGGTCAAAAAATACACATTTATATAATTATTTTTAGTGGAAAAGTAAAAATGAGTGTGAATTTGCTAGTTTAACTGATTCCTGCAAAAATGTATAAAGCACCTACTAGAATAATGTCTTGTAAAAGCTACAAAGCAGAGTAAATAGTAAAAAGGGTAAGGCTTCTTTCAAATTATCTCTTTTATTTTCCTAAAGCATAAAATAAGGTGCATTTCCAAGCATTTTGACTCTGGTGGGGAGAAGACCAAATATCTACGAAAGAATTTAACCTGGTATCAATGACATTTCACGCATATGTATAATCTGTCCTAACAAATATGTGATGAAGATAATAAATGTCTGTGGGACATCAGGAATTAACAGAAATGTAATATATATAGTGCTTTACATTTTCCAAAGCACTTTCACATCTACAACCCCAGAATACTGTGAATTAAATTTGGGAGGTGCCATCAGCTCTTTTTTCAGATGAGGACATCGAGGGTCTATGAGACAGAAGCATGGCTGAAGGAGAAGAAAAACATTTTGTGGAAATGCGAGTTTTAAAGGGTTAGAAGGAAAGAAGGGATGTATGAAGGGCATTCTAATAGGAAGCATGGATATGAAGAGGATACCAAACAGAAGATATGAGTGGGAAGAAAAACAAACAAATAAAACAGAGGCTCTGCAAAACTAAAGGAAGATGATTGGAATTCTGTAAAACAAACCAGGCAGAAGCCCCAGCAGAGGGGCTTTCTTGTCAAATCTGTTCCCTGAGAAAGGCCCTCAATGTACTGAAGAAGAAATCATCACTGAACTAGCTGCAATAACATGTGAATAACCAAGAATTTCTTCATTCTTCCCAGGGTACAATCCAATGCATTTTACTGTTATTGTTTTTAACTAGTTGGTTTTAGAGAGGTAGAGAGAGGAAGGAAGAGAAAGGCATTCACTTGTTCTACTTAGCTGGTCACTTCCTATATGTGCCCTGACCGGGGATCAAACTTGTAACCTTGGTGTTTCTGGGTGATGCTCTGATTCAATGCCTTTTAGCGAGAAGATGCTTTTGAGCCAAATCTCTAATTTATGAAATTGTATAATCCTGTTGTAAGAAGACATCCAGTCTGGGCTAGAAATTTTCTGAGGACAGATTTGAGAATGGGGGTGGAGTGGGTGTGACAATTCCCCAAAACTCTTTTGGTATCTTTTAGCTCCTTCAACTTTGAAGCTATACAGTTTTGTTTTGTTTTGTTTGTTTCATCTTAGTGAGAGAGAAAACAGACAGGAACAGACAGACAGGAAGATAGAGAGAGATGGAAGGAAGCATCAACTTGTAGTTGTGGTACCTTAGTTGTTTATTGATTGCTTGATCATATGTGCCTTGATGGCGGGGGGGTCTCCAGCTCAAGCCAGTGACCCCTTGCTCCAGTCAGCAACCCTGGGCTCAAGCCAGCAACCATGGAGTCATATCTATGATCCCACGCTCAAGCTGATGAACCTGTGCTCAAGCCAGCAACCTTGGGGTTTCAAACTTGGGTCCTCAGTGCCCCAGGCAGATGCTCTATCTACAGCACCACCTCCTGGTCAGGCAAAGCTATATATAGTCTTTAACAGCAGGAATTTATGCGTGTCAGGGGAAGAGATGAAGTGGAAAAACAATAGAAGTTATCTGTCTACTCTGTTAGCAACAACGCACATGGCACTTACTCTTTCTAAGATATTTACAAATATATACAGGTTATTTGTAAGTCTCAAGTTTATAAATCAATAACTGCATATACTTAAATTTCACCCTGCTTCAATATATTCATTTGTTAAATGCAGGTAAATCTAATGTGCCATGCAAGACCACTGTAAGAATTAGAAAAATCATAAGTGAGCCTGACCAGGTGGTGGCGCAGTGGATAGAGCATTGGACTGGAACACAGAGGATCCAGGTTTGAAACCCTGAAATTGCCGGCTGAAGTGCGGGCTCATCTGGCTTGAGCACTGGGTCGCTGGCTTGAGTGTGGAATCATAGACGTGACCCCATGGTGGCTGGCTTGAGCCCAAAGGTCAATGGCTTGAAGCCCAAGGTCGCTGGCTTGAACAAGAGGTCACTTGCTCTGTTGTAGCCCCCCAGTCAAGGCACATATGAGAAAGTAATCAATGAACTAAGGAACTGCAATAAAGAATTGATGCTTCTCATCTCTCCCTTCCTGTCAGCCTGTCCCTATCTGTCCTTCTTTCTGTCTCTCTATTTCTGTCACAAAAAATATTTTTTTAAAGAAAAGAAAAATCATAAAGTGAAAGTGTTCAATGAAAAGCAGCTGTTGGTCCTGGCCAGTGGCTCAGTGGTAGATTGTCAGCCTGGTGTCTGGATGTCCAGGTTCGATTCCCGGTCAGGGCACACAGGAGAAGCAACCATCTGCTTCTCCACCCCTCCCTTTCCTCTCTCTCTCTCTCTCTCTCTCTCTCTCTCTCTCCACCCTCCTGCAGCCACTGCTGTGGAGCCTCAGCCTCAGGTACTACAAATAAGTCAGTTGCAAGCATGGCCTCAGATAGGCAGAGAATCAGCCCCAGACGGGGGTTGCTGGGTGGATCCTGGTTAAGGTGCATGCAGGAGTCTGTCTGCCTACCTCCCCTCCTCTCACTTGGAAAAAAAAAGAAAAGTTACTGTTTTCCACAGGGAATAGAGTCAGTCAATAATACTACCATAATAATTATGGACATGGCAGATGGGTTACTAGACTTACTGTGTTAACTATGTAAGAGATATAAATGATGAATCACTATGTTACACATCTAAAGCTAATATAATACTGGGTGCCAATTATAATTCTTTAAAAATTAATTTAAAAAGCAACTACTGTTATTTTAATAGGAAAATATTATAACCGTTGGATTAATGTCTTATTTAGTTTGGGGTAGTGCTCTATGACTAAGAGTTTGGGATGAGAAACACCAGGATTTCAAAAACAGTTAACAGAAATTAAATGCTAAAGACCACTTTTACACATGGAAAATCACTGTCACCTCTCCCTAGTGCTAGATGACCTTGTACTCAGATAAAAAAGAGATAAAAACAGTCCATCTTTGTTGGTCAAATAAGTTTGTAAATATGATATATATGTTTGCTCGCTTATAGTTTGCATTGGGTGTGGGGGACAGGTTGTAAGCAGGGAGGGTCGTTATAGCCTAAGTCTTAGTTTTAAGATTAAGCTTTTCCCCACACCCTTGACTATTGCATGATGTGGGGTGGTGCACTCTTATGAGGAATCCCATTATGCCTCAGATAAATGACTTTGCATCAGAGACTTCCTTGTTCGTATATTGAATTAAAGGTTTTATTTCTATACTATAAAATGGAGCAGAGAAGCCCATGCTGGAGGAGAGCAGAGAAAGCCCACATGGAGGAGAAGCAGCCAAGATGGTGGAGTGCTGAAGGAGAAGCCAGTTTGTGCAGAGAGAAGGAGATGGGGAACAGAGGTGAATAAGGCTGGTGAGGTAGAAACCTTTGATTCTAGGAAACTCAAATAAGTCAGTGGCTTTGGGAGTCCTGAATGGAAAGGGAAGTGTTTTCCTACTGTGTGTATTTCTTGCCCGCTGGGTGCAAACTAGTATTAAAGCTAATGGCTCACCAGTTCTTGGCTCCATTGTTTCATTACCATCTGTCCGAATCAAACCTGAACCTGCACGGGCCAGGTGGCTGTGATGGTGGCCGTGGCTACTGGCTTTATAATCCTTCCCCTGCCTCCTTATTCAACATGGCTACTAGTTACCAGAGCTGAGAAATTTGCTACATTAGGAGACACAGCCCTTTGAGTTATATAGTTCACGTAATGGTGGGGTTCAAATAATTTAACAACCAGTTCTCTACCCTAACGACTGTTTTAAGTATAAAAAAAGATATACTGAAAGATAGTTTATTATTTCATGCATTTAATACTTAAATAAGAACAATAAAAGAGGTACACAAAACTAGATTGTTATAAGTTTTAAAATATTAATAAAAATATTAAATAATACCGGACAGAAAACAATAAAACTGTTATTTAAGATATAATGACAGCTTGTCACCTCCTGGTTGTTTGGCACTTTTTCTCTTTGTGTTATATGTTTGTTTACCAAAGTAACAAACATGAGGGAGTTAAAATGTATTTCATCAAAGGTATAATGAGTTTTACGAAATGAATAAATAAATATTACAAGCACAGTTCCATCAAATTTATTTCACCTCTGGATGGAATGAACATTATTACTGCGGACACTTAGAATACGCTGTTGCACAGATGAACATTGAAAAAGAATAAGGAATGTCAATTTATGATTTCCACATTGGGTGGCTGCCCTGATTAGAAGTGCCATTTTAACAACTAGTTCGTTGAACTCAACAAAAAATTAGGTACTGGTTCTGCTGAATTGGTGTGAATCAGCTGAATCCCTCACTGAGACTCAGCCACAGCTCTTAAAAAACTGTTTCTACATGAAAATGTAATTCCTACGTCCAATAACCCACTTGTAAAAAAAATTTAAGAGCACACCATTTACAAACAGGTGAAATGTGATATTAGGGAGAGAAGAAAACATTGGACAGAGACTGTAAAGTAATTCAGTCTTCACTCATTACCAAGAGTAATGAGCATAGAGCCATTTCAGAGTCTTGGACAGAGAAACCAAAATATGAATGTAAGTATGGGAAGCTTAAGCTGAGAGTTTGGTAGGCGGCTTGTCAGAGAAAGAAAACAGAGGTGGGCCTGACCAGGTGGTGGCGCAGTGGATGGAGCGTCGGACTGGGATGTGGAAGGACCCAGGTTCGAGACCCCGAGGTCGCCAGCTTGAGTGCGGGCTCATCTGGCTTGAGCAAAGAGCTCACCGGCTTGGACCCAAGGTCGCTGGCTCCAGCAGGGGGTTACTCGGTCTGCTGAAGGCCCACGGTCGGGGCACATGTGAGAAAGCAATCAATGAACAACTAAGAAGTCGCAACGCGCAATGAGAAACTGATGATTGATGCTTCTCATCTCTCTCTGTCTCTGTCTATCTCTGCCTCTGTAAAAAAAAAAAAAAAAAAAAAGAAAACAGAGGTGGTGTTAAGCCAGTAGCCACAGCTACCATCACAGCCGCCTGACCCCTGCAGGTTCGCATTGGATTCAGAGAGTCGGTAATGAAACAACGGAGCCACGAACTGGTGGGCTATTACCTCTAATTCTAGCTTGTACCCGGCAGGCAAGAAAAACACACACTGGGCTCCAAAACTCACTCATTCAGTGCTCACAAAGCTACTGACTTATCCAAGTTTCCTAGAATCAAAGGTTTCTAGCTCACCAGCTTTATTCACCTCTGTTCCCCATCTCCTCCTCTCTGCACAAACTGGCTTCTCACTCAACACTCCGCCATCTTGGCTGCTTCTCCCGGCCTCCTCCACGTGGCCTCTCTCTGCTCTCCTCTCTGCTGTCTTCTCTAATGCTAATCTCAGGAACCGATAGAGTGAGCCCTGTCTGCCCCACTTTATAGTGCAGAAATCAAAACCTTTAATCCAATATACAAAATAGGGAAGTCTCTAATACAAAGTCACTTATCTGAGGCATTATGGGATTGTACCACCCCACATCAAAAAGGGTGGGAAAGGCTGTTGGGCAGATAAAATGTATTATGCTCACTTTGTGAAAGATGGAGGCCGTTGCCCAGGTGATATTAATGTGTGTTGAGAATCCTTGTAGCCTGGGACTTGGTTTTGGGATTAAGCCTTTCCCACCCTTTTTGATGTGGGGTGGTGCAATCCAATCATGCCTCAGAGAAGTGACTTTGTATTAGAGACTTCCCTATTTTGTATATTGGATTAAGGGTTTTGAATCTACACTATAAAATAGGGGTAGAACGGGAGCTGGCGCTCTTGGTTCCTGAGATTATGATTAGCATGAGAGAGCAGAGGGAGCAGAGCAGAGAGCAGAAGGAGGCCACGTGGAGTAGGCCAGCAGAAGCAGCCAAGATGGCGGAGTGCTGAGTGAGATGCCAGTTTGTACAGAGTTTGTATCTGGGATAAGGAAGGAGATGGGGAACTGAGGAGAATAAGGCTGGTGAGCTAGAAACCTTTGATTCTAGGAAACTCGGATAAGTCAGTGGCTTTGTGAGCACTGAATGTGAGTGGGTTTTGGAGCCCAGTGTGTGTTTTTACTTGCCCGCCGGGTGCAAGCTAGAATTAAAGAAAATGGCCTGTCAGTTTTTGGCTCTGTTGTTTCTTTACCGACTGTCCGAATCCAATGCGAACCTGCATGGGCTGGGTGGCTGTGATAGTGGCCCTGGCCGTGCCTTCTGGCTTGACAAAGGCTTAGTCCTAAAACTAAGCCCCAGGCTACATGGATCCTGCCTGCCCACAGTCCGCTCCCAACACACATTAATATCACCTGGGCGATGGGCTTCCACATGGGCAGTGCCATCTTTAACAAAGTGAGCATAATATATTTTATCTGCCCAACAGGTAGGTAAACCAGTTAGAAGCTAACTGATTGGATATGGCATCTGGCACTGAAAGCTAAAGAACAGATTTTAGTTACTGATAGGTAAAATGGCTACTCAGCCACCATCTTTCTTAAGCACAATGCAGGGCTGAAGGAGGAAGAAGGACTTGCCTACTTAGTAATCCAGCTCAGACCTCCCTTGTAGCTGGATGCTGATAAGGGACGATTGGGTTAGGGTGCAGACGATTTTGAGGAACTGTGGCGCCACTCCCAACCACAAACAGAAGAAGTGCTCTTGCAGCTGCCTTTGTCCAAGGCCCTTAGATGAATCCACATAACCCCTGCCCCATCCCTCTGTCGGGGCTGACACCCTGTGCTGGTCTCAGCCCACCTGCACCCAGGCGTTTTTAAAATAAACTTTCCTTTTGGAACACACTAGCCTCATGTTTTTGGTTTGGCCATTGGTTTCTGCCTTTCAGTTACACAGAAATAAAAGATGTCAATCATGAATATTTCAAAAAAAAGTAAAGACTTGGCAACAAATCGAATATAGGGGATAGAAGTGAAGAAGAATGTTGGGCAGATAAAATATATTATGCTCACTTTGTTAAAGATGGGGCTGCCCATGAGGAGGCCGTCGCCCAGGTGATATTAATGTGTGTTGGGGTGGGCTAAAGGCAGGCAGAATCCTTGTAGCCTGGGGCTTGGTTTTGGGATTAAGCCTTTCCCACCCTTTTTGATGTGGGGCGGTACAATCCAATCATGCCTCAGAGAAGTGACTTTGTATTAGAGACTTCCCTGTTTTGTATATTGGATTAAAGGTTTGGATTTCTACACTATAAAATAGGGGCAGAACGGGAGCTTGCTCTTGGTTCCTGAGATTATCATTAGAGGAGAGAGCAGAGAGAAGAGGGCAGAAAGAGGCCATGTGGCCAGGAGAAGCAGCCAAGATGGCGGAGTATTAAGTGAAGGCCAGTTTGTGCAGTTTGACGCTGGAGAAGGAAGGAGATGGGGAACAGAGGTGATTAAGTCTGGTGAGCTAGAAACCTTTGATTCTAGGAAACTCGGATAAGTCAGTAGCTTTGTGAGCACTGAATGTGAGTGGGTTTTGGAGCCCAGTGTGTGTTTTTACTTGCCTGCCGGGTGCAAGCTAGGATTAAAGATGACAGCCCATCAGTTTTTGGCTCCATTGTTTCTTTACCAACTGTCCGAATCCAATGCGAACCTGCATGGGCCAGGCTGCTGCGATGGTGGCCCTGGCTACTGGCTTTACAAAGAAATGAAGACTAAATCCTGGATTTTAAATCTAAGTGACAAACAGAATATCAGAGACTTTGATAACGCTGAGAAAAATCAATACCGTTTTGAGTGAGTTTGAAGTAAACACAATATATCTGAGTAACTATGTCCCAAAGACACAGTTGGACGTGTGCTGCTGGTTATTATGAGGCCAAGGACAAAAAAAACTATTCAAATGTAAGTTTCTGTGTAATAATAACCTTAGTATTTATTAATTAAAATTGACTGTGTCAATGTATCTCTAAAGGGCTTATTAGGTCAGTGTTTAAAATCCTCATTTAGATGTTTTACCTCACATAACTTAGATCAATGGAAAAGAAAATGAAAATGCTTAGATTACAATGAGCTGCTATTACCAAACCTGCTTTGGAAAGCTTCATTTTTCCCCTTTAGGAAAAGTAATGTATTTTTAGAGTTTATGTTTCCATAATGAATAAAATCAAACACCAAGCAAAAATGAATTTGCAAAGTAGCATAAAAGTGAAAAGAAAAAAACACTAAATTCTATAGTTAAAAGTTTTAGTCTAGTGCTACCTAAACACCAGGGAATGGCGGCTTCTCCTGTTCTCCTTCTGGAACCTAAGGATTTCTGATTGGCTTCTTGTTTCATATCTGTGCCTTCTGCCATGAGAAAGCCAAACTTTCTTCAGAATATTAACCATGCTCTTCTGAAAAACTTAAAAGACAAAGCTGATAGTCCGGGAAACTGAGTAGCCCCCACCATATTTATTAAACAGAAAACAAGTTCTTAACAGCTCCTTAAATAATCCCCCCCATGGTGAGGCGCTCTGCTGATCTCTAGCCGCTCCTAAAGGACACCATTTACCATGATGTAGCACTCCTTAAAAAAAACCCTCTTCTAATTGTGATTAGGTCTGCACTATGCTCTCTCAGATAACAGACACCTGCTTAAACAACAACCCAAACAAAATCACTTTCCTTCCAGAGGTCAGGAGAGATATAATTACTAAGCAAATTGCAAAACACCTTAGTATACAACTTCATTGCCAAAAGCAGCAGATTTTGTTTAAAAGATACAGACAATAGCAGAGGAAAAATATAGTAAGCAAGTGTTTTTATTTAAAATATTTTTGCTAAAGAATTTGAAGGTGAATGCCAATTTACTAAACCTTGTAGAGGCCCTGAATAGGCACACAGAACAAGAACAGACTTCAGTTCTCTGAGGCAAAAGCCTCAGTGGCTTTGCAGATGAAGGTACTGTGCTGAAGGCAGCATAATAGGAATAGAATTAGCAATTCTGATTAATCAGTAGGTGGGGACATTTGAGCTACTCCCTTGCCCTTTTATCTGCTCTAAAGAAGTTCCCCTTCCGGACTTCCTCATTCTCTTCTCTGCTTCCTGACTTCCTCATTCTTGTCCCTGACTCTATTTGTGTGTATCAATAAATACTCCTAGGGACTGGAGGTTGGGCCATCTCAGGAAACCTGTACAGGGGATTGTGAGGCAGTCTTCCCTAGGTCCCTTAGTGCACACCATGTGGTCTCTGAGTAGTCATTGTCTCCACGACAAAACCTCACCGGAAGGGTAAGTACGGAACACATTCATTATCGAATGATTTTTACAGAGTGGAAATGCACTCTAATTTTTAACCAACACAGTGTGAGGTCGGTTGGCAACGGGGGAAGGTCACATGAGGAACCAGGTCCGGGACTTTGGCTGGAACGGCCCATACCCATGCCCGCGGAAAGAAACTTCCCAGAAACACTTTGGAAAAGAGCAACTGTCTGTCAGCCAATGAAATTTCGCCATGTCATATCAACCTGACCACCCTACCGATGCTATAAATGACCCCTGGACAGGAGAATCCGTAGGACTTCTCTGGCCCATTTTTGCGGACCAGAGAACCTCGTCTGGGATGCGCTGTATTAAATTAAGCTTTTGCTATTCACACTTGGTGCCTATGCCCTTCTTTCTTCCTTGGAGGAGAAATACCTTACATTTGGTGCCAAAACCAGGGAGGAGCTTAAAGTCCACAAGGGACCGCTCCTCTCCCCTTCCCTTCCAAGGAAGAACCAGGACCTCCGACCTCCCACCCACTTCAGCACACGGTGCGGTAAGTCCCCTGCCTCCAGCCTCCCCTCAGTTCTTCCCACCAAGACTCCCTGTCCGAAATCGCAGCTGCGTCAGGGACCGCTTATCCATTCCGGTGCGTCTGTGCCCGTGGAGACGTCCCAGACGTACCCACTCTACCTAACAGTCCGGTGGTCAGAGCTTGATATGCGGGATGCCAATTCTCATCTCTGATCACTCCAAGACCGAGGGCGGCCACAGAGGCACAGGAATGTAAACCTGACTCAAAAACGCTCCTGGAGTGCCTTAGCTGGAATCTCTCCCTCCCTAAAGAAGAAGAAACTGTTCTTCTTCTCCACCATGGCTGGGCCACAATACCCACTGGATAACCAAACCAGGTGGCCTCCTGAAGGGACTTTCGATTTTAATACCCTCATCAATTTTAACTATTGCCAAAGAACTGGGAAATGGTCAAAAATCCCTTACCTTCAGGGCTTCTAGTATTTGCGCTCCCGTCCTAATCTCTGTGCCGCCTGCTCTACGGCGCAGGCCCTTTTTCGCCAGAGAAACTTCAGCTAAACCCTCTGCTCCTGATCTTTCCTTCTACACCAACACCCAACTCTCTCCCCCTCCTGCCCAACCCCTGGGGGTGCCCCTCTCTTGGGACCCCTCTCTGGTCCCTCTCCAGACCTCTTCCGCTTGGGTCTCTTCCAGAAAGCCCCCTCCCCTGCCGGCCAGGAGCCCCTCCCTTCTCCACTGTGTTCTTAAGCCCCTCCCCCATCAGGCCCTCCTTCGCTGGCCACTGGCCCTCACGCAGGTTTGCAGGGCTCCTGACCCCACGGCCCAACCCTAGTCTTCTTGCAGGAAGGCCTGGCCCTGTCCTGCCTCTGGTTCTGGCATTTCCAGCTGGATCTGGATACCAGGCTCCCCCGGAACCCCCTGCCTCTTATTCTCAACCCCTAAACTCTTATCCAAGACCTGATGAATATCGCATTTAAAGTTTTTAATGGTCGAGAGGAAAAGGCCGAGGCTGCTCACCAGGCCCACATGCAGCAGAAGGTAACACTCCAAACCCAGGCTCTTGTGGCAGCCCTGAGGCCAGCAGAGCAACAGGGGCAAGGCACAGGAGGTGCCCGACCCAAGTGCAGGTCGCAAAGAGGAACCCCACCAGAAGCTTGCTTTAAATGTGGCAGGGGGGGTCACTGGGCCTGACAGTGCCCCTGCCCGAGGCCGCCCACTAAGCCCTGCCCTGACTGCAAGCAGCCCAGTCACTGGTGTGGTGATTGACCCCTTTGGGCAACAGGCTCTTCCTCAGCACCTCCATGCGGAGGACAAGCCACCCAAATGGGAGGCCAAGCCAGCCAGGCAGGCCCATCACTAGAACTCCTTGGCCTCATGGACGACTGACGCGGCCCCGACTCAGGGACCCCCATCACCCTCGCTGAGCCCAGGGTAATGCTGCAGGTAGCGGGTAAGCCCGTCTCATTTCTTGTGGACACGGGGGCTACCTTCTCTGTTTTGCCATCACACTCTGGACCTCTAGTTCCCTCACAGGTCTCGGTTATGGTAGTGGATGGGGCCCCTTCTGTTCCCCTTCGCACACCACCCCTGACAGTTTGGACAAAATCCCCGTTTTCACACTCCTTCAAATTCTTTCTTTCCTCGATCTAATAGGCTCCCTTCGACACTGGATTCCCAATTTTGCTCTCATAACCAAACCCCCCTATAAGGCTGCAAAAGAGACTACCACGGGACCCCTCACATCCCCCAATGCCGTATAAAGGGCTTTCTCTACCCTTTGAGACGCCCTCATCTCCTCTCCCCCCCTCGCTTTACCTGATCCCAGATGCCCCTTCCACCTTTTCACTGATGAAAAACCCAGCAATGCTGTTGGTGTGTTAACTCAACCTGTGGGGCCTACATACCTTCCCATAGCATACCTCTCTAACAATTGGACTCCACCATCAAAGGCTGGCAGCCCTGCCTCCGGGCACTGGGCATGGCAGCTGAACTCACCAAGGAGGCTACTAAACTCACTCTTTCCCAACCCATCACTGTCTTCTCCTCCCACAGGCTCACCAACCTTTCACAGAAATCTCTTTCTCTGTTAGGTCCTTCCCGCCTACAAGGATTTCACCTCCTGTTCATCGAAAACCCTTCAGTCACTCTTTTGCTCTCCCCCCGACTCAACCCAGCCACTCTACTACCAGCTCCAACGACACTTCCGGAACCCACCATCTCTTGTACAGAGCTAATCAATTTCCTCAACAGACCCTGAGATGGATTATCAGATTCCCCTCTAAAAGATCCAGATCTAATCCTCTGTAGATGGGAGTTCTGTACAGGGACCCGATGGACGAGGACAGGTGGCCTATGCAGTGGTCACCACCTCCTCCTCCACCCTAGAAGCCCAACAGCTGCCAGAGGGCATCACCTCACAGAGAGCAGAGCTAATTGTTCTCACGCGGGCACTTATTCTGGCCCAGAGAAAACGCGTAACCATATATACTGACTCTAAATATGCTTTTCTTATCACCCACAGCCACTCTGCCCTCTGGAAGGAAAGGGGCTTCCTCACTACCAAGGGTTCCCCCATAATCAATGCTACTCTCATTTCTAAACTTTTGCAGGCATTACAGCTTCCCGCTGAGGTGGCTGTGGTATATTGTAGGGGCCAGCAAACCTCTCAGGACCCGGTGGCCTTGGGAAATGCTTGGGCCGACGTGGGGGCTGGAAACCTCACCCTGGGAGCCTCCCCCTCTCCTCTCATGTTTCTCTCCACCTCCTTGAAACCTTTCTACACTCCTGAGGAAGAACAGACCTTCCTCAGAAAGGGTGTGGACGTGTGCAACCAGGGATGGATATTTCCTGGAGATAGAATTGCCTTACTAAAAGGACAGGCTGAAACTCTCCTTTCTGATATCCACTGTTCCTTACACATAGGGCCAAAAGCTCTCCATCGGTTCTGCAACCACTCTTTTTCTTCCCAGGCCTCCAGCAGACTATCGAAAAGGTAAATGCAACATGCACAATCTGTTCCAAAACCTCTACACGGGGGACTCCGCCCCGCTTCCCTACTCATCAGCTGAGGGGGCACATGCCAGGCCAGGATCAGCAAATCGACTTCACTCACATGCCCCCTCACAAAAAACTCCATTATCTCTGAACTTTTGTTGACACCTTTTCAGGGTGGATAGAAGCCTTTCCCACCTCTCGAGAAACGGCAGACACCGTTGCCTCCGTTCTCAATGAAAACATCATCCCGTGGTTTGGACTGCTGACTACCATCTACTCAGAGGGCCCGGCCTTCACTGCCCAAATAGTCCAGCAGGTTGCCACCTCTCTCAACATTACCTGGAAGCTCCACATACCCTATCACCCTCAATCGTCGGGTAAGGTGGAGAGGGCCCATTGCATCCTGAAGGGTCAGCTAACCAAACTTTCCATCGAGACCAGACTCTCCTGGCCGAAGGTCCTCCCCCTCGCACTCACCAGAATGAGGGCAACCCCGTGACACCCCACTGGACTCAGCCCCTTTGAGCTGGTTTATGGTAGACCATTCCTAATCAATCACAACTTACCTGTCAACCCCCTCCTCTTGCCACATACCCCCCCCCTTTTCGCCATCTTCTCTGGGAACACACAGACCAGACCCTTCCTCCCATAGGGGGTCCAGATGAAGCACACCCAGCGGTCCCCCTCCAGCCAGGAGACAGGGTTCTTCTGAGGGAGCTCCAGCCCAGCTCCCTACAGCCCAGGTGGACGGGACCCCATACGGTAATACTGACTACTCCTACCGCAGCCGAGCTCCTAGGGCAAACACCTTGGTACCATGTCTCTCGCCTCAAGCTTGCCCCCATGCAGGACTGCTGGCAGTCGGAACCCCTGGGCCCCATCCATCTCCAGCTCACCAAAAGGTGGGGCCCTGCAGATTCTCCTGTTGCTCCCGTCCCTCCCACTGGGAACCTGCCACCAGAGTGAGTTAAAGCAGGGAGCAGGGCTGTTCAATGAGAGTGGCCTGAGGGAAGAAAACATCAACATCCTCAACCGTCTGCAAGAGAAACTGTGCAAGGACCTCTCTTCCTACAGCCTGCTTCACTCCTGAGGGCAGCCACCCATCCTCACCTGGACTGTTCCCATCCTAGGTCCTCTTCTAATTATCAGCATATTACTCATATTTGCTCCTCTTTTTAAAATTCTTACAGCACCGCATCCACGAGGTTTCTTGAGTCACGGTCAACCAGATGCTCCTACACCCATATACACGACTCCCCTCAGAGCCACCACCTTCTGACCTCTCCTCCCCACGGCACCCCTAACCAGCAGGAGTAGCCAGATAAATAGCGCCGCCCCTATCTAACATAAAGGGTCGGTTATGTGAGGTCGGTTGGCAATGAGGGAAGGTCATGTGAGAAACCAGGTCCAGGACTTTGGCTGGAACTGCCCATACCCATGCCCGCCAAAAGAAACTTCCCAGAAACACTTTGGAAAAGAACGACTGTCTGTCAGCCAATGAAATTTCGCTACATCATATCAACCCAACCACCCTACTGACGCTATAAATCACCCACCCCACCACCTCACCCCCCCGCGGGAGAATCCGCATGACTTCTCTGGCCAGTTTGGCAGATCGGACAACCTCGTCTGGATTGCGCTCTACTACATAAAGCTTTTGCTATTCCACACTTGGTGCCTATGCCCTTCTTTCTTCCTCGGCAGGGAAATACCTTACACACAGCACATTGATAAATAAAACCAATAATAATAACTAGCATCCTTATTTAATCTTTTATATTCCAAAAAAACACATACACACACATACCTGATCAACTATACTATGCTTCAAAATCCATGTGTTTTACTATATAAATGAGAAAAACAAAGGGGAATAACTGTATTTATGTTAAGAGGCACTAAAGAACATTAATCTGCAAAAAGAGATGTGAGAAATCTAGGAAGAGAAAACAGAGAGCTGTGAGAAGCAACAATATCAGCTGGCACCTGAGATGAAGAAATCCAGCACCAAATTCTCAACCAAGGACCCCACTCCAGTAGACTTCCACTGTGTCTGTCCACTGCTAAGAGAATGTATTCAGTCATTAATTGGTGTTCATCGCACATAATTATAACCCAATGCTTAGCTTATTTAGCAAGAGTGATTCTAAAATGATGAAGATCAGAAAACTCTCTCCTATATAACCTGCAAGTAGATGCTCCCTGACTTCAGGGCATGGGACAGAAAGCCTGGGGACACTGAAGCTGCCCCTCACTTCCCCTTCCTGTGGGAAACAGCAAAATATGCCATTTTCCCTCCAGGATGCTGCCCTTAAAAAAAAAAAAAAAAAGCCTCTTTTCCCTGCAATTTTATCAAATGATAACTTTATAATCCACCACATAAAAATAGACTGCCTGTACATTTGGAATAGGGATGTGCACATATTTCTATCTGATACAGCACATTAGTTAGTGGAAAGGAACAGAAACTGCTCCGATAAACTGAAACAGAAAGGGACTTGACTAGAAAGGTACGGGCAGCTCCTGAAGTAAAAAGAAGAAAAAGAATGAGCCAAAGATGCTCTCAGGTTACAGTAGCCCCCAGGATCAGTCCACGACTTCTGTTCTCTCCCCATCATGTTGCTCAGGACTGAGTCCTGGGAGAAACAGCCCTACGGCCCTATGGGGAAGAAGAAAAGACATCTAGTCCAGAGTGTCTGCCAGAACTGCAGGCAGTGGAGGGCAGTGACTCCTCACAAAGAAGAGAGCTGTCCCCAGAAGAGGAGAAAGGGAATGCTGGACAAAAATAAAGACAAGAAAAACAATTACAAAGTATCAGCATCCAAATGCCACACCCTTAAATATACAATGAGAGAAGGATATAGGATAGCCAGTGTGGGAAGAGCAAAGGCAGCAAGCACTTTCGCTCATTTATCTCCATAGCTGAGGCCAGACTGTCACGAATCCCTTACTGGAATGATAGTCATTGGCACAGACAGCAATTTTTCTTTTTTAAACACTGATCTATACTTTTTAAATGCTATTAAATTAAGAAGAGCAAAACTTCATCTAAAGAATGATTTTTAAACGCCATTTCAGATTAGGAAAATAGAAACCAAAACTTCATATATTTTCAAAACCTTTTTGAAATGCCAATCTACCATATTTTCCCATGTATAAGATGCTCCCATGTATATAAGACGCACCTTAATTTTGGGGCCCAAAATTTGAAAAAAAATGTATTATATAAAGTTATTGAACCCAAGTTTTATTCATCATCAAATTCATACAACTCCTCATCACTGTCAAAACTCCCATCCATTAGCTTGTCCTCATCTGTGTCTGATGATGAATCACTGTCTTCAACAATGAGCACAAAAACAAGTATGAAAAAGCAGGAAATGCAAGTAAAAAGATCTACAACCACTGCATAAGACCCAGTTTTCAGAACCCAATTTTTTTTTTAAAAAGGTGCGTCATACACATGGGGGAATATGGTATACTTCAGTAAGCATGGATGATGTTTCATGCTCTATTTTAAAAAAAGAAAAACTCTTTGTTTTTATATCAAGTACTGTGGGTGGTTTGCTTGTCTATTCACACATATTGACGATTTATGTGTGGGAACTGGAATGAATTCACTTTAGAGTAAGTAGTCCCTTCTGAAAGATATTGAACTTTTATTCCCTGTATACCCTTAGAGGAAACAATGTATTTTTTCTTTTGCCTGGAACACATCCCAAAACATTATCTTCAGCCAAAGCTGCAGATGATTTCCAATTGTTGGAAAAGTAATTTAGATATTTAAGAATTCTGCATTCCTCTGTGTTGGTTGAAGCACAGTTGTATGGAAAAGTCTTCCTTGCAAAGAAAAACCACGTAACATAAGCTCCTAGTTACTGATTGTCAAAAGCTGCTAGAAAAGATAATCAACTGTATTTAAATACAATTGTTTATTACATAAAGTACCAGAGGCTGTAACTATATAAACACTAGTAATTGTAGCATGTACTCTATAAGTGGCAGGACACATTTTTTTCTTTTTTGACAGAGACAGAGAAATGTGTCAGAGAGAGGGACAGACAGAGACAGACAAACAAGAAGGGAGAAAGATGAGAAGCACCAGTTCTTCGCTGCAGTTCCTCAGTTGTTCAGTGATTGCTTTCTCATATGTGCCTTGACCAGGGGGCTACAGCAGCATGAGTGACACCTTGCTTAAGTCAGCGACCTTGGGCTTCAAGCCAGCAACCTTTGGGCTCAAGTCAGTGACCATGGAGTCATATCTATGATCCTACACTCAAGCCAGTGACTTCTCGCTCAAGCTGGTGAGCCCATGCTCAAGCCGGATGAGCCTGCGCTCAAGCTGGATGAGCCTGCGCTCAACCCAGCGACCTCGAGGTTTCGAACCTGAGTCCTCCGAGTCCCAGTCCGATGCTCTATCCACTGCGCCACCGCGTGGTCGGGTAGGACATGTTTGTTTAAACCTTCATGCTTCTCTCCATTCCTACTGCCACAACAGCACTAAGCCAAATTCAAGTCATGTATCTGGACCATTACTTCTCAGCAGGCCTCTCTGGTCTTTGTATTTCCCCCCAGACAATCCATCTACTTCCTCCCAGCAGCACTTTTTTAACAAGGCATCCGGTCAACTAAATAACATAATTAAAGGACCATGATGAAAATGAACAAAGGGGCAAGGGTGGGACCAAGTTTAAGTAGGGTAAGAAGGGCAGACCTCGCACATGCAATGACATTTAAGCTAATTAAACTGAGGCCTGAAGTCAGCAGGCCATTGTAAAGTCCAGGTCAGGTGAGGTGAGAATGGCATGGATTTGAATAGTGGCTCTAGGGGTCAGCATGGAGAGCAGAGGATGGATTTTTTGAGTGGATTTCTTTATACTTCCTTAAATAAACCTGAAGTCCCATACAAAAACTTTCCCACAAGCTTATCTACACTGCTACCCATGAAAATGCTTAGCACACCCACTGTCCACACCATTCTCTCCACCTTCAAGGTCTAAGGACTACTCGCCTCTTGAAGAACACCCAACCAGAGGCAACATTCTTACTACTGAATTTCAGTGGCCTTTTTTATATCATTCATATCACCTGTACTTCACAATGCCCCATCATCTAATTATGAAGATGGATGTCTTCTCTTGCTAAAGTACAAACTCTTTGAGGACAATTACTAATTCTCTTACATGTTATATCCTCCAAAAAATAGTAAGTGATTAGCAACTATTTTTCTTTTTTTCTGGTTTGTTTTTTTTTTTTCTTTTGAGAGAGACAGTGAGAGGGACAGATAAGGACAGACAGGCAGGAAGGGAGAGATGAGAAGCATCAATTCTTTATTGTAGCACCTTAGTTGTTCATTGATTGCTCTCATATATGTGTCTTGACCAGGGGGCTACAGAAGAGCAAGTGACCCCTTGCTCAAGCCAGCAACCCTGGGCTCAAGCCAGCGACCTTGGGCTTCAAGCCAGTGACCTTTGGGCTCAAGCCAGCAATCACAGGGCATGTCCATGATTCCACACTCAAGCCAGTGACCCTGCACTCAAGCTGGTGAGTCTGTGCTCAAGCCGGATGAACCCGTGCTCAAGCTGGTGAGCCTGGGGTTTTGAAACTGAATCCTCTAGTCCTAGTTCAACGCTCTATCCACTGCACCACCACCTAGTCAGACTAGCAACTATTTTTCAAATGAATGGATAGTTAACTGCTACTAATGAGAAAAGAAGGTAGAAAAAAAATGAAATCAATAGTATGAATATATGTTGACTTTTTTTAGACTTAGCTAGCCATCTAAACTATTTATTTATTGAGTCAAATGTCTAGTTGTGATGAAAAGTATAAGATAAAGCCCTTGCTACAGTATAGGAAGAAAGAAAAATCAACCTCCATGAAAGAAACAGAAAATTAATTGCCTTCTATACTATAGGTGTACATGCAAAAGTCAGTAAGAGCTCACTATAGAAAGTGATCAGCAGGGGCTACAGTGTTTAAGAAAAAGCTAATGAGAAAAATGGAGGTGGACTTTGAAAAATATGAAAAGGTCATGGAAATATGGCATTAATTCTAGGCCAAAGAAACAATCCAATTAAAAAGTAAAGAAAGCTAGGAATTTGCTTTCACTGACCTCACTGTGATCCACTGTGAGGATTATCCACTATCATCTGTCCCCTGGATAAATAATTGCTTTCCCTGCTTCTATCCTTGATTTCTTGCTGTCTATTCTCAACATAGTAACCAGAGTGATTCCCTTCAAATGTCAATCAGATCATTTCTCTCTACCCAAAACCCTCCGATGGCTACCACTTCACTCAGACTAAAAGACAAACCCTCACATTGGTTTACAAGGTCCCACATAATCTGGCCTCTAGTACTCTGACCTCATCTACCACTACCACCAACCATGCTCAAGCTACCCTAGTCTCACTGCTATACTAGCCATACCAACCCCAGGGCCTTTGCATCTGCTACTTTCTCTGTTACAAAAGATCTCTTCAATATTCACATGGCTTACTTTGTTATTCCTTCACATTTTTACCAAATGCAGCACTCTGAGTAGTACCTTCCCTGACTACCCCATGTAACATTTCAACTACCCCAACAGTGCCTATCACCTTTCCGTTTTATTTTTCCTCTATAGAACTTTTTACATTCTAACATACAGTATCTCTCTAGTGTCTAGTTTTTCTCTCCCCTTGAATACGCGTTTCATGAAGAGTCAGAAATGATGACTGATGTTCACCTCCAGGTTAGCAACCATATTTAGATGATTTTCTTGGCAGAGTATCTAGAACAATGTCCATTCAATTCAATGATCAATTATAGTTTTTAAAATTACAAGTGACTTGCCACAGAGTAAGCTTTCTAACAAGTCATTTCACTGGTACAATGCAATGGTAGGCAGAAGTTGCAAACATACAGTCAAATTTCATAGTCTGAGATTACCAGCTGATGCTTACTGCTAGTACAGAGGTCAACAAAAATTGCATTAGAACAGAAAAAGGGATAAGAGATGAAATCAAACAATAAGAAATAATCATATTAGAGAGGGAGACCCATATAAGTCATAACACAGAGTTCTAAACATACCTGATTTTTCATACAAATAATAGTTCTCAATGCCTACTATATGTGAGGCACTGTTCTAGACCCAGGGTAGAACAAATGAAACAGACTCCATTCTCAAAGAACTTACAGTCTTAAAAGTAGAAAAAATATAAATAAATCACCCAATAACAGAGATTCCCAGTAGAGAACCCCCTGGAAGAACCAAAAAATTAAATGAATGTCAATATGCAAAATGTGGGTAAGGAAACTTCTTTCAGTATCATGATCCTACTTATTGATGATACCATGTTTAATCTCAATTCAAGTATTAGGATAAAAAATGTTTGAAGCCCTGGCCATGTAGCTAAGTTGCTTAGGGTATCTTCTATCTTCCTGATATGCCAAGGTTGTAGGTTCAATCCCCCATCAAGGCACATACAAGAATCAACAAATGAAGGCACAAATAACTGGAACAACAAGTTGATCTCTCTCTCTCTCTCTCTCTCTCTCTTTCCTTTCCTTACTCTCTCTAAAATCAATAAATTAAAAAAAAATTTTAATGTTTACAAGCTTTCCCAAAAGGACTACCTACATTTTCACAACACTGTTGTTTTCAAATATTTTTGACCAAGAAGAGATCCTTTTTAACTAGGTATTCATTATCTAGTTCCACTCTGTTAAGGTGCTGAAGAAGAAAGAAAAAAAAGTGTCGCAACACAATGAACTGAAGACTTTTAAATTAGTCCCTATTCAACCCTTTCCCCCATACAATGACAGAGTTGATCCCTGCCAGTCACATCTCTGTGTGTTAGTAACTCACTGAAATTCAGACATTCCAACAATAAAATGATCACAAAGAGAAAATGCATGAATAAAAAAAAAGAATTCATAAAAGTCAATAAAAGAGGTTTTGAAAAACTACTTGAGTCACATGAAAGCCACTGATTACTAAGGGTCTGGCAAAGTCAGAGGAATGGACAACAGAGGGAGAAGAAAATTAAGAGCAATGTGAATGCCCTGGGATGACAGAGAGGCCATGGAAGGTTGACAGAGCCCCGGCAGAGTTTCTGTAACATGACTTTCATGATTGTGCTTAGAAAGACAAATATCACCTACTGCTATCATGCAATTTTCTTGAAAAAATTACCCCCCCAACTCTCTAAAAATTTCAACATGTCATTTGTTCTTTCTTCTTTCTAATAATTAAGCCATATTTGTGATTATAATCCAAATTTTATTGTAAGATAAACTGATTCTCATAATTTGAACTTTTGTTTGCCAAGACCAAACCCTTTCCCTCCAAATTTACTCTGAAATTTGGTTTCCCAGTATCAGGGGATTGACTTTAATAGACCTGGTTTTCTGGTATCTGCCCCCACCCTCACCACCACGTTATCGCTACAGCTACCCAATGCTGGAGTGCTCATTCTAGATCTGATTCCAGATGAGGGCACCAAGCTAGTGAGTGACACAGGGTGACACGGCTAAGACCCACACTTAGGCCATTAAAGCCTGCTTCTCTCCCCCATGCCTTCTATAACAAAGCCACATCATGTGGTACCTTGGCTTACCCACAAAATTGGGGGAAAAGATGAAAGCATCTCTTTATAGTGTTTGAAGTCAGTGCCTTAAATGCAGGTGCCAAGCAGCCTCCCACTGACAAAGCAGAGCCCCTGGCTAACTGAATTGCCTTGCATTCTCCCCATTTTCTCATTTCTATTTTTTTCAAGCAAGAGCGAAAGAGAGACAGAGATAGGAAGAGAGGGAGATGAGAAGCATCAACTTCTGGTTGAGTCCCTTTAGTTGTTCATTGGTTGCTTCTCATACGTGCCTTGACTGGGGGTTCAAGCCGAGCGTGTGACACCTTGCTCAAGCCAGTGGACATGATTCCATACTCAAGCCGGGATCCTGCATTCAAGCTGATGACCCCATGCTCAAGCCGGATGAGCCTGCACTCAAGCCGGTGACCTTGGGTTTTCGAACCTGCGACCTCAGTGTCCCAGGTGGACATTCTATCCACTGTGCCACCACTGATCAGCCTCATTCCCATTTTTGGTCTACCTGCTCTCAGCTTTGTAAATGATGATACCGAGTCATCATTTACTTATTTGTTATGAGCCACAGATTTATGATAAGTCAACTTTACAAGCCCATAATGTTGTCAAGCAGCAAGAAGTTCCCTCTTTCAAGACAGTCTCCACGGACTGACAACTGTCCTGAGCAGGCAGAATAAAGAGCTTTGCTGATGGGAGCTCTTCCAGAGTAAGACTCAACAAAAATGACATAGTTTTTGCCTTTCTCTTCTCATCCACCCATTTTTAAAGGATAATGACTATGCATTTAAAACACTCCCTGAGCAAGCCCATGAACGTTTGTACTCGGAAAGCCCGCAGTAAGCCAAGAAGTGAGGTTCTGCCTCCTGTGTCAATGCTGAGGCAGGTTTCCATGGCATTTGAGTACGTGTTAAAAGGAAGACAGTGATGGCTTCTTACCCTAAAGATACAGGGAAGAAGGAAGGGGTTGGTGGTGCCGAGTCTGGGAACCCTACTTGTCTAAAGCAGTGGTCCCCAACCTTTTTTTGGGCCACAGATCGGTTTAACGTCAGAAAATATTTTCATGGACCGGCCTTTAGAGTGGGATGGATAAATGCACAAAATAAAATTATGCGACCGGCGTAAAAACTGTGATATTTTTAAATATAATTGTCGAACTTACAAGACAAACATCAAGAGTGAGTCTTAGACGGATGTAACAGAGGGAATCTGGTCATTTTTTTAAAAATAAAACATCGTTCAGACTTAAATATAAATAAAATGGAAATAATGTAAGTTATTTATTCTTTCTCTGCAGACCGATACCAAATGGCCCACGGACCGGTCTGCGGCCCGGAGGTTGGGGACCACTGGTCTAAAGTACTACTTCCCTTCACCCAAATGCACCGATACATACAACTAGTGCTCAGGTACCTAAGGGCTTCCCAGCTGACCTCAGAACCGTGTGTTATCATTCTTACGCAAAACAGTTTGGACTCCTCCAGCTCTTTCCCTCCCCCTATTTTTTCCAGGTGTCTAGTGCAGTAGCAGAGACACAACTACTGAAAGGGGAACACGTGAGAACACATGGATGAAACAAGGTTTGAGGTCCGTAGAATGATTTTTGAGAATAGATTATTCTTACAAAATAATGATAGACTATTTACATTACATTATATATCAGTTAAAGTTATATGACTATAAGTAGAATTGTCAATTTCTAAAAATGAAAAAATTTTATTTGTTGCAATGAGTTAAATTATTCTAACTTATTAAATTTAAAGAAATTGGATTCCTGCTCTCAAATTCAATATTCTCTAAGAAAAAGCATTTTAATTAATAGATTAAAATCTATTCAAATATATAAAGCCATTCATTTTATAAATTGAGTTAAATTTTTTTTTTCAAATGCTACATTATCAAATTTAGAAAAGAACTATGGCTTTAAATAACAGTTTCAAAAAATTAAAATGCAAGTAAATTATAACTAGTTGTAATTAGGGAAAATCTCAAAAAAACTATGCACTTATCCATTATCCCATTAATCTATTTCTTTAAAAGAAAGATCCCAGTGTCAATCAAAAACCCACTGTTTGCCATAGTAAGCCCTTCTGTCCTGATACATGAGTAACTGGGGAAAAAATGAAATCTGAATCATACGTTTAAGTATTTCTCTCCTCCCTCCTCCTGGGAGAGAAAAGTGTTCCCCAGCCTGCCTGCCTGCCTGCCTGCCTTCTATAGGTCTGAGGGCCTGGGTGGTCAGCCAGGCTGAGAACCAGAGAGAGGGTTATAGACGGCTCCAGGCTCAGGCCAGTGTTCTAGGGATAAAGCCCAGTCCTGGGATCTCCTGACATTGTTTCTCTTTTTAGTTAAGCAAGTTAAGTTGAGTTTCCATTAGACTTAGGGAACCCTACATAATACCCTATATACATCCCACTGTTTAGTATACATACCAAGATGACAGGAGAAGCTGGGAGGCAAAAACTGAAGAATCTAAAAACTATGAACTGACCTACAAGACATGCTCAACCAGAGAGGGGCCAGGGGATAAGGATAAGACCGTGGGAGGGTCGGGGATGTGGAGATATAGATCAAAGAGTGCAAACTCCTAGTTATAAGATGAACAAGTTCTGGGATCTAATTTGCATTGTGGTTAAAAATACTGTAGTAGGCCTGACCTGTGGTGGCGCAGTGGATAAAGCATCAACCTGGAATGCTGAGGTTGCTGGTTCAAAACCCTGGGCTTGCCTGGTCAAGGCACATATGGGAGTTGATGCTTCCTGCTCCTCCCCCCTTCTATCTCTCTCTCTCTCTCCTCTCTATAATGAATAAATAAAAATCTTAAAAAAAATACTGTAGTATACACTTAAAAGTCGATAAGAGTAGATCTTATATGTTTTCACCACAAAACAGAAATAATAATTATGTGATGTGATAGAGGTGTTAGCTAACATTATGGTGGCAATCATTTTGTGATATACAAGTGTATTAAATTATCACATTGCACACCTTACATTTATACAATGTTATATGTCAATTATGCAAAGGTAGGCAAAAGTAGGTTTACAGTTGTTCTTATGGAAAATAATACTATAATAATGATACAAAAATAAACCTTGTGTTTCACATACTCACAATTCTAAACCCACTTTTGCCCCACCCTATATTACAAAACAGCTGCACGTGAGGTGGGGTGGAGGGAGAGACCAAAAGAAAAAAACTGGGCATCAGGTATGAAGACCATTATTTTCTGGGAGATTGGATTTGGAAAGAGCAACTACCAGAAACATGACAACCGAGAGAGCCAGTTAAACTACTACTTTCCAGACCCAAAGCCAAATCTACTGATCCTTACCCACCCACAGGGCGGGGGTGGGGTTACTGGAAGAGGGCCAGACACCAGATTTTTAACAGATTCCCCAGCTGATGTTGATAAATGCTGAAATCTGAGAAGGCTAACATAAAAAAAAATCACCCCTTGATACCTATACAGCCCCAAGTTAGAACAAATAACTTAGTATCTTCTGAAGTATATTCAAGTTTATTGACTAATTTTAAAAGAACCAAAAGTTCTTTAAGAGAGACTTGAGTCATTGTAAAATACTTTCAATTCTCTTTCCCATAAAATTTAAAGTGACAACTATTTAAACTTTATAAAAATGTAAAATAGCACAAGATTTTATCCATCTCCATCTTTATTCAACAACAACAACAAAAAGATGTCCATGGGATGTTGCAGCCTGACATTCAACAAACTAAAAGAAGTCAAGGAAAGCAAGGGGAAGCACTCAGCGCAGCTTAAATACTAGAACAGGTTCTTCATTTGTCTCTGAACCCCTTAGCATCCCAACCAAAGAGTTACAAAATCACAGGCTTAGTCCACACATCCACAAAATAAACACAAATAGTTTCCTGGTGATGAGTCCTGAGAGAATATTCTCCTGTTACTCTTTGCCATGTATGAAGTATAACCCCCATTCTCATATCTACATCAAGTATAACAGTATTGTGGTATTACAATTTTCATGACATCTCATTGGCTTAATACACATAGCACCAAAGCAGGCACATTCCCACCTAGTTCTATCAATATAATGGTTTACAATGTGCTGTCCACTACAAAAGCCACCAGCTACATGCAGGTATTCAGCAACTGAAATGTGGCCAGTCCAAATTGAGATATGCTATGAGGATACAATACACACCAGGTTTTAAAGAATTTCTACAAAAAAGAAAAACATCTCAATAAGTTTTCTATTGATTACACATTAAAACGATAGTTTTAAATATATTGGGTTAAGTAAGATAGATTATTAAAATTAATCTCACCTGTTCTTTTTATCTTTTTCAATGAGTTATTAAAAAATTAACATTTGGCTCACATTATGTATTATATCTATTAGAACAGTGCTAGTCTAGCAGCTATGTTCTGGCTTAATTCAAGGGTAAAATTTAGACTTAAATTTTAGAGCTTAAAGCAATGGCCAGACTTCATGTTTTTAAAGCAATTCTTGGTGAATATTTTTTTTAAAAAAAACAACTTTCTCATAAGAATTTGACAACAGAACATTCAAGATACTGTCCATTAACAGAAATCTGACCTTGAATATATGATACAAGTTACTAAGGGCAAAGCCACTGGGAAGGGTCCCTCCTTTTATGAACATGAAGGAAACTGACCAGTACATATGCCGTCACAAAGGGCCACTCTTATCCTGCATGGAGGTTGATGGAGAGATCGTATCTGGGCAAGATCTTCCTCAGCAACGATTCTAGGCCTTGTCTGTGTATGGCCAAATGAGTGACTGACCTCAAAGCTCTCAGGAAAAAGCATGGGCCCAATAAACATAGCCTGATATATTATATTTCTGAGCAGTGCTTATCACTGTCCAATGAGATTATCCTATGATTTCAGCAAATCAATTTCAGGGCTGGGAAGATAAAAACAGCTAAGACTAAGCCCCATCCACAAGGACTAATGAGAATCCATGATGAAACTGTGGCCTCTGATGAAAACTAGCTTATTTTCCTGCTAAACCTGCCTTTACTGGTAAGAAGTTCTGTCCTCAGTAACATGTTTAGGGAACTGTTACTCATTCTGCCTACAAAAACCATGGCAGCAAATTAATCCACAGACACAAGAGAGGAGGGTTGGGTTCCACTTCTCTTTAAGAAAACAGACTTTTATGATTAACAGAACCTAATCACTAAGAGTTTGGGGATAAGAAAAGTAAGAAAGTAGTCATGACTCTTTTTTTATATCATAAGTTTAGGATTTCTGACTGGATTGACTAGAAGTCAGTCAGACAATTATTTAGTCCTAAAGAAGACTTTGAAAAAAATGTAGCCAACTAAATTAGTTTTAAGTACATGTACTCAGAGTCTAAGTAAAAAGTAAACACTCCAGGCCCTGGCCAGTTCACTCAGCGGTAGAGCATTGGCCTGGAGTGTGGATGTCCTGGGTTTGATTCCCCATCAGGGCATAGAGGAGAAGTGACCATCTGTTTCTCCACCCCTCCCCTTTCACTTTTTCTCTTCAGTGACTCTCTCCCTCTCTCCCTCTTTCTCCTTCTTCCCTTCCCGCAGCCATGGCTCGATTGGTTTGAGTGCATCAGCCTTGAGTGCTGAGGTTGCAAACATGGCCCCAGATGGGCAGAGCATCGGCCCTAGACTGGGGGTTGCCAGTTAGATCCCAGTCAGGGCGCATGCAGGAATCTATCTCCCCTCCTCTCACTTGGGGAAAAAGAATAGAAACAAAAAAATAAATAAACACTCTCAAAGAGCTTCAATACCAGCCAAGTCCAAAGCTAGGGTGCAGTGAGCAATAAAGCACAAACTTTGAAAGCTTTTACATCAAACAATAATTTAGGAAGAAAAGAGCATTCTAATTAGGGTCTGCTTATATGATCAGGAAAGAAAATTTTGGCTGTTTAACAGAGGATTCCTGATTATTAATGGCACTTGTTGATTTTAAATGCAGTTTTAAAATATCATCTGCTTAAATTTTCAGTGATAGCTTATATTCAGTTACTTTAATAGAGTTCTATCTTTATATAAATTATGTTATGGAAAAAAGTCATATTCAAATCAGGAAGCTCAAGCCCCCTAGGATGGGCTGTCTGTTTGAGTATATCCAAAAGTTCATTAGCCCCACCTAATGAACACGCCCAGATGTCTGCAGCAGTTTGGGTGTAGGCCAGTGGTTCTCAAACTGTTTGAAGTTGGGGCATATTTAAAATCCTACAGATATTGTAGGCACACTGTATACAGATTTCTGAGAAATATGTTATAATAATTAGGTCAAATATTAAAGAAAAAGTATAAAGTCCAAGCATGCTTTTATCGTAATTAAATGAAATAAATACGATAAAATTAAATTTATTCTGATATTAAAAAACATTTTTATGTTACATTTTTTGAGTTATGCTTTTTAGAATTCATAAAAAAGAGGGATTAAAAATTTATCTTTATATATATATATATATAGAGAGAGAGAGAGAGAAAGAGAAAGAGAGAGAGAGAGAGAGAGAGAGAGAGAGATACATTCTTAGTAAGATTTAATAAATTCAGCGGGTCCCAGTGCAAATGTATTAAGGTTTTTCATTCTTGTGTTTATGAGAAACATGAGCCTGATGTGTCCTAGCAATTTCTTCAATGTTTGGACATATATTTGAAAGGCAAACTCTCATTTCCTCGTCAATACATTGAAGAATTCCTCTCTTTTTACTCATAACTGTGTTCAATGCAGAAAACCCCCACCATATATACCATTTTAACTTTACACCAAACAAAGGATAGAAGAAACTTGCCTCCAGTCTTCCGGGGAACATGGGGGGTAGTGTAAACAATCCAGCACCACAGCTTAACAGCCTTTTGCAACCTAATCAGGCAAGTGAGGTGGGGGGTTGGGCAGACTGTCAGCTTACAACCAATTCCCCACACCTCTGTCCCCCAAAAATCTAAACTCAAAAAATCCTGTTGGTTTTTTGGTCCCCAACAGGCACATATTTCTCTGAAATACCATAAGGTGCACCTGGAAATCTAGGGTGTACCAGTGTGCCCTGGAGCACACTTTGAGAACCACTGGTGTAGGCAATTAAAACTTAGAAAGCTGGAACTTCAAGAACAAAACTGACATGGAGCTTCATGAAAAGCTCCATATAAAAAGTCTGCCTTGCATTAGAAAGCATGAAACCAAGGTAAAACTTGCCAACCTAATCTTAACACAAAAATATAAGTGTTAAGGGAAGAAGAAAAATAAGTACTTTTAGAGCTTTTTCCAATTATAAAAACAACACATGCCCACTATAAAATTTCAAAAAAGATAAGATAAAAAATAGATATACATAATGCCACCACCCAGAGATGCCAGCCCACTGCATTTGGCCTATAAATACATGCATAGCTATTTAGATGTACAGATGAGATATCCCACAGAGCACAAACTGTTTTGTAACCTGCTCTTTATCACATAAGACGTAACACTGACATTCATGTTAATAAACATAGTCATCTTTTTAAATAGTTGTGTGACATTCCACTTATGATGTACCATAATTTAGTTAAGCAACTCCCTCAAAATGGTCACTTAGATTATTGCTATTAACCATACTGTAAACACATTCATTATTGCACTTGCTCGATTACTTCCTTAGAAGTGAAATGGCTGGATGGGACAATGTTGAAAAGTGTCATCACAATGCCTTTTAGAAACGAGGTACAATAAACATTCCCCATACCTTCAGTGCAAAGGAAATGGCTCTTTCCTTCCAGATACCTTCACCAACACTGAATGTTATCAACCTTTGGAGGCAGTTTAATGGGTAAGAGAATGGGTTGTAGAACTAGAATTCTGTAGCTGGATTCAAATCTGTCATGGACTCGCTCTATAGCCATTATTAGTAACTTACTCAACATTTCTGCAGATTTCTGTAAAGCAGAAATTACTTTAGACCTACCTCACAGGGTTATTTTAATGATTAAAAGAGTTAGTATACTACTTGACACACAATAAGTACTCAATAAATATTTGCTCTTATTTAATCAGATAGTGCCCATTTGAAAGGTAAAAATAAATCTCATTTTTTAAAATTTGCATTTATTTGATTCTTACTGTGATTATACATAAGCTATTTAATTTTTTACAAATATTTTCATTTCTTTGCCTGTATTTTTAAGTAGTCAATAATTTCATTTAAAAATAATGGTGATTTCTCTATCTTGCTGATTTTTGGGGGGGAGAATAATTATATTGGTTAGAATTTCTAAAACAAAGTCAAATAATATTAATGATGATAAATACCCTTATCTCATTCATGACTTTAAAGTAATAAAAACATTTTTTAAGTATTTGAAAAATTAAAATTATAAAATGTGATGACATACACAATTTTTCTATACATTTTTCTTACAAAGTATTCTGGGAATACAAATTCTGCATTGTTTCTAAAATTCTGGCATTCTTTGGGGAAAACGTCTTCTTCAATATTTTAAATTAAAATAAACTTTATTAACTAAACTTGCATATACCTTGAAGACCGCACTAATATTTAACACTAGAAATATAAAATAAAAATTGTTATATTACTCAAATTAATTTGTGAGTTAGCTGAAGAAACTCAAAAGACAATATTGTAGTTTGTCCAATGACCTAAAATTAATTAAAGAAATATAGCACAACAGAAAAATTTTAAACTACCATTTGCAACCAAATATATCAAGCCCTTTAATTTTACACAGCTGCATTTTAATTTAGTATTTTTGACTCTATGTTTTTCATCCTACAACAGCATATAAATTTCAAAAGAAAGACTCCATTTTTTAGAATTCACACCCCCATACTGCCACACTCTGAAAAAGAGCCTTATTTCTAGATATAAAGCCTTTAGTACAAAGTAAGCCCCTACTTGCTAATCCTCAGAATGAAGAATACTCTAATCATAGAACAGGTTAGCATCTTTTGTTCCAAGTTAAATAATAGAAAGGACACTGTACTAAAACTAAATCACATTCTGGAGGATCCTGCCCAAGTCTTCACAAAATGCATAAGCCTTCTTGCTAATTGCCTGAGATCGATATACCTAGAGGCAAAATTATAAAGCAGAAAAAAAAATTATAAAGCAGAATAATAACATATGTACTAAGGACTTAAAACATGTCAGGTCTTACTTACATTATGAATCTGTACAATAGACATGATCTTCCATCACCAATTTATCTTACCCCCAACAAGAAAACCATTGCCACCTTGCTGGCTGCATATTGCCTTTGCCCCACACAGTCTCCCCAAAGCACCCTTTAAACAGACTGCAAATGGTTCTTTGGGAGTCATGACTGACCAACTGTCCTCTGAAGAAGATGGGGTACATCTCCCAGCCACGGGCACTGCAGGCATCATTTGCGTTTTGACTGGTGGGAGATTGATTACTGGAAATCATGACAATCAGCAAATAACAGTAATCTTACCCAAGAGTGCAGGGCAATGTAAAATGACACTTAAGTGTGACCAGTTCAGCCTTCCTATTTACACTCCTGGGACACTTTCCTTGAATAAGAGTAAGCATGGTTAAGAAGCTCTGGATTTAGTCTTCTACAGAATGTAAAACGAGGGAAGTTTATTAGGCAAAACACACTGATTTAATAAAACTAACCCACAGAGCAGTTATAGTGCTTTTCAACAAAAGATGCTTTAAATTTAAACAACCTAGTTTTCCTTATTCTGCAATACACAACATGTATGGACTATTCATTTGGAAGAGCCAAAAGATTCCTAAATAGTAAGTTTACCAGTTCATATGCAACTATTCCCAGTATTCACATTCCTTCAAAGAAGCTCCAAGCAGAGAGGAGATGCCCAAATAAAGCCTAAGAAATAGAAATCATGGGAAAAGCATCAGTAGAGCCTAATGAGTAGGTACACCATGGAATCAAGTAATGAAATTCTAAATGTTGAGCTGCTGATACATTTGGTAAGACACTAGATACATCAGTCAGCTCTGATTTCATAAAGCTTTGATCTTGTCAAGTTCCAAGTGTTTACTATTGCTTCATTTCAACACAGAATTTTAAAGAATAAAAGGGATGTCAAAGAGAATCTAGTCTAATTCTTTCGTTTTTGAATAACAACACTGCCTGTGTGCTGTATGATTGCTGTTTCAAGGTCATACTGTTTGTAATGAATAGACCTGGAATTATGAGCCAGATTTCATATTTATGTGCCTCATACTGACACCTGTCAACTATGTTTCGCATGAAGTCATCTTGCAGAGCTGTTCAATATATTTGCAGGTGAAAGATCTTTTGAAAGGCTTTCTTTTTAAGTTTTACACTTTTAAAGAAGGTGTGAATTTCTCAAATATGTATCCATAGAATAATACTTTCTACAACCCGGGCCAGCAAATCCAGAAATAATATAAACTGATTATCCCAGCCTATTCACAGTATTGTCCTAGTCCAGACATCTATTAACTATGACCTTATCTAAGTCACTAAACCATACCAGTCTTCAATTTTCTCACCTATAAAAACAAAAGAGAGCCCTGGCCGGTTGGCTCAGCGGTAGAGCGTCGGCCTAGTGTGTGGAGGACCCGGGTTCGATTCCCGGCCAGGGCACACAGGAGAAGCGCCCATTTGCTTCTCCACCCCTCCGCCACGCCTTCCTCTCTGTCTCTCTCTTCCCCTCCCGCAGCCAAGGCTCCATTGGAGCAAAGATGGCCCGGGCGCTGGGGATGGCTCTGTGGCCTCTGCCTCAGGCGCTAGATTGGCTCTGGTCGCAACATGGCGACGCCCAGGATGGGCAGAGCATCGCTCCCTGGTGGGCAGAGCATCACCCCATGGTGGGCGTGCCGGGTGGATCCCGGTCGGGCGCATGCGGGAGTCTGTCTGACTGTCTTTCCCTGTTTCCAGCTTCAGAAAAATGAAAAAAAAACAAAACAAAAAAAACAACAACAACAAAAAAACAACAACAAAAGAGTAGGACTATATAACCTCTAAGACATCTCCCAGCTCTACAGATTTATAAGTCTGTGATTCATTACAACTCAGAATAATCATGTTTCCTACTTTGGTTTTCCTTTCCCTCAAAAAAAAACCCAAAAAACAACCAACATTTTAAAAATTAATTTTGAAGAAGGGGGGATAGAAACACCTATTTATTGTTCCACTTATTTATGCATTCATTGGTTGATGCTTATATGTGCCCTGACCAGGAACTGAACACAGGATGTTGGTGTATTGGGGCGGTGCTCTAATCAACTGAGCTATGCAGCTAGGGAGGGCCTTTACAGTCAACTTTTTAAGATACACTACTACCACAAAACTGGAAAAGGACAAGCAGAGAAGCAGTCTATACTTGGGAAATATGTCAAAATATGATATTTGATCCAAAGAATCAAAAGAGACAGTACCCACAATTCTTTAGCACCATGCTCTAGTATACTAGGAACTGTTCCCGCTACTATGCCCTCTACCAGTTTTATTATTTTTTTCCTGAGGCATCCAACTCTGACAGTGAAAAATTTTATAAGGCTGAGAGTATTTGGCTTTAACTGTGACACCCCACTCCACCCCCAATATATGAAAATCTGTTGCTTGGCAGTGCTAGGTCCTGAATGAAGAAAATGATACAAGGTTCTAAAGAGCGCTGGAGGAAAAGCTATGAAATCAAATAATGAAGATAATAAAAATGTAAACACACTGTACATGTAAATGTAAACTGAACTAATAAACACATGTCCAGAAGACTAAGTACTAGGTGTTCATTACACATTTATTTTATGTCGGAGACCATGTCAGACACTGCAGAATATACGGAAAAAGGAAAAGACTCAGTTCGTGTTCTCTAGAAACTTACAGTCCAGTGGGGAGACATTAAAAAAACAACAAACAGCACAGAACTACAAAAATCAAATGTTAAATTCTGCATATAAGTAATAGAGGAATTATTGTTAATTGGCAAAGACATGCAAAATAAATTGGTCCAAATAAAAGAATAGAATTAGGGAAACCAGACTATTTTTGTAGACTTTGGATTCTATTCAACCCACTATATTCTTCTTCCGAGCAAATCCTATTATATGATTCCAGACAGCAATGACATTTCTGGATCCATTAGTACTGCTTTCCAGATGGCCAATTACTGGTTATGCTTTAATCATATCTTAGCTAAATAGAACCCTAAAACAATATAATTACTACTTCCCAGAAATATAACCAAAACAGGTTCCTATTTTTTTTATTAATAGGTCTTTTTTTAAGGCCACTTATTTATAAAGCAGTTTTGAATTTTTAATAAATGATAAATTTGGCCTGACCTGTGGTGGCGCAGTGGATAAAGCGTTGACCTGGAAATGCTGAGGTCGCCGGTTCAAAACCCTGGGCTTGCCTGGTCAAGGCACATATGGGAGTTGATGCTTCCAGCTCCTCCCCCTTCTCTCTCTCTGTCTCTCTCTCCTCTCTCTCCCTCTCTGTCTCTCTCCTCTCTAAAAATAAATAAATAAAGTAAAAAAAAAAAAAAAAAAAAAATAAATGATAAATTTTTACCTTTTACCCCTAACTACCACCATCCAAAAAAGAAAAAGAAATGACCTTTCATCACACTTAACAATTCTGAGTATTACTGGACATAAATCTGGTCAAAACCGTTCCCTTCATTTCAACATTACCAATGTATCCTCTAATAATGAGACCCAGTGGCGAGAAAGTGGAAAGACTAGAAAATAAAAGGGAAAGCCTCAAGGTTGTGGCCTAAGCAGATGAAACAAGTGGGTCAGGGCACCAGAAAGAGAACAGCAGCTCTCACCTGGACATTGCCCCCTGTTCCAGGAAGACTTCCAATCAAGAGAGGGATAAATCCTGACTCATTAACAGTGAAAGAAACCACAAAATTCCCCAGTGGCACTAATGCCAGGGCTTCTGAGTCCTAGTAGAAATTTAACTCAGAAGTTCTGTAGTTGCTACTAGCAATTAGTCACAGGTAAATGTAGCAACCCAATTCTGTCTTCCCTAGTGATCATGTCACCAATGATTGCACCAATAGCGGTAAGGGTGTCAAAAGGGTGTCTTACTTCTTTCATGAGATTAGAACAAGAGGCAGTAATTAAGGTAACAGGAGCTTGTTCTATCAAGTGTAATTGTTAGCATGGGTTACTGAGCTTGAGATAAATTCTCTTGGCCCTGGCCAATGGCTCAGTGGATAGAGCATCAGCCCAACATATTGACGTTCCAGGTTCAATTCTCAGTCAGGGCACACAGGAGAAGTGACCACCTGCTTCTTTCCTCCTCCTTCTCCCTCTTCTTTACCCCTTCTCTCCCTCTTCTCTGCCCACAGCCTATGGCTGGATTGGTTTGAGCGTGGCCTCTGGTATTGAAAATAGCTTGGCTGGTCAGAGCTCATCAGTCTCAGGTGCTAAAAATAGCTCAATTGATTTGAGCATCAGCCCCAGATGGGGGTTGATGGGTGGATCCTGGGTTGGGGTGCATGTGGAAGCCTCTCACCCTAATAAATAAATTTAAAAAGATGAGTTCTCTTTAAAAGAGAGAGAGATAGAGAGAGAGAGAGAGAGAGAGAGAGAGAAATATCTTAGTGCCTGGAATGTCTGGGAATGAACTGAAACAAATCCAAAGTAGATTTGTCATGCAAGTCAGTGCATACCACCACCACCACCACCACCACCACCACTCAACCCTGCAAGAGAAAAAATTTTTAAATTTTTTATTGTAACTGAAAAGTGGAATTTTAATAGAAATGAAAATTCAAAACTGTGGGGCTGGGCTTCTTAAGATACTAAAATAGATTGGCATCAGTTTCATTATGATTATAATAGTAATAATTGCAGAGCGATGGCTGATATCATTGTTTAAAACTTCTTTATATAATATCCTATTTTATATCGTAAAGTCGACCCTTTCCCAGGTGATTTAACTTAACCAACTGTTCTCTTTGTTATTTGATTTCTATTAGACAAAATGGTGTTTGCCACAGTCCTCCTCCCCGAGACTTTCTACATTTCCCGTGGCCTCAACCAGGCAGTCGTACCTGTTCAGGGCCTCTCTGCCCCTTAAAATCTATAGCAGCATAAATAAATAAATAAATAAATAAATAAATAAATAAATAAATAAATAAATAAAATCTATAGCAGCAACTGAACCAATCAACAACATTCATTATCTGAGCTTCATTTTGACCCAAGAAATAAAATAAAACTGCACTAGAAGTTTCCTAGGAAGAATCTGAGAGTGAGTACTACTTTAAGGTACTTCCCCATCCTCCACCTATGAAAAATGTAAGCTTTTTAAGTTGTTTTTTTTTTTTTTTTGAAAGCTCTTTTACCAATACGTCTGAAGAGGGATATATTAAAATTGCCTGTCTCTTTTGGGGCCCTTGTCGTCTCTATTGCTTCCAATTTCATTTCGGATCTTTCAATAGTTCAATGAAGAAAATGAACCTAAAAAAGCAAGTGATGCCACTTTATCACCAGCTGTTACTGCCTCATCATAACCCTCATTTTAGGGCCTTTAAATATCCCCCCAGAATCCCTGTCTGAAAAACTGCATACATTATATAAGAGGGAAAAAATATAGTGTAGATTCAGGGCCAACGAGTATTGCTGGAATTAGAATCACAGACTAAGTATCATCAGTGTTTTTGTTGTGTTTTGTTTTGTTGTTTTATTAATCATGAAGGTTCTGCCAGAATTAAAGCAGCCCCCATTTCCTTTTGAGATAGCAAATGACGGATTTTCAATAACTAAGCTCGGATATTCAGTTCTTTTTCCATTACAAAACTATCAAGAAAGGGAAACCATCAAAGGAAAACCTGAAGTGCCATTCCCAGGATTTTATTACAAACAAGAGGCAAAGACGCCGCTGTAGTTATCTCAATCGCTATGTTTAAAACCTGTATGAATTCAGGGAGGGCAAAAGGTCAGTCCCTTGACAATTTTTTATGCACATGTTAGGGAAGAGGATGATAAACCCCAAACAGGATAAGAGTACATGTCCGTAAGACAACTGCTTAAAGAAGAGGAGAACATTTGCCTATAACCCTAACTTCCTCCTGGAGAGGTGGTTCTGTCTAAACCTCAGTGGAGGATGAAGGACCCAAAGCACAATTTGAATAGAAAGTATTTTGTTTCTTACTAACAAATTAAAATATTTGGCAGAAATTTTTTTAAGCATATGGATTGAAATATTTTGGGAAATGCTAAGAGGCTGATTTTCCTATTGCTTTTTAGAATTTCAAGTTATAAAATAAGATTTTGGCTAATCTAGTCTTCTTCCAAATTCAGCTCTGTTTATTTAAGGCAACAGGCTTTAACTTTCTTACAGAGATGATCTCTGAAGCAATAGTTAGCTTTCATTAGGAATTCAAATTAAAATATTTTTTAAATGATAGATTCAGTAACTTTAGTTTTCCAAATAAAGAATAAAAAATAACCATGTGCCCAGGACAATATGGACCCAATTGATATTATCCATTAATTTTTAGAATGCTCTTATAGTCACCATTTTTTCTACTGGTTTTATACCTAGTTTACTCTAGGGAACCTGCCACATCCTTTACTTTGTTCATTATAAAGGTTAGTACACTTTCTCTACAAATACCTACATTTATATTAAGCTTAAATGAATTCATGTTCCTGGAACATGTTTGCTAAGCGTGCCAGGCAAATCTTTGACCATTATGGTTGACCACTGATCCTGACATTGAATAACAATGATGCTTTCCAACTTCTTGTTTTATATTACTTGAGCCTTGTGTAATTCCACTGGATATACAAAGGAATTACTCCTCTTTCTTCAACTCTCCTTCAAGTATTGAATATCTGCTGTGCACATAGTTCTTCAAAGAATTGCTTTCACGGACTGCCTAAATAAACAGCTATAAATCTTTGCTCAAATTCAATCCTATAACTTCTTATTTATTTATTTATTTTAGAGAGGGAAGAGAGAGAGAGAGAGAGGAAGGGGGGAGGAGCAGGAAGCATCAACTCCCATATGTGCCTTGACCAGACAAGTACAGGGTTTTGAACCAGCAACCTCAGCATTCCAGGTCGATGCTTTATCCTCTGCGCCACCACAGGTCAGGCCAATCCTATAATTTCTTAATTCCTTAGAAATATTTCCACCATTAATACTACTGTTCTTAGTATTAACCTCTTAGTACTAATCTCTGTAGACTTTAGAATCAAACTGTTTGGGATGGGATAGGGGCAATGGTGGGATTCAGCTGTTTTGCACTGGTTCAGCAGAACCGATACCTAATTTTTTGTTGAGTTCAGTGAACCAGTTGTTAAAATGGTACTTGTAATCAGGGTTCTCTCTAAAGTGGGCAACTGGGCAGCCACCCAGTGTGGAAATCACAAATTGACATTCCTTTTTTTTTAATGTTCATCTGCACAACAGCATATTCTAAGCACCCGTAGTAATGTTCAGTTTGTCCATAGGTGAAAAAAAATGGCAAGTGAGGATGCCAATCAAGAAGCAATATGGAAATATCTTAAATAACAGTTTTATTGTTTTCTGTCAGTTATTATTTAATATTTTTTCATTTTCATTTTAAGACTTTCTTATAACTAGTTTTGTGTACCTCTTTTATTGTTCTTAAGTATTAAATGCATGAAATAATAAACTACCTTTCAGTTTATCATTTCTATACTTAAAATGGTCATTGGGGCAGAGAACTGGTTGTTAAATTATTTGAATCCCACCACTGGCCCCACCCACCCAGCTTTGACGTATTTGACCAGTTCCTCTTTCAGACTTTGGGCGGAAATGAGGAGCTGTCCAGATCCTAAATCTCTTCACCTCTTGTGCTGGAACTCTTTCAGTGGCACATATGTGGGGGAGAGATAGAAGAGAAGAAGGGAGATAAGGGGGAAAAGGATAAATGAGTCTTACAAAACTAAAAACTCTAAGGGTGGATTTCTCATATTACATATCTTCAGATACACCTGGGTCCAGGAGACAGCATCAGAACTTGACCTCTTTTTCTCCACCTCTATCTACTTTTTTTTAATGTATGAGCTATGAATGCACTAATCTGCATTCCCATCAATAGTGCACAAGAGGGTTCCCTTTTCTCCCCATCCTCACCAACACTTATTGCTTGTTGATTTATTGAGGATAGCCATTCCGACAGGTGTGAGGTGATATCTCATTGTGGTTTTAATTTGCATTTCTCTGATGATTAGTTACATTGAGCATCTTTTCATATGTATATTGGACACCTGTATGTCCTCTTTGGAGAAGTGTCTAGTCAGGTCCTTTGCCCATTTCTTAATTGGATTGTTTGTTTTTGGTGTTGAGATCTTTGGAATCTTTGTAAATTTTGGTTATACATTCTCCTATTCATGGGTTGTCTTTTCATTTTGTTTATGGTTTCCTTTGCTGTCCAAAACCTTTATAATTTGATGTAGTCCCATTTGCTTATTTTTTTCTTTTGTTTCCCTTGTCTAAGGCGATATATGGGAATAAATGCTGCTATGAGAAATGCTCAAGATTTTGCTGCCTATGTTTTCTTGCAGGATTTTTATGGCTTTGAGGCCAACATTTAAATCTTTAATACATTTTGAGTTAATTCTTATACATGGTGCATGAAGATGGCCTAGTTTCATTTTTTGCACTTATCTGTCCAATTTTCCCAGCACCATTTATTAAATAAGAGTATCTTTATCCCATTAAATGTTTTGCCTCTTATGTAAAATATTAATTGACCATAATGGTGTGGGTTTATTTCTGGGCTCTTTTTTTTTTTTTTTTTTTGCATTCTTCCGAAGCTGGAAACGGGGAGGCAGTCCGACAGACTCCCGCATGCGCCCGAACGGGATCCACCCGGCATGCCCACCAGGGGGCGATGCTCTGCCCATCCGGGGCATCGCTCTGTTGAGACCAGAGCCACTCTAGCGCCTGGGGCAGAGGCCAAGGAGACATCCCCAGTGCCCAGGCCATCTTTGCTCCAATGGAGCCTCGCTGCAAGAGGGGAAGAGAGAGACAGAGAGGAAGGAGAGGGGGAGGGGTGGAGAAGCAGATGGGCGCCTCTCCTGTGTGCCCTGGCCGGGAATTGAACCTGGGACTTCCACACGCCAGGCCAACGCTCTACCATGGAGCCAACCGGCCAGGGCCAAGGGCTCTTAATAATAATCTTATCTGTTTTTATTCCAGTATCTGGCTGTTTGTTTGTTTGATTTTTAATTTATTCATTTTAGAGAGAGGGGAGAAAGAGAGAAAGAGAAGGCAGGAAGCATCAACTCCCATATGTGCCTTGACCAGGACTTCGAACCTGTGACCTCAGCATTCAAGGTCAACACTTTATCTACTGCGCCACCACAGGTCAGGCCTCTTGCTGTTTTAATACGGCCTTCAAATATAGTTTGATATCAGGTAACGTGATTCCTCCAACATTGCTCTTCTTTCTTAAGATTGCTGTGGCTATCCAGGGTCTTATGTGGTTCCATACAAATTTTTGGAATATTTGTTCTAGTTCTGTAAAATATGCCATTGGTATTTTGATAGGAATTGTGTTAATCTATAGATTGCTTTGGGTAGTAGGGACATTTTACTGTAGTTAACTCTTTCTATCCATAAACATGATATATGCTTCCACATATTTGAATTTTCTTTTTCTTTCTTTCTTTGGTGTTTTATAATTTTCTGAAAACAGGTCTTTTATATACTTGGTTAAAGTTACTCCCAGGTTTTTGAGGGTTTTTAAGTAACTGTGAATGCTTTCTTAGTTTTCCCTTCTGATAATTCATTATTGGTTTATAAAACTGCAACTGATTTCTGGATATTTATTTTGTATCATGCTACTTTACTGAGTTCATTTATCAGTTCTAGTAGTTGATTTGATGGAATCTTTAGGGTTCTCTATATACAGTTTCATATCATATCCAAATAATGAGAGTTTTTCTTTTTCCTTTCCATGTGAATGCCTTTTATTTTTTCTTCCCGTCCAATTGCATTGGCTAGGACTTCCAGTACTATGTTGAATAAGAGTGGTGAAAGTGAACATCCCTATCTTGTTCCCAACTTTAAGGGAAATGCTTTTAGTTTTTGCCTGTTGGGTATGATGCTGGCTATGGGTTTGTCATAAATGGCATTTATTATATTGAGGAATGATCCCTCTAGTCCCACATTGCTGAGTATTTATGATAAGCAATAAGAGATGCTAGATTTTATCAAAAGCTTTTTCTGCATCTACAGATATGATCATGTGGTTTCATTTTGTTTATGTGGCATATCATATTTATTGATTTGTGAATACTGTATCAACCTTGCATCCCAGGAATAAATCCCACTTGATCATGGTGTATGATTGTTTTAATGTATAGCTGGATCCAGTTTGCTAAATTGAGGACTTTAGCATGTATGTTCACCAGGGATATTACCCTATAAGTTATTTTCTTTAATGCATAGCTGGATCCAGTTTGCTAATTTGAGGATTTTAGCATGTATGTTCATCAGGGATATTACCCTATAAGTTTTTTTCTTTGTAATGTCTTTATCTGGTTTTGAAATTATGCTAATACTAGCATCTTAAAATGTGCTTGGGAGCCTTCATTCCTCTTGAACTTTTTGGAACAGTTTGAGAAGGGCAGGTGTCAGGCTCAAAGGTGAGTTTGCCAGAAGCCCAAAGGGTGTTTCTAGTGGATTTCCAGGTCAGTCAGATTCATGGGAAAGTGGGGGGCCTGGCTCCCATCCCAAAGCCACAAAACTCAGTCACTGACACAACCTAAGTCTGCCCAGACTACACCCTGGCCAAGGCAACTGACTCCTCAGCAGGGCTGTACAGGATGGGGTGAGATGGAGTCCAGAGGATATTACATTCCTCCAGGCTGATGCTATAGGGTGGGGACTGCTCCACCCAAGAAAAAATGGCAACTGTGGTGTGAGAAAATGACTCAGCACAGGGATCCTGGTAGCTGTCTCCTTAGCCCGCCACAGAGCCTCAAACCCCAGACTTATCTCACACAACTCTAGTCCTCTCTGTCCTCCCTCCACCAGAGATGGCAGTGAGTGACCACAAATGAAACTTTGTGCATTGACTCTTGTAAGGAGGTGCCTGTGTCTCTAGTAGACTTCCGTCTCACCCTGACGAACAGAAACCTCACTACTGTTCACAGCCAGATGTTACTGAGCACCTCTTCCCTTCTCTAGTGCTCTGGGTTGGGGACCCTGTCTTGGGGTTGCAACTTCATGTTTCTCAGGGGGAACCCTCCACAGCTGAGATCTCTCTCCAGAACCTCCGCTGCCGCCTATAGGTGTGGGGCCAGCCCTCTTCATGTCTCCACCATCCTACCAGTCTCAATGTGCCTTCTTCCATAAATCCTGGGTTATAAGACTTCTCTTCAGCTACTCTTCAGTTGGCTATTCAAGATAAGTGGTCTATAATATAGTTGTAATTTGTTCCTAAGAGGAGGTAAGTGTAGCTTCCACTTACTCCACTACCATCTTGGTGTCTCTACTGCCAAGCTATAAGTACAGTGAAAAAAGAGCATCTCTTTGTAAAAAGATCCAACAAATTTTTCAGAATGAAAATTTACTACTTCTAATTGGTCTTGTGCGGGTTATCTGCCCATCCTCAAACCAATCACAGTGGTATAAAAGGGGCAAGTACTTCTGTGATTGGTCCAGTCCAAGTCATATGCCCACCCCTGTTGTCAGGAGAAAGGCAAACCCAGGTGCTGCTGTTGTAAAGTACCGTTTAGCCGGGTTTACATAGAGACACCAAGTCCAAATGAATTTTTAAGGAGTTTTATTTAAAGGAGGAAATTTAATATGCCGGCCACATATGGCTAACACAAGTCATAGCTGACCCAAATCATGTGCGCCAACTATAGCCCTGAGGCAGGTTATATACCGTTGATCACACACAAGTTGGCAGGAAAAGGAGGAGGGGGAGGGATGACACAATTAATTAACAAGCTTATAGCATTTGTCTATAGGACTTATAAAAATATTTTTACACATTAAAACTTACAAGGTAATACAATAGTGAAAAATGTTGTTTCACATATTAAAAGATATTCCTAAATTTTCTAGTGTTCATTTGCCATTCCTTTGTCTAGAGGTACATACATTGATTACACATTTTCAGGAGGGGAGGTGGAGTCTGCATGGCACCAGGGAAAAAGCATTTGTAAATGGCCCATTAAAGAAGGAAGGAGGCCCTGGCCGGTTGGCTCAGCGGTAGAGCGTTGGCCTGGCGTGCAGGAGTCCCGGGTTTGATTCCCGGCCAGGGCACACAGGAGAGGCACCCATTTGCTTCTCCACCCCTCCCCCTCTCCTTCTTCTCTGTCTCTCTCTTCCCCTCCCACAGCGAGGATCCATTGGAGCAAAGATGGCCCGGGCGCTGGGGATGGCTCTGTGGCCTCTGCCTCAGGTGCTAGAATGGCTCTGGACACAACAGAGCGACGCCCCAGAGGGGCAAAGCATCGCCCCCTGGTGGGCATGCCAGGTGGATCCCGGTCGGGCGAATGCGGGAGTCTGTCTGACTGCCTCCCCGTTTCCAGCTTCGGAAAAATGGAGGAAAAAAAAAAAAAAGAAGAAGAAGGAGAGGAGAGGAAAAAGATTCGCTTAATATCTTCCTCCTCTCCCCACACCTGACTAGGTATTCACCCAGTTTCTCACAGAGGTGGGGAAAAGGGGAATCTAAGTCTCCCCAGCACAAAATCTCTTTACAATACAATGTTGTTGTCTATCCTGAGTTGATATAAATCACACACAAGTATAAAAATCATATTTACAAAATCTCTCTGTATGCCTAGCCCAAATTATAAAATGTCTTTTAAGCTTCCTAGTAAAAGGGGGGTTTTCTACACAGTATGTCTCTGCAAGCCAGAAAACTCCTACATTCCTTTCCCTTCACTCCCCATAGAAAAGAGAGTACAAGAAACCTGACTTTTTCTCCTAAAACATCAATATTAACTTTTCAATTCTTTGGTATCTTACCACACTGCTACAGGAGAAGTACCTTTTGGCAAACTCACAGCTGGTCTCAGGATCCTCCTTATTCTATCCTTGTCTCCAAACCCCCTCCCATATTTTCCAAACTTAGGAGCCTGTCCCTTACCATGTCTGTCTAGCAATGTACCTCTCAATACATTTCACTGACACAGGAAAAACAGCATGGGCTCAGATTCTGACTCTACCACTTTAACAAGTTGCATGATTCCTCTTCGCCTCATTTTTCTCATCAAATAAAAATAAAGGCAAACGACACTAGTACATCTATCATTAGGTTGTGGGGGAAAATAAATATTACATGGACAATGCTTAAAACAGCACCTAACACACACTTATCTTTCAAAAAGTGTTAGTTATTAATATTCGATGAGTGATTTACATTTCACTAACACTGCCTCATTTCTGCTTATACCTGAAATATCTTAAAAGTGCAACTTACAAAAAGATATTGCTTAAGTACATAGATAACATAAATATGGGGCACATCTAGAGTATGCTAAGATCGTATTTCCTAACTAATATTCTTACCATCAATGTATTAATGAGCCTATTTCACTACATCCTTACAAGATTAGGTTTTATTTTTTAATCCTTCTCACAGAACCATTATGAACAAATCCAGTTAACAACTGATCAAGTAGATATTTTTTATTCCACAAGACACTCTCCAGCTAAAACTCTAAAAATATAATGATTAATTTACAGTTTAACCAAAGCTCTCACTGGTTTCATATTGTGGCTCCTACACCTCATTTGGTTACTGATGAACCCAGAAAAGAAGGAAGCAGGGCTTAAGATTTGGAGTACATAGGTAAGAGGAGTTCTGAAGCATAAAAGATTGAGGTTTTCCCCTGAAGAGAATGTAAAACGTCTAGGTAGTGTTGTAAAGTAAAGTTCCACCGGGTTTACATAGAGATACCAAGTCCAAATGAATTTTTAAGGAGTTTTATTAAAAGGAGGAGGTTTATTAATATGCCGGCTGTGTATGACTAACATGGGGCAAAGCTGACCCAAATCATGCCGTCCAGACTATAGCCCTGAGGCAGGTTATATACCTTTGATCACACACAGGTTAGCAGGAAAAGAAGGGGGGGAAATAGCATAATCATTATTAAGCTTATAACATTTGTCTATAGGGTTTATAAAAAACATTTCTATATGTTAAAACTTATAAGGTTATACAACAGCAAAAAAATGTTGTTTTTCATATTAAAAGACATTTCCAAATCTTTTAGTGTTTATCTGCTATTCGTTTGTCTAGAGCAGGAGTCAGGAACATATGGCTCGTGAGCCAGATGTGGCTCTTTTGATGGTTGCATCTGGCTCGCAGACAAATCCTTAATAATAATATAAAAAACGTTAAAAATATAAAACATTCTCATGTATTACAATCCATTCATTTCCTACCGCTCATGTTCATGGTTGCGGGTGGCTGGAGCCAGTCACAGCTGTCCTCCGGGACAACACCAAATTTTTATTGGATAATGCGTAAAGTACACGGGTCGTTGTATGGCTCTCACGGAATTACATTTTAAAATATGTGGCGTTCATGGCTCTCTCAGCCAAAAAGGTTCCCAACCCCTGGTCTAGGGGTATATATAAATACATTAACTATACACCTTCAGGATGGGACAGGGAGCCTACATGGCGCCAGGCGATAAGCGTCCATGAATGACAGAAAGAAAAGAAAGAAAGAAAGAAAGAAAGAAAGAAAGAGAAGAGAAAAGAAAAGAAAAGAAAAGAAAAAAGAGGGGAAAAAAGGCTTTGCTTAATCCCCCCCCCCCCAACCTGGCTACTGGCTAGCTGTTTATTTTCTTCCTTACAGGTGTGGGGGAAGGGAGAGAATTCAAGTTTTCTTTCTACTTTTATTCAAAACCTAGCACAAAATCTTTTTATTTATAATACAATGCTGTTGTCTATCCTGAGTTGGTGCAAATTACTCATAAGTATAAAAATTATATTTATAAAATTTCTCTGTATGCTTAGCCCAAGTTATAAAATGCCCTTTAAGCTTCCTAGTAAGGGGGGTTTTCTACACAGTATGTCTCTGCAAGCCAGAAAAACTTCCTCACTCTCTACAGAAAGGAGAGCAAAAAATCTTTTATCTAAAATATTAATATTAAATTTTCAATTCTTTGGTACCTTACCACAGTAGAAATATCATTTCCTCAATTCATTAAAACCAAAAACTAATTTAATATTTTAAAAATTAGCTCATAATTAATCTATTGAAGAAAGTTGTAATAAATATATATATATATATATATATTTTTTTTTTTTTTGTATTTTTCTGAAGTTGGAAATGGGGAGGCAGTCAGACTCCCACATGTGCCCAACCGGGATCCACCCAGCATGCCCACCAGGGGGCGATGCTCTGCCCATCTGGGGTGTTGCTCTGTTGCAACCAGAACCATTCTAGCACCTGAGGCAGAGGCCAAGGAGCCACCCCCAGTGCCCAGGCCACCTTTGCTCCAATGGAACCTTGGCTGCGGGAGGGGAAGAGAGAAACAGAGAGGAAGGAGAGGGGTGAAGAAGCAGATGGGCGCTTCTTCTGTGTGCCCTGGCAGGGAATCGAACCCAGGGCTCCTATACGCCAGGCCGACACGCTACCACTGAGCCAACCGGCCAGGGCCTGTAATGAATATTTTTACAGCAGTTGCCTAATAAGAATTTTGGTCTACTCAATTCATCAAATTGCTGCCTTTTTTTTTTTTTTTTTTTTTTGTATTTTTCTGAAGCTGGAAACAGGGCGAGACAGTCAGACTCCTGCATGCACCCGACCGGGATCCACCTGGCACGCCCTCCAGGGGTGACGCTCTGCCCACCAGGGGGCAATGCTCTGCCCCTCTGGGGCGTCGCTCTGCTGTGACCAGAGCCACCCTAGTGCCTGGGGCAGAGGCCAAGGAGCCATCCCCAGCACCCGGGCCATCTTTGCTCCAATGGAGCCTTGGCTGCGGGAGGGGAAGAGAGAGACAGAGAGGAAGGGGGGGGTGGAGAAGCAAATGGGCGCTTCTCCTATGTGCCCTGGCCGGAATCGAACCCGGGTCCCCCGCACGCCAGGCCGACGTTCTACCGCTGAGCCAGCCGGCCAGGGCCTTGCTGCCGTTTTTTAAAAAATCAAACCCGGTTAGATTTCCTTACTAAAGTTAAGAATTATCAGACCATTTATAGGAAATTTCTCATGCTTTTATAAAATCAAGAAAACACTTCCACTTTCTCAGCTTTCAAATGTTTCAGGAGAAAAATTTTAAATGGGACGCAGAATTCATTTATCTTCAAAATCCCTTCATATGTCCCAGGGCAGTGGTCGGCAAACCGGGGCTGGCGAGCCACGTGCTCACTCAACTCCTGCAGGAATCACATGCCCCCCCCCCCCACCCCGCACTGTTTATCTTGTGGCGGGCCTCCCAGGAGCCTGACCCACCGACACCCCCGCCTACCTGCGCCCCCGCACGTGGTGTTTTCTGGTAGAGCCACACTCGAGGGCCCAAAGAGCCCGGTTTGCCGACCACTGCGCCAGGGAAAGCAGCAGACGGTATTTTGGTTCCTACTAGTCCTGAGACTGGCGGGTTCCCAACCTCTCTGGGCCTTGTTTTCCCCACCTGAAAAATAAAAAATGTGAAAGCTGAGGCTGTGATTACCTTGGAAAGGGGAGGAGGAAAAGGGAGGGGGAAGGGGAAGGGAAAGGGGAAGGGGGTAAAGGGAAGGGGAAGGGGAAGGAGGGAAAGGGAAGAGGAGGGAAGGGGAGGGAAGGGGGGGAAGGGGGAAGGGGAGAGGAAAGGGGAGCCACATGCTCACTCAACTTGTGCATGAATCACTAGCGCCGCCCCCAGCTGCTATGTTGCCACACCTGCACGTGGTCTTCTGTGGAAGAGCCACACTCAAGGGACCAAAGAGCCTCATGTGGCTCCAGAGCCGCGGTTTGCCGACCACTGCCCCAAGGGGCTTCATTTTCAATAGTGTCATGATTTAATAAAAAGTTTATGCTATTATTTTTCCTTTAATTCTTTTCAAATGCTTGTCAAAAATCTGAAGGAATGCTTCATACTTGTTTGAAATTCAATCTGAGTAAAACTGCCAGGAAGGCATGAAGCTCCCACACCGTGGCTGACAGTTTGAAGGGAGGTGGTGCTAAGGACCACCCATGTCTTGCAGTAGCTGGGCTTTTAACCAAGGATTCAAGTCCTATTCATGAAACAAGTCTCCAGTGAGACTGACACTGGTTTGTGAGAAACAGCAGGAAATCAAAATATCAGACTGTCCACGATGACAGAAGTGGCTCTAGGTCAGGAGGAGACTTGACCTAGGCTCGAAAAGTAGTATGATTTAAACAGGCAGAATGGAGAAGAAAAAACATCCCACTACAATGCCTGTACAGCTCACAACAGCTCTTGTAGGAACAAATATTTCCACAGACATGTCTCCTCGCTGCTGGTATGCAACATCATTACTTTTCCTGCTGTTCAGTAATGTAAAAAGTAGATTTTATATTGTTGCATCCACCGGGTACGAGAACAAACGTCGGAGACTTTCGGGAGTTTAGATGGTACTTTATTGGCCAAGTTTAACCTGCGCAAGGGTGAACTCCCAAGATGTCTGGAGACACCGTACTCACAAGGAGTTGCAAACGAGAGTCGCGCCTGGCGCTTACAGCCAGGTCCTTATATATCCTAAGTGAACAAGCATTTACAGAAGCAGATGTGGCAGTTAGCTATTCGCTAGGGAGGTTGCACGCAGCATAGCAACAGGGGCCGGCATAGCAACAGGGGCTGGGTTCAGCTTGGTGGTGAATTTCAAACATAAACTTCTTTGTTCTCAGCCTCACAGGGGCCCTATCAGCACTCCCTGTTCCTGCCAGCACTCCCTGTTCCTTCAATAGTTACACTCTGGCAGCCACAGCACACCTCCCTGAATCTAACATATATTGCCTGGTATCTTGGCTATCACTGGTTTGACTATATAGTTCTTAAAAGTAAGTTTGAACATTTTGCTGCTTATACCCATACTCTCCAATCGGAATGGTTTTAGTATGTAGAAGGGGAGTAACTGTTGTAACTAGTTATTTTAACTCAATAGTTGCTTTGACCCAATCCCCATAAACATTTTCATAAGGAACAGGATCGGGAAAAACATACCAGAGGAGATCTGAAGTTGGACTGGAAGAAGCAACTCAGCCCTGCAATGGAGAACAGGGTGGTCTGAGACACTAGAAATTGATGGGAAATCCTGTCCTGATTTGATTAGAAACTCATTCGCAGCATCTACGAGAATGAGCAGCAGTGAAGGCTAAGGCAAAGATAGCCTCTAAATCAGGGGTCTCAAACTCGCAGCCCGCGGGCCGCATGCGGCCTGCCGAACAATTTTGTGCGACCCGCAGACTAATCCATGAAGTTCAAAATATTTTGGATAAAATTAAGTAAGCCCGTGGATTAGTCTGCGGGCCGCACAAAATTGTTCGGCAGGCCGCATGCGGCCTGCGGGCCACAAGTTTGAGACCCCTGCTCTAAATTGTGGTTTATAGAAGAGGGGTCATCTTATAACATGATGGCTACTGACTTCATCCCAAGAGAAAGATGGCATCAGGCAGTATCCATTAGAGCACCTGTTGGAATCCCATGCAGGGAGAAGTAACATAGTCAATTTCAGGGCCAAAGAAAAGGGTATCTAACTTAGCCTAAAACAACTGAGAATTAGCCACAATCTAGTAGAACAGAAACTCACTGCACTAAGATACCATTATTCAAGCACAAAGCCACCCCCTCCTTTTCCTATGTAATGGATAAAGCAGCAACTGTGAACACATGCAAACTGGTGGCAGAATAAGGAAATGAACTCAGGGCTTTTCATACCCCTTTGAGCTCCATCTCAGTCGTACGTCTTCCCCATTTCTCTCAAAAAGAAAATTTGAGAAAAACCTAAAAGTACCTGCAGCACAATATTTATCACTCCCTTTTAGATATAAAAACAAGATTATATGCCTGCCAACAAGATTGTATGCTCTTTGACTGCCACTCACTGTCAACCAGGAGTGCTCAAACTTCTGAACAGGAAGTGCACCTGACATCGGGTGGTACAGCTCTTCCTTGTGCAGCGGTGTCTCAAATATTGCAGAGCAATATCCACTAAACCCCAGTAGCACAATCAAAATCAATACTGCCACAACACATTACCCAAACCGCCCGATTTAGGAATCATGGGGTCACTGAGCCACAGCTACTCACTGTTTTCCATTGCCTGAGTCTCCATTCAATGCTAACACGTCCCTGTGTTAACACAGCACACTATTTCTGAGGACAAGCACAAAATCTCTTTCCTCTTCCTCCAGCAGCTCCCTCTCCAGACTTCCTTCTATAAATAAAAACCAGTCTCAAGAGCTTTAAGTTATCTTTGAGTCTTCCTCCCACTCCCGTTTTCTCTGCCTTTCCACTCCTGCTGCAGTCCCCCTGCCTGAAGGACTAAGGTAGTCTCTGAACAGGTCTCCCTGCTTACATGCAACCTGAGCGTCCTGTTAGTCTGTCCTTAATCACAGCTCTATCTGCATGTTACCTCTGCTTAGAAATAGTTCAAGGACGCTCTGCTGCCGAATGAATTAAATACTTTGGCCTAGCATTTGAGACCTTTCTCAGCTCAACCCCATAGGTTTTTCCCAACACACCAACCATTACTCCCCCCAAAATACCTATTTTCCAACTTGTGTATTCTTAATCCAGTTGTCATCTCATCCATATACTTTCCCCATTTCTCTCAATAAAAGAGATGTCTCTACCTGAAATGTCTTCTTTTCCACATTTCTAGCCAGTTTTGCAGTTCCCACTTACAAAGCTTTTCCAACTTCTCCAACATGAAACTTCTTTCTCCTTTCACACAAGCACACATACTCACACAAGCACACATACACATACACACATACACATACACACACACACACACACACACACACACACTGCTTTGTACTTTATTATCCTAATATACTTTCTTTTGTACTCAACCACTACAGTAAAAAAAAAGAAAAATGATATACTTGGGTTGTTCCACATGTGATAAAAGCCTGACTTCTGTTTGGGGACCCACTGTCCCCCCATTCTCAGTTCATTAGAATAGGTGAGGCCTCCTCCCAATCCGCAAGGGTGGAGCAGAGGACTGCAGACTCAGACAGCCAGCACAGCCCGTCCCCTCGCCACAGTGATGGGTTCTGGCTGTGTACACAGTCCTCAGTCGGAACTGAGCAGACTCAGACAGCCAGCACAGCCCGTCCCCTCGCCACAGTGATGGGTTCTGGCTGTGTACACAGTCCTCAGTCGGAACTGAGCAGACGCAGACAGCCAGCACAGCCCGTCCCCTCGCCACCGTGATGGGTTCTGGCTGTGTACATCACCCAAGTGGGAACACAGTGCTCGGTCGGAACTGAGCAGACGCAGACAGCCAGCACAGCCCGTCCCCTCGCCACCGTGATGGGTTCTGGCTGTGTACATCACCCAAGTGGGAACACAGTGCTCGGTCGGAACTCAGCCCCCAGCCTCCCTTCCGGGCATGGGGGAGCCCTGCAGAGGGAGGACGGAGAGCTGGGTGGGCTGCAGGGCACGGAGTTGAAAGGGGAAGACCACTCTGACGCCTGCAGGGCTCCACACAAAACCTAGTCCTATCCAGGGAGTCTTTATTCACAGAAGTAAAAAATATTCTTTTCCTGCTTAAGCAAGTCTGAAGTATATTATAACCCTAGGGTCCTACCTAAAGCGTCCTCTCCATTGTCTGTTGGCTACTTCAGTAATATACCTGACCTTTGGCCCTGTTTCCCCTCCACACCTAGCGCCACGGGGTCACTGAACAGTGTACACATTTATTAAGTACTTGCCCTGAAGAAATATTTTGACATGAATTTTAAGAATAAATATTTTAATTGGGAGGAAATGAAGAATTTAATTTTAGTCCTTTGCAAAGTCTCTCTAGTCATCAACTTATCACTTGGAGTCAGTAGACCCTGAAAAGCTTTTATTAGCAAGTTTCAGGAAGATTTTGCCTTCATTCTGTGAAAACCCATCCCTGGTAGCATATAGTGAAGCAGGTGTTTGGCAGCAAACGTTTTTTTAAATGCTCTTTTGAAGACCACAAACTTGTGTCTCGTGTCCAAAACTAGGTAAAATATCTCAATATTAGCTTGGCTTCCCTGACCCTTTCAATTACATGTTGATCTCACCCAATTTAGAAGCCATCATCGGTTGTATTAGGTTCAGCCGAAGGGGTGCATTGTGCTTGTTCTGCTCAGGGTAAGCCTCACAGTTGTTGTTACTTGTGCCCAGATCACAAATGCTTTGGGAAAATAAGCACACACGTGCCCTGCCACATTGTGGCTGTGGTGTGAATTCACACGCAGGGGAGAGGCGGGTCATCACCTGACAGACCTCACAGGGTGCTTGCTCTTTTTTGAGTCTAACTGACCCTCAGGTTCAAGTTCCAACCCTCAGGCCTGCAGGCTCTATCTAAAACCTACTTGTGACAGCCCACCAAGCTGGGTGCGTCTTCAAAGGGCAACTTTCATGAAACAAGCTTACAGACTAATAGAGAAAATCAAAATACCAAATAGTTTAGTTTACAATAAGACATAACTATCTTTATTAGTTTACTAGGTATTGGAAAACTATTAGGTATTACGTATTAGGAAATTTAAAGTTCACCAAATGAGATGACTACATTCTCTCCTGTAGCTAAGCTCATAGAAGACAAATCAAAATTGTAAGATTGTTTTGGTGAACAGTGAAGTCTATGAAAAAAGGAATTTAAGTGCCCTTACAGAATTTATGTCAGACAAGACAGCTAAGGAGATGTTGTCCCTTTAAGAATTCAAGTAAATTGCCTGACCAGGCGGTGGCACAGTGGATAGAGCGTCGGACTGGGATGCGGAAGACCCAGGTTTGAGACCCAAAGGTCGCCAACTTGAGCGCGGGCTCATCTGGTTTGAGCAAAAAGCCCACCAGCTTGAACCCAAGGTCGCTAGCTCCAGCAAGGGGTTACTTGGTCGGCTGGAGGCCACGGTCAAGGCACATATGAGAAAGCAATCAATGAACAACTAAGGTGTTGCAACGCGCAATGAAAAACTAATAATTGATGCTTCTCATCTCTCTCCGTTCCTGTCTGTCTGTACCTGCTTATCCCTCTCTCTGAAAAAAAAAAAAAAAAGGAAAAAAAAAAGAATTCAATTAAATTGACCACACTCCCTCCCCATGGAGAGAGCTAGCTGCACAGTGACCAAACTCTCAACTTTCCCATACGCCTTCTAAAACTATACTTTATTCAGGATTTGCTGCATAATTTGCCCAATCCTAAATAAAAATGTGACTCCTTATTCAAAGAGTGCCATTAAAGGTACTAAAATATAATTTTTTTCCTTTCATCCATGATCTCTCTGTATCAACTTATCATCTTATTTTTCATTTTCTATTTAATATCACACTTCCTTAAGTACAGAAATACTCACTGGGCCAGTTCAGACCGTCACAGGCACCTATGGGTCCTGTCCCATGACTTGGCCTGAATGTGCAGCCCACCAAGCTGGCGGGTTCCCCCTCTCACCAGCTGGAGAGTCTAGGCCAGTGTCAGTGAAGTCAAGCCATGCATCTCCCCTTGCATGCTGCTCAACCCACTGTGGACAGGCCACCTCTGCACTGGAACACACTCAGTTCTGGGACTGGGAGTGGATGAGGACACTGAGTCGCCTGTGAAAGCATTATGGTGCTGCCAGCCCAGGGCAGGGATGACCACCACCATTCCTGGCACTGAGACACCACGGGCTGTGCACATTGGACCTGACCCCCGTGCACCCATGCCTCCACCAGTACAGATGTTGGCAGTGGTTGCTTGATGGCAGGGACAGGGACAGGCTGCGGGGGGGGGGGGGGTGTCCCCAGGGGTTGGGTAAGCAGCACCTGTCCTAGGAAGCTCTACGCTCCTGGACATGCTCCATTGTCCCACCATACTTCACTTACAAATCCTAAGATAAAATTATCAGTGATTTCAAAATAGCAACCACAGAGCACTGCACGCCAAGCATGGAGGCCTTCTGAGTGGGGCGTCCTGTGACTACATTAGTCACACACTCATAAAGCCAGCCTTGCTGCTTTTCTTTTCCTTTTCTAACTGTCCCTGGGTATGCCACAGCTTCAACAAATATAGTGCAATTTTCCCTATAGCTACAACTTGATAGCTTACCTCAGTATAATTCTAGTACCCCTTTCATTAACCAGTTATTTTTTAGATTGGTACTTTACAGGCTAAGCAACTCCCACAAAGTATATTGATTTTATAACTAAACTAAGAGACGTATTCTTATTTACCTCATTTCCAAGCCTTACGATAGCCCCAAACACAATAGCCCCAAACACTGACAACATAGACAATTGGTCCAGCATAGCAATGACAATGGATTGAACCCTGCCTCAAGAATGTATTTATCTTCATTAACTTATTCATTCAATGAATTTTAAAAATGTTATATACCTACATGTCAGGCATTATGCTAAGCTTTATGATACAAAAATCAAGAATTACATATTCCCTTGAAGAATCCCCACTGAAGTGGAGAAGACAGTCACTGAAATGAACCAGTCAGTCAGATGAGGGCTGTGGAACCATTTCCCACGGAAGCCGGAAGGAAGGACACCAGGCGGGCAGGCTGGGCGGAGGCTTTCCCGACCTTTCCCAGGGAGCACGGGAACATTTTCCCCAAGAAAACCGATGGCACCCTGAACTTACAAGGTTTTTTTTCCCTACAAACTTTCATAATCTATCGTGAGAACACACCACCCCCTCTGCAGTACGAAATATTCTTACCAAAAGAATCAAACCAAATCTGCTCAAGCCTCCAGTACCAATTTACCAGAGCAGGGAAACCTATTAATCTAATCAGAGGGATGCATTCAGCAAAATCCAGACTGTGGGAAACACTAGGACAAATGACTCAATTTCTTCAAAAATTAAATTGCAAGGAAAAAAATAGGTAGAGGACACTCATTAGATTAAAGGAGACTTGAAAGTCTTTTTAACCAATTGCAACAGGTGGGCCTTGTACGGACGTTTCTGAGTCTTTGTGAGGGTGAAGAAACCATTATGACACTTATGAGACTGATTAAATTTTTAGAGAGACAGAGGAAAGGAAAGAGCCAGAGAGAGAGAGGGAAGCATTCATTTGTTCCACTTAGTTGTGCATTCCTTGGTCACTTCCATATATACCTTGACCAGGGACTGAACCTACAACCTTGGTGTTTCCGGACGATGCTATAACTGACTGAGCTAACCTGCCAGGGCCAAGACTGAGATATTTAATGAAGTTACAAGCTGTCAATGTTTTAAATGTGATAATGGCATTGTAGTTATGGTTTAAGAGGCAAGAAGCATGCATAATATTTCCTGGTTTTAAATATCTCTTCCGAGACTGGGTAACAAAACTTTAAGTAAAAGCCAACTTCTGAATATCCTCATCAGCAAAACAGTAAGTAATAATGGCAGCTGCTTCATTAAGTTGCTGGAGGATTATGACATGTAACATGGAAAGGTGCCTGGTCCACAATAAACCTCCATTCCGTATTTATTACTGTTAAGGGGACGAGGGACTTAAAACACTGTGATACTGCTGTCACTCAGGCCAATTACTCTCATATCTGAACTAGTTTACTCCACTTACATCTTCCATACGCAGCATACTTAAGTAATCAAAACGTTTTCCTTCAGAATTTGTGTTCAAAATCACTTCGATCACAATCTTTCTCACACTGCTCGCACCAGCCTTATTCCTTTAGCCTGCCTCGCTCACCCCACACCCAGAGGACATCACCCAGTGGGAGTTCCCACTCACATCTGCCGCCCTCCCGGTGTGGGTTCTCTACACCTATTTGCCTTCCCAGCTGCTGTTCACAAGGCCCTGTACCTTCTTTTACTGCCTTTGACTTGAATAGTATAGTCCCAGGAATCCAGGATTGTCCTGAAAAGGGTTCTGGTCCATCTCTTCTGCTAAATCTCTTTGGGCAAAGCCTCTTTCAGTTCATACATTCATGCCCTAGGTCACGCTAGCGGGACCCAACCAACTGCCCTTCTCAACCGTGGCATCTGCAAGTTTCTGCTTTTTCTTCTCTAGTTTTGCGCGCTATGTCCTCAGAGTCAACAAACAAAATTCAGTTCGCTGCTGCTCATGAATTTCGGGCCACAGAAGCACCTGCCAAGTCTGAAAGTTTCCACCCTCTGCAGCAATCCTGACCCTCACAGGAAACTAAGGACTCACCACCCTGGTAAAGAAGAAAAAGTGTAGGGCCCTCGACCATGCAAGTGCCCACTTCTAACCCTTACCTTCCTGTGAACACTGGATGGGCTGGGAGTCGTGATTCAAAGAGGGGCTATTTGATTGTATGGTCTTCTGCATAGTGGTTACTTCCTGGCCATGAAGCTGTGAAGTTGTTGCAGACGGGCTGCCCCACGCCTGTCTTCCACTATGAAGGCCTTTGTACTAGGGTTGCAAACTACTGATACCTGCCCATTTCATTGCTGCTGAGGAGATCTGTACATGATCACACTTTCTGCCCAATACATCTTCTGAACCACAGTAGCCACTCTGACTTCTCCTTACTAGGCTGGCTAACTGCTTCTGTTTTGCCTGAATGTATCCTCTGCCATCATCCGTATTCCCTGCAGTCTGGAGCTGATGCGGTGACGTAAGCATGGGTTTGGTGCTCAGAGAAAGCCTCTGTTTTCTGCCTCCTTTGTGGCCCTCTCCTGCAGCAGAGACATGACTCAGGATGACCTGTGTGCAGCTACCAAAGGGAGTGATTGTGACATCTGTGCTAGGCTTAGTTCTCAGACATCCTGGACTCCCCCCCAAAAGCTACTGCAATTCCATATGAATTTTTAGTTTGCTTTGGAGTTCATGCCATTCTAAAATCTGACAGTGTACAGGACTTCTGTTAGCATGACTAATGTAGGCTTGATCTTACGTGGTTTTGGTTAGTTTGAGGTTCAGGGCTTACTTAATTTGTTATGCACAATTGTGTCACTCACTTCAGAATTCTCAGTCACCCTCTAAATCTGTTTATGGACAATTATAGCATCCCACAAACTGGACTCTTTTTCCAGAATTTTCTTGCCTACTTCTTTTATTTCTCTTTTCACCTGTGGTTCTTGTTCCTCACTGTGTACTGGGACCACCAGGGGAACTTCAGAACAAAACAAGACACTACAGACACCAGGGCCAACCCCAGAGACTGAGTTTTAATTGGTCTGAGGAGAGAGAGCTTGGACTCATTAGTTGCAGAAGCCCCTAACCAACTCTTACCTGCAGCCAAGGGGAGAACCACTGCAGCACACACATCCCGTGCTTCGTACAAGAAGGAACGTCTTGTACTTCTTTGGACTCAACACTGCACCTAGCACAGAACCTAACAAATAGCAAGTAATCACCACTTCAAATTTTGTGGATTAGTGGCCCTGGCTGGTTTGCTCAGTTGTAGAGTGTCAGCCTGGCATGTGGCTGTCCTGGGTTTGATTCCCGGTCAGGGCACACAGGAGAAGCACCCATCTGTTTTCTACCCTTCCCCCTCTTGCTTTTATCTCTCTCTCTTTCTCTCTCTCTTCCCCTCCTGCAGCCATGACTTGATTGGAGCAAATTGATCCTGGGCACTGAGGATTGCTCCATGGCTTCTGCCTCGGGTGCTAAGAAGAGCCCAGTTGCTGAGCAACAGAGCAACACCCCAGATGGACAGAGCATGACCCCTAGTGGCTTGCCAAGTGGGTCCCCATCAGGGCACATGCAGGAATCTGTCTCTCTGCCTCCCTTCCACTCACCGAGTAAAAAATAAATTAAAAAAAAATTTAGATTAGTGACTCATGGTGGCTGTGAAGAAAATGCAAAAGTTCCAGGTGCCATTTAAAAAATGTATAATGTGTTTGGCATTCTTGCTGGCATCCCTGTGATATTTTAATCCAGAAGTTTAGTTAATAAAAGTAAACCTGCTTAGCCTGACCGAGCAGTGGCGCAATGGATACAGCATTGGACTGGGATGCGGAAGACCCAGGTTTGAGACCCCGAGGTCGCCAGCTTGAGCCAAAGGTCGCTGGCTCGAGCAAGGGGTTACTCGGTCTGCTGGAGGCCTGCGGTCAAGGCACGTATGAGAAGGGAACCAATGAACAACTAAGGTGTCGCAATGCGCAACGAAAAACTAATGATTGATGCTTCTCATTTCTCCGTTCCAGTCTGTCTGTCCCTGTCTATCCCTCTCTCTGAGTCTCTCTCTGTCTCTGTAGAAAAAAATAAACTTGCTTAGCAGTAATATCCATAATTCTTCATGATCATTACCCAGTTCAGGATCTGTGCTTTCCAGAACTGCATAGACTATTAAATGTAAACAGTCTGTCTCTGCTGTTCTAAGGAAATACTTCAATAATTAATATTAATAATAGCTACATCTATTGAGTGCTTTCTGGTACAATGCTTCAAGCACTTTTTAAAGCACTTTGCACTATCTCATTTAATCTCCACAAAAAACCCTATGAGTTAGATACTGTTGCCTCATTTTACAGAGAAGCAGTCTGAGTCCCAAGGCTTCACAACGTGTGTGCAATTTAATGTCAGACAACGGCAATAAGAAACTGCAGAGTAAAAGAATATAATGGCAATGTTTTTGAAAGTTATAGTTTGCATATATTCTTTGGAAAACCAGGTTATCAAGAACAGCTCTAATATCTCATTTTTGCCTCAGAAAAACGTATCTTTTGAGGATAAAATTTGCTTAGCTTTAAAAATATTTTTTAGTCAAGTACTTTTTGCTGTCAGAAAAACAATTAGTAGTATTCTGTCACTTTGCTTCCTAACAGGTCCTTATGAAGGGGTTTGTAACTGGAGAGCTTTTAGTACTGAACTCTTGCTTTGCATATGAGGCCTGCTTTGTGAGGCCCAGCGTGTGACTGAATGCTCAGCTGGCATGAATCTTCGTAAAATATGTAATGGTATCTGATATTTACAAAGTGACAGGCACTGTGCTTAAATACTTTGCATGTGTTATTTCATTTAAACCTTACAAAGACCCAAGGCTGTGGGTACAGCTATCACTATTTGGCCAGTGAGAATCGAGAGGCCCAGAGAGGGTAAAGGTTTTGCAGAACACTGCAGGGCTAGGACGCACTCAGAGCAGGGCTGCCAGCATACAGGAGAGAAAGAGAAAAGCTAGTCTTGTCTGATGTGATTTAAAGTGGTAATATCTTTTTCTGATTGCAAGATAATTGTTAACTGTAGAAAAGCACAAGAGGATAGTAGCTAACCTAGCATCTACTGCTGGTCTGGTGAACAGACAGCCGGCCAGTCCTTCTTTTAGAAATACAATCTCCCTTCCTCTCTCTCTCTCTCTCTCTATATATATATATGTGTATGTGTGTGTGTGTGTATACACACACATATATGTATATTCTGTATATGTTTTTGTATATATATACAAAATATGCATTTTAAAGTGTATATATGTACAAGCATGTATACATATAAAATGTATATATTATGTATATAAAATGTATAACATGTCTCATGTATATAAAACATACATATAAATATATTTTTAGGGATATATGTGCATAACATGTATGTATATAAAGTACATTCTTAGCAATACATACACACATAAAATATAAATTATAGCCTGACCTGTGGTGGCGCAGTGGATAAAGCATTGACCTGGAAATGCTGAGGTCGCCGGTTCAAAACCCTGGGCTTGCCTGGTCAAGGCACATATGGGAGTTGATGCTTCCAGCTCCTCCCCCCCTTCTCTCTCTCTCTGTCTCTCCTCTCTCTCTGTCTCTCCCTCTCCTCTCTAAAATGAATAAATATATATATATAAATTATATAATATATACATATATAAGTACAGATGTGTATTTATAACAATAAAATGTGGATATGTAATACATAAGCTATAACTATATTTTAAGGAATATATTTACATTTGTATTTACGTATATAAAATGTTCATTTTAAAAGAATAAATGTATAGTATGTATACGTATACATATAGTGGTCATTGGGGATTAAGTCGAAGCACCCACAAAAATTCCTTTGGATTAATCATGAAGTAAAGCTAGAGATAAAACTTCTGTTGCCGGGAGAGAGTTTTTTATGAACACTAAAGCTGGAGAACCACTAAGCCAGATGAATGGCAGGAACAAAGGGAAGGTCTATGTGTATCTGCCTTAGGCATCAGAATAACTCCAAGTCAAGGTGGAGAATTCCAAAATGTTCCAGTTAACCTCCAAATTTATCCATTTTTGTTTTAATATCAAACCTTTTTAATAGATTTATTGTATATCATTTTATATGAAGCAAGAATTATAGTTTAAAAAGTAGGCATAGGAAAAGGCACACCTGAAAAAATGCAATAGAGTTAAAAACAGTAGGGTCATGTTGTCGTACTCTTTGGGACATTTTAAAAGTTTTAAACATCACAATAGTTTAAGCGTTGACTATATTAATAAATATTTTTAATGGGTGTTTAGTATTGTCTTTTGAATGTGCTATACTTTCCCTGATGCCTTGGGTGGTGAGGTTGTTGGAAGATTTTCATGTTATAAATCATGTGATGAATATAATTTTTATGCACATCTTTTTGGAATACCTGGGTCACAGAACTGTAGGTCAAAAAACATGTAATTTTTTTAAGAAAAATAATTTGCCTAATATAGAATTTATTACATGTCTTATTAAGCTGCCTTTCAGAATATTGTAATAGTGCACTGTTTTCCTTCCCTTCACTCCTGTCATTAGAGAAATTGTAAAAGTAATTAAACTCTTGTTCTTGTGGAGTTCATTTAAGTTCTGGTCTGGCTGATTAAATAATGACTTAATTATTCTTTCCCTTTGGCTCCTACAATTAATACAAATCAAAGAGAATCAAAAGGAATAAAGAAAATCAATACTGTGGAGACGTAAGACTAGGAGGGTGATAGCAAGCTCCCGATATGATGCTTATGTTCTGGGCAGTCTGGAAATGTGGTTACATGACTCCCCCCTGGATCATGCCAGTAAATTTATACTTGGCAGAAGATACTTTCAGTTTTCTGTGGTTAAACCTACTTTATAAAGAGAAGGAAATAAATACAATCGTAGAGTTTATTTAATGTATGGAAAACCTATTTGAGTTTTCTTTCAGGTAGTGGTTGGATTGACTTAAATTCTATGTGTTCGGTGCTATTCATTGGCCTGATTGCTCCTGAAGCAAGTGAGCTTCCAGACAGGAGACAGAACCTGTAGGCCTTGTGACTGGCATGGAGGTCGCCCATTCTGTGTGCGCTGCAGAAGCTCTCGGCTATAGCTGTGCAGAGCGAAGTTAGCTCTGTTCCTTCCCTGTACTTTTCATTTTATTTTTATTTCTCACTCTACTTTTCAGTATGGTGGCATGATTTATCAGTTATAGTCCACGGTTCATTAGATTTGATGTCTGCTAATTTTCTGTCCTTTGATTACTGCATTGAGGGTGGTATTGAGTCCACCATAAAAACGTGTTAGAGGGTTTTGTGGAACGTCTTTAAGGAATGGAGTGAGGTGGTCAGAATATTAATAGATGTCAATTTCCACCATATCATAGAGGTTGGTGTGAAGGTGAAATGAGCTGAAATAGAGACCCAGACATTTGAGTGGCTGTCATAAATTCAGAGATGTTGGATTCTAAAAGGGCCTATAGAGATCCAGTAGTCCAGTCTTCTAATTTCAGTGATAAAAAAATTGAGGCCCAAAGAAGGACAATTACTTGATCAAGTCTGAACCTCTTTTCAGTAGATGGCTGGCTCTTCAACTCAAGAACCCAGATTTCTTTCCCACTCTGTCTTTCAGCAGCGTGATGCCAAGAACTTTAAAGGAAGAGCGAAACTGTGATCTGATCCCCATCACTAGATGGCTGCTACTTTAAGTTGAGATTGTTCTCCCCTTTCCAGTACAGGGAGTTGACAGCTATGGAGGAGAATTGATGCCATTTTTAGGTCGGTTTTCTTCTGAGGCCATCCTTTTGCCTGTAATACAATTTGGGCTGAGTTTAGCTGGGGCTCCTAACACACACTTGCCTTTGTATGCCATGGCCTTTAGATTGTAACTCCTTGTAATGGGGTTTCCGGGACAGGTAAAAATGTGGTCCCCACACAGGCTCCAGCTGGCAGGATGCTGAACAGGATGCTGGCAGGTCCTGCTTATGTGCAGGCTGCGATTTGGGGTTTTATTTACAAACATTGAATTAATTCTTTTTTTTCCAGTTTCCTGGAAACAATTTTCTTCTCTAGATATATTTTTATAGCTTTGGTTGCATTTCAAGATGCTGATTTAAGGTGGTTCAGCCTTCAACAGAAGTGGTTGGTAACTCAGTTTTGTACCTAAATTTCAGAGAACAGAGGGGAACAAAGAAAAGGGACTAAAGGAGTGTCTCAGTTCAGCCAAGCCAATCTCACCTTCGCACGATACAGTCTCCGAAGCCCAGACAAGCATCAGCCGGGGCAGAAGTCCTACTTAAATGAGTGAATTCAGCAGATACTGGACTGACTACCATGTACAAATAATAGTGCTGGAATAAATGATTATATTTAGCATTTGAAAATGTGCTGGGCTCCATGCTAATAAATGCTAATATAAACGTTGTTGCTATGATTTCACAAGATGTTAGACTTCTACCCTATGACCCCTGTACATGCAGTTTAAATGTCTGTAAGGGAACAAATGTCTGTAAGGGAACAAATACTAGAATTTATAGTAGCATTGGTAGGCAATTTAGTATTCAATTTAGCAGTCAAAAACATTTTTGGTGAATGGTTATTGTGAAAATAGTGAGTGAGTACCACTGCTTTAGAAATAACATGGAAATGTGCTTCTGGAAGTTTTATCTCATATTTAAAGTCATACATTTTGAGCTGGGAGACTTTTTAAGATACTGATTTTAACGTCCTCACAGATGAAAAAGCTCGGGCCTGGAGAGGTTCAAGTATATATTTACCTGGAATCCTGTGGGGTTAATTAGTGGTATACCTATGACAAACAGGTCTATTTCTGAGAAGTCGGGAATAATTCAATTTTTTTTTCTTTTGGGCCAGGAGGAGCAGATGTTAAGAACAATACCATCTTCTCTACACCAGTTTCCCCAGTGAGGCTTTGTGCTCCGTTTGCTCTGGACCGTGATGTGTATCCCAGCCTTACTCTCAGCTGCTGAGCATCATGAAAATTCAGCAAGGATTTCTGTAGTACCTAAATGTGCAAAAGCACCACTAAGCGGCCTGGGAGGAATTAGACAGGTGATGGTAGTCCCTGAGGAGTTACCGAGAGCCCCTGCCCTTCTCCACCCTCCTCCGAGTACACATGCAGAGTAGGGATGTATACTGGGGGTGAGAAAGCACTGGGCATTAGGATCCTTCAGGAAGGGGGTGTTTCCAGACTTGAGGACAGGAGATGAGCCTTACTTAGAATATCTCTAGTCAATTATTACTCTAAGTTTGAAGTATATTACCTAAAGACCTTTTCTTTATTAGAGAGTAAGAAACAGAAGTGTGGCAGGAGTGGGGGGGGGGGGGGCACAGACAGACAGTAGGGAGAGAGATGAGACGCATCAACTTGTTGCTGTAGCACTTTAATTGTTCATTGATTGCTTCTCATGTGCCTTGACCAGGAGGCTCCAGCTGAGCCAGTGACCCCTTGCTCAAGCCAGCAACCTTGCGCTCAAGCTACTGACCTTGGGCTTCAAGTCAGCAACCATGAGATCCTGTCTATGATCCCACATTCCGGCCAGCAACCCCGCATTCAAACTGGTGAGCCCTTGGTCAAGCCGGCAACCTCAGGGCTTTGAACCAGGGTCCTCAGCATCCCAGATCGATCGATGCTCTATCCACTGCACCACCATCTGGTCAGGCCCCTTTCTTTTTTGCTGTGGTAAAAAAAAGCTTACGTGACATAACATTTATCATCTCAATCATTTTTTCCCATTTTTTAAAAATATATTGAGGTGACACTGGTTAACAAAATTGTATTTCAGGTGCATAATTCTAGAACACATTATCTGTACACTGTATTGTGTTTTCACCACCCCAAGTCAAGTCTCCATTCATCACCATTTTTCCACACCCTTTTTTCAGTGTACAGTACAGTAGTGTGAACTATATGCACATTACTATACAACAGCTCTCCAGAACTTCTGTATCTTGCAAAACTGGAAATCTGTATTCATTGAATAGCAACTCCCCTTTTCCCAGTATTCCCAGTCTCTAGCAACCACCATTCCACTTTCTAAGAGTCTGACTATTTCAGGTATTTCATAAAAGTAGAATCATGCAGTATTTGTCTTTTTGTGACTGGCTTATTTCATTTAGCCTAATGATCTCAATGTCCATCCATGTTGTAGCATGTGACAAGATTTCCTCTTTTTTTAAGGTTGAAAATATTCCATTATGTGCATATATCACATTCTTTTATCCATTCATCCACTGGTGGACATTCAATTTGCATCCACCTCTTGACTATTGTAAATAACATCAAAACTAACTGCTTTTCTCTTATTGCTTTTTAGATTCTCTGGTCTTTAATCTTTTGCTAATTTAATTATGCTCTATCTTGTGTGGGCCTCTTTGGGTTCCTCTTGTTTGAGACTCTCTATTCTTCCTGGATCTGTATATCTATTTCCTTCACCAGGTTAGGAAAGTTTTCTATCATTTTTTTTCAAATAGGTTTTCAATTTTTTGCTCTCTCTCTCTTCCTTCCGGCACCCTCATTATGTGAATATTGGTATACTTAAAGTTGTCCCAGAGACTCCTTAGACTATCCTCATTTTTTTTATTCTTCTTTTTATTTTTGCTGTTCTGATTGGGTATTTTCTGCTTCCTTATGCTACAAATCTCTATTTTGACTCTCAGCTTCCTCTACTCTACTGTAGAATCCCTGTAAATTATTTTTCATTTCAGTTAGTGTATCCTTCATTTCTGGCTGATTCTTTTTATGGTGTCCATGTCCTTTTTTTATACTGTTGAAGTTCTAAGTTCATCTACTCTTTCCCGAAGTTCATTGAGCATCCTTATAACCAGTGTTTTGAACTCTGCATCTAGTAGATTGCTTGTCTCCCTTTGTTTAGTCTTTCTTCTGGAATTTTGTTCTGTTCTTTCATTTGGGGCATGTTTCTTTGTCTCCTCATTTGGCAGCCTCCCCGTGTTTGTTCCTTTGTATTAGGAAGAGCTGCTACCTCTCTCGGGTTTGGTAGACTGGCCTACTGTAGCAGGTGTTCCATAGGGTCCTGTAGCACAGCCTCCCTGTTCACCCAAGCTGGGCACTCAGGTGCACCCCACTCTCCATGTGGGCTGTGTCCTCCCTCCTGTTGTAGCTGAGCATTGACTGCTCTCTGCCCCCAGATTCTGGCACCATGGTTCCTGTGATAGTTGACTTCCTTTTGAGGACAAATCCAGCCCAGGCTTCAATAATTGAGACTTATGATGTTTAAGAGGGAGGGAGGGCCTGAGCTGTGGTGGCGCAGTGGATAAAGCGTCAACCTGGAAACACTGAGGTTGCCGGTTCAAAACCCTGGGCTTGCCTGGTCAAGGCACATATGGGAGTTGATGCTTCCTGCTCCTCCCCCCCTTCTCTCTCTCTCTCTCCTCTCTATAATGAATAAATAAAATCTTAAAAAAAAAAGGAGGGAGGGAGGTAAGTTAGTTGGTTGGTTGGTTGGTTGGTTGGGAGGGAGGGAGCAGGGAGAGAGTAAAGAAAGAAACAAAAAGAAAGGAAGGGCTGACTTGACTAACAGAGGGCAAAGAGCAATTCAGAAAGTGAGAAAATGCCTGTTCTCAAAGCCAAACCACGAGACCTCACATGGGATCACATGTTTCTGTATGCAAACTAAATGGCATTTTCATAGCTCTCCAGAGCCACCCGACTGAGCTGCCTGCATGTTTCTCAACTTCATGCTGGCGAGTGGCCCTGAGAGATAGAGCACAGCAAGGGTGCTGGCCAAGCTTTACACCATCACGTGCTGCAGATGCAATCCCCCTGGGCTCAGAGAAACACTAGGTATGATTTGGAAAACCCTCAAGCCCATGCACTCTGCCAGAATTACACACAAGTGCTCCTAACAGAAAAACTAAAATCAGCGACAACACTGAGCATCCTCTCAGGGCCCAGGGTGTCGGTGGCAGCCTTATCCTGGAAGGGCCATAAATGGAAACAAGACACATGGGATGAAGCACCCTTAATTATTACTGCATCCTCTGCCCTCTTTTTAGAGAGGCTTAATGAATGGAATGATATCTAATATGGCAACCAAGACTGAGACCCAGCTTCCAGGGAACTATTAAGAATAAAAACGCTCAGTGTCCATCCCTTACCCATGTGATTCCAAATACAAGTTCAGAGAAATTTAAGCAGCTTCATTCACCTCTACTCGTTTCTTCATTAGGTGAGTAGGGCTAATATTAAGTCCTCAAATAGAGAATTTTTAAAAACTCTATTGTCAAAGTGGTACCAGGAAGATGGGTCATTATCACTATATCTCTGATGTCTGAGTGATAAGGCTCAGACTAGCTCATAAAGAAAATTTCACTGGAAAAAAATTTAACCCTCTCCAGACCTTGCTTACTCATGCTCTGTATGCTGATGTCAAGACCTTAGCTCTCAAGTGGAATCACATTCCACTCTCCAGAAAAGTAAGTTGGTCTATTTGGTCTAAGCACCTGCAGAAGGCGTCTACAGGTAACTGCCTGAAATTAGATGCCACACCAGGCAATGCCTTGTTGTACAACTTGACTTCAACATAGATGTCTTCTAAGACAGAATCCAAATACTGGATGAATTTAATCTTCTCAAAACTGTAGTATTGACCATCAGTGCATGGCTCAAATATTTTGATATTGTTATAAAAATAAAATTTTCATATAAAAACAGCAATTCTCCTATTGCTGTTAGGTCAATACATTATTAGACAGTATTCCCAGGAATATAGTATCAGTGACAACTATGCCAGAAATACCAGCTTTAACAGGAATTCTTAGGTCTTTCAGGACACTTGTATTCTTAAATTAACTGCCTAGGGAATGAGTAAAAGCTTTAAAAAAGGGGGGGGAGGGGTATAGTCCTAGAACTACAAAGTAACCAATAGGAAAGTTTCAAAGGCCATGATGGTTTTGAAAAACCTCATTTACTATATATAAATATTTTCATTTTTAAAATGGGAAAGTGCATGTCCATGTTCTAAGATTAGAGAGTATTCAAAAAGGCTATCATAACCACACTGATCAATAAATCTACATGTATGAGAGTCAGTTTGCTCATATTCTCTAAAGGGTCTCTTACAATCCTATTTCTCAAAGGCGTATTATAAAAAACAGAATTGAATCCCTTCTTGTATTCAAAATAACAAAATACCCAACTCCTTTCTCACAATAAACACCAGTAAGAGTTCAAGCATGTGAGATCATAATCTTGACAAATATTTCCACCCACATGTAAACAGCTCTTTCAAAGGAGATCAAGAATAGGAAAAAATCCACCCTGGGTGGTTGGCTCAGCAGTAGAGTGCCGACACGGCATGTGGATATCCCAGGTTTGATTCCCGGTCAGGGCACAAAGAAGAAGTGAGCATCTGCTTCCCCACCCCTCCTCCTTTCACTTTTTTCTCTCTATCTCTCTCTTCCCCTCCTGCAGCCATTGCTCACTTGGAGCAAGTTGGCCCCAAGTGCTGAGGATGGCTCCATGGCCTTGCCTCAGGCACTAAAATAGCTCAGTTGCTGAGCAGTGGAGCCACAGCCCCAGATGGGCAGAGCATCACCCCATAGGGGGTTGCCAGGTAAATCCTGGTCGGGATTTATGTGGGAGTTTGTCTCTCTGCCTATCTGCTTCTCACTTAAGAAAAAAAAGAGTAGGAAAAAAAAGCATAGACACAAAACAGTGATTCAATTTCTTCTTTATATTTCTCAATTGACTACTAAATTGCAGTGACCTTTATTCCATTTACAATAAACAGAGAAAATTATTTACATAATGTTACAAATAATCTGCAATGGCATAGGGAAATGTTCATTCAACTATATATTGTTAAAAAATTCAAAAGTGTGTTATGAAACACCATGCATTAAGATCCTAATTTGATCACAAAGAATACACATGAACACATACATATACATGCCACAAGAATGCATCCATGTAAAACTAGGGAGAAAACATTTCCCTAGGATGTTCTCTAAATGGTTGAGCTTCTAATATACTTTTTATATTTGTCTTTCATGATTTTCCTATTTCTCTACAATGACCATGACTGTTAAAGTCAAAATAGCATCAAAACTCGTGTAACAGATTGTGGAAATTAAACGAGATAATACTTGCTTATAGGACAAGCTCAATGTCTATACATATGTTTACTGAGTGCTTATTCAATAAACAGTTTATAAGTTCAACACATAAAAAGACATATAAAAGTAAATTAAAAAGCAAAGGGTAAAATATTACAGATTACATTGTATTAAAAATTGTATATTGACTGAAATAATTTAAGAGATTTTGGAGTAATGCAGAAAAAGTTTTTTATTCTTATAATCTTCTTTAAGTTCCTTTTTGTAAGATGTGCTTAAACAGATACATGACCTCATGAAACATGGAATTTAAAAAGGCAGGAGTCTCTGCCCTGGCTGGTTGGCTCAGCGGTAGAGCGTCGGCCTAGCGTGCGGAGGACCCGGGTTTGATTCCCGGCCAGGGCACACAGGAGAAGCACCCATTTGCTTCTCCACCCCTCCGCCGTGCCTTCCTCTCTGTCTCTCTCTTCCCCTCCTGCAGCCAGGGCTCCATTGGAGCAAAGATGGCCCGGGCGCTGGGGATGGCTCTGTGGCCTCTGCCTCAGGCGCTAGAGTGGCTCTGGTCGCAACATGGCAACGCCCAGGATGGGCAGAGCATCGCCCCATGGTGGGCAGAGCATAGCCCCATGGTGGGCGTGCCCGGTGGATCCCGGTCGGGCGCATGCGGGAGTCTGTCTGTCTCTCCCTGTTTCCAGCTTCAGAAAAATGAGAAGAAAAAAAAAAAGGCAGGAGTCTCTAGTGTGGTTTTGATTTGTTAATCAGAAGGCAGTATTATATTGCAAATTAATATGCTTATAAAAGGGTGTACTGAACATACTTTTCAAAATGGTACTTTGTTTTTATGGTTTGCTAGATAGAAACTGTGAAAAGGATTTTCAAAGACTCAAAGAGGGAGGTATAACTGCTCCATCATAACAAAACTATCATCTTCCATAACAAAGTACTGTTCTTCTTCTGAGGCCCTCAAAGCTATTTCTTCTCAAACACAGTTAAAACTCAGTGGGGTGTCAGAAGAACACAGATTCAACAGGGACCAGGAGTGACCAAAAGGAAGATTGAAAGAACCCACATCATGGATCCACACAGTAATAAAAGTCCTGAAGATTCAAATACTTAATCCAAATTCTTTCCTTCAAAGCATTAAATTAAAAAATTCTAAAAGAAAACAGCCGTGGGAGTATGCAGGGGCCAACCACAAAGCCTGTTTCAAATGCCTACTCCTCACACACTCGAGTCTGCCACTGCTGTGCAGCGGTCCAGGACAGCCCACACCCTTGGCCTCCAGCCTCGGGACATGGGCCTTGTTAGCTAGGAAATAACCCAAAGGAACGCTGGCAAGATGGCACAGCGAGAAGTAAAGAATGGAAATGTAGTGTCCCCTACTTTCTTCTATTCGTCGCATGAGACTCTAACCCTCATGATTATATCTGAAACTCCTCTGCAGAGGAGACTGCAAGTAACTAAGGGGAAGAGCCAGGTAACTAAGGGGAGTGGGGCACTGAAAGGCAGGAGAGCAAAGGGGCTTGAACAAGTGTACCGCTGAGGGCACAGACACACTCCCCAGCCAAGGCCATCTGACTCTGCCCGGGAGCTCCATCTTCCGCACTGGGCATCGGATCCACTGGACCATGGCAAAGCAAGACATGTCAGCAGCACTGTTTCCCCAAACTCAGCCCACTGAGGGAGTCACCAAGAAAGACAGAGGTGACCGACTGCCGGGACAATGCATTCACTATCTGGGCTGGGTCCTCCTTGGGACAGATTTTATTTAACTACTGCTGATAAGCACTGAAAAAACTACAACTAAGATAAAATTAAACAAACAAAATTAAACAGTGGTTGTTCACAGGCTGGAGGACACCCTCAACATTATTTTTTCTTTCTTTCCTGTTTCATTCTTCTAGCAAAAGCGGCCACATTCCTCTGACAATGACAAAAGATGTGCTTGTCCACAAACTGAACTCATTCCCAAATCTGCTCTCATTCAACCCAGAGAATGCCTTCAAAGCACTTTTAAGAGATGCATTTCAGCCAGAAACTTATATGCTGCTGGCAGAGATGCAGATGGTACAGACACTTTGAAAAACAAGCATCTTCTTAAGAAGTTAAACATGCATGTAGCATACAACCCAGTAATCTCACACCTAGGTGTCTACTAACGAGAAATGAAAGCATCTATCCACATAACAACAGGCACACAAACATTCACAGCGGCTTTATTCATAATAGCCAAAAAGTGGAAAACAATGCCGATTTAGCCTTCTGCTTTATTAACCAAGAGTCTGTGTCTATAATGGAAGGAAACCAACCACAATCAAAACTTTTAAGGTGTTATCTGATAGCTGATGTCACTTAAAATAGTAAAGGTATCATTTGCAGATGGTCTCAATTACTAACTCTTTAGTATTATAATTATCTATGCAGTAGTACAGTCATTAAAACATTTACTGCAAGTATACTTGTATACATGAGGCTTGTAAGGTAAAAATAATAATTATAAGAAATACATGCTATAATTTCAGATTAGCTCTTTTAAGATTTCACTGAAGATGAATATAACACTAACAGGACTGAGAAATTTTCATGAAATTTTTTTCAAATAGATGGGAAAAAATCTCTGAATCTGGGTGAAAATTTAAAAAGTTTCAAGCCTAAAACAAAATCCTGATTTTAAAACAGTATGCATCATCACCATTTAGTGCTAAAATACAAATCTGGTAAGAAAAGCTATGTAACATAGTCAAAATGTTGCAAAGCAAATAGAGAAAACCAAATGCTTATGTTTGAGAATAACACTCCTTAGATCACAGAATGTTTCCAAGACAATAGCACACCATGGTCAGCAAGCCTAAATGTCCTTTTGTTACTCAACAGACATCAGATAGGCTGGGGCACCCTTCCAGACTATGGGTTCCCATGATGCCAGGCCTCTAGGCAGAATTATAGCAACTTTCCTGTCCCTCATTGAAAATGCCCAGTGTAAATCACTCCCACCAACCCCTGGGGGAAATACTCAGTACCATACGGAATGGCCAAACCTGCAAGCAACTTCCTGAAGACTAAACAGAAAAAAATTATAGTCCATAAAGTGTCAGGCTTGTTGTAGACTAGATTACCAAACTGAAATGATTAAACTCTCCAGCAAATTCACTCCCAGTCAGAGGCCAAAAGGGTGGGGGTAAAAGGTAGGGGGACCAAGATGAAATACATTTTCCTTTCCAGGGTAGTTATTCAAGAGCGCCACTGTTATTACCAAAGTATTCCCTTCCCTGAAATTTAAAAGAAAACTTGCGTAGATAAAACCAACTCAAAAGAGATTACCTTCAGTAGCAACAAGCACGTGTTGACACTCTTGTGCTGTCCTCGTCATCTTTAATCTCATTATGACATCTTTGAAGCTGCCAGAGAAACTACCTTTAACAAAGCTTTCATAAACAAAAGTGCAAGAGACTCATTTTATTGACAAAAACAAGAAAGACTTTTCAAGTTTCTGATGTTAGAGAGTGGATAAGAAACTTAAACAAAGATCTTAACTAAAAAAACTCACAAACTCTGCTATCAAGTTATAGAGGAATACAACAGAGATGGCTGATGTAATAAGAACTTTCAGGGTATTTCCAGAAAATCTGCCTGAATGTTTCTAATAAAATCAGAATTAGATAAGGTAGTAAACAGAAATTCAGGCATGTCTTTATTATTAATGAAAATACCGTACTTTTGTTTTTAACCATTGATTTTCTGGGTATCTGAATTTTCCACCACATTATCTTTCGGAGTAAATTAGGGTTGTCAGTGTATTAATACTGTCCACTTCTTTTCTAAAAATGTATGTTTCTTTTGTATGTCAAAGGCCTAACTGGCCATAATCTATGATAGAAGAAAAAGACTATTTCCCAGTTGCCTTGAATGCTTTTCAAAACACAAATTTTGAACTAAACATCAGTAAGAAAATAATCATATTTATACAACAGATCAACAGTAGCTCCTAAACTGGAGAAAATGGTGGAGAAAGAAGCCTAGTACCTTACTAATCAGAATTGGCTTCCCTCTATAAGCACTTACTGAGTGACTTCCAGTGGTTACATGCCCAACACTGAATACAAAGGCAAGTTGCTTATAACCTAAGGAAGGAAACAGTCAGGTAGGCAGATACACTACAATTCAACTCTAAGGACAAATGCAGCTGGAAGCACTGAGGAGGGCGGGACTAACCCCCTCCAGGGCTTCAGTGAGGTATCACAGAGGTCATGGCTTTCAGTTCAGTGTTGACGGATGAATAGAAATTCGCCAGGTAGAGAGAGGCATTCCAGGAAAGAGGAATCTCAAGCTCAAAGACACTAACATCTGGGAGCAGGACTTGTTCAGGAAAATGGCCTGTGTTGCCAAGAGGGGAACAGTGGGAGCAGAGGCTAAGCAGAGAATTAAACTCCGGATCATAAAGAGACACATATGCCATGATGACAACTTGGTAGTAGAGGATGGAGGGGTTACCAAAGAGATTCTCAGCTGGAGAGTAAGATCGTCAGATTTCCAGATGAGAAAGCACATCCTAGTAGCAATGTGGAGAATAGACTGAGGAGAAAACTTGAAGGTAATTGCAAGATCCCAAATAACAGGGAGGATGATACAGATTCAGAGATATTTAAGAGGTAGAACTTCCAGAATTTGACATTCAGTAAGACAGGGGAGGGGAGAAGCACCATTACAGAAGGGGCAAGTTTAGGAAGATTTCTTGGGCCAGCTGGATAGATGGTACAGCCATTAACAAAAACAGAGCACATGAGGGCAGGGCATGCCAACTGAGGAGTTGGGTAGTTGAGTCCAAGATACTTTATGATGCTCAAGATTGTCTAGTAGCAACTGAATATATGAAATCCTAAGGTTTCAGACTACAACTTCTCAGTGCAGTTTCTATTATACATGCAGAATTCTGTAGGTAACAGTTCAGGCAATTCATGTTTACTCATATGACAGATTTTATTGCATCCTTCCCAGGTGCAGAGCGCTCCACCGGGAGGTTGATGAGGTTTCTGTATGTGGTAGAAACAGCTCTGAGTCTGAGTCAAGCCTCAGATCACAGGTGCAGAGCTTTGCACCTGCTCTGCAATCTCCAAGCGCTTGCCCATTCTGAGGAGGGTTAAATAACTGCTTGGAAAGACACAGCATACCACGCACACTGTAAGTGACCAATAAAAGTTGACAGATTGTAACATATATCATTCTTTATACTCAGAAAGATTGTGATCTGGTGGAAAAGAGATGTGTAACATAAAAATACTATGATATACTGTAAACGATGATGGAAGCCTCTAAAGAGACGTAAAGAGCAATGGGTGATCAGAGGAGGAAGAAGCCACCTACAGAAAAGATTTAAGGAAGAACTTCACATAAATGGGGCCTGCAGATAGGGTAGGATTTAGACATGCAGACTTGAACCAAGGGGCAGTCTCGGTGATGGGGAGGGGGGCAGGATAGCGTGGCCACAGGCTTACAGAACCCGGTTTACCTATGTGACATTACCTATGTGACTCTGGACAAAATCATGAACCCAAAAGAGAATAATAGCAACTATCTTTCAGTTAACATTAGGATTTTATGAGATAAAACATGTAAAAGTCTTGGCACAGGGCACAGGGCGGCTTGCATCATACTTAGCAGAAATGAAGAAGCAAGAAATTGAGAGAAGGTTACTTTGGCTACAGAGTCCAGCTCATGATGTTGCAGAGTGAGCATAAACAGCCTGAAGAAGTTAAAAAAAGGGAGAGGATTTTGGACTTTACACTGCAGCAAGAAATGCCACTGATGCATATCATTTATCTGTTCAAATATCAAATTTTTTTATTTACCTAGATGGCACTTTAATTCCAAAATGATCTCCTTTCCATCCTATGCTTGACTGCACAAGGGTTTTCAATAACAACATAAAAAGGCTGAAAATTCTAGCCCTGCTCCAAAAAAGCAAGATGAGCCTGCACTCAAGCCAGAAAGCTCAGGGTTTCAAACCTGGGTCCTCTGCATCTCAGTCCAGTGCTCTATCCACTATACCACTGCCTGGTCAGGACATTAGCTTCCAAATCTTAAGCCCCTTTTCACTCTTTATTTGCCAATGAACTCCCCCTGGAGTTAAAAGTATCAAATTTCTAGTTCAGATTTGCATAGCACTTTTCTTCCAAGGAGCTTCCATTGCTACATAATTAGACTCAAACTTGTTAAGTCTTTGTGAGATAGTAGGTATGAAATACTCTATAACCTCACTAGCCTGTGAAACAAGGGTAAATGTTCTACATAAAAGTTCACCCCTAAGGAATGATGGCACTGGAGAGCTCATGTTTTTTGTACACAATTCAAATGTTAGCCTGGTTTTTCTCCATCCTGTTATTCTGTACCACAGCAGTTGTTAACAATGAATATATCAGTAATTCATTTTTCCCAAGCATGCCCTGAGTGTCTACCATTTGCCAGACTCTGTGAAATGCTGAGGGAAGTGAATTAAAAGATGACTAAGTCTTGGCCCTGGCTGGTTGGCTCAGAAGTAGAGCATCAGCCCGGCATGTGGAAGTTCCAGGTTTGATTCCTGGCCAGGGCACACAGGAGAAGCACCCATCTGCTTCTCCACCCTTCCCCCTCTCCTTTCTCTCTAGCTCTCTCTTCCTCTCCCACAGCCAAGGCTCCATTGGAGCAAAGTTGACCTGGGTGCTAAAGATGGCTCCATGGCCTCTGCCTCAGGTGCTAGAATGGCTCTGGTTGCAGCAGAGCTAGAATGGCTCTGGTTGCATCGCCCCCTGGTGGGCATGCCGGGTGGATCCCCGTAGGGCACATGTGGAAGTCTTTCTGACTGCCTCTCCACTTCTAGCTTCAGAAAAATACACACAAAAAAAAGAAATATGAGTAAGTCTTGGTACTACTACCTGCCTTTTAGGAATTCTCAGTTCAGTCAGGAAGATAATGATTCCCAAGTGATAGCACAGACTAATACAAAGCAGACTGGCTCAGAGCCCAAAGTAGGGAGAGATGTGGATGCAGCATTAAAAAAGTTCATCAAATCTTACTCCCAGTTCTAGAATCTATAGAGTCCCCCAAAATATACCTACTGAAAATGTTTAGACCAAACTACCCACTTAAGATTTCCTAAGGTAAACTGGATTTCCTGGCTTCTTTCTACGCTTTGGTTTGTCCCACCTTGATTCCTAAAGCAAACAAGGCCTTCCACCCAGGAAAAAAAAATCCATGCCGTGACATTTAACAGGAACTCCACTGCTTACTATTGAGCACTTAGGAGTAAATATCAAGTTTGCATTCAGAGGCTGCAGATTTTAGGCTCTCCATCTTTGTATCTCATGGCCCAGCTTAATATCTGCAGAGTAAAGGGGAAATGAATAGTTGCAGACTTGACTGAATGAATTACAAAGCCATGCTTCTGCATTGATAATGCAGCAACTAATTATAAAGGTAAAAGCATCTCAGAATTTCAAGAGTTACTGTCACTCTTAGGTATAGGAACTTGTATAAATCCCACAGCATTCTTTTTACTTAACATTCTAGCACGTGTTCTCTTTTCTCATTTGACTAAAAGAATCAGCATGTGTCAATTTTAGAAGCTATATAAATATCTTATTGCATGACCCATTCATTGGAAATATTTGTTTTATTTTTATGAATAATATTATGGTGAACATCTTTGTGCATGAACATTTGTATGTATTTCTGATTTCTTAGAAGAAGAATATAGGTCCTGGCCAGTTGGCTCAATGGTGGAGCATTGGCCAAATGTGTGGATGTCCCAGGTTCAATTCCCAGTCAGGGTACATAGGAGAAGCAACCATCTGCTTCTCCACCCCACCCCTCCCCTTCTCTCTCTCTCTTTTCCTCTCTTGCAGCCATAGCTTGATTGGTTCAAGGGCATCAGCCCCAGGCCCTAAGGATGGCTCCATGGAGACTCTGCCTCAGGAATTAAAAATAGCTTGGTTGTGAGCATGGTCCCAGATTGGCACAGTATTGGCCCCAGAAGTTGCCAAGTGGATCCCATTTAGGGCACATGTGGGAGTCTGTCTCTCTATCTCCCCTTTTCTCACTTAGAAAAGAAGGAAAGAAAGGAGAAAAAGAGGAATAGAGAAGTAGGATTTTGAAAAGTCACATGTTTAAAGTTCATATAGACTGACACACTGCTTTCCAAAAAAGCTTAAATTCACTGTATCTGCAGGATATAAAAGCACTGGTTTCACTGCACCTCTGTCCAAAGAGGGGGAAAAATGAATTCTTAATTTTTTTAATCAATGCTAGTCTGCTAACTTAAATTAAATACATTTGACAAATAAATGGAAATAACGCTCTTTGCATTTAACAGTTTCAAATTAAGGGAACCCTAAAAAGACAAGACTGCATAAGAAAATAACCTATTTAGGTAGGGGCTTAACTTAGAAAATGATTCTGGGTTTATTCTTAGAATCCACAGACAGTTTCCAACATCTTTTATCTTTACTGGTAACCTTCTCAAAGACAAATTTAGAGCCCTTAGCTCTGTAAATGTTCATATTACATCAAATTCTGAGGTTTGCTTAGACTCAACAACTTATTAAAATGAATGCTTATTTCTAAAGAGACAAAAACTAAAATTTAAAAAGTAATATACATTAAACATAAATGTTGACAAAACTCCCAATAACTCCCCAAGGAGCTCAAAGATTTCCAGCAGCTCTTTTCCTCATGAATTGTATTTATTTTAACTTCATTGTTCTTAGCCATTCTGAGTTAAGGATTATGTTGCATGTCCTTTTACAGAGACCTAACTTTGCTACAACACTTCTGTATTACATTTCTACTCTTTTTCATAAGCATATGAGAACAGTTGGAATAATGAGTCTAAGACTCCATTTTATTTCAAGTTCTATGTATTTTGTTCCAATGTTAAGCATCTCTAAAAATGTACATCCTCAAAAAAAATGGTATTGCTCATAACTGAAATTCGCAAATGAGTATTACTATCTCCATGACTACAAGTTGTAAGAATTAAATGAGATAATACACATAAAAACACTAAAGAACTATATAACTTCCTGTCTTCAAGTTTTCTGACAAAGATCCAGCACTTTGAATATCAACTTTTAGAAAAAAGAAAGACCAGCATACAACTTGATATAACTAAAGATTGAGCAAACTCAAAGAACAGTTCCCTATCTCATGACCTAAAGAAAACACAGGCATTAGCAGTAGGCTGATCTCCTTAATGCATACATACGTTACATACACACACACACACACACACACACACACACACACACACACACAATCTTACACTGTTAAAAAGATGTGAACGTTTCAACTAGTATTCCTAGAAACAATTCCCAGTGCTAGAAAAAAGACCGAAAGCTAAATAACACAACTGTCGCTGCCATGAAAAGAGTGAACGGTAGACTTCGGGGTTTCACAGAATAATAAATTACATTCCAAAAACATTTTAATGATGAACACAGTAACTAATTTTAATTTTGCCATACGAAGATAATTAAGAGAAAGAAAATCTAGCGCAATTAACATCATTTTGCAACTTTACCATTTAATTCCTTAAGATGAATAACCTCAACTTGAATGAAAATTCAGTACATCATCCGTGTTTTTCAAAACCCACAAAAACGGTCTTGGAACAACACTGGAAATGACTTACTCAGACTCTATGAATTTAAGGAGCACCACTGTCTCCTCCACATTGCTATTTCCTGTCCACATTTCCCCCAATGCTGCTGCTTTTTGTCCTCACCCTTTCTCCGCCCACAGGACAGTCACCTTTCCAAAACTCAGCACTTCCACTTCGGAAACCCAGGTCAAGGCAGGTGTGGCGGAGGGACACCGTTCTCACAGAGGGAGGGCAAGTTTCTCACAGAAAAGATATCCTTCATTTTCCTCCCCTAATTAGCTAAGTTAAAGTCACCTTCAAAAGTAAAGATTTTTCTCTCAGTAGAAAAAATTAAAAGAGTGCGAATAACAATGTAATGAAATCACCTACCAAAATTAATCCTTGTTCAGAAGCTGGTTCTTTTCAGAAGTTAAATCAATAAACACGGAATTTTCATGTAATAAAAAGTAATCTGCTAGTAGAGGCAGAAATATATTTTATCTGTCTCTTATGAAGACCATACAATAAGATAATAATTTTTTACTATTTTAAGTTACAAAAAGGTGACTAATATTTTTTAAATGTTTTCTTTACTGCAAAACTTTCAAATTTTGCATGGTATTAAAGAGATAGAAGAGATGCCAAAATTATAAAAACTGACCCCCCAAAAAAGGGATTTTTTTATGAAACAAACTACCAATTCTGAAATTAGCACTTATTAGGCTGAGTCTTCCTTGTGTTTTACAATTATATTTATGAGAGCACAGAGTTTCTCCTGCTTTTGAGTTTTTTAAATACTCTTTTAAAATGTAAAAAAGACTCAATAGCTAAGCCCAGAAGTCCCATTATAGATCAAAACAGTAGGCCTGACCAGGCGCTGGTGCAGTGGATAGAGCATCGAACTGGGACACAGAGGACCCAGGTTCAAAACCAGAGGTCGTGGGCTTGAGCGCAGGCCCATCTGGCTTAAGCATGGGCTCACCACAGCTTTAGAGTGGGGTGACTGGCTTGAGCCCAAAAGGTCACTGGCTTGAAGCCCAAAGTCACTGGCTTGAGCCTACCATCACTGGCTTGAGCAAGGGGTCACTGGCTCAGCTGGAGCTCTGGTCAAGGCACATATGAGAAAGAAGTCAATGAGCAACTAAGATGCCGCAACTAAGAGTTGATCCTTCTCATCTCTTTCCCTTCCTGTCTGTCCCTGTCTAGCTCTCTTTGAAAAATAAATAGTTATTTTAAAATATTTTTTGGAAAATACTTTTCCCACAGGCCTTGCTCTGCTGTTTGCGAGCCTTCCAGGGCAAAGCCACCAACCCAGATGCCTGTACTGGGGGAGCATCCCCTGCCTGCATTATTCAGGAATGGCAGAGGCCATGCGATGCCTGGCTAACCAGTGATGTCAGGACTCTGGTACACCCAACCCTCAACCATACAGATGTAGCACATACTCCCCTGGGCTCACCTGCTGGATACTTCTATCTAATTCCTCTCCCATGCCCTCCAACCCAGAGACATCTGGCAGGAAGGTTATCTCTCATGGTCCTCACAGCACTGAGCTCTCCCTCTTCCTCCTCTATCTCCCTACCAGGAAAACGCTTACAGGGCCATGCCACAAACCTCTACAGGATGTCACATCAGCTTATGTTATATCCCCATCTGTAGTATAGTTCTCCCCTGCCTACTCCACACCAGCCCGCACCCTCACAAGAATGCAAGTTTTCTCTCTTTTTGTATGCTGACTTACCTCTTTTGACTTGCTTTATTTGCTTATTTGTGAGTTCTTGGGGACACATAGAGCGTAAAATCAAACGTTGCATATCATGCACTCCAACACTGATGAAGGAGGTTTTGAACATTCTGTCCATATTCAGGAACTGGTGTTTTTGCATAAATTTTCTCATTTACTCTTCACAAACCTTTACAACCATTGTTACTATCCACATTTTTATCCACAGAGCTCAGAAAGATAAGCAAGTTACTCAATTTCACAAAGCTAGAAGATGTATGAACACACCAAACAGTTCTACCAGTACTCGTGAGACTCCCAAGTTACTCTGTTCTCACTGCACTAGTTTCTTGCCTGATGAACCGCTGACTACAGTCTTCTGTATCGAAATTCGCGACATCATACCTTACATAAACAGCCTTTTAACAGCTGGCCCACAATAATAAGAATAAAATATTGTGTTAATAACCATATTTAATGGTTTTAAAAAGCTTTTAAAATAACTTTTCAACATCAAGATAGCAGAAACAAACCATTCATAATAACAAAAACCGTAATTAATGAAAGAGAAAACAAACTACCTTGGTTATTAACAAACCAGAAGATTAGACTTTGGAAAGACCAATAAAGGGACAAATCACAGGCTATTCTGATTTGTAAAGAGAAGAAAAACACAAATAAGCAACGATAAAAATGAGAAACGGGCTATAATTGCTAATTCAGCATTAACAGAATAGTACAGATTTATGCCAATAAATGTGAAATATCAACTCACATGGATAATTTTCTAGGAAAATACAAATTAATTTATTCAATAAAAATAGTACAGGACTTTCCAAAGGCCAAGCACTGAGCTTATCACAGTCAACAAAACAGATGAAGTCCCTCTCATGACAGAGCTTTTCTTTGAGGGGGAGGGAGGGTTGAGGGACAGAAATAAATACATAGCATGTCATATGGTAGTAAGTGCCATGAAGAAAACTAAAAATGGTTAGTTGAGAGAGACAAGAAAAAGGGTTGGCCTTTCAATGAAGTGGTCAGGGAACGACAGAACCATCTGGGCCCAAGGGGAGGTAAAAAAAAGAAAAAGAAAAAAAGTTGAAATACTGCCCTAGACCAATAAGTATGTAAGAAATTAGAAAAGTCATTAAAAAAAATACTACCTCTAAAACAAGTGGGCCCCAAATGGCTTTATAAGTAAATCCATCAAGCTTTTGAAGAACTAGTAACCCCTCTATCGAAAGCTTCTGAACACTCAGAAGGCTCAAATAATCTGGGAAACACACCAGACAAGAATACACGGAGAGAGCTCATACAATGACAGTAGTGGATCTCAGCCAGACAGGATTTGGAAGGGACATTTGGCAATGTCTCGGGACGTTTTTGATCGTCATAACTGGGGTGACTGCTAGTGCCATACAGTGGGCAGAGGCAAAGGCTGTTAAACATCCAACAATACATGCTCAGGGTGACTGCAAAAACAAATAAATAACAGGTCTAAAATGTCAGTAGTGATGAAGTTGAGAAACCCTGGCTTAGAGGAGCAACAACATCTAACATCCAAACCTGTTTACAGGTCCGTTTGTTACATTACACCACATCCCTATCACTGAATTAAAACGTATCTATGGAAAAAAAATGTATTTTGAATTCCAAGCAACCAACTCTAAAACTTACCTAAACATAATACATAGGTTAAGAGCCATGCCTAAGAAAGGACAGCTCACTCCTCTAGGAGGAGTCCTCATCCGCTAGTGGAACTACCAGAACAGTTAGTTACCAAATTCCTTTTACCACCAGGCAGTGGTCAGATGGTTTAAGAACAAAACCTCTGTCCTACTACTTTTCTCCTGGGACTTTAGCATTCCTCTGACTCCAACTGGCCCTGGAAACCAGAGTGCATTGTTTTAAACTGTTCTGGGAAATTTTATAATTGGCTAGTGTATTTTAAATACTGTTTGCTTACACCATTTATATAATTTATGTTTGGGGGAGGGGGAGAGGAAATGACCTACTTTAAACAAGCCGATATTTTTATCCCTCCACAACTGTCTCTAAAAGAATACTGTTCTCTAAAAAAAAAAAAATGGAAGAAGACATAAATATGTTGCTTTACTTTTCTTCAGTTAAGTCTTGTGACCCACTTTCTCTAACCTGTTTTCTACTCCTTTACTACAGCGCAGAGGGGAGAAGAGAACAGTTAATAAGACACCCCGTGTCCAATGCAGAAGCTTGTGCCCATCAGTCTCTGGGTATATTCAAGACAAACGAGCTATATATTTCCAGTATTTCCACCCGTCCCTGCGGTACAGCTAAAATACAAATTATGAAACTAAACCAGTAAATATTTTCCTCCAGATCACCACTGAAGAGCCTGTAAATGAAAGCCACTGGATTCTCACTGCAGCTGATGCCCATGAAGTGTTTGACTTTCAAAACTCATGGATTATAAAAGCATCACTGTGTGAGGAGGGCTGTGTGGAGGACGAGTAGGTGGGGGTATAACAAGAAAGAACAGTATTTTGGTTCCGAAGAAGGTTTAACTCCTTCATCCAGGCCTCCCACTATTCCTGAGTATATGCAAATTACCCCAGAATGCACCACTCCACCCTTCTGCTTCTTGGCTCTACAACCCACGTCCCCCAAAGTTTTCTCAGTGGGGGATGAGCACTCTTGTTTCTCTCATTCCTCCTTCATTCTGGCAACCTCTGAAGAGAACTCCATTATTTCCTGCAGGATTTCTTTTTATGAATATTTTCACTTTGAGCTTTCAAATAACCACCATTATTACTCTGTAAAAAATATTTCTTCCCAAATCAAGACAAAAATAAATTATTAAATGTTTACAGAAGCTTTTGGCTCAAATGTAGAGAAATAAAAATGGTTTAATAAGATTATAAGGGCTCTGGCCGGTAGGCTCAGTGGTAGAGCGTCAGCCTGGTGTGCAGAAGTCCCAGGTTCGATTCCCGGCCAGGGCACACAGGAGAAGCGCCCATCTGCTTCTCCACCCCTCCCCCTCTCATTCCTCTCTGTCTCTCTCTTCCCCTCCCACAGCCAAGGCTCCATTGGAGCAAAGATGGCCCGGGTGCTGGGGATGGCTCCTTGGCCTCTGCCCCAGGCACTAGAGTGGCTCTGGTCACAACAGAGCGATGCCCCGGAGGGGCAGAGCATTGCCCCCTGGTGGGCAGAGCGTTGCCCCCTGGTGGGCGTGCCGGGTGGATCCCGGTCGGGCGCATGCAGGAGTCTGACTGTCTCTCCCCATTTCCAGCTTCAGAAAAATATCAAAAAATAAAAATAAAAAAATAAGATTATAAGATTTTCTTTAAATATATTTCCTTAACTGCTATATTTATAAAGATACTGATGTTTCTAAAAAGAAGGATTTTAGTTGTTATTTTCCACAAATATGTGGGTTATATAGTGTGTCCGTAAAGTCATGGTGCACTTTTGACGGGTCACAGGAAAGCAACAAAAGATGATAGAAATGTGAAATCTGCACCAAATGATAGGAAAACCCTCCCAGTTTCTGTAGGATGATGTGGCAGCATGTGCGCATGCTCAGATGATGACGTAACACCATGTATACAGTGGAGCAGCCCATGGCCATGCCAGTCGAGATGTGGATGGTACAGAGGAAAGTTCAGTGTGTTCTGTGGCTCGCTAAATTCGAATCCATGACCAAAGTGCAACGTGAATATCAGCACGTTTATAACGAAGCACCACCACATAGGAATAACATTACTCGGTGGGATAAGCAGTTGAAGGAAACCAGCAGTTTGGTGGAGAAACCCCGTTCTGGTAGGCCATCAGTCAGTGACGAGTCTGTAGAGGCTATACGAGATAGCTACCTAAGGAGCCCTAAAAAATCTGTGCGTGAACCCACATCAAACTACACTGAATAGGTATGAAACTGGGAGAGTTTTCCTTTCATTTGGTGCAGATTTCACATTTCTATTGTCTTTTGTTGCTCTCCTGTGACCGGTCAAAAGAGCACCATGACTTTACAGACACATTGTAGTATTTTTTCTTAGCCAACCATTTTTTTTTGATGGTGTGATCATAAGCCCAAAAGAGCTATAGACAAGTGGTTCTAATTATGGTTCAGCACTGCAGTTTTAATTAGTAGAAACTAATTTAATGGTGACTCATTTTTCCCTCTCAGAATTATAATGGCAAGTAATTAGTAGTAAAAACTTCTCCCATACCCTGTTGAAAATTTTATAAAAATTAGACTTTGTAATCTGACTGATGATAATATAGGTATAGTAAATAAATTATTTTTAAAATTATAAAATACTACATTCCTGGCCCTGGCTGGTTGGCTCAGTGGTAGAGTGTTGCTGGCTTGTGGATGTCTCAGGTTTCATTCCCAGTCAGGGCACACAGGAGAAGCAACCATCTGTTTCTCTACCTCTCTCCCTCTCCCTCTTTCTCTTTCTCCTTCTCTTACTCTCCTGCAGCCATGGCTTGATGGTTTGAGTGAGTTGGCCCTGGGCACTGATGGTGGTTCTGTGGCCTCTGCCTCAGGTGCTAAAAATGCCTTGGTTGCCGAGCTATGGAGAAACGGCCCAGACAGGCAGGGCCATTAGGGGGCTTGCCAGGTAGATCCTGATCAGGGAGCGTGTGGGAGTCTCTCTGCCTCTCTTCCTCTCACTTAATTGAAATATATATATTATATGTATATATGTATATACGTATATATATTACATTCCTAAATGTAAAATCACAAGCACCAAAAATGTAATTGATAAACTTAACAAAACACCAATCAATATTTCCAGTCATTTTCTGGAATAATTCAAATAGAAATGGACTTTAGATTGATTGCTATACTACACATTGCAGAAGTGGAAATTAGTTCCACAACCCACTGCATCAATATCTACATTTCATTTATCCAACAAATATGTGAGTGCCTAATACACACCGCACATGAAAATTCAGTGGTAAACAAAATGGAGATGACCCTGCACAGAGCTTACAATTTGGTAGTAAATAGTAAGCACATAAATAAGATTATGATTACAAATTGTGAGAGGTAATAAGATTGAAGAAACAAAGAGTGCTATAAAGGAATATTCTAGAACAAGGAAGATATACAAAGGCAAAACCAGGGGTATTTTAAAGTTAGAAGGACATGCCATTTCTCTGTGTCCTTAGCACTATAACCAGATCTTAGCACACAGAGGGAGCTCAACAGATGTTGTCTGTCTCAGGACAAGAACTGATTCAATTTACAACAATTTTTTTATTTTATTTTATTTTTTTACAGAGACAGAGAGTGAGTCAGAGAGAGGGATAGACAGGGACAGACAGACAGGAACAGAGAGAGATGAGAAGCATCAATCATTAGTTTTTCATTGCGCGTTGCAACACCTTAGTTGTTCATTGATTACTTTCTCATATGTGCCTTGACCGCGGGCCTTCAGCAGACCGAGTAGCCCCTTGCTGGAGCCAGTGACTTTGGGTCCAAGCTGGTGAGCTTTTGCTCAAACCAGATGAGCCCGCGCTCAAGCTGGCGACCTCGGGGTCTCGAACCTGGGTCCTCTGCATCCCAGTCCGACGCTCTATCCACTGTGCCACTGCCTGGTCAGGCTACAACGATTTTTAAAAAATACATTTAATATTAATAATAGCTAGCATTTATTTAAGTGCTTTATATACATCACCTCAGTTCATGTAACCTTCAGCTGTATGGGTATTTAACACTATCCCTGTGCTACAGTGAAGGCCCAAGGCGGGGAGAGGCTAAGCAGCATGTCTGTGTCCACTCTCCAACCCTTAGAAGGTGGCAGAATCAGGACTGAAAGGCCCTGCCTCGTGTGAAACTGATTTTCCTCTGCCACCAGTTCCACTTTCATAGGTTCACCAGTATAGCAGACAGGCAAAGCCCCTGTCATCAATGTCTCTCATAATTACACATCGGTAACTCAACAACTGTCCAAAAAAATCAAAATAAACAGGAATAAACAAAAAAGTTAAACAGAAAAAGAGTATGGCAACTTGATTCAGCTGGGACATCAGCACATAAGCCTATGATCTGAGGAACATTTGCACACTTTCTTATTTCTTGAAAACAAAGAAGTGTAAAATTCCATAATAAAAAAAATTCCATAATAAACTCTACTTAAACAAAAATAATAATTTATGCTAGGGAGCATCATCTCCTTGCCACTCAACCCTTGACTTCAGTCCAGTCCTCGGATGGCAAAAAGACAAAAGCTTCCCTGAAGCACTTGGAGAAAGACGGATGCAGAGTCACAGATTACAAGTATTGCTGACATTTTTCTGGTTTCTAGGGGACACAGGGATAATTAAATTTGAGGGGAAAAGGAATGATTGAGCCAAGAAAATCAGTATGATGAGAATTACGTGTACTGGGCACATTCACTTTTTTATGTTTTCCTATATTTTCTATGTGTCTTCCAAGTGAACAAAGGACTAGTTTTTATAATTAGAGTGGAAAATGTTATAAAATTTTTTAAAGAACTGATTTCTTTCATCAATAATCTGTAGCACACATTTAAACTAAACTTGAGTTCAATCCAAGTGTTATATTACCTGGAATTTACTTTAAAATATTACAGCAGGGCAATATGGAATGTATATGTTCATTAGTTTTCAGCTCTCCATTACTTGGGACTACACACTTCCAATGGTGTTCAATTGACATTGACTCAAAAGAACCATACCCCCAGAGGCAGCCATCTTTCTCTCCAATCAACACTCGTGGTTTCAATCATAGGTGTTGTAGAGGTTATAAACAAGTTTTCATTGGCAAAATTAGCAGTGTACAAGATGTATGAACTTAAGTCTTCCATGAACTTGGTAAAAAAATCTAATAACCAAATGCAATGTGTTATTCTAGGTTGGATCTAGAACTGAAAAAGAATATTAGTGGGGGAAAAGTCTGGAGTTTAGTTAATATTAATGTGCTAATATGTTGATATCTTAGTTTGAAGAAATGTATTATGGTAATGTAGAAGGTTAACAAAAGAGAAAATAGGGCTAGGGGTATATGAAAACCGTATTATCTTTGCAATTATCCTGGATAGCTCAAATTATTACCAAAAAGTAAAAATCTAGTGACCATATGGACTGTGACACTGACTAGCACCTTAGGTTTGATTCTTCAAGGCCCTGTGTATAATTTCTGTTCCAACAGACTCTTGTCCACCAACCCTGGATAGTTAACAAAGTCTTCTTGCTAGAATATTGTTGCAATTGTCCCAGGAAAACCTATCACATAATGTGCATGTAAAGAGCATCCAAAATGAGAGATTGCTGGGAATTCACAGAGCTTACAGAACAGACTACTGTATATTATGAATGTTTAGTATCTTCTTGCTGATAAACATCTTTACGTGCAATGGAATGAAGTCTGAAACCTGCTCTCTGTAGCCCAGTAAGAAAGTTACTCCTAATAAAAGTTAGAGATGTTTATCAAAACAAATGAGCCTAATAGTCGTGCATAACCAGAATTGCTTAGATCACTCTGTAAAATACAATACAGGTACTCAAAATAGTTTTCCAACTGCAGTTTTTAATGACAGTGCATCAGTGTTCCATGGTTAAGCAAAAACAGTTAACTCAGAGACAGGTATGTCTCAGGAAATTCAATCTAGTTAAGACTAATGTTCAGCTCCCAGAGAAGAAAATATATGAGTAATAAATCACTATATATAAGAAAAATTATTGATAAGGTCAGAAAAAATTTTAATTTGGTTAATTTTTTTTTTTTTTTTTTTTGTATTTTTCTGAAGCTGGAAACGGGGAGAGACAGTCAGACAGACTCCCGCATGCGCCCGACCGGGATCCCCCCAGCACGCCCATCAGGGGCGACGCTCTGCCCACCAGGGGGCGATGCTCTGCCCATCCTGGGCGTCGCTCTGCTGCGACCAGAGCCACTCTAGCGCCTGGGGCAGAGGCCAAGGAGCCATCCCCAGCACCCGGGCCATCTTTGCTCCAATGGAGCCTTGGCTGCGGGAGAGGAAGAGAGAGACAGAGAGGAATGAGGGTGGGTTGGGGGGTGGAGAAGCAAATGGGCGCCTCTCCTGTGTGCCCTGGCCGGGAATCGAACCCGGTTCCCCCGCACGCCAGGCCGACGCTCTACCGCTGAGCCAACCGGCCAGGGCCAAATTTGGTTAAATAATTTAATGTTAAATAATTTAAATCAAAGTTTTTCTGTTAAAATAAAAGATATAAAATAGAATATGACATCTGCATAATTATTAAAAATAAACTTCAAACTTGCAACAGAACACTTTGAACACTACTTCAAGCCCCTTGGGGTCAGCAGGCCCTTCCTAGAAGGATTTCAGTGAAAATTTTTGAGAAACATTAAGTGATTTTTATGTCCTGGTTAAAATTTTACAAGTAGTCATGTAAATTAATGCTTACAGACATGAAGACTCGCAGGTTTCAGAATTGTAGTATTTCAACATTTAAAAAGTAAAATGATAAAGATTTTTTTTATTATAGAGACCATAAAAGATTGAGTTGCTGTCCTCTCAAAGCTTATTTCTCTCTACTAGAAAAGGAGTCCCAGACAAGGGCTCAATGGACGATGACTGATGGAGGGGATGGTGATTGCACGGTGCTGGGATCTTCGATTAATGTTCACCTATATTTCTGGGAGATCACTTGGGCCATTATTTAACATGCCAAATTCTTCCCTCAATAAAAATGCCATAGACTTTTAAATACATCTCTTCAAATAAGTCAACTGTGTAAGTGTGTGATGCATTCTCAAGCAATTAATTAAATATCAAATTAACAATGGTGCCTACATTACTGGAAATTGACTAATTAATAGAAAACAAAGCCACACTTATTATTTTTTAATTATATATATATATTAAATTACATAAAAACATTACCACCATCCTGTTCATGACATGGAAGGTAGAACACACTCAGCCTCTCCTGTTTAAAAATAACTTGTTGCTTGCCTGACCAGGCGGTGGCACAGTGGATAGAGCATTGGACTGGGATGCAGAGGACCCAGGTTCGAGACCCCGAGGTCGCCAGTTTGAGCGCGGGCTCATCTGGCTTGAGCAAAAGCTCGTCAGCTCGGACCCGAGGTCTCTGGCTCGAGCAAGGGGTTACTCGGTCTGCTGAAGGCCTGCGGTCAAAGCACATATGAGAAAGCAATCAATGAACAACTAAGGTGTCACAACGAAAAACTAATGATTGATGCTTCTCATCTCTCTCCGTTCCCGTCTGTCCCCATCTATCCCTCTCTCTGACTCTCTCTCTAAAAAAGAAAAACAACAAAAAATAATTTGTTGCTTGAAGCAACTAAAAGTTAATAGTTTTTCCAGGTTGATGGTGAGAGTGAGAGGCAGAAGCACCAAGACTAGAACCCTGGTACCCTGGCATTATAATCCCGGCTCCACCGACCAGAACATGATGCTCCTTCAAAGAGCAAAACAAAACAAAACAGAAAAGAAGGCTCCTCTATTGTGCACATCCAAGGCATTGTCAACACATCACTGTTTCATTGTTCTGTTCATTCCTCATCAGATAGTCACAGTTAAATGGTCCTGCCTGCTGCTTCTCCTAATCCTCATACAAGCCAGAGAAGAGAGAATTCCACATTCTCATAACTTTCCATTCTCCAGAACTCCAAATTCACCCTTTAAACTTTCATTCAAAGCCTTCAGTTAAAATGAAAGATGGGTTTTCTCTGATCTGTGCAGGGAGTTTGGTTACTGAGAACTAAAAGAGTAATTTGACTAATGAGAGCAATTCTGGCCATGGCATTTTCTAATAGTTTTCTCACGGACTGAAACTGAATGAGGTTGAGGGTTATAATCATATATATAAACAACACCATAAGGAATCAATGTTCCTGCACATAATTAACCTAACAGGATGAAAAGAAGGCTCTTGTACTGAGAGAGCAAAACCATCCTACTTGAGTAGTTCACCCAAGCATTCAAAGAGCTGTTGGCTTTTGTGGATTCCCATGTGATGCCAGGAGTGATCAAGAATGATACATTAGAAGGGGGCTAAGAAAATCCAGGAAGAAAAATAAACATTGCCATCTCCATATACACTTGGTAAATGACTGAATCTTTTTGTAACAACCTCAAATAAGTTCAAATACATTTAAAGGCATTTTGTAATAATAATAATAATAAAAAGAGAATCCAGGTAGATTCTAGTCCTGACACTAATTCTCTGTGTCAGGCAAGCCACAACCTACTTGAACCTCATTTTTCTATCTGACAAGAACAATAACCTATCGTGACAGGCTCAAATGTCTATAAGAATAAACAATTAATAGGAAAGTATGCTGGAAAAATACAAACAAATACTAACAGCTGTTATGAATATATCGCCAAGGCCTTAAGACATTAGGTATGCCTCATTCATGCTCACTTTCCCTCTTCATGAAGACTGGAATCCAGACCTGATGACCTAACTTAAACCATGCAGATGAACAACACTATACTTGGGGATGGTGAAACATGAATTCAGAATGCACCTGATTGACTGTGAAGAACAATGACATCTGGACACCTGGTCAACTCACATGAGAAACAAACATCTCTATTCTTTTGGCTACTACAGTATTGGATTTCTTTGTTATAGCAGCCTATCCAAATTAGCAGTTATTGACACCTCAACAAATGAGTTTGTGCAAACCAAATCCCGTTCACAGACCTGTTTTGTTTGGACAAGTCCTTACAATTCTGGGCTATACAGTACTTTTTATGTTTACTTAGATGTCAACATTTAATCAAATTTCATATAATAAAATAAGATTCCTTATAAAAAGGAAAATATCAGATGATCCAGCAACAATGAATTTCTATTTACAAACGGCAACAGGTGACTGGTACTCAGTAGACATGCCCCTTTCAGAGGGAGCCTGTGCTGCCCAGGTCCTCAACCTCCTGCCATTACAATAAGTCTGCTTTATTGTGCTTTCCTGTCCTCAAGGCTTAGTAAATATTCGGCTTTTCAAACCCTCTTTAAATAAACTTGTGGAAATTTAAAATTCTTGGGTCTGTATAGCAATAGATTAAAGTAGTTCATTTCTGCCAAACTCTTCTCCATGAAGTTCTGCCTACTAACTATATTATGTCTGATAGATAACCATTCCTACAGAGTCCAGACAACCATATCCTTTCTCACTTGGATTATAACAATAGCCTAACTGGCCTCCCAGGCTTCTTCTTGCCCACATATTTATTTATGGCATTAAAATCAGAGCTACCTTTCTAAATTGCAAACTGAATTCCCTCCTTTCAATGATTTCACATTTGCCTTTGGATAAATCCTAAATTCCCTAACGTTGTTTGTGGAGCTATCTTGTGATTTCCTTTAAAATACAATGAAAGAGTGAGAGATATATACTGCTCACAAAAATTAGGGGATATTTCAAAATGAATATAAGTGATAAAAAAGCATTTGATTTTTTTTATTAGACAAGAACATCAGAAAAGCAAATGACAGTCAAAGAAAGTTGTTTGATTATGCAAATGAGATGCAAAACCAACTTTTATTTCAGTGGCGAAAATGCACTATATAAAAGGCTGAAAGTACTGGAGTATCTGCACGTTCCCTAACCCCTAATTTTTGTGAGCAGTGTACATGACAATTATATATAGTTCAAGTGACTCAATCAGAAATTCACTCCTATTAGCATTGCACAGACCCTGTATTCAAATGTCCACCCTCCAGAAACTGTACCAAATCCTGACTTTTCTATGGAAGGGGAGTAAACTTGTTTGAGTTATTGTATTTGTACCCTCTCTGTTCTAACACCTTAAATTATTCCCTAACACTACATTTAGTGTTTTTCAGTTTCTTAAATACACCATGTTCCCTCTTACAATGAATTCTTCAAACATGTTCTTCCCCATGCCTGGAACTCTCCCACCTCCTTACCCTTATCTAGCCAACATCTATTTCAGTTGACACTTCCTCTGAGAGATCACCTCTAATCTTAACAATAGCTCCCACTACCCTTGAAATGTATTCTAAGCTTGTCCAGGTGGCCGCGCAGTGAATAGAGAGTCAGACTAGGATGCAGAGGACCCAGGTTTAAAACTCCGAGGTTGCCAGCTTGAGCGCGGGCTCATCTGGTTTGAGCACAGCTCACCAGCTTGGACCCAAGGTCACTGGCTTGAGCAAGGGGTCAATCAGTCTGCTGTAGCCCCCCAGTCAAGGCACATATGAGAAAGCAATCAATGAACAACTAAGGTGCCACAATGAAGAATTGATGCTTCTCATCTCTCTTCTTTCCTGTGTCCCTGTCTGTTCCTCTCTCTGTCTCTCTATCTCTGACACACACACACACACACACACACACACACACACACACAATGTATTCCAATAACAGACTTCTTTCTGATTTTCAGCCATCACCTATACACCAGTGGTCCATTAATTAGTATAAGGGATACTAAAAATAGTTATCACTGATGAAATGAACAATCAAGATAAAAACAACCTAAGTTCCAGGATGACCTTTAAGAGTAGAGCTGCCTGTATACCCTGGCTTGTCAACTATTCTAGATAATTTCATGGTAGGAAATAAGTTTGTCTTGTTTAAGCACTGTAATTTGGGATGAATTTGTTATAGCATCTTAGCTTGTACCTTAACAAATGCACTTACCATATTTAATGTTTATTAGGTCTGGGAGGAGACCATGTTCTCCCTCACCTCTGAGTCTTTGCAATGCTATTTTCTATGCCTGGTACACTCTACCACTTCCTAATGTCAACCTAGCTAACAGCCTCTAGATCGCAGCTTAAAGGTCATGTTGGAGAAAGCCTCTCTAATCTTGAGGTTCCATTAGATCCAACAGGATACCCTGCACCCATCTCATCAATGTTTTCACATATTTTACTGCCTGTTGTTTCAGAATAGCCTCTTTCCTTAGACACAAGATAAGTTCCCTGCAAGAATGGGGCACTTCTCACTTGTTTACTGCTGCATTGGCAGCTTAGCACCGTGTCTGGCACCTAAGGCAGTGGTCAGCAAACTCGTTAGTCAACAGAGCCAAATATCAACAGTACAACAATTGAAATTTCTTTTGAGAGTCAAATTTTTTAAACTTAAACTATATAGGTAGGTACATTCCTTATCAAGGTAGCGTCCGCACGTGGTGTTTTGTGGAAGAGCCACACTCAAGGGACCAAGAGCCGCATGTGGCTCGTGAGCCGCAGTTGCTGGCCACTGGCCTAAGGAACTTCCCTCCATCTTGGCCCACAGTGCCACCTGGAGAGACCTTGTTAAGTAACTTGCTACAATCTAGACATACCTCGATATTTTGGTATGGCTTAGTAAACTTTCCTGTCTAGGTTGCTCTCCAAAACACCTTAAGAAAATACATTCAAAATACATGGAGGTTGAGGAAAGTCAGATAACACATGGTTCCTTTAGTTAAAATTTTTTTCAGGCCCACAGCATGTAACTTATTTGGTATGGAGACAATTGGGTGCCCTCTTACTATCTCTCTACCTTGGTTAGAAGTTTAACTGTGATCAGATTTGGGGTTACCAGACATGAGGGTGGGGAGTATGTGAGGAGAGGGGAATTGGAGAAAGGTGGCCACAAGGTCTAAACTTCCAATTACAAGATAATTAAGTACTACAGATACAATGTACAGCATGATGACTATAGTTAACACTGCTGTAAGATTATATATATATATATATATATATATATATATATATATATATATACTAGAAAGCCTGGTGGTCATACGAAATGACCGCTGTTCTAGATATAAATTGTAATTAAAATGATTTGTGCAAAGATGTCTGCTAATTTAAACTGAATTACCCAGGGCAGGTGGCGAGGACGCCCCTTTGCTTACTGCCCCACGGGGTTTCCCCCTTCTACTTGCTTAATTGCTTAAAGTAGAGTGCAATGAAGGAAACCACTGGCGGTACATTTCTTAAGAGCCACCGCTAGCTCAATAAATACAGGTGATTAAAATATGTTTTAATCCTTTTTGCGTTTCGGTCAGCATTACTCTGTCGTTTTTTGCATTTCTCTCCTGCCTTTGTTCAAGGGACTCATTTTGTCGAGACAGGCTTTTTTGTCTTGCATCTAGGCAAGCCTTGTTTCTCTACGCTCATCAGTCTCATTTTGCCGAGAAAGACGCATTTGCTCTGCAACTGAAGCAAGCCTTGTCTTTCTCTGCTCAGTGGTTTCTTTTTGTCGAGAAAGCCGTTTTTGTGCAGCTTTAGCTCCTTTTCTCTCCTCTTCAGTGCTGTATTTTCTAGGAGGCATTCTTAAAAGAAATTACGTTAAGACGTAGTTTTTATGTAAAACAGATGATTGCCAATGCAAACAAATGTTCACCTTCCCCCTGACACGCTCAATTTGCGTTCAGCTTTAAATTGTTTCAAAAGCAGATGATTGCCAATGCAAACAAATGTTCACCTTCCCCCTGACCCGCTCAATTTGCATTCAGCAGTGGCAACTTCACCCCATTGGCTAGTACAGTTACGCAAGCAACCAATAAGCTATCGGCGACAAACAGACACTTAAGCCGCATATAATAAAGATATATATATATATATATATATATATATATATATATATATGAAAGTTGTTAAGAGAGTAAATTCTAAGAGTTCTCATCACAAAGAAAAAAATGTTTTCTTTTTTTACTTTCTCTTTTTATTATATCTATATGAGATGATGGATGTTAATTAAACTTATTGCTATAATCATTTCACAATATTTGTAAGTCAAACATTACACTGTACTAAACTTGTACAGTGATGTATGTCAGTTAAATCTCAATAAAACTGTAAGAAAATAAATTTCAATTGCATCTTAGCCATGTTTGTTGGAAGACCAAGACAGATACTTGACTAGTATGCTTTTTTAATTCTTTCTGGAAATCAGGGATTAGGCAACTGATCTTTTGGTGAACAAATAAATTATAATGTTGTGAAAATGTTCAAACCAAAGTTACCTTATCCCCTATAGAGAAATTGTAAGAAAGATCCCTATATTGGTTGGGAATTAGCAACCAATGACCCCCATCTACTTCCAGTGCTGTGTTTCTAAGACACTGATGTCTATCGTTGACATTGGACATTGTAGAGCTACTTCCATAACGTAAAACAGCCTCAATCACCTCAGAGAAACCTTGTCTTTTAAATTATTTTGAATCATAGCAGCCAACAGACAGCTCATCTTTTGTTTTTCTTACCTGTATCTCACTTCCCTTTCCACCCTCCTACTTCCTCCTTCAATTTGTAGACTCTAGAATGGAAAAGGTCCTATTTTCCTTAATCTCAGCAAAATCATATATATTCTTGTCCATGGCACCAGAAAAGAAATATGCAGATGTAATTTCATTATTGGTTTTCCATTAGCAATGTGTTTAATTAGGCAAGAAGCTCTGGTGCTGTCACCTTAAACTAGGCTGCCTTTTTTCTGGCTCAGCTTACCCCAGGATAAAACAGTATAAGGTCAACACGAGATTCCAGAATTTAATTAACTGCCTAACATGAAAGCTTTATAATCTTATATTCTTATGCAAACATAAAGGACAAGAAACAAAATTTTGCTTGGGGCCAAACTTAAACACTAGCCTTGTGAAACATGATTACTGTAAATAATTTATAGTCTCATTGCCATGAACTAGCCAACCCAAAACATCTGCTACTTTGATATTGTTCATGAGCTATCAGCTGGGCTGGGGATTTGATTTGTTTTTTTCATTACAGCTCCCTGATTTACTGTTGCACACACTATTCCCAGAATTCTGATTCATTTGTCTATACTGATAAGATGTGTCTACCAAAATGTTCCAGCTTTGTGTCCTAAACTAAATGAGATCAGACAACTAGAAAAGTAATATGTATAAATTATAATATCCAGGTATTATTTTAATTTTTCAATTACAGTTGACATACAATATTGTATTAGTTTCAGGTGTACAACATAGTGATTAGGCATTTATATAACTGCAAAGTAATCACCCCAATAACTCTAGTCCCCATCTGACACCATACATAGCTATTATATCATCACTGACTATATTCCCTATGCTGTACTTTACATCCTCATGACTGTTTTTATAACTGGCAATTTGTATATCTTAATCTTGTCTCCTTTTTCACCAATCCCCCTAACCCCCTCCCATCTGGCAACTATCAAATGTTCTCTGTATCATTGTTTTTTTGTTTCATTTCTCCTTTATTTTGTTTTTTTTTTAGATTCACATATAAGTGAAATCACATGGCATTTGTCTTCCTCTGTTTGATTTATTTCACTTAACAAAATACCTTCTAGTTCCACCCATGTTGTTGCAAATGGCAAGATTTCATTCCTATTTATGGTTGAGTAATATTCCACTGTTTGTATATACCATATCTTCTTTATCCATCCATCTTTCGATGAACATTTAGGTTGCTTCCCTATCTTGGTTATTGTAAATAATGCTGCAGTGAACACAGGAATGCATATGTCTTTTAAAATTAGTGTTGTGGATTTCTTCAGATAAGTTCCAAAAGTGGGGTTGATGGGTCATATGGTATTCTATTTTTAATTCTATAGTCCTATTTCACAGATGTATTTCTGGACCACAGTAAAGATCCAGTTTCGTTGTAAACAAATCTTCGATATGTGTCCTGTCCCTGTGCAGCAAGAAGTCCTTACTCTGCTATGTTCTTAAATTATGCAGCTCTTCCCTGCCACACACACTGAACCGCTTATATGCCAGCATTAATACATAGGAATAAATTATTACTGACAACGTGCTCTGAGATCTCAATTTGGTGAACGCAAAACATGGGGGGGTGCACAGATTTGTTACTTTTCTATTTAAATAATACATACCTAGGGACCATGAAAGACTCTTTTCAACCTTAGAATAAGTGGAGGGGGGGGGAAGGGCGGTTGAAATAATAGCTAAATCTTCTATTCTCTTGTGCCTCACTCTACCACCCATAAATATCAGATGAGAGGCCACATATTCTGGTGAATATAGGGCAGCTTCTGTGATGCAAGAGGGAGATTTGGGGCTCTGAAATATAAATTCTTTAAAGAGCCAAAAGCAGCACCCACGGACCTGTTTAACACAGAGGCCTGCCTCAGTCTCAAACTGTATTTCCACTGTCAGTCTCTACAAGTGACAAGGTGGCCCTCACTTCCCTCCTCAGTGGCTTCACCTGGCTGGACAGGGTTAACTGGAACAGACAAAGAGCACTTTCTGTGCTTTTCTTGCCTTGGATTGTATTAGAGGCAAACCGTCTTTCTACAATCCTGAGATACCAAAGTCAAATCCTATTTCAACTGCCACGTGGCTTCCTTATCTACCTAAATGGTGACATTTTTTAAATGGTAAACACTAAATTAACAAAGCAGCTAACTCCTCAACTAATCTGGTCTCCTTCAGGCTATGCCAACTTGTACAACAAAACAACTAAGAAGAAAAGAAATTGTCAATATAACTAAAAGACACTCTTCCTCGACTGCTAAAAAAAAGCTGGCCCAGAAAAAGCCACAGTTAAAGCTCCATTTTTGACAGCTCTCCTGCAGGACAAATAACAAATAGATTCCCCAAGTTTGCGAAAATCAGTGCCTGCTTTTGGAAAGTTGGTAAAGAGTCCAACAGAAAAAAAAAAAGAAAATCTTGAACAATATTAAAATAGATGTGGGCTGGTCCTTACCACCAATGTGAGAAAGAGAGACTGTTTACTATGCTGATGACTTGTTATTTCTTAGGTCTTGCTTCTAGCATAATGCATAGAAAAGGACAAAAGTCCAAATACATCAATGTTTAGAAATGTTTTGTTCCCCACCTAACTTACATGGTACAGGTTGAGTTTGGGTGAGTCTGGAGTAATGCCTTGCATCATGTATTGAAAGGTAAAAAGACTTCCTAAAGGTAAATTATAAGGCCATTTAATTAGAAGCCTCAAACACACCGCACTGTGTCAAAATCCCCTACCCCCTTACCGTGTACCTTGCTAGGTCGCATGTCTACAGCACAGTCACCCCTAAATGTATACTTAACAGCCTGGCTGTTCTTCCCCCGTTTCACCTAGCCCTAATCACTACAGTCATTTTGGAAACGCAGAGACAGTGGGAGTTCAAAAATAGCAGAGGAAAAGTTAGAGAAAGCAGAAAGAGCTTAGATTAGACCTCAAGGACAAGCTGTCATAAATTCTTTTATATTATATATGTCTCTTAACTTTTATTCAGAATGTCTGAAATTGCTCATTTTGATATGATATATTGCCTCAGATGTCATCAATTAGAGATTTAAGGTAATAAGTATTTCTTGTTTTTTTTTTAAAAAACCCATCTACCTCCAAGAGAATCACTAGAATATAAAGAATTTAACCAGACTGCTTTCTACTCTAACACCTCTCAGAAAACAGCTACTGAGGGGGGAAAAAATGGACGATTGAGACTTAATAATTTGTGAAGATTTTAGAACAATCTGGAAAGATAAAGTGGGCCCATAAGAACTACATTGCATCCTACAATCTCAAGCTCTATTTTTCTAAATGACCACAGTTGGACATGGAGGACAAACTGAACATGTCAGGGATTAATGGACCTGGTGGAAGAGTAACCTGATATGAGAATACTCTGACACTCCTGTAAAATGGCTGTGGACTCTTAACTTGGTCCGATTCTGCGTCACTAGTTTTCCTAGTACACTTAGATAAGGAACTACTGTAGAGCCACAGGACCACAGTAAAGAGCTGGACTAGGAAGATCAGGAACGTCAGCAGGCACGTGCTCTCCAGAGTGTGAATACGCAGCATACAAATCTTAAAAGCTAGCATGCTCAGCTTCGCAAAACCCCAGCTGCCTACGCATCTACGCCCCTATCAACTTCTAGAATTCTTCTATTGGTAAGTGTCAGGGTTAAATTGGCTCCTTTAAAAATCAAATTCCCCTCACCCAACTCCCATTAGGGCAACTTCTTCAGTCAACATTTTCCTCCCCCAACTTCCACCTCCCCTTAAGCAACTCCCCTTCGCCCAGAACAGGTTCTGAAAAATGTCCTGGAGACAAGGCCATCATGAGGGACCTGAGAGTTGGGGAAGGGAGACAGTCTGTAACCAAGACAACCAACCCCGATATGCTAATCTAAGTATGTCCAGGTGCAGACCACCCCATGCCGGCAAACCCCTAAACCCCTGTATCTATCACTCCCTCCCGCAGCTTGCAGCTGACACCCTTCTGCTGGTCTCGGCCTGCTTGTGTCTAGTATGCAGGCATTTTTAAAATAAACTTTCCTTTTGGAACACACTAGCCTCATGTTTTGTTTGTCCCGCAGTTTCCACCTGTCAGTAAACAGTAAAATGAGCAATAAAAAGATAATTTCTTGATAACCTTTGTGTCTACCGTTAGATGCCCGGATATCTTTCACATCTCCAGCTTGAAGGAATAAAGGAAATGAAACATCTTGAAAAGTTAAATGATCTTCAGGAAGCACATAATCCAACTATCTGGACCAGAGCTGAGAGCTACGGGGCCAGTTACCCCCACTATTAATCTGCCAGAGCCAACTGTGCTACCTGAATAAACTGAGCAAGGATCCACCAAGTCAGAGGGCCGGGGCGATTCACCGGGTCTTGGCTGGCTGCCTCGGTGGTGGTGCCGTGTGCAAGGTGGCCACCGCTGTAACCGAACTAACCCAGAGCTCCCCACACATCACCCGCCTCATAGCTTGATCACTTAATTTCATATACAGAGCCCAAAAAAAACTAGTGAAAGGAAGGAGAAGGCAATAAACAATTCCTCTCGGTTTCATTTTGCCTATAGTTGTTCCCATCCTGGGAAACAGGAAGAAAACTATTCTGCTTCCTTCCTTCAAATAAGGGCCTTCTGCTTCTAGGAAACAACAATTCAGTTACCACATCACACAAATCAGCCTCGGTGTTAGAACCTGGACTCCCTAACACCATGTCAGAATTTCCAGGAAAGTGTGTTCATAGACATAAACAAAAACAAGAAGCACAAGAGGAGGCTGGGAAACCTGTTTGGAGTTGAAGCATATGCTGTGTATACAACGGGACAGGCTGGGAGGCGAGAAGACTGGAAAGTTCACAGAAGGCAGCAGATCTAAGAAAATGTCACACGTCCATCCTAGAGACAGCTAGCTAGATCCCAAGGGTTATAACTCAACTGGAACTGGGAACTGGGAATGAAGAGGTGGAGGTCACAGAAGGCAGCAGATCCAAGAAAATGTCACACGTCCATCCTAGAGACAGCTAGCTAGAACCAAGGGTCATAACTCAACTGGAACTGGGAACTGGGAATGAGGAGGTGGAGGTCACAGAAGGCAGCAGATCCAAGAAAATGTCACATGTCCATCCTAGAGACAGCTAGCTAGATCCCAAGGGTTATAACTCAACTGGCACTGGGAACTGGGAATGAGGAGGTGGCAGAGCTCCTGGCCGGCCAAGCAGCCCAGACAAAGCACAGATGATTATAATTATTAAAAGATTTCTCAAAAAAACCAGGGACAGCAAGAATCAGGGCAGAGAATAGGCCAGACGGAGGTGTGGCTGAAGAGTGCTCAGCAGAAACACTGAGTCTAACAGAGACAGTCAAGAACTCCAACTGTTTCTTCACCGTATAAAGACCTCTCCCCTATATCCTCTCCCCTATATCCTCCGCTCCCTTCCACAGAGTGACTTGGCCTGAGTGTATCTCAGCTGCTTGTGCTACAGATAAACATGAGAGATGAGAAAGGAGAAAGTGGTTGTCAAATTTTAAAGGATCTATGAACACTTGGGGGGGATAGTTTAAAATTAAAGAGTCCCAGGCCCTGCCCCATGAGATGCTAATACAGTAGTTCTGGACAACGCTTTGGCAAAAACTGAATCACTGTGGGGGAAATAGAAAGGATAATTTGCTAGCCATTGCACTAGCCAGAATTCATTCTAGCAGCATAAAAGGTACCCACTCACACACTCTGTAATCCTCAGAGAAGTCACTGCCGAGGAGTTCTCCAGAACTGCCCACATTGCATGTAGGGGAGAGGATGGCTCCAGCTTGGATTACTCCTCTATTAGGGCAGGCCCCTTGTAGCTCAGTCAGTCACAGACATAGCCAAATGCTCCCTCCACACCCAAACATGAGTCGGAAAAAAAAAATGACATCTTGTTGAAAACTTTGAGTTTGTAAAACTCCATATATATCATGAGCCAACACATTGACACTTTTTCTTTTGCTAATATAAGTTTTCCTCCCAGGTCCCTTCACTTTTATTTGAAGGACAACCCTGGCGATATGCGGAAGGACAGAGGCCAGCTTGCAGGCTGCTCATCAAAACTTATCAGAAATAAAAGCTTAGTAACCACCTGGGAACAAGCTGTTGCCTCTATTCCAGACCAGCCTAGTGCCATGCGGTTTCCTTGAAGATGAGAAAAAATGTCTTTGAATAAAGAAACCAAGTTCTTCCAACAGAGAGAAGTGATAGTCTGAAAAGGAATTGTCTATTCATTTTTTTTTTTTAGTCTAAAAGCTAGAAACTATTGCACAAATAGCAGAAGTATCCTGGAGTCTTAAACTGAGACTACAGATGGATTGGGAGAGAAACCGTGAGCACTCCTAAATTCTTGTCTAGGGAGCTTAACCGCTGTAGGACCTTGGACAAGTCACTTCACCTCTGAGGCAAATTTCACAAATGTGTAAAATGGTAAGATTCCCTCCATCCCTCTCACAGGAGAGGGTGAGGCTTGAAGGACAGAAACACTTTATAAAATATTAGACAATAAACATATTTTTACCACTATGATTATTATTCTTTTAAGCTTTTAAAAATAGAAAGAACAAGTAGTCTTAATGATCTAGTCTTTGTTCTTTAAGTTACTATGCTAAAGAAATCTAAGTCAGTGAAATTGATCAGTACGTAGTAAGCAAATATAGACAGAATACTTGTACCTAAGGAATCTAAATTTAAAACACCATCATCTTTTATAGTACATTTTATTAAACAAACAATGGAGATCACTCTGAGGAAGTACGATATTTTTAATCACTACACAGAATGATCACACAAGAAATGACTGGTTATTCTATTTACATGACAGAGAATGTATCAGGAACTAATTTAAAAAAAACACATTTGGAAACTTAGCACTGTGTCAAGAGACTATACATAAAACTACCTTTAGCTTATCTGTATTCTTCCATACATCAGTATATATTAAAAACTCTCTGCTTCCAGTCAAAATGGCAAGTAGGTAAACACTGTCTTCTCATCCTCCCACAATGACATTAAAATTACAACTAAACTACAAACAACCATCACTTAGAACCACCCAAATCTAGTTGAACAGAAATCCTACAACTAAGGTTCTACACAAGTAGCCACGTAGACTGGTTGGAGGAATGGAGATGTGGAAGGGGCTGATCCCACACCACATGTGGCAGTTTTAAATCGAGAGGGGTATCTCAGCTGTAGAGGGACACTACGAGGCATGAGGGGTCCCAGCTCCACACCAAACCTCCAAGCCCATGGTTCCAGTGTTAGGAAGAAAAATCCCCAAAAGTCTTGCTGTAAAAACTAGCAGAGATTGTGGCTGAGTGAGGCAAAGGGCTCCTGAGTGTCAAGCAGTACCGCTTGAAGGGCCTACGCATAGACTTCATCAGACTCACTGTGTCTGAGCTCCAGTGGTGGGGCTTGAAAAGTGCCGAAGATACACGGGGAAGAACCGAATTGTCTGGCATCAGGGAAAGGACTGGAGTGGCAGCTTTCTCCCAGACAGAAGTGCTGGCAGAGGCCATTGTTCCTTTTCTGAGACATGCCCACATACACACAGAGCCAGTAGGCATACCCCATACCTGTGTCTCCATTAACCTGGATCACACTATTCGCCCCATACTGGTGATTTCCTGAGACTCTGTCCCACCCAATCTCCAAGCCCACTCAAGCTGTTTCCATTGGATTTTCCATATAAACAACCTGCCTTGGCTCATGCTGTGAACTTTCTTAAAATCACTCAAATGTTCAAAAACCCCAAACAAGTAGCATGTGACCTTGGTGTGTACATCTGGCCAAATGGCCCCAGGCTCAGCACTAGAGGTAGCTGATCTTGGGTCACAGCTTAACCTCTCCAAGCCCAGCACAAGTAGCAACCATCTGAAAATCACTCTGTAGCTCACGCTGGGTGGCCCCAGGCAGGGCAAAGGTGACAGCTACCATATTTCCCCATGTATAAGACGAACACTTTTTCCAAAAATTTGGGGTCTAAAAACTGGGTGCATCTTACACAGTGGTTGTGACATTTCAAATGCCACAGATGGAACTGAGGACGAGGCAATATATGAAGACAGTATTTGTCATCAGACACAGATGAGGACAAGCTAATGGATGGAAGTTTTGACAGTGATGAGGAGTTTTATGATGTCTACATCTTGAGTTCAATAACTTTATGTAACACTTTTTTTTTTTCAAATTTTGGACCCCAAAATTAAGGTGCATCTTATACATGGGGAAATATAGTAATTTTGGCCTTCAACTCCAGGTGAGAGAAGGACGGGGTTGCGGAGAGGGAGGCAGAGCCAGCAAACCCAGTGGACAGCTTCAGACCACACCTAAGCACCACCTAACAACCTCCACAAGTGGCACATTCATGGGGCAGACTCACAGGGTACCAGAGCCTGATGAAGCAAACCCTGCTCTGTAAGTTCAACCCCTGCATAGTAAGTACATCTTCCACTGTGGCCAGCTGTTGAAACCAATCAGCCTGCAGTTCAGTCTCTCCCCCTGATATGCCAACAGGAATTGGCTCAACTACAAGAGCAGGTCACACACAGCCCAGCAGGAGAGCACACCTGAATCACTTAGCCCGGGTGAATGGGAGGCTGTGCCACTAGGCCCTATAGAATACCTACTATGTATATAAGGCTACTTGACCAAGAACAGGAGATGTGCAGCTCTACCTACTACACAGGAACAAACACAAGGAGGCAGCCAAAATGAAAACTCAAAGAAACAGGTTCCAAATGAAAGAATATAACAAAACTCAAAAAAACAAAAAAGAAAAAAAAAACTAAAAAAAAATAGAGACAAACAATCTATCAGATGCAGAGTTCAAAACACTGGTTACAAGGATGCTCAATGAACTTTGAGGAAGAGTAAATAAACAGTGAGAACTTCAACAAAGAAATTTTAAAAAACATAAAAAATGGAAACAGAAAACATGAGGAATGCAATAACTGACATGAAGACTACATTACAAGGAATCAACAGTAGAGCAGATGAAGAAGAGGACTGAATCAGTGATTTGGAATATACGGAAGCAAAAACACCCAATCAGAACAGCAAAGAGAAAAAAGAATCCAAAAAAAAATGAGAACAACGTAAGGCGCCTCTGGGACAACTCCAAGCATACCAACATTTGCATCATGGGGGTGCCAGAAGGAGAAGAGAGAGAGCAAGAAATTGAAAACCTGTGTGAAAAAATGATGAAAACTTCCCTACCCGGCAAAGAAAACAAACATGAATCCAAGAAACAAGATGAAATCAAAAAAGGCCCACACCAAGAGATCAAAATTAAAATGCCAAAGGCTAAAGACAAAAAGAGTCTTAAAAACAGAAAGAAAAAAGCAGTTGGTTACCTACAAGGAAGCTCCCATAAGATTGTCAGCTGAATTCAACAAAAACTTTGCAGGTCAGAAAGCATTGGCATGAAATATTCAAAACGATGAAAAGCAAGGACCTACAACCAAGATTACTCTATCCAGCAAAGCTACCGTTTAGTTGAAAGACAAGTAAAGAGCTTCCCAGAGAAAAAAAAGCTAAGAGTTAATCACCACCAAACCAGTATCACAAGAAATGTTAGTGTCTTCTTTAAGAAGAAGAAAAAGATAAAAAATGTGAATAGAATGGCAATAATTACACATTTGTCAACAAGTACTTTAAATGCAAATGCATTAAAAGCTCCAATCAAAAACAGAGAGTGGCTAAATGGATAAGAAACCAAAACCCTTACCCATACTGTCTGTAAGAGATTTACTTCAGAGCAAAAGCACACACATAAAGTAAAAGGATGGAAAAAACAGTTCATGAAAACAGAAATTTAAAAAAAAAAAGAGCCCTTGCCAGTTAGCTCAGTGGCAGAGCGTCAGCCTGGCATGCAGGAGTCCCAGGTTCGATTCCCGGCCAGGGCACATAGGAGAAGCGCCCATCTGTTTCTCCACCCTTCCCCCTCTCCTTCCTCTCTGTCTCTCTCTTTCCCTCCCGCAGCCAAGGCTCCATTGGAGCAAAGTTTGCCTGGGCACTGAGGATGGCTCTGTGGCCTCTGCCTCAGGCGCTAGAATGGCTCTGATTGCTGCAGAGCGACGCCCCAGATGGGCAGAGCATCGCCCCCTGGTGGGCATGCCGGGTGGATCCTGGTCGGGCGCATGTGGGAGTCTGTCTGACTGCTTCCCCGTTTCCAACTTCAGAAAAATACAAAAAAAGAAAAGAAAAGAAAAGCTGGGGTAGCAATACTTAATACCAGACAAAACAGACTTTAAAACAAAGGCTATAACAACAGTCAAAGAAGGACCTAGCAATTCTATAAATATTTCTGGGTATTTATCTGAGGAAGCCCCAAATCACTAAGTGGAAAAAACATATACTGTACATCCATATGTTCATTGCAGCATTATATACAACAGCCAAGAAATGGAAGCAACCTAAGTTTCATTAACAGATCAATGGGTAAAGAAGAAGTGGTGCATATATACAATGGAATATGACTCAGCCATTAAAAAGATTAAATCTTGCCATCTGCAACAACGTGGATGGACCTAGAGTATATTTTGCTGAGTGAACTAAGTCAGACAGAAAAAGACAAATTCCAGATGAATTCAGTTATTAGTGAAATTCAAAAAACACAATAAACAATCGAGCAGACCGAAAACAGACTCATAGATACATTTTGATGGCTGCTAGGTGGGAGAGAGGTTGGAGGATGGGTTAAAAAGGTGAAGGGATTTAGAAGGCCAAATTGGTAGTTACAGAATAGAAATGGGATATAAAGTACAACATAGGGTACATAGTCAATAAAATTGTAAAAACTGTGATGTCAGATGGGTATTAGATTTAGCAGGGTGATCACTTCATAAGTTATATAAATATTTAATCACCAGGTTGTATACCTGAAACTAATACAATATTGTACATCAACAGTAATTTTTGAAAAATAAATAAAACTTTTTTTTTTTTTTTTGTATTTTTCTGAAGCTGGAAACGGGGAGAGACAGTCAGACAGACTCCCGCATGCGCCCGACCAGGATCCACCCGGCACGCCCACCAGGGGTTCGCTCTGCCCACCAGGGGGCGATGCTCTGCCCCTCCGGGGCGTCGCTCTGCCGCAGCCAGAGCCACTCTAGCGCCTGGGGCAGAAGCCAAGGAGCCATCCCCAGCGCCCGGGCCATCTTTGCTCCAGTGGAGCCTTGGCTGCGGGAGGGGAAGAGAGAGACAGAGGGAAGGAGGGGGGGGGTGGAGAAGCAAATGGGCGCTTCTCCTATGTGCCCTGGCCGGGAATAGAACCCGGGTCCCCCACACACCAGGCCGACGCTCTACCGCTGAGCCAACCGGCCAGGGCCTAAATAAAACTTTCTTACCAACCTCCTCTAACCCAGCCTTCACTTAACCAATCACCCAAATGGCCAATGTTTTTAATTCCCTCGTAAAACACTCCAGTGATGCCTGCTGAACTTCAGGGAGGCGGCCCTCCAGCAGCCATGTTTTCTGTCCCCACCTGTGAGATGTGTACCCCAAAATCCAATTGTGATTGTTCCCATACCTGTTTATACCAGCTCTACTTGTTACTGCACCTATATAATTTAATTAAACATTATGTAAAGCACAGGAATGTGAAAGGCAAAAGAAAGAGTGATTTTATCTATGGAAACAATGTTAAATCCTTTTAGAATGATTTGGTAAAGGCCGGTAACTAAAAATATTTGTCAAATTAAGAATGGGTAAAAAATTGGGGAAAATCTTAAAATTCTAGAAGAATTCATTCACATTGCTTCTCAAGGGTCTTTAAGTACTTTCTCCAGTGAAGAAATCAGAATAGGAAAGCACAGGAAAAATGTAATGGGTGCAGCTTAGGCTGGAAAGCCTGCAAAGAAAACTCCAGCAAACAGATGCCAACTCATCGGAAGACCTCAGTCTTACATCAGAAACTGGTGAGTGTACATAAAGATATTTTTACTCATCCTTTTATGACTCTGTTTTAACTGGCTGACACAGTAGATAAAGTGTAGACCTGAAATGCTGAGGTCGCCAGTTCGAAACCATGGGCTTGCCTGGTCAAAGCACATATGACAAGCAACCAATGAACAACTAAAGTGAAGCAACTATGAGTTGATACCTCTCACTACTCCCCCCCCTCTGTAAAATTAATAAATAAAATCTAAAAAAAACAACAAAAAACCCCCACACCATCAATAGATCCAAGAACTGCCTAAAAAAATAACAGCATGCACACACACACACACCAAAAAAAACCCTAAAGATTTTATCTCCATGTTTTGTAAATATATAAAGAAACAGCAGATTGAATTAAAAAGAAATTGAATGAAACAAAGAAAAGCACAAATTAAAGGAATGCCAGGTAAATAAGAAAGAACAAATGTATGGAATTAAAATCACATTAAACACAAACAAGGCAAACCCAACACTCTGAAAACCAGAATCAATGAAATGAAAAACAAACGAGAATAGTAAAGATTTGTTACCAGCTTCTCTGTTTCTTTCTAAGACAGTCTGTGCACACAAGTGTGCATGTATGTAAATAATAATGTAGCAGTAAGTATAAAATTTAGGATAGAAACAGAGATGGGATGGAGACAGAGACAGAAACAGACATAGATATATACTAGATATTCATATATCTATACCTATACAAAATAGAGCTTCAAAGTTCAAAGTACGATACACACAGACAGAAAAAATGACAACAGGAAGTCTGTCACAAATTGGCAGTGTATCTATCACTGGAAAGTGGCATTTCAGTGATTTTTTTCTATGTGCTTTTCCATATTTTCTAGATTCTAATAACCAAATATCACTATAGTAAGTAAATATTTTTGACATTAATAGTTGTTAATACACAATTTACAAGAATGTTATAGATTAAGATGTAATTTCTTAGAATAAAAAAAAATTCTTGCACAGAGCACTCAAGATACAGTTTAAAGGTTAGCCTAAAAAGAATAAATCTGGAAATGTCATAATATATTTTTTAGCATGTTAAATGTGCATATAAAAGATGTTCCATAGTCAGTATAAAATGTTCTACACAAATGTACACTATTAATATTATTGTTGACAGCAGAGGTGATTACAGAAATAAAACTTTCACGTTGCTCTCCTCCATTTTCAATCAATCTGCCCGTGCTGTCCTTTATATTCTAATATTCTAAGGCACAGTTTGTAACTCTTCTCCAGAAAGACCGGTAAATTGGTAATAATATGTCTAGAAAGCCTGGGACAGGCCTTATCGCAGTGATCAATTCAGCTACCAAGCAGGGAGCCCCGCGTTCCCAGGTGTCAGGACTCCGCTAAGCAAGGGGGATCCAAAGACAAAGGAGCAAAGTGACTTCCTCAAGTGGCCTTTGAGGTAGCCACCCTACAAACTGCTGCCAGCATGGAAGGAAAGAGACCACTGTCCTCAGAACAGTGGGCAAGCTCCATTCAGAGTCAGACCAGGAGTGCATCCTTGCTCCCAACCCAAGTCCTAACACAGGCGGGCTACCCCGTCCCCAGCAGGAGTTACCTGACTGGAACTGGCCTCCCTCCCTGAGCCTCACAGGCCCTTGAAAGGCCAGATTAAAATGGTTACCATCTGGGGCAGGCAACAGTGGTTAGTGCGGTCCCGTTTGTCCCTGAGCTGAGAAAGAGGAGTCCTTCTTTGTTAGAGGGAGAGTAAGGGGGAGGAACAGGGAGGTGCTGGCCCTGAACAGCTGCCCCTCCCTCCTCTCAGGGCTCACACACCAGCTCCCACTTCCAGCCTTGACCCTCTCCTCTGCCCCAACCACCCCAGGTAACGAATCCCCAGGAAGTCTCAGCCCGCTGGTGCAAAATTACACCACAATTCCACAGGTACCATTTGTGGGACATGAATTCCATCCAAAACCATATTTGCACAGCATGAAATAGGAATGAGAAAAATAATAGAGCTCCTTCTCAAACAGCAAATCAAGTCAGAGGTTTCTCAAGAGTATTTACAGTAAATAGAAAGCTGGCTAGATGACAGGTCTGATGTGTTGTGGCAATTCACATCTTCCTGTTGCCATGTGCTTTTAAAAAAGCTGGCATGCCACACACACCATATGGTAATCCCTGCGGGAATTCAGAAGGAAAAGCAAGGGAGAACAGCAGAGGAAAGACAACCTCCACAGGTCTCATACCTCAGACTGTTTGCTCAGGTCCAGACTTTGCATCTCAACTTTGGAAGGCTTTGCAACCCAATCAGCTGCCATATTCAGATTAGAACCTTCTCCTGAAGGTAAATTCACCCAGTCATAGCTCATTAGATCTCCATGTGATTCCCTTCTTTGCTTAAACTACTTTGAGGTAGAATTCTATCTCTTGCAAACAAAAAGAAGTCCTGTTTAATACATAAGAGTTTTATGAGAGAGAATGGAATGGAAATAAGGAGAGTTCATGATATGATTTGAATGTTTCATCAGCATTAGTTTAAAGTAACTGAAAGCATCTGTCTCTACACCCGGGCAGGCTAACGTTCATCCTTGGACATCTATTCATCCTGTGACTCCTGACCAATCCCACCTGCACTGACACATTCTTACACAGGGGTAGTCAACCTTTTTATACCTACCTGCCCACTTTTGTATCTCTGTTAGTAGCAAAATTTTCTAACCACCCACCAGTTCCACAGGAATGGTGATTTATAAAGTAGGGAAGTAACTTTACTTTATAAAATTTATAAAGCACAGTTACAGCAAGTTAAAGCATATAATAATAATTACTTACCAAGTACTTTATGTCATATTTTCACTAAGTTTGGCAGAATAAATCTTTATAAAACAACTTACTATAGTTAAATCTATCTTTTTATTTATACTTTGGTTGCTCTGCTACCGCCCACCATGAAAGCTGGAACGCCCACTAGGGGGCGGTAGGGACCAGGTTGCCTACCACTGCTCTTACACATTCAGTTCTCCAGGAAAGCTTGCAGTCAGTCTGTCTCTGCTCCATTTAACTCTGAGTGGGGAACCATAGATCCACCCTTTGGTCCCAAGTTCTTAAGGAGATGCATCACTGGATCACAAGTACTGAGAGTAATCAAAGCCACTAAATAGATTATTAAATTCTGAGGCACCCAAGAGAATTCATAATTCTTCCAAACTAAATGATATGAATTCCTTCCAATGAATTCCAACATTTAAAAAAATATCATTTACTGTAGCAAAATGACATTCTCAAGAGTTTCCAACAACAGACTATATTAATATTTTCAATTAAAGGGAACATATAACTCCTATACCTCCATTAAGGTGGGTTCTTTAAACACAGATTGGTTTAATCACAGTTGTTTATACTCACTGCTGTAAGAAATTCACAAGCCAAGACAAAGTAAATGTACAGCTTTGTGAATTTAGCTCTATTGTAGCTACCTTTTATGCAAATCAAGGCTGCAGTGTATTGCCTGCTTCCTCCTCTCAAGCACAATGTGCTTAGATTCTGTGAGGACCTCCCCCCAGCTTTTTTTCTCAATGAACTCAGGCCATGGAGAGATGCAAACAGTTGTTTGCTCCTCAAACTGCTGTCATCATTTGTTTACAAGCCTCTCCCACCAACCTCAGCAGGTTGGATGACTTGATGACTAGTCTAGTGCAGTGTCTGGCAGACATTCTATAAACATTAATTCCATGGATTTAATTAACTCCACTTGTCAGAATGTTACCAGAATATCTGGTTTGTGACCTTTGCGTCACTGTTTGGTTTCAAGCATCTTGGAAAGTACTGAAGAGGAGCCTTAGAAACTTGGTGTCTGCCCGCCCTTCAAAAACAAAGGGTCCAGAAACTTCCTTGCGCACAAGTTTTTCAACCTCTGTAGCATTAATCCTGCAGCCCTGACTACAACTATCTGCCGCAGAGGCTGGCGCTTGACTTTAAGTGTCAGCTCTAGACTGGACAGGAGAGAGACCATTGACCTTCAAGGTGCCCAGGCACGAGAGACCACAGGATAGATAAGTGTACTGAATAGTGATGGAGCAACTTGATAACATACTTTCTCAGGGTATTTTAATGCAGCTTGCATAGAGAAAGCCATCATATAGTGGAAAGAGAAAAAAAAATAAGAAAAACTAAAATGTAAAACTTTAAAGAAGCCAAGAATAACCGAAGGTTGTGAGGACTCTAGGAAAAAGGAAGAAGAGAAAGAGAATACGCCTGACTTGTGGTGGCGCAGTGGATCAAGTGTTGACCTGGATGCCTGAGGTCACCAGTTCGAAACCCCCAGCTTGCCTAGTTAAGGCACATATGGCAGTTGATGTCTCTTGCTCCCTCTTTCTCTTTCTCTCTCTCCTATATAAAATAAATAAATAAAAATCCAAACCAAAAAATATTTTTTTAAAAAGAGAACGAGAGTAGAAGGAAAAGACACAGTGAGAAGCTGAAATAAGTTATCAGGAAAGTACTGCAGCTATTGCTATGTGATCTGAAATTTCCTTTATAATACATTATAAAGAGTTCATTTATCCGAAGGCCACATTAAGAGACTACTGTAAGTTTTTCAACTATCTTTACCTCTAATAAAGAACAAAGGTTTTCACTTACCCGAATGGACATTAAATATGGGCTTGTCTTGTTGAAATCTGAAATGTTCAAGACTTGTGAATTAGCTACAAATGCTTCAGGGGCACCCCACCCCTCCATGAAGGGGTGCAGCCTACCATGTTCACAAGGCTGGACTCAGGAACAGGGCCACAGGCTGGATGCTGGACTCAGGCACAGTTTATTTGGACTATTTTGGTAGTCCAATGCCAACTCTAAGTTGAAATGAATCCTGCCTCTATAACGGCATATTTGCCTCAGGTGAACAGCTTAAGCAAAAAGAAAAAGAAAGTCTAAAAGGGAAGAGACATAAACTGTTAAACTCACAAAATGGATTGTAGGTGTATTTATATGCCCTCTTCCAAATAAACACTTGTTTTTAACAACTAGGCATAGGAAGTTGGTGGGAAACCTACAACCCTCACCTTCCTCTAATTACTACTGGGCTATATTAGTTGGGCTTACAGGAAAGTAAAGTGGCTTGAACAAGAGGCATATTTATGTCTTAATATTTCATGGTCCAGTGGTAACCAGCCCAGGCAGGAAGAGCGTGCATTCCTACTTCCAGATGACTGCTTCAAGTTTCACCATCTCCCAGTCACCAGGAAGGAGGAAAAGGAAATGGAGGCCATGCCCTCCCCCACTGGCTAGACTTTATCAGATGATCCAGCCCAGCTTCAAGGGCAGCAAAGAACTAATTTCTACAGTAGCAGCTGAAGGGCAATTGAGTGGAATTATGCTGTCATAGATCATTTTGGGGTCTCCAGACCTCTGCAGCTCCCAGCACCTGAGGGAACTTGTGGGAGGCAGTTCTGCACAATATGAATGAGCTTAACAAGAAATGCAACTCAGCCCTGGCCGGTTGGCTCAGTGGTAGAGCGTCAGCCTGGCGTGCAGGGGTCCCGGGTTCGATTCCTGGCCAGGGCACACAGGAGAAGCGCCCATCTGCTTCTCCACCCCTCCCCCTCTCCTTCCTCTCTGTCTCTCTCTCCCCCTCCTGCAGCGAGGCTCCATTGGAGCAAAGATGGCCCGGGCGCTGGGGATGGCTCCTTGGCCTCTGCCCCAGGCGCTAGAGTGGCTCTGGTTGCGACAGAGCGACGCCCCGGAGGGGCAGAGCATAGCCCCCTGGTGGGCAGAGCGTCTCCCCTGGTGGGCGTGCCGGGTGGATCCCCGTCGGGCGCATGCGGAAGTCTGTCTGACTGTCTCTCCCCGTTTTCAGCTTCGGAAAAATACAAAAAAAAAAAAAAAAAAAGAAAGAAATGCAACTCGCTGCTTAAGTAACATTAATAAGAAATCCACTATGACATCACTACATAAAAGAAGACCAAAAAAAAAAAAAGAAAAAAAAGAGTCAGGGCTCTAAAAAATAATTAGGTAAACAAAAACAAAACAAAATAAAAACAAAAGCTAAATGACCGAGAATAAACCATATCCTTGCTTCTAGTCTTCTTCAATCAGCTTAATTAGAGCTTTCTGAATAACATGGGAAAAGTAACTATCCCTTCTCTACTCTGAAAAACACCCAAACAGATCATTGTAACAAGTCACTGAGTAAAGGATAAAATCTTTATGACCCTGCTAGCACTCCTCTAACAAACACCTCAGACCCTGTGGCTTTCCGCAACAGAAACCGTCTCCCAGTGCTGGAGGCGAGGAGCCCGCCATCAAGGTGCCAGCAGGTCTGCTCCGTCTGAGGGCTGTGAGGGAGGATCTGCTCCGGGTCTCTCTGCTTGGCTTGTCCGACAGCCATCTTCTCACGTTGAAACTTCCCCTTTTTATAAGACATCAGTTACAGTGGATTATATTGGATTGTTTGAACTTGATCACCTCTGTAAAGGCTCTCTCTCTCCAAACAAACCCACATCCTGAGGTACTTGGGGTTAGGGCTTCAACTTATATATTTTGGGGTGGGCACAATTCAACCCATAACACAAACTTAGAAGCCCTTTAAATCTGACACCAAAGACTGCATACTCACTGTGGTCACTATATCCTTTTTAACGCTTTTCATTGGAAAACACGACAGATACAGAAAATGCATGAGACACAAATACACAATATAACAAATAATTATAATGTGAACACAGTGTAACTGCCATTCGAATGAAAAAGACAAAGTACTGTCAGTAGCCAGGAGCCCCTGTGCCCTTTCCAGGTCACAAATCCCTCAGGAGCTACGGCCATCAGTCCCATAGGGAAATGACTTCCTCCTTTCCTTCCGTTTTACCACTTCTGGCTACATCCCAAAAGAATATATTGATAGTTTGGTTTTACCTGTTTTTGAACTGCATGTAAGTAGAATAGTATTGTAATATATTACTTGGGGTCTTCTATCCCTCAACATGTTGGCAAAATTTCTCCATATACTTACATTGTTTTAATGGTTACAAGACTATTTCATTAATCAAAATCTAATTTTGCTGGTAAAACCATATTTTCTCTGATATTTACTATTCTATTTTTAAAAGATTCCTGTATCCTTTAATGTTTACAACAAGTCACATCAGCACATAAAACTACTCTGACTAAAACTTACTTTTATAGTTTTTTTCTTACAAAAAAGATATTTTGCTTCAAGTTTCTGTCCACATAGACAGATTATAATAAAAGCAATTTCTTCAGTGTTGCCTCCACAGACATTTCCCAGAAAAACTGAACAAGAAATGGTATTCACAGCAAAGTGTATTTACCCATTGACCTGATATGTTTCAAGCAACGCTAAAATATTCTAGGTTGAATTGGACCACAGGCCATTTCTCACGAATTGTGTGAACCACCAGGTAAAGGCAAAAGAAGGCAAGATTTAGTGGTTTGAGGGGATGGTCATTTGTCAAAGTCTGAGTTGACAGGCTTCACTGATGAACACAAGACCTTAAAGGAAGGAGGACAATATAACGTACAGCAGGGGTCGAGAAACTTTTTGGCTGAGAGAGTCATGAACGCCACATATTTTAAAATGTAATTCTGTGAGAGCCATACAACAACCCGTGTATGTTATGTATTATCCAATAAAAATTTGGTGTTGTCCCAGAGGACAGCTGTGATTGGCTCCAGCCACCCGCAGCCATGAACATGAGTGGTAGGAAATGAATGGGTTGTAATACATGAGAATGTTTTATATTTTTAACATTATTTTTTTTATTAAAGATTTGTCTGCGAGCCAGAGGCAGCCATCAAAAGAGCCACATCTGGCTCGCGAGCCATAGGTTTCCAACCCCTGACATACAGGGATATACTGATCTTGGAGGCTTGCATAATTTTTTTTTTTTTTTCTTTTCTTTTTTCATTTTTCTGAAGCTTGGAAACAGGGAGAGACAGTCAGACAGACTCCCGCATGCGCCCGACCGGGATCCACCCGGGACGCCCACCAGGAGCGACGCTCTGCCCACCAGGGGGTGATGCTCTGCCCATCCTGGGCGTCGCCATGTTGCGACCAGAGCCACTCTAGCGCCTGAGGCAGAGGCCACAGAGCCATCCCCAGCGCCCGGGCCATCTTTGCTCCAATGGAGCCTTGGCTGCGGGAGGGGAAGAGAGAGACAGAGAGGAAAGCGCGGCGGAGGGGTGGAGAAGCAAATGGGCGCTTCTCCTGTGTGCCCTGGCCGGGAATCGAACCCGGGTCCTCCGCACACTAGGCCGACGCTCTACCACTGAGCCAACCGGCCAGGGCGGCTTGCATAATTTTTGTTGGGTTTTCAAAGCTCAAAGATTTGCTCCTTTGTCAATTCTATTTGAGATATGTTTAACTGAACAGTCTCAGTACACTGACCTTGTCTACTTGCTCACCTTCCAGAATTACATTTCAGTCTGCAATCTCAGGTGGAATCTGACTCTAATTTGATGAACTCATCTACTGGTTAATGCCCTGGCCATGCAGGCATAGACTGATCTTACCCTTTTTGATTGATATATCAGAAACTTAGATCCTCCTAGACTTCATTTCCTGGTGCTGATAATCAGTTTTATTTTCTAATTCTAACTTAAATTCAAGTCCTAACAGTGATGTGACTCTCCTACTAAGTGAATCCCAATTAGAAAGTTGTTTTTGTCTATTATTCTAGAGGTATCTCTATAAAGTAGAAATGAACTAAATAAAAAGGGAAACTAAAAGACTACTACAAACCTGAAATTTTCATTGAAAGTTCTTTAAAGAATAAAGTAGAGCCCTCGCTGGTTGTCTCAGTGGTAGAGCGACAGCCTGGCATGTGAAAGTTCTGGGTTTGATTCCCAGTCAGGGCACTCAGGAGAAGTGACCATCTCCTTCTCCACCCCTTTTCCTTCCCCTTGTCTGTCTGTCTCTGTCTTTCTCTCTCTCTCTCTTTCACCTCCTGTAGCCATGGCTCGAATGGTTCAAGCAAGTTGGCCCTGGGCACTGAGGATGGCTCCATGGCCTTGCCTCAGGTGCTAAAATAGCTCAGTTGCTGAGCAACGGAGCAGTGGCCCCAGATGGGCAGAGCATCACCCTCATAGGGGGCCTACCGGGTAGATCCTGGTCAGTGCACATGCAGAGCCTGTCTATCTGCCTCCCTGCCCCTGCTTCTCATTTAATAATAAAATTAAAATATGTAAATAATACAATAGCTTCTCCTATTGAAGAGGTTCAAAACAGGCCTTCCCAAGATGTTCCACTTCAGTGTGCGAACTATTTTGAGCTGAAGGCAATCAAGACCCCATGGACCCATGAGAAACTTTTACCTTTTCCTTAAAGAATTTAAATTTGGAGCTTTACCCATAATAAGAGTCATTATCAGAAATAAATTTTTGACCTATTTATAAGGCAGGGCAAAGTACTAATTACTGAACATCTGCTCTTTTTACCATCCTTCAAATGACCTTCCTTCCCTCCTAAGCCCCAAGGTGCCTCACCTCATCCTCAGCTCAGAATGTTCTAAATGCCTCATTTTCTCTCTCTGACTTCCTCTTGTATGTGGGGTTCCCATATGTACAAATTAAATTCTGTTACAGTCTCATTAATCTATCTCATATCGATTTAATTAGACCAGCTACACAAACCTAGATGGGTAGAAGAAAATTTCTTCCTCCGTAACACTATCAAATTTAATTTTATTAATATTTTTATTAATTATTATTCATATTTCTATAAATATTATTAGTAATAAGGGGAAAGACACCCTTATTTCTAACACTAAGAAATAACCACTATTAACATTTTGGCATATAGCCTTCTAGAATTTTTCTATTTATAACTGAACAGGCAAATAGACACAAAAATGAGATCATGATACAATTTATACTATTTAGTGACTAGTTTTATTGCATTAAAATATATTGTAGAGATCATCTTCTGGCAATAAATTTTTCTTTGCACAATCACTTTTCATGGCAAAACAGAATTCTGTTTTAAGAATGTACTATAATTTATCAGACATTTATTTAAAATCTTTTCCATGAAGGTGTATGTCTGACCAATTAGAACATCCAATTCTTATCTGCTGCCTTGGTAACTTGTTACATATTAAAATCAAATACAGTCAACTGTAAGAAGGTGCTAAATAAACCTTAGCTACACCCAAGAAGATTAATGACTGAGAAGAGCTTCTCATAAGATCAATAAGGATTTTAAATCTTTCATGACTTATTGCTGGCATGTAAGCAAGACAGTCCTAAACACTCAAATTTATGACTTGGATAAAACCTATGTATTTGTCTTTTCCCAGTAAAAAGTCCATTGCTTCCAAAGGCAACTGGGAATTTCAACAAAATTCAAATGGTCCTGTGATCTGCATCACAAACGACCATGTAAACATAGCTGCTGAATGTGTTCAGAAAGAGCCAAAGAAATGGAGTACCTCAAGCACCAGAAAAATAAAAGTTTCACAATGAAAACAACTTAGGAGACATACACACCCCATTTTATTAGAAAGAAATACAATAACTCTTATAGCCAAGGGCAGGGCAGGAAGTTAAGTGAAAAGAAATAGATACAATTTTTCAGACACTTGTAGGAGACCTTAGAAGACCCAAAAATTTCAAGCTGAATCACGCACTCTAGGACACAGTAAGACTGGTAGTCACCACATAGCAGAAGGTGGCTTCTATTTACTGTGAAAATTCTATTCCAGATGATAATTAGAAACATACAAATGCTTGGATTCAATATGCTTCTTTATATGTGCGTAGTGTTCCCCACACTACACTTATATTCACATTTCTGCAGTACTATTCAGTTTTAAGTCATCTAAATCAGTGGTCCCCAACCTTTTTTGGGCCTCGGACTGGTTTAATGTCAGAAAATGTTTTCATATTTTTTCAAATGCCTTTAGGGTGGGACGGATAAATGTATCACGTGACAGAGACAAGCGTCAAGAGTGAGTCTTAGACGGATGTAACAGAGGGAATCTGGTCATTTTTTTTTTTAAATAAAACATCATTCAGACTAATTATAAATAAAACAGAAATAATGTAAGTTATTTATTCTTTCTCTGCGGACCGGTACCAAATGGCCCACGGACCGATACTGGTCCATGGCCCGGGCGTTGGGGTCCACTGATCTAAATATAGTATCTGATAACTTTCTTTAAATGTTAAACATGATAATAAATTACTTTTAAACTTAGAGGCACAATTAGTACTCCCTCATTTGGAAGAGAATATGAATTGAAAATTCCATGAAGTTTTAAGGAGCTTTATTTAATTATGCTTTCTTTTAATAAGCCTCTGCAATCTCACTTCCAGGTATAAATTTTGCTTAAAGCTCTCCTCTCCACGGTTGCCAGTGACTTCCTTCATACCATATGCAATACTTCTCATTCTTAACTCTCTTTTCCTAGCATTTCTCCCTGTAGATATCACTCTTTCTTAACATTCTCTGTTCTACAGCTTTCATGACAATATACCATCTTGAGTCACCTTTCCCTTTTTCTTTCCTTATTTGGTGAATTCAGATATTACCCAGAACCTAATGTGAGATGAGCACAGCACTAGGTCCTATGATAAAGGAGGCATGCCCTGTCCTTGAGGAGAAAGATGCAGGAAACTATTTCAGCCCAGGCTGACAGAAGAGGACCAGGGAGAGATATTTAAGTTGTAAATCAGAACTGAGTACTTATGATCAAAGAAGGCTTCTTGGAGGATGTGGTGCTGTTCAACCAGGTTTGCATCAGACACATTTTATTCCCTAAAGTAGCCCTCAGGCCCTCATCTGCCCAGAAATCCTTCTAGATTCTCCCTAGGCAGCTCTCTGGTCTACTTCTATGACAACTATTTCTTCCTTTCTCCACTGTCCTCAAAATTTCCAGACAGCCTCCATCTGTCTCACTCCCAGACAATGACCTAATTAACCTTCAACTTCAGAGCAAACAGAAATATAGTCCATTAACAGAAAAGTCTTACTATAAAAAATGAAACCCGAAGTACAGAGGATGATGCAAAAGCGCTGTTTTACTATTCCCTAACCCCCCTCTCCTAACACGAATACTCTGAGAGGTACAGGGAAGCCCTTTCTCTCCTCTGCTTCCCAGTGATTCCTTATATCTTACTCCTTCACCAGAGCCCTCAGCTGCCTCTCATCTTCCTCTGCTGCTGCCCAAAGTCTCCACCATTTGGTTCCGCTGCATTTTCCTTCAGTGGGACAGGTGGAGGACAGAATGGCAGTGAAGGGGACGATACCGCCTCTTCAGAGAATCAGGAGGAAAGGACTCCCATATCCAGCACGAGACTGAAGTGTCTTGGCAAAACTCTAGAACCCAGAAATATCTCCAAATCTCCATTTCACTTTATCAAAACTACTTCCATTAACCTGGCTTGGTTCCAAGCCCCAGAAAGTTGGACATGGTGAGAATGAAGGGAAGAAAGTCCATTTCTTCCCACCAATTTTTATGTTTTCCTCTCCTGCTTTCCAGGAATCAAAATTAGATAAGCTGGAAGCTAACAATTGCTTTTAGAAAGCATGAAAAATGCATTTCATATGTAAATAATGGTTCTTCTCCAGAAACACAGTTTTGTTCAAATTCTGCTTATTTGTAGAACTATGTGGGTTACAGGCAATAATTCTATACTACACCTGGAAGAGGTTTTGGAATCAAATTAATGGAAGTTGTGGCTTAGCAATCAAAAGTCAGAAATGTTAAATATAACTTCCCTATAACCTGCAGGTACTGAAACCGTCAAGTTCAGTCATTCACCTGGCAAATATGTATAGATATTAAGCATCTATCATGGAGCAGAAAATGCACTGGGTACACAGTATAATGAAATAGATATGCCTACTGCTTAAAGACTATTGAGGAGACATAATAAACAAGTAAATATGTGGCAAGGTACCAAAGAATTGAAAAATTAATATTGATGTTTTTGTTGTAAAGTGCCAAAAGCTACAAAATTAATATTAATATTTTAGGAAGTTTAAAGAACATTTTATTAATTTGGACTACGCATGCAGAAAGATTTTGTTTCTTTTTTTTTTTTTTTTTTTTTTTTGTATTTTTCTTAAGCTGGAAATGAGGAGGCAGTCAGACAGACCCCCGCATGCGCCCGACCGGGATCCACCTAGCATGCCCACCAGGGGGCGATGCTCTGCCTATCCTAGGCGTCACTCTGTCACAACCAGAGCCATTCTAGCGCCTGAGGCAGAGGCCACAGAGCCACCCTCAGCGCCCGGGTCAACTCTGCTCCAATGGAGCCTTGGCTGCGGGAGGGGAAGAGAGCAGAAAGATTTTGTAAGTGTGATTTCTATGCTTGTGTGATTAGCATCAAAACTAAGATGGCCGATGGCATTGTGTTGTATATGCAGAAGAGGAAGGAGACTTGGATTCCCTGACTTTCCCCCATACCTATGGGGGAAGGGTGAATAGCTAGCCAGGTACAGGAAGAAAAAGATTAAATTCTTTTCTTATACTGATGAACCATTTACAGGTATCTGTCCCTATGGAAACTACCCCTCCCCTCCTGAAAGCATGTACTTAATGTATGTATCTCTAAACAAAAGGTATAAACTTATGCCGTGATGTCAGGTTTTCTCCTCTCCCATGTATAATTAGGAGTATACAAACAGCCCCTGAACTATTTTGGGGGTCTGCACAATTTGGGTCTGTTGCCCTGTGTCAGCCATATGTGGCCAGCATATTTAATAAATTTCCTCCTTTAATAAAACTTTTCAAAAACTTATTTGGACTAGGTGCCTCTACGAACACCCGCAGAATTGTGGATTTAGTTACTTTACAACATTTTCAAGTCAGGTTGCTTGTCCTCTCCTTTCTGTAGGGAGTGAAAGGAAAGGAATGTGAAAGTTTCCTAGCTTGCAGAGACATACTGTGTAGGAAACCCTTTCTACCAGGAAGCTTAGGGCATTTTATAATTTGGGCTAGGCATACAGAGAGATCTTGTGAATATGATTTTATACTTGTGTGATTTGCACCAACTCAGGATAGACAACAGCATTGTATGGTAAAGAGATTTTGTGCTGGGAGACTTAGATTCCCCCTCTCCCACCTCTGTGAGAAACAGGGTAAACACCTAGCCAGGTGTGGGGAGGGGAGGAGAGATAAGGCAAACCACTTTCTCTTTCTTTCTTCTTTAATGGGCCATTTGCAGGCTCTTAATCCCCTGGAGCCATGTAAATTCTCCCTCCCCTCCTGAAAAAACGTATGATTGATGTATATACCTCTAAACAAAAGAATGGCAAATAAACACTAGAAAATTTGGGAATATCTTTTAATATGTAGAACATTTTCCCTATATTGTTACTTTGTAAGTTTTAATATTTAGAAATGTTTTTTATAAATCCTATAGACAAGTGTTATAAGCTTGCTAATGAATTGTGTCATCACTCCCCCTCCCCCTTTGCCCACGAACCTGTGTGTGTATATAACCGGCCTCAGGGCTGTGTGCCCCTTGATTTGGGTCAGCTTTTGCCCCGTGTTAGCCATATGCAGCCAGCATATTAAATTTCCTCCTTTTAATAAAACTCCTTAAAATTCATCTGGACTTGGTGTCTGTCTCTACATAAACCTGGTGAAACGGTTTATAACAAATAGAGCATAACAAATGGTAATAGATGTTTGTATAACACCCTGCAACAAAATTATACTCCTTAGCAGGATGAAGGAGTTACCAAGAAAACATGGTAGAAAATTGCAACAAATTGTTGGTCTAGTGTGGTAAGGTACTTGTAAAGCCAGCAGCCACGGCCAGGGCTACCATCACAGCAGCCCGGCTCATACAGGTTCACATTGGATTCGGACAGTCGGTAAAGAAACAGCGGAGCCAAAAACTGATGGGCCATAGTCTTTAATTCTAGCTTGCACCCGGCGGGCAAGTAAAAACACACACTGGGCTCCAAAACCCAATCACATTCAGTGCTCACAAAGCTACTGACTTATCCGAGTTTCCTAGAATCAAAGGTTTCTAGCTCACCAGACTTATTCTCCTCAGTTCCCCATCTCCTTCCTTATCCCAGATACAAACTCTACACAAACTGGCATCTCACTCAGCACTCCGCCATCTTGGCTGCTTCTCCTGGCCTCCTCCACGTGGCCTTTCTCTGCTCTCCTCTGCTCTCTCTTCTAATGATAATCTCAGGAACCAAGAGCCCAAACTCTGTTCTGCCCCCATTTTATATTGTAGCTTCACAACCTCTAATCCAATATACAAAATAGGGAAGTCTCTAGTAGAGTCACTTCTCTGAGGCATGATTGGATTGTACCGCCCCACATCAAAAAGGGTGGGAAAGGCTTAATCCCAAAACCAAGCCCCAGGCTACAAGGATTCTCAACACACATTAATATCACCTGGGTGACGGCCTCCTCGTGGGCAGCGTAATCTTTAACAAAGTGAGCATAATACATTTTATCTGCCCAACAGTACTGTAAAGCCAGTAGCCACGGCCACCATCACAGCCGCCTGGCCCGTGCAGGTTTGCATTTGATTTGGACAGACTGTAATGAAACAACGGAGCCAAGAACTGGTGGGCTATCATCTTTATTCTAGCTTGCACCTGGTGGGCAAGAAATACACACAGTGGGAAAACACTTCCTTTTCCATTCAGGGCTCCCAAAGCCACTGACTTATCCAAGTTTCCTAGAATCAAAGGTTTCTACCTCACCAGCCTTATTCACCTTTGTTCCCCATCTCCTTCTCCCTGCACAAACTAGCTTCTTCCTTCAGCACTCCACCATCTTGGCTGCTTCTCTTCTCCTCCATATGGCCTTTCTCTGCTCTCCTAATACTAATCTCAGGATCTGAGAGAGAGCAAGCTCCCGGTCTGCCTGGGTTTTTTTGTTTTTGTTTTTTGTTTTTTTGTTTTTTTTTTTTACAGAGACAGAGAGAGGGATAGATAGGGACAGACAGACCAGAATGGAGAGAGATGAGAAGCATCAATCATCAGTTTTTCATTGCGCGTTGCAACACCTTAGTTGTTCATTGATTGCTTTCTCATACGTGCCTTGACTGTGGGCCTTCAGCAGACTGAGTAACCCCTTGCTCGAGCCAGCGACCTTGGGTCCAAGCTGGTGAGCTTTCGCTCCAACCAAATGAGCCCGTGCTCAAGCTGGCAATCTCGGTGTCTCAAACCTGGGTCCTCCACATCCCAGTCCGATGCTCTATCTACTGCGCCACCAGTCTGCCCCATTTTATAGTGTAGAAATCAAAACCTTTAATCCAATATACAAACAAAGAAGTCTCTGATACAAAGTCACTTAGGGTGGGAAAGGCTTAGTCTTAAAACTAAGCGTTAGGGTATAATGACCCTGCCTGCTTAGAGCCTGTCCCCCACACCCAATGCAAACTATAAGCGAGCAAACCTATATATCATATTTACAAACTTATTTGACCAACTGGTACCAAAGAATGGAAAAATTGATATTAATATTTTAGGAGGAAAAGTCAGGTTTTTGCCTCCTCCTTTCTGTAGAGAATGAAGGGAGAGAATGTGGGCATTTCCTGAACATACTATGTACTGAGATAAGAAACCCCTTTTTACTAAGAGGCTTAAAAAGGCATTTTTTTTTTAATTTAGGCCAAGCATTCAGAGAGATTTTGTAAATATGATTTTTATACTTGTGTGTGATTTACACGAACTCAGGATGGACAGACAGCACTGTATTGTAAATGGAAAGGTTTTGTACTAGGTTTTGAATGAAAGTAGAAAGGAGACTTGGACCCCCTCCCCTCCCCACCTGTGAGGAAGGCGGTAAACAACTAGCCAGGTGGGGGGAGGAAGAAAAATTAAGCAGCCTTTCCCGTTTTTCCCTTTTCTTTCTCCTTAATGGGCGATTCACAGACGCTTAATCCTCTGGCATCATGTAAGCCCCTCCCATCCTGAAAATGTGTGATAGATGTATGTATTGCAGATGGACACTAAAAGATTTAGGAATGTCTTTTAATATGTAAAACAACATTTTTTGCTATTGTGTTACCTTATAAGTTTTAATATGTGAGTATTTTTTATAAATCCTATAGACAAATGTTAATGATTGTCATGCTCCCCTCCTCCTCCTTTTTTTGCCAACCTGTGTGTGACAAGTGTATATATAACCAGCCTCAGAGCTATACTGGGGACTGCACGATTTGGGTCAGCTATACCCTGTTTGTCATGCAGCCAGATTATTAATAAATCTCCTTTTAATAAAACTCCTTAAAAATTCATTTGGACTTGGTGTCTCTAAGTAAACCCGGCAGAACAGTATTTTACAACACTGGGACAGTGGTCGGCAAACCTTGGCCAGCGAGCCACATGCTCCCTCAGCTCCTGAATGAGTCACGCTGGCCTCCCAGGCGCTGCTCTCTGAGGTGCACCTCACCCACACTGCGTGTTCTGCTGCACATCTCCAGTCACCTGACCCACTAGCGGACACCCCCCGGCGCATACCTCTGGCTCCTGAGCCGCAGTTTGCCAACCACTGCCAGGGAAAGAAGCATAAGGTATTATATTTTGTGGTTCCCACTAGTCTTGAGACTGGTCGGTTCCCGACCTCTCTGGGCCTTGTTTTCCCCACCTGAAAATGAAAAATATGAAAGCTGAGGCTGATTACCTTGGAAAGGGGAGGGGGAAAGGGGGGGAAGGGAAGGGAGAAAGGGAGAGGGGGGAAGAGGGAGGGGGAAAGGGAGGGAGAAAGAGGGAGGGGAAAGGGAGGGGGAAAGGGAGGGGGAAGGGGAAAAGGAGAAGGGGGTAGGGGAGAGAAAAGGGGAGCCACATGCTCACTCAACTCGTGCATGAATTGTGGTCTCCCCTCGCCTGACCTACCGACACCCCTGCATGTGGTGTTTTGTGGGAGAGCCACACTCAAGGGGCCAAAGAGCTGCATCTGGATCACGAGCCGTGGTTTGCCGACTACTGGTCTAGGAAACATCTGCATTTAAACTCCAATTTGCAAAACAGCTCTGGGGAAGTCTTCAGGCTGATAACTCACTAGACTAGCGTTTCTCAACCTGTGGGTCACGACTGGGGTCGCCTAAAGTCATCGGAAAATACATAATGCATATCAGGTATTTACATTCTGAATCATAACTGTAGCAAAATTACAGTTATGAAGTAGCCACCAAAATTATTTTTTGGTTTGGGGTCATCGCAACATGAGGAACTGTATTGCGGGGTCACGGCATTAGAAAGGTTGAGAACCACTACACTAGACCAAAGTGGACTCTTACAGAGTTTTATATACAGCCAAATTAATACCCCATATACTATATGGGTTATCAGCCAAAGACACCATACTTGAGCCATCAACAATATCCAACCCACACAAGCCTCAGGGTGTCATTTCCGCATAACCAATAAAGTCTTTTCAGTCAGTCATCACACGCAAATGATTCAGCCCCAAGTGACACAGAAGTCAAGAAGCCGTTCAGCAGGAAGATATCTCAGATAAGGGTGAAGGAATTTTTTAAAATAGGGTTTCTGAATAACAATGGCAAAATACAGGCAACTCCTTGTTTCTTTCATTGGCTCACTGTCTTCTCAGTGGCCTTTTCACAGAACTGGAAACTCAGCAAATGGCTGTGACCTACCAAAAACTGGGGAAACATCTCTCATTTGAAGCCCTGAGACCTACATGAATGAATAAGACAGGAGAATTTCACCTAATTACCCCAAAAATGTGAGCCCCCCCCACCAGAACCCAGACTTTGCATATGAAGGGAAGCAAGCTACTGCCTCACGCTGCTTTCTAAGGCAGTGCGGGCCCCTTATGCCAATACATCTTCTACCACCAATCCCACTTCCCGCCAGCTACACTTCCCAGCATGCAGTGTGGCTTTGGGGCACTCTGATCTGCAAGTATGAAATCAGTTGTTAGAGAAGCTAACCCTAGAAGAACAATAAGCAGTAGACTCTATGGTGTGCAAAGCTGCTGTGTTAAAAAATTACTACTGAAACTGCAGCAATTTTAGTTCATCCAGAAACAAATTTTTACCCTTAAAAAAAAAAAATGAAAACAAGGACAAGAAATCAGAAAACCCTGCTTTGGACAACAGTTCCATAAACAAGAAAGACCACAGTAACACAGTGCACAGGACTCGGCCCTCCAGGTTTAAAAGGCTAAAAAAAGATACTGAAACCTAAAAAGCAAACCCAGAATAAAGACACCAAGAATAAATATAGCCTATATCAGGAATGAACAGATTTCCCCTCATGTAAGACTACGAGGAGAAAACAAGCATAGGTCCTAACAAAACATTTATTGCCTAAAAAGACACAAGTTACAGAGGAAATTTAATGAGGTAAGAGTTGACTTCAGATCAGTGGGAAAAGAAAGGATTACATAATAAAATAAAAAGGGAGAGAAGAAAAAGCAGCAGCAGAAGCACAGACATATGATTAAACACTTGGAAGGAAATTTCCTAGGTCCCTAAAAAATAAACCCCCAAAAGATTAAAGAGTTAAAATTTTCTTAAAGAACAGAAATTATCATGTCATTTACTGTAAACAACCTGCTTAAAGGGCATTAGTGCTCTTCTTAAAAAGCTCAAAATCCACAACAGAAACTATAAGGCCCTACACCAGGGGTCCCCAAACTTTTACAAAGGGGGCCAGTTCACTGTCCCTCAGACCGTTGGAGGGCCAGACTACAAAAAAAACTATGAACAAATCCCTATGCTCACTGCACATATCTTATTTTAAAGTAAAAAAACAAAACGGGAACAAATACAATATTTAAAATAAAGAACAAGTAAATTTAAATCAACAAACTGACCAGTATTTCAATGGGAACTATGGGCCTGCTTTTGGCTAATGAGATGGTCAATGTCCGGTTCCATATTTGTCACTGCTAGCCATAACTAGTGATATGACGCGCTTCCGGAGCCGTGATGCATGCGTCCCGCACCACCGGAAGTAGTACTGTACGTGAGCGATGCTGTGCTTTGTGGCACCGCCACATACAGTAGTCACTGACCACCAATGAAAGAGGTGCCCCTTCCGGAAGTGCAGCGGGGGCCAGATAAATGGCCTCAGGGGGCCACATGCGGCCAGCAGGCCATAGTTTGGGGACCCCTGCACTACACGGTCTGGCTTCGTAATTCCTCTCCAGCCATAATCTTGACGTATTCATCATCATCTTTGTGCATCAGCCACAACGGCCTCTGAGAGAGCCTGAACTATGCTCCCCACTCCCCCCTTACTGTGATTTAACCTTAGTCTTCGTCAAGGTCTACTTTAAGGTCACTTCCTTAGGAAAGCCTCCCTGAACCTCTCCAAGTAGGTCAGTTACACTTATTAG